>NC_083104.1:75508978-76108978 GCF_949774975.1 Lagenorhynchus albirostris
CAGTATATTAGTTTCAGGTGTACAACATAATGATTTGAAATTTATATGTTTTGAGAAATGATCACCACAGTAAGTCTAGTTAGCATCCGTCACCATACATAGTTACAATTTTTTTTTTTGTGATGAGAACTTTTAAAAGATTTACTGTCTTAGCAACTTTGCAGTATGCAATATAGTTTTATTAACTATAGTCGCCATGCTGTACATTACATCCCCAGGACTTACTTATTTTATAGCTGGAAGTTTTTATTTTCATTTCCCTGATGATTAGTGATGTTAAGTATCTTTTCATTACCAGTTGACTATCCGTATGGAATCTCTGGAAAAATGTTTATTCTGATTCTCTGTCCATTTTTAAATCAGACTGGTTTTTTTCTTTTTTTTCTTTTGCTATTAAGTTGTATGAGTTCTTACGAACCCGTTATAAGATATATGATTTGCAAATATATTCTCCCATCCTGTAGGTCGTCTTTTCATTTTGTTCATGGGTTCCTTTCTGTGCAGAAGTTTTTAGTTTGATGTAGTTCCGCTTGTTTATTTTTCCTTTTGTTGCCTTTCCTTTTGATGTCAAATCCAAAAAATCATCCCCAGGACCAATGACAAGGAGCTTACTGCCTATGTTTTCTTCTAGGAGTTTTGTGGTTTCAAGTTTTAAGTTTAAGTCTTTAATCCATTTTGAGTTAATTTTTTCTTATTTTACTCAGTGTTTATATACCTATATATTTACCACTCTTTTGCTTCTTTCCTTTGTGCATCTCTTTCTGGATATTGGATGTGTTCCCCTTTTCCTGCTGTGCTCAGAAAACACCTTCAGAGTTTCTTTCAGTGTGGCAAACTCTGCTTTTTGCTTGTCTTTTTTTTTTTAAATTTTATTTTATTTATTTATTTTGTATACAGCAGGTTCTTATTAGTTGTCTATTTTATACATGTTAGTGTATACATGTCAGTCCCAATCTCTCAGTTCATCTCACCCCCCCCCGTCACTTTCCCCACTTGGTGTCCATATGTTTGTTCTACATCTGTGTCTCTATTTCTGCCTTGCAAACTGGTTCATCTGTACCATTTTTCTAGATTCCACATATATACGTTAATATACGATATTTGTTTTTCTCTTTCTGACTTACTTCACTCTGTATGAGTCTCTAGATCCATCCACATCTCTACAAATGACCCAACTTCGTTCCTTTTTATGGCTGAGTAATAGTCCATTGTATATATGTACCACATCTTCTTTATCCATTTGTCTGTCAGTGGGCATTTAGGTTGCTTCCATGACCTGGCTATTGTAAATAGTGCTGCAATGAACATTGTGGTGCATGTGTCTTTTTGAATTATGGTTTTCTCTGGGTATATGCCCAGTAGTGGGATATCTGGGTCATATGGTAATTCTATTTTTAGTTTCTTAAGGAACTTCCATACTGTTCTCCATAGTGGCTGTATCAATTTACATTCCCATCAACAGTGCAAGAGGGTTCCCTTTTCTCCACACCCTCTCCAGCATTTGTTGTTTGTAGATTTTCTGATGATGCCCATGCTTATCTTTTTGCTTTTGTTTTGAAGTATATTTTCTCTGGTACAGACTTCACGATTTGCAGTTATTTTCTTTCTGCATTTTGAAAATACAAAACTGCTGCTTTCTGGCTCCTGCTGTTGCTGCTGAGAAGCCCATTTCAGTGTTGCTTCTTTGGTAACCTTTTAAGAATTTGTTTCCTTTTTGATATTTTGCAATTTTACTATGTTGAGTTGCAGATTTCTTTTTATTTATTCCATTTGGAATTGCTTAGACTTGTTGACTCCATGGATTGATGTCTTTTATCAGTTTGTTGAGTTCATAGCTATTAACTTTTCAGATAGTTTTTATTTTCTCCTTCTGGGACTCTAATTAAACATGGTAGACTGTTTTAGTATATCTTCTATGTCTGTTACATTCTCATCTATATTTTCTATATTTTTGTCCCTCTTAACTGCATTTTGGTTAGTTTCTGTTGATATTTACCTGTCCGCCCTTTAGCTAGTTTTCTGAAGCTGTATGTAATATACTTTTAAACTCATCCATTGAGTTTCTATTTTTGGTTATTGTCTTCTCAGTTCTAGAATACCTGTGTGGTTCAAGTTTGTTTTCTCACTGTCTGCAGTACTGAGCTTTGTGTCAGTTTTTCAATCTGTAATTTATATCTTTGAACATGGTAAATGTTATTGTTTTAAAGTCTGTGTCTGGTAAGTTCAGTATATGGAGTTCATTGAAATGTTTCTGTTGTTTCTTGTTTCTCTAGGTACTTATTTATGACGTTTTTGCATTTTACATGCCTGGTTATGTTTCCTTGTCTCTGGATGTTGTAGACTAAAACTATTTCTTGACATAATTTTATGTCTAGGTTATCTTCTCCCAGAGAGGATTCCGGCTACTTCTCTTTTGTCTTGAACCACTTGAATGGTATGAGGTTTCTTGAGTCATCCACATAACATTAAACTGGGCTACGGTGCTTGGGTGCAGTTATTTAGGGTCCTTTCCCAAAGTGTGCATGTAGATTCTCAGAGTTACCACCCTCGATAGTTCCTGAACTCCACTCTCAAATCCTAGAACGGCAAAGCTGCTGAAAGTGCTGCTTAGCCTGTCATGTCTTTAGAATTGGCAAATACTTTCCAGAGCGAAAGTAGCCTCAGTATCATAGTTACTTCTCTGGGTTCCAGTTCTCACTTCAGTTTCACCTGATAACATATATTTTTAGTAATTTAGTCTGTCTAAGAAGGTGATTTTTATATTGCATCCAGCTTTTTTAGTTGTCTTCCTGTGAGGGTTGGTCCAAATTATCTCTAGTGTTCTTTTATTTTGAGTCTTTTTTGATGCCATATTTTAAAATCTTTATTACTCTGCAGATCACATAAATCCTAAAATATGATATGTGATTAATTTGGGTTGCTTTCTTCACACTATAAAAGTAAACTGTTAAGTAGCTAAAGTAATTTAAATTTTACTTTCTCTTTCATTGGTAGTCACATTTGAAATGAAAGATGAATAATCCACAAACAAAATGTGTAATCTTAAATGACGGGTTTCATAGAGAGTCAGGTAGAAGGAGCCATTAGTGATAGACAAGGGTCTGTATACCTTATACATCCTAGAGTGTTTTTCAGGATGTACACATTTTCTTTTTTTTTTTCCTCCCAAATGTTTTTCGTCAATATTTATTTCTTCACTTTAAGCAAGCACTTAAAGTGAAGAGAATTAGTCAGTCAAACACAATTGTTTTAAATTGTGGGAGAGTTTTGTTTAGTTTGAAATATAAAAGTTTAATTTGCTTTGCAATGTACCAGTTTTCAATGAAAGAATGAGTTTTTTGAGTTTGCACAATATGGAGGGTGCTGATTCTTGGAATGATGGCCTGCATGCTAGTTTGTATAGCAAACTCATGAATTAAATGAGTTTTTATTTAAACAGTTTTAACTTTTCTGTAAATACAATTTTTACATACTGTCTAGTGAGCATCAGTGTTTTTAGTAACTTATTTTTACCCAATTATTATATGTTTATTGTAGAAAAATGCCAAGGTGTGGGTTATTGTTTATAAGAATGCCCTTTCTTCTGACAACTGCAGATTTGGGGGGTTCCCACGACTGCCCTCATGTTTGACAATTTGCTGGAAGGACTTGCAGAACTCATTGAAAGCTGTTATACTCTTGGGTATGGTTTATTATAATAAAAGGATACAGATTAAAATTGGCCAAGGGGGACTTCCCTGGTGGCGCAGTGGTTGAGAGTCCGCCTGCCGATGCAGGTAACACGGGTTCGTGCCCCGGTCTGGGAGGATCCCACATGCCACGGTGCGGCTGGGCCCGTGAGCCATGGCTGCTGAGCCTGCGTGTCTGGAGCCTGTGCTCCGCAATGGGGGAGGCCACAACAGTGAGGCCCGCGTACCGCAAATTGACCAAGGGGAGAGAAGCATGAGACAGAGTCCAGGCAGGTTCCAGGTGTGATGTCATTCTCTCTCTCTGAAGTCTTGAACAGCGTTAACTCCTGGTGATGATGTATGACAACACGCAGAGTATTGCCAACCAGAGAAGCTCACTTGAGTCTTGGTGTCCAGAGTTTTATAGAGAAGATGTAGTTGACTGCCCATGTGACTGACCTTTAGTGTCTAGCCCTTCCAGAGGTAGAACAGATGCTGCATAGTGTGAAGCCCCCAAGATAATGACCTTGTTTTGTAAAGTCCTCAGGTAAACAGAGGTGCCTAAGGAACTCCAGAGTCCTTAAATAAACAAAAACACTCTTCCTAGAGATCAGGATGAGGCCAATTCCTAACCTCTCTTTTGGCTGAGATTAATTCTTTTTTGTTTTAAGTATTGGAGTATAGTTGATTAATAGTGTTGTGTTAGTTTCAGGTATACTGCAAAGTGATTCAGTATCAGTTCTTTTTCAAATACTTAATCTCATTTAGGTTACTACAGAATACCGAGCAGAGTTCCCTGCCTCTGTGCAGTGGTCCTTGTTGGTTAATCTATTTTAAATAGAGCAGTGTATACGTGTCAATCCCAAACTCCCAATCTACCCACCCTTTTTAATTCTTTACTAAAGATGAAAGAAAAGGAGATAACAAACAGCATCTTAGATCCCTTCAGGCATCCATTAACATTTTGGAATGTAACTCTTTATATTTTTCTATGCATATTTTTGTTTCTTCCTTTTTTACAAAAATATGTTGTTACTATACCTATGTTTTATAACCTTCCTTATTTAACATTGTATTGCAAGCCTAATTATGAATGTTTAAAAGGGCAAGAATTTAACCTTATTTACCATATGGTATTTTCTTTAGGAGAAATAAATTATCTTTGACTCAGTAAACTTTTAAATTATAACACATAGAATCATGAGTTATAAACATATTTGCAATAATATTGGACAAGCCACTTTAATACTTAGTACTTTTTAAAAAAAAATCCTATCCAAATAATATCTGCATATGCTATAAAAATACAAAAGTATTAGAAGACTTATAATGAAAAAACAGCATTTCCTTTCCTCACTGTTCTCTACTTCTATTCCCATTCTTCAGAGGGAAACAACTTTCAACTATCTTATCTTTCAGTTTTAATTTTTTTGGCTTTTGTATTTCTAAATAATAAGTTTCCCCAGTTTCTATAGCTGTTTTTTGATTTGATACTTTCATTTTTTAACTTTCTGATATGATAGGTAACGATTTAGCTTATTGTAATCTCACATCTATTTTCCATTTATCTCAATATGGTTTTATTTCTCTCTTGGTTACCTTTCTAAATCCTGAGTATATAGTTATACTCTTATTTTTCTTTTCAGCAAGTAAGATAGTATTTCTGGACTTAGCACTTTGTATGGTGAAGATATTAGTACCTCTATCCTTCTCTTTATCAACCTCCCTAATCTTTACTTTATACTATAATGCGAAGGCTTGTTAACATTTATATTTTCTTCTGTAACCATAATTTAGTCTTTTTATTTTGTTAGAGATTGATTTTCAATGTTAACTCAGAAACTAGTTATGATTTTTATTATGACCATGTAAATATTTTTTACTGTGCAGCCAAATAGTATATATGATGATTATATTTTCAACATTGTATAGCTCTTTGCCTTTCCAGGAGTTTGTAATCATCTTTAGTTTTTCCTCTCCTTATCTAGCTGTATTGTCTCTTTGAGTTCCAGATTCTTCAGGATAGTATAAAATTTCACAGTCTGTCTCTCATTTCTTTTTGCCACCAAATACCTCCTAGAACTTTCTGTCTCTTGCTTAATCGAGACTGTTTGTTCCTTAGATTTGTTGCACAATTGCTATCTTAGAACTTTTCTCACTCTAAGCCTGGCTCCACTATTTCTTGAATTTTGCATCCTCTGTTTTGGTTCTTACTGGATAATATCATGTAATTGCATATGTAGGAGTTAATTTTCTTTGTCCTTGTCTGTGTGAAAATGTTATAACCTATACTTGTCTGTTGATTTGACTGAGTATGGAATTCATTTTCCTTCAGTACTTAAGTGGCTTTGCCTTTTTATTTTTCTTCTTCTAGAATCTGGTATTGCCAATGAGAAGTCTCCTAATATGATTCTCATTCTTTTGTAGATGGAACTCTCTCAGAGAGCTTTCTAGGATATGTTTATCTTTGTTGTGAAATTTCACCTAGATGTGAGTACTTACTTTTTTACTTGTTCATTGTACTGGACTCTCACCGACCTCTTTGTATTTGAAGATATGTTTCATATAGCTTTGGAATATTTTCTTGTATTATTTCATTGTCTATTCTCTATTTTTCTCTTTTTTTCCCCCCTAGAACTGTTAATTGGATGTTGGATTGTCTGGATTGATCATCTGTGTCACATTTGCTTTCATATTTTCTTTATGTCTCTTTCCTTTACCTTTTTTTGTAAAGGTTTTTGGGTTTGTCTCCACCTCTGCAAAAAAAAAAAAAAAAGACATTTTGGAAGATGCATTTTCAAATGCTTTTTATTTTCTCATTTTTTCATAGCATTTTGTTCTGATTTTATGAACTTAATTACATCTCTTGAAGATAAAAAATTTGTACATGTTTAAATCCTTTTAAATTTTTAAACATTAAGGTGTAGAAATGTTTAAAGTACAGTACAAAGAATTTTTTCCTGACTTATGCCTTTCTCCTGAATATTTTAGTATTTTCTACAAATCAGGATCTTCTCCTACTTAATCACAATTCAGTTATAAAATTTAAGAAGTTAACATTTATGTATAGTTTCTTACTTTATTCAGTGGGGTATATTCTATTACAGTCGTTATTTACTTTGATGCTCAGATTGTCCTGACTTGGTGAGTAGGAGCCATTCTGATATCACTTCTCTGTGTCCTTTGGCATCACCTTATCTTTTTTTGAGAACTTCTTTGCTTTCTGCCACAACACCATGTTTCAGGCTTATTTTGTGCTTTTCCTGCCTTAGCCCTGGAATTGCCTATCTTCCCAAGGATTCCTGGTTCCTTTCAGTAGAAAATGGTTTTTAGAAGATCTCGGCATTAGGTTTGCTCATTGCCATTGGAATGTTGCAGTTTCAGGCCCTTTCAGTGGACAGAGCTTGTGTGTGGGGGGGGTGTGTGTAGTGTGTGTGTGTGTGTTTTATATATATGTGAATGTCTATGTATTGAAAACCATGAGTTCATGATGATACTTCTCATTCCCATTTAATATCACAGGATCAAATGAAGGCTTTTCCCTTTATATTTGTAACTCCCTTTCATAGAGAAACTTGGCTTCCATTATTCTTAATATATTTACTCATTTGATTAATTCCCCTGGATGTAATCAGTCTTCCACCTCTGCTGTCACCCCACCCTTATATGGACACTCTTTTCTTCTGTGGGGGCTGTTAGTCCCCACTCTAGGTCGCCTCCACCCTCCCACATCTCGGCATGGAAGTCTGGCCCTACCCCCAACACCATTTGGCCTCTGATACTTCTCGTTAAGCTACCCGTCGGCTTGGATGCCCTCACCACTGTGACTGGGCGCTGGCACACCGTATCATGTTGCCTCTGCGTGAATGCCTTCCTCACCCTACCTTAGAGTTCTGATAGACTGCACTAGGGGGGCCTCCATAGATGGACACCCTTCTCACCCCACTTTGGCCCTGATAGCATCGCTACCACCCCTCCCCCAGCTTTGGATACCTTCTTTGCTCTTTTTGGCCCCTGTCTTCTCACACCTTCTCAAGGCTCCTTCCCAACCTTGGCCGCCTCTCCCCGCACTATGCTTTTCTACACCTAATAACTTTAAGCCTGAATAATTCTGGAAGGGGAGCAGTGGGTGTGTATTTCATCCAGGAGTAATTTTTCAATTTATCATGGTCTTTCATGATTAACTATTGTGTACTATTCATATTTATGAATAAACAATAAATAAAAAGCCAGTTGGGAACTCTGTTTATGTGGGTAGGACTTAAGTTTTATTTTAGAATTAGTAGGTTGGGAGCTGCCCATTGCTCTGGAGACCTCTAAATTCTGGAAATCAGTAGTCAGTCATTTTTCTAAGAAACCATCACTCTTCCATAGTAGCTATACTAGTTTCCCCAAACTATTCTGTGTGTGTGTGTGTGTGTGTGTGTGTGTGTGTGTGTGTCTGAGATGAACCCTTTAGTTTTTTACCTTCGAAAAAAATACCTGCCTATACAGCATTATTGTCTCAGAGTTATTGTGGTTGATAATGGTTGTCAGCTCTTCCATACAGATATTTATTTCCCTGTTTTCAGTTCTACATTTCCTATGAGCACTCCTTTTCTGAATTTCTAGCCTTTCTGGGGTTCTGGAGAGCAGTTTGATGTCTCAGTTATAGTTTCCTTAAGTTCTCTGGGCTTCTGGCTTTATCAGTTATGGATCCATTTTCACAAATTTAAAAAATTTCTCACTAGTTCCCTTCTCAGGTTAGGATGTTTTCAGCTGCAAATACAATCCCATCTAGAATTTATTTAAAAGTTAAGAAAAAACTACTTCTATAACAAGAAATCTAAAGGTATTTGAGATATAGGTTTGGTTAACTTAGCAGTTTAATGAATCTAGCAAAGATCCAGGCCATTTTCATCTTTCTTCTCTTCTAATCAGATCCGCTGTTTTTCTTGTCTCAACTAGTTGTAGCAGTTTTGTCCATTACATTCTCACTGAAGAACATCCAGAGTCTGCAGGAGTACATTCCTTCCTTGTGTTTTGTTTATAAGGTCAAATGAAACCTTCCCAGAACCCCTGCTTACATTGTATTGGTCAGTCGATCCATCACATGTGTATTTGAAAACCAGTCTCTGTGTGTGTGTGTGTGTGTGTGTGTGTGTGTGTGTGTGTGAGAGAGAGAGAGAGAGAGAGAGAGAGAGAGGGAGAGGGAGAGGGAGAGGGAATATGAATGGAATTAACTATAAATCAACTATCTTTAGACCTTTGCCTCTTTGACCAGCAGCATTAGGTATCCTGGGACCTACTTAGTCAGTCTGCATTTAAGCAAGATTCCCAAGTCAACAGGATGACTTGATTGTACATTAGTGTTTGAGAAGTGCTGGTCTAGAATAGTTAAGATTTAACCCCCTAGGACTGAGAGAGAAGCCTCATTTGTAAAAGGACAGGGTCTCCATATACCTGAACAAAATCAAGGTTCGGTGAGAAAGGACGAAGGAAGAGGAGTCAGTGTGGGAATGGCTGTTGGTTTGGCAGCCAGCAGTGTCTGCCCATACTCCCTTTCCTTTTTTTTGGTTGTAGTGTGTGTGTGTGTGTGTGTGTGAGTGTTCTTTTTTCTTATCATTTTTATAGGAGGAAGAAAAGATGAATGGAGGTATGGCTTGTGAAAATGTTAATGCTATGTGTATATGATGTCCTATTATAACCTAAAATCTTATACTTAAAAGAGGTGAAATGGATCCTTAAGAGTCTTCATTTCAGGGTGTATTCATTTTCTACTGTTCTGTGAAAAATATTGCCACAAACTTAGCAACTTAAAACAATATACATTTATTATCTCACAGTTTTTGTGATTCACCAGTCTGGGCATGGCTGAGTCCTTCACAAGGCTGCAGTCAGTGTATTGATCAGGGCTGGGTTCTCAACTGGGGAAGGATCTGCTTCCAAGCTCACGTGGTTGTTGGCATCATTCAGTTCCCTGTGGGCTGTTGGACTGAGGGCCTCAGTTTTTTGCTGGCTGTCAGCCAGAGGCCTCCTCAGTTGCTTGCATGCGGTCCTCTCCATAGGCCAGCTCAATAAAGCATCTTGCATCTTCAGAGCCAGCAAGTGACAGAGTTTCCTAGCAAGGTGGACGTTACAGTCTTATGTAATCACATACAAATCCATCCTCTTTGTCATATTCTGTTGGTTAGAAGTCAGTCATAGGTCATATTCACACTTAAGGAGAGAGAATTACATAAGGACATGAATATCAAGAGATGGGGATCATGGGAACCACTTTAGAGTGTGTCACAAAGGATCTCTAGCTGACTGGAAAAATAAGTGACGATGTAAATTGCACGTTGTGTAGAGGTTCCTGCTTAAAACTGGTACTGTGCCTTATACTCAGGCAATCAAGAAATTTGCTGATGTAGCCAAATATTTAAAACAGAGGTAAGCTTTGATGGTACCTTTGTAATATTAATTATCATTGCTAAACAGTTTCCTTAGTTTTAAGTTTATTAACATGGTTAATAGTATTTCATGAATTAAGCTTTAGATGTTTATTTCTTTTTTTTTTTAGTTGACTATATTGTGGAGTATGACTATGATGCTGTACATGATGATGAGTTAACTATTCGAGTTGGGGAAATCATCAGGAACGTGAGAAAACTACAGGAGGAAGGATGGCTAGAAGGAGAACTAAATGGGAGACGAGGAATGTTTCCTGATAATTTTGTTAAGGTAAGCATTCTCAGTTAAATTCCTAGCTGTTGCTTCACAGGATTCAATCATTCATTCATTCATTCATTCATTTATCTATCTATTTATTTATTTATGGCTGTGTTGGGTCGTTGGGTCTTCGTTGCTGTGCACGGGCTTTCTCTAGTTGCGGCGAGCAGGGGCTACTCTTCATTGCGGTGCGCGGGCTTCTCATTGTGGTGGCTTCTCTTGTTGCAGAGCACGGGCTCTAGGCGCAGGGGCTTCAGTAGTTGCAGCATGCGGGCTCAGTAGTTGTGGCTTGCAGGCTGTAGAGCACAGGCTCAGTAGTTGTGGTGCACGGGTTTAGTTATTCTGTGGCATGTGGGATCTTCCTGGACCAGGGCTCGAACCTGTGTCCCCCGCATTGGCAGGCAGATTCTTAACCACTGTGCCACCAGGGAAGCCCAATGTTTGAGCTTTGAAGCAGCTTTTTTATGAGCTTCATACTGATTTTGGAGGTGCTACAGGTTATTATATGATCTGTTACTGTTACAGTGTTTTTACTTTAGTGCTTTAAAAAATAAGTGAGTATGTTTACAGAAGATGTCGCAGGTGCTGGTAAGTGAATTGCTGTTCCTTATATTTTTAAATTTAAAGTGGAATTTTGGTCCCTTTTGAAGAGTTCTCAGAGCTTGATAATGTGTTTCAGGCTTTTTTTTTTTTTTTTTTTTTTTTGTGGTACGCGGGCCTCTCACTGCTGTGGCCTCTCCCGTTGCGGAGCACAGGCTCCGGACGCGCAGGCTCAGCGGCCATGGCTCACGGGCCCAGCCGCTCCGTGGCATGTGGGATCTTCCCGGACTGAGGCACGAACCTGTGTCTCCTACATCGGCAGGCGGACCCTCAACCACTGCGCCACCAGGGAAGCCCCTAGAAAATGGTTTAAACTGAATTATTTGTACCCCCTCCTCCCTTTACATCCTGTTTTTCATACCACAACTTTAAATTCGAGGCATTATTATATACCTCATGTTAATGTTTACCTTGGACTTACCTGGAAAGTTAAATTTTAATTTTTGCCCTTAAAGAGTTAATAAATTTCTTTCTGCTAAGATAGTTTAAGTTGTAGAAATAATTTAAACCAGGAAAGCTTGAGTGTCAGAAGCTAGACTTCTGGGATATCTCCTGGTTTTGCTTTGTGGATCAGTACTCATTACCTGCTTGTCAGTGTCATCTGTGACCTCAAGGAGTCTAGCAGCTTTGAGAGAAGGGTCTCCATGTAGGCCTGATGTCTTTTGAGTCATAGGTACTCTAGCCCTCATTCCCTGCAGTTCTTATCCTAAAACTCTTTCATCCTAGGGCTGAAAGCTCAAATAACATTCTTGAATTACCAAAACTAGTATAAAAAGTATGACCATCATAAACTTTGGGGGCATTTTCAGTCCACGTCAGTAAGTGTTGTGTGTCTGAAAGAATATGGTTAAGAGAAGGGTTCTTTATTTAGTGTTTTTCCCACTCTACTTCACTTGGCTCTCATTAACATTCTTGTGACAGAAAAAGGAAAGGAGTAGGATGCCATTGACAATGAATGTGCATAACTCCCCCCTCCTTTCCTATTTTTGCCTTTTCCAAATTGGGGAGGGGCTGCTGAAATAGGGAGGCCCTTTGTTAAAATTAGAGAGACAGCAATTATGTGGAGAATAGCATATTTGAGGGAGAGAATAAGTTGAGAAACTTGCAAAATAGCCCTGGTATATTATATCTGTCATTGTTTTCCTTGCAAATTTTGATATGTTGGCACTCAGAAGGTACATATTGATTTCATATTATGGAGATTTTCTCCTGTTGGTCATTTTTCTTTAGACTTAAGGGTTTTTTGTGGATATCTATTTAATTTAATTGTAATGAAAACGAAAATCTAATGACTCAAGGTAGTTCCTCTGGATCATACCTTATATACTATCACTTATATTCCAAAAAACAAAATGAAAATTTTGGGAATGAGGTAAACCACTTTGTTATGTTGGAAACCTAATTTTTCAATTGTGGGTCCAGTATTGACTCAGTCAAAGCTAAAACAGTGGACATGTATCATATAAATATTTAATCCTGCTTATTTTTCTTTTCTTTAGTAATATCACTCTTCCATATCTTCTGATTTATGCTTCTGTAAAGTGGAAGCACTAGTTTTATATAACACTTCTGGAAATCCTGAATGTTAAATTAAAAATAAGTGTAGTTCCCCCCCCACCCATCCATGGTTTTGCTTTCTGAAGTCTCAGTTACCCACAGTCAACTGTGGCCCAAAAATATTAAAACAGAAAATTCCAGAAATAAACAATTCATAAGTTTTAAATTGCGTGCCCTTCTGCCTAGGATGTGAATCATCCCTTTGTCCAGCATATCCTACCCATCACTTAGTAGTAGCCCTCTTGATTATCAGATCAACTGTCACAGTATTGCAGTGCTTACATTCAGGTAACCCTTATTTTACTTAATAATGGCCCCAAAGCTTAAGAGTAGTGATGCTGACCTTTCAGGTATGTGAACGGAAGCCGTAAAGTGCTTCCTTTAAGTGAAAAGATGAAAGTTTAATAAGGAAAGAAAAAAAAAATCATGTGCTGAGGTTGCTAAGATCTATGGTAAGAATGAATCTTCTGTCTGTGAAATTGTGAAGAAGAAAAAAGGAATTCATACTAGTTTTGCTGTCTCACCTCAAACTGGAAAAGTTATGGTCACGGTGTGTGATAGATGCTTAGTTAAGATGGAAAAGGCATTATATTTGTAAGATTTTTCGAAAGAGAGACAGAAATGACATTCACATAACTTTTATTAGAGTATATTGTTATAATTGTTCTATTTTATTATCAGTTGTTAATCTCTTACTGTGTCTAATTTATAAATTAAACTTTATCTTAGGTATGTATATATAGGAAAAACCACAGTATACGTAAGACTCAGTACTGTCTGCATTTCCAGGCATCCACTGCGGGTCTTGGGACCCTGTGGATAAGGAGGGACTACTGTATTCCTCAGATTTTAATTAGCATAAGCAGGACTGTAACTCTGTTTAGGGATTTGGTGATTAAGATATCTGTCTATTCCATTTGAGAAGTAAAAGGAAGCTCTTGCCATCTAATCTGGTTTTTATTATTCTTTGTGACCTTTGCTTCTAGGTTGTAGAGGGTAATTGCTTTCTATTTTCAGGTCATGGTCATGTACTGGCCATGATCAAATAACCAAATTGTAAAATAGATACATTTCAACATGAAGGAGTGGTTTGTGAATCTTATTGATTAACCTTTTATCTGTTTTTGGTTAGTGTAATCAGAATTAAGTATATTTGATTACCTTAGTAGATGGAGAGTTAACTATATCTTCTCCAGCCTTTTTAAAGCTACCCCTCATTTGCTTATATTTTTTGTCTTTTCCTTTAATTTGCTACTTCATACTCCTTATCCTACTTTCTTATCCTTATGAAACCAAGCAAATCAATATAGTACATTCTTACCTATATGGAGATTATCCACAATGTATTTTTTTCTTGGCCAATTTTGTATTGACATTACCTGTTGTGTAGGAGGCTTCCCTCATTTGTAGAATGAGATTTAGTTTTTTTGAGTTTGCTTTCTCAATACATGATACTTTCTCAAGTGAAGACACCTCTTTTACTGCATCTCCTGGAGTCATTGTCAAAGTCAGTAAAGGAAGCAAAGTTTGTAGGAAAGAGATGCTATAATGTTAATATGTATTTTATTTACTGGCTGACTAGGTAAAAGGAAACAAAGGGCAGAAGAAGGAAGAAACACTGGAAGCCTTAGTAACACTTCATAGGTACTCAATATAATTGCTATTTAAGATGATAGCCAAAGAGTAATTTGGAGATACTATGTGTCCAGGAACGAGGGAAGAGAATAGGTTGATGAGACAGAGAGAGAGAGAGAGAGAGAGAGAGAGAGAGAGAGAGAGAGAGAGAGAGAGAGAGAGAGAGAGTGTGTGTGTGTGTGTGTGTGTGTGTGTGTGTGTGTGTGTGTGTATCTGGTGGTAGTAGTTTGTAGCAGGGAGAGGTTCCAGAGGCGGAGTGGGTGGAGCCTAAAGCAGGCTTTACCCTATTTGTAAGTTTGCTTAGAGCTGAAAGTCGCTTGATACTTTTGATAACATCGTAGTTGGCACTATGTATTTGGAAGGCTGTAAACCTGAGTTTTCCCTATTCAGTGTAGACTGTATATATTTTAATTTTGTTTTCCTTCCCCTTTTGTGTTTTTTGTCCTCAGAAGATTTATTATACCTAATATTTATGGATTTGATTATGTCTCAGTGAATATTGAAGGTCCTCAAAATGTTTCTAGATCTTGAGCAATATGTTGTAAATTAATATTTTTAGAAGTGGGAGACATTGTCATTGTATTAATATATCATACTTGTTTATGTGGTTAATTTTATTAAAAGATAACACAAATATCTAGTTATTTAGCTAGCCAACAGGATAGAACCAAGATTTATACCCAGGTCATCTTGTCTCTTGAACCTGTCTGCTGTCTCACATTTGGTCAGATTGGAATTCTTTTCCTAGAGGAATAAGATTTGAATATCAAGCCAAGTTCTTGGTCTCCTGTACCAATAGCTTTCAGCTTTTTTAGTTTTCATTTAATCTTTTTAAAATGTAGGTAGCCCAGTAGTGGGATTGCTGGGCCGTATGGTAGTTCTATTTTTAGTTTTTTAAGGAACCTCCATACTGTTCTCCATGGTGGCTGTATCACTTTACATTCCCACCAACAGTGCAAGAGGGCATATACCCTGAGAAAACCATAATTCAAAAAGAGTCAAGTATCACAATGTTCATTGCAGCTCTGTTTACAATAGCCAGGACATGGAAGCAACCTAAGTGCCCATCAACAGATGGATGGATAAAGAAGATGTGGCACATATATACAATGGAATATTACTCAGCCATAAAAAGAAATGGAATTGAGTCATTTGTAGTGAGGTGGATGGACCTAGAGTCTGTCATCAGAGTGAAGTAAGTCAGAAAGAGAGAAACAAATACTGTATGCTAACACATATATATAGAATCAAAAAAAAAGTTTCTGAAGAACCTAGGGGCAAGACAGGAATAAAGACGCAGACATAGAGAATGGACTTGAGGACACAGGGAGGGGGAAGGGTAAACTAGGACGAAGTGAGAGAGTGGCATGGACATATATATACTACCAAATGTAAAACAGATAGCTAGTGGAAAACAGCCACATAGCACAGGGAGATCAGCTCCGTGCTTTGTGACCACCTAGAGGGTTGGGATAGGGAAGGTGGGAGACACAAGACGGCAGGGATTTGGGGATATATGTGTACATATAGCTGATTCACTTTGCTGTACGGCAGAAACTAACACAGCATCGTAAAGCAATTATACTCCAATAAAGATGTTAAAAATAAATAAATAAAATGTAGGTGGCTCATGAGATGTTCAGGAGAATCCAAAATGAATACTCCTTGGCATGTTGAGGTTGTAACTACCAGTTTTTACATAGATTTCATATTTTCATTAGATTGAAAAATACTTAGTGCAGTCTGAAAACTGTGAGATTTTCATATGGTGTGTCATGTATTAATAGCAAATTGAAGTGTTTTTCCTTAAGTACCTTATCAATAAAAATGAAGCAGTCACTATAGTGTGAAATGTTTTGTGTGTCTTCTATGATTTGTACTTTAATAATTTTCAGAATTTTTCACCAACTTAACAGTTTTCCCAAAATGGAAAACTTTTTCTGTTTGCAAAATGATATGCCTTGTTAAAAAACACAAACAAAGCAAGCATCAAACACTTCTGAACAGTATAAAGAAGTCAAAGTAATCTGAAATCCTACCAGCTAGAGAGTAACAACTAGTTAACATTGCAGTAGACATAAACACCTGGAGATACAGATTCTTTGTTAACTTTATATGTGAAAAATACCTCCTGGTTAGTGATTTGCTTTATTTTCCATGGTTACTTTTAATGAACAGAAACTGTTAATTTTAATATCAAATGTGTGAAGTAGGAATCCAGTTTCACTCCCTACTCCCTAAATGTGGAGCATTATAAGCACCATGTGTTTTAAGATTCAGTTTTTTCCCCTCACTTTTTGCCTGTTGTAAATCAAGTTTGTCTGTTTATGGACTCTTTATTTTGTTTCATTATCAGTATGTCTGTTTATATGCCAGTACACACTAATTTATGGTATCATACAGTTTTTCTTTATATCTTGGTTAAAAAAAAAGTCCCCTCACTTTCTTTTCACTGAAGTATTTTGGGTGTTCTTGGTCTTTTGTTCTTCTCTACAAATTTAGAACCAGTTTATTTAATTGCTCTCCCAAATCTGTGATATATTTATTCAGTTGCATTGCATCAGTTTTAAGAGAAAATGCTATCTTTATGATAATGAGTTTTCAGTCACTGAACATGGCATGACTTCTCTTTCATATGTCTTCTTTTATGTCTTCCAATAAAACTTCATACTTCTTTTCATGAAGATTCACCTATCTTTTGTTAGACCTATGACTTAGGGTTTATCAAACTACAGCCCATGGGCCAAATCTAAACACCACCTGTTTTTATAGTGTCCATGAGCTGAGAATGCTAGCTAGGAATTATACAAATAGTTGGAAAAATTTGAGTGAAGAACAGTATTTAATGACATGTGAAAAATTATACGAAATTGAAATTTTAGTGTTCATAAATAAAATTTTGTTGGAGCATAGCTCTGTTCATTCATTCAAGTATATGACTGCTTTTGCACTACAAATGGCAGAGTTCATTGTTGCAACAGAGATTGTATGGCTTGCAAATCCATATTTTACTAACTAGCCCATTATAGAAAAAGTTTGCCCAGTTCCCTGACTTAGAATTATTGTTTGTCTTATTGTTTGTTCATGATTGCAGGGTTTCTTTGTGTGTTGGGATAGAGGTGGTGTTTCAGCCTCACTTTGTTTACCTCTATCTCTAGTTCTGATAAGACTTAAACTCCTAATAAGTCATTGTTACCAAAGTGTGTTATATTCTTTAGATATGTGTGGGCAGAGAAAAAGGTTGAAAACTGTTGATATTATGTTTTATATAATAATCACTGTTTGGTATTTTACATTTGAGAATTTAATAAAATACAACTTAATTTGCCTATTTGCTGATTTCCCCTTTTGTAGGAAATTAAGAGAGAGACAGAATCCAAGGATGACAATTTGCCCATCAAACGGGAAAGGCAAGGGAATGTAGCAAGTCTTGTACAACGAATAAGCACCTATGGACTTCTAGCCGGAGGAATTCAGCCACATCCACAAACCAAAAACATTAAGAAGAGTATGTAAATAATTTTTTTCCTGTTTATTTAAATCAAAATAGAACGTTGTTTTATAACAGTCCATAAGTTATAGTAAGAAAAATTAGCTCAACCTTTTGTAACAGAATACAAAAACTTCCTGCTTATTCTCATGTTACTACTTATTGGCCCATGTATTCAGTCTTCATCTGGTAATCCAGCATGAGCTGCTGACAGCCGTCTGTAGGGATTGTAAATTAAGATATAAGGCATTGTTTTCTTATTAGTCTTACACACTCTATTAAATAGTTAACACTTTGCCTTAAATTTACTTTAATATCATGTATTTAATGGGATGCTAAAATGTCTGCTCGTCCTTAAGCAGTATAGATGTAAGCATTTGATAAAACGTTTTCTTTAGTGGTTAGCCATCTGAACATGTACATTCAGTTTTCCAAGGTGGCTGGCCCAGCAGAGTGCTTTTTAAGTATTCAGTGTAAATATGTTAAGAGAACAGTTTAGCATAGAGAGAGAGCACCATGTTTAAAATTGGACATGAATTTGAGTCTGTCTTACAACCTTTGATCACTTAAACTCTTGAGTTTTATTTTACTGCTGGTGAGAAAGTTGTAAGAAAAAAAAACTGGTAATATTGCTGTTCTCAAAAACTTAGTCTTGGAAAGACTGTTACTCAAAAAAGCATTAAACATATACAAAGAAGTACTACATTTATGGGAGCGGATAGTGTTTTAACATAGTAAACCTGAAGCCCCTTGAGAGACTGAATACTGACTACTATGTTCAATTTGATTTAATAAGTTATAAATGAGTATTTAACCACATTTATCTTCGATCAGTGTCTTTGATGTTGTGGTCCCTTGTGCTTGATGTTGGTACTAAAATGCCTTATGTGCCAAGTAGTCTATAATATAAAGAAATTTTGTTTACATACCTTTCACAAATGTAAGACTATTTATGATTTTTATATTGTCCTCATATCTCAACCTGTTACTTTCTATGCTACTGTCTATGAATTTGGGGAAACGTCCACTTTCTGGGTTATATCACCCTTTGATTATTTTCATAAAATGAAAACAGATTTTTTTTATGAAAAAAAAAAGGTTTCATGACACTGAGACAGACCAATAAAGGGTTATAGGTGTTCTTTGTTTCCCAGTAAATGCAATGTACAAACAATATTTAGATATTACCCATACTGCTGTCAGCGTACTGCCTGAGGGTGGGCAGTTTAGTAGTTCTAGTTGTCCTTGACTCTTTAACTCTGTTTGGGGATTGGGGGATAGATAACAGTATTTCCATATCCTACAGGTGAATCTCTATATAGAATTTCTATGCACAAGGAGGATTTTAGACCCACAAAAGGGTTATTTGTGACCTCTGTTGTAAAACTTATTTACTACTTTCTTTAGCTTTACTGAGCTATAAAGGGACAGATTTTATCTTAAGTGGAGGCTGGACAAAGGACATCAAGGTTATTTTGTCTCCTAATGGGAAAGGACTCTAAATTTTACCTTCCTTGAGAACCCTGGTCATAATTCATTTTCCTGTAAGAAGGAGAAACCATTATATAGTTGGTGCCAGGAGGCTTAGGCTTTTTCCTAAGGATCCTCCATAATTTGTTTTTAAGTACATGTGCTGCAAAGACTGAATTGGTCATTTGGTGCTAGCTAACATTTAAAACAGGATGCAGGTTGTTTTTGCTTTCAGATTACTTTTCCAGGAAAAGCAGCTAATGTTTTTTTTTTCTTTATCAGATTTTTTTTTTTTGTTACTGTTAGTTTGAATCATATCCTTAATTTATGGAATAGATCAGTTATTCAAAAGCCGTTCATTGTAATGTTAAATAGTAGTATATACCCTTTTAATCAATACCATTAATATTTAAAAAAAAAAACATTTTAAAGGTTGGTAATGATAAAGCCTGCATTGTGAAGGTTCATTTCAAATCTTTGTGTGCCAAGACAGGTGAATCTGCATGTGGGTTGAATTTTGTCTAAGCAACTAAAAGGAGAAGTTCAAATAGATAGTATGATATCTGGAGACTGGAATTGTTAGCTATTTTTCTCTAGTCTCCAAAGCCAAAAAGTGTTGGCCTTTTTGCAAAGTCTAGTCACAAAACCATTGAAACTTTTGCTATTGCGTGTAAGTTAAGCATGATATCCTCTTTAGTAAGACAGGTATTTTCTAGAGTGAGCACAGAAAATTTTCCAGGATAAAGTTGATTGCAATAAGTTGCTAAAGTTACAGAAAAGAACCAATTTACACTTCTCATAGCAAAAACATGTACAAATGACATTACTGCTGAGACCCTTGTAAAATCAGGCACAAAGATAATGGTGTAGTTTACTTGCACTAAATAAATGACATCTTTCAGCATCACAATTCTATATAACATACAGTGTGGAATATTAGTAGATATTTCACTTTACATTTGGAAAAAAATTGATGCCAGATATGAATCTACTTAAGGCATGTGTGAGGGAAGACATCAGTGCTTGTAACTTTGTATTCCTTACTAGTGGGAACTCATGCTACAAAAGTGATTTTTCACCTAGTTAATAATTATTTTGAATGTAAAAGATACATTTAGATTGATACTGATAGATCACTAGTAGTTATACAGAAAGAAATGATACATGAAAAATTAGTTGACTAAAATGCTAATCTGCACAGTGTCTCATTCTCAGAGAACAATTGGTAGCATGCCTCCCAATTCTGAGTCATTTTTGAAGAAGATAATTAAAGTTCTGAATATCATCAAAATATGGTCACTGACTATACATCTTTACAGCATACATTACAAAAAGGGGGGGCATATTATTTCAGGCTCTGCTCTTTGACATTAAAATATTCTGACTTATAAGGGGAAATGACTCACTCAAATGACTCCTCCCCAGCTGTGGCCTCTCAAATAAATGAATGGGGTAGGGTGTTTTGATTTTGTATTTTATTTTGAAAAACTTAAAATCTTACAGAAAAGTTGAAATAATAATTGTACAGTAAACATGGTATATTCTTCACCTAAGCTTGCTGTTAACATTTCGTTATATTGACTTTATCTCTATATACATGTATAAATACATTTTTAAACTAAATCAGTTGAAAGTATGTTGTAGACATGATACTTCATCCCTAAGCACATGAGTTTTTTTTTATTCGTGACTGTATGATCATGTTTTCTAAGACTTTGATTATCTTAAGTGGTATATCTCAGCAGTATAGCTAGAATCTTGAATAGCTTGAATTTTTCACTTAATGGCCTAAGTAATATGATTATTTTATTGCTGAGGATAAGAAAAAAATATTAAAGAAGATTCAGCCATGTAACAAATGGCTCAGTCTTAATGTTTCTTAACTCTTGATGATTATCTTTGCTTACTGGAGAACAAAATTGATAAAAAAATACTTTTTTTATATTAGAAAATTTTAAATGCTATAATAAAATCTGAAGGTATACTTTCCAGAACCAAATGAAACCAAAAATGGATCAGAAATCTTTTTGTTGCTATCTCTGAAATTTTAGCATTCAACCTCCCAGCTTCTGAGTGTGGTATGCTTTTTATTTTAGCATTTGCTGGAAAAATTAAAACAATATTCTTCAATAAGAAATAGTTCCACAGTTTAAGAACTCTGTTTGATCTGAATATTTAGATCTATTTTTTAGAACCATGAAATACTTGCCATTTTTGATGACCTACATTTGAAAATACAGGATTTTCTGTTTTAGTAGAAACAGCAAGGAAGGTCACTTTAGTGTGTAATTTCACACAATTTGGTTTTGTTTTTCAAAAAATATAAAATATTTCTAAAAGGTTTTTCTGAAGTTATTTGACATTTACATGTTGAATACCATAATACCTGTGGGTATGAAGACCATAAGAGCAATGTTAGTGTGGACAGTCAAATCTGCCAAATAAAGCTGGGTGTGGATAATGATTCAAAACTCACAGTTTAACAGAGGAAAACATCAAGTTACTGTACTACAGGGGTGATAGTAATGATTATACCTCATAGGGTTTTAGAGGTATTAACACGTTAAGTAAATATTATAAGAAGTGCTCGATAAATGTTTGTAATTATTATTACAGTGTTTTATACTATTAAGAACCATACTAGAGATATATATAATGTGCAGTTAAGATTCAAATGAAAGGGCAGTTCTATACTGGAGTCATTGAGCAAGGTGTATTTAAGCTCTTCTTTAGGTAGGACATATCATTTACGTAAAGATTGGGGAGTATGGCCTTCTATTCTAGTTAGAATTGCAGCCCTTGGAAGACCCATGGAGATAAGTAAGTCCATGGTATTTTCAGGGAGTAAGGATCCAACGTGACTAGAGTACATGAGCTTTGTTAAAGCACTCTAATCTGTAAAGGAGACAGCCTGATACAGTGGGAAGATAAAAGGCTTAGGAGTCAGAAGTGAGTGTCTTCTAGTTTTGCCTCTTTCTTGCAGTTTTTGACAATTACTGCTGAGTTCCTGTTTCTCATTGGTAAAATGATATGTATAACAAGTTTTTATGACCTTTTGTGTGGGAGATGTTTGTGAAGGACTTGGAGTGGTACTGGTACATAAAAGACGAAAATATGTCCCTGTCTTTGTTGTACTTTGTTTATCCTCTTCCTTGTTAATGGGTTTATTTATAAAATACTGATTAAAACAAAAAAACTTGAGGGCTTCCCTGGTGGCGCAGTGGTTGAGAGTCCGCCTGCTGATGCAGGGGACACGGGTTCGTGCCCCGGTCCGGGAAGATCCCACATGCCGGGGTGAGGCTGGGCCCGTGAGCCATGGCTGCTGAGCCTGTGCTCTGCAACGGGAGAGGTCACAACAGTGAGAGGCCCGCGTACCACACACACAAAAAAAACTTTATCATTAATTTCTTTGTAGATCCGAAAAGCTATATGGAGTTTACTTAAGAAAATAGTCGTTATAGTTATTTAAAAAAATTGAATTTTGCGTATTCTTTTATTGACAGTTCTACTCTTACATGCGTTTTCTTTTCTGCTTGGTAAAGGGTCTGATACATTTTAGAAATTCAGTAAATATTTATTGACCAATATGTATGGGTAGACATTGTATGTGCCATTTGAAATGTGAAGAATCTCCATATTCCTTTAATTGTGTTGCCAATTAATAGATAAGTTTAATATAGGCACTTGCCTTAACTTATGAGTGAACCATATAAAAATATGGAATCATATGAAAACTTTTTCTTTTTTAAATAAATGACTCACATTTTATAGCAATAGTAGGGAATGTTTAGATGTTTTTATCCAATGTGGATTTTCCTTTGAAAAATGAAAAATTCCTTTGCAGATAATTTTGCATACTATTTTGGAAGAAGACACTCTGGAGAATTATGCTAGTGTGAAAGGAAAAACAACAAAAACAAAGCTTTTGATTAGACTATAACTAGGTTTTAAGTGGAAAAGAGAGCATTGATAGGACATGACTGTTGGGACTGCCCCCAAGATCTTTATTCTTTTTATACATCAGAAAGCACAGGTGCCCAAGTTTGTGTATGTCCCAGGTATAAACTGCCACCTAAATGAGAGGTAAACTCTGTTGTCAACTGTTGTGTCCCGTGAGCAGGCGTGGATCACCCTCTGGCTGTCAGTTTCCTCATCTGTAAAATAGACGTTCGGCTCCTTGTGGGGCCTCACCTGGCCTCAGGGGCCCAGAGCGCTGCTGGGCGGGGTCAGGCCGCTGTCCTCTGGTGGGAGGACGTGGCATCCAGCCTGGACAGCTGCCAGGAGCGCATCCTTGCTGCTGCCGTGACTCCCGTGGGTTAACTGGCAGGTGTCCGATTGGCACATGAAGTGTACAGGGAGTGATTTTCCTTTTTCTTGGCTAAATAGGGCAGGCTCTTTGGGAAGTGTGAAGTTCTGGTGTCTTTGCTGGCAAAGGTTCTGATTCTGCAAAGCTCTTTTAATGTCCTCATCCGGTGTCCATTTCTGTAGATACAACTTTTGCTTCCACTGGTGGGGGGGCTTTGGCTTGGCAGCCAGGCCTCCTGAGCTGCACTGGCTTTCCCTGAGATTGTTAGCCACCTGCAGTGTGTGCTCAGTTGTATTGTCTCTTTCATAAAACATTGCACATAATAATAGCAAGCAAAAGAGCTGCACAAATGTGTGTTGCCCACATACAAATGGTGGGGGACCTGCTCTCAGAGAAGATATAATACTGATTCTCTTGTGTGGTTCACTAACAGCTTAAATGAAAGTATTGGGCAGAGGAGGGTACATGTTTAAATTTCAATTTCTTTTTTCAGACATTTACATTTACTATTATTTGAAGTTCTGAATAGCATTTTGTAAGACATAGGACACTAGCTTGTGAAATGTAAACAATTACGAATTACTTTTTTTGTTCTGTACTATTAATATGTACTGATTTCACGTTTTGGGGAAATTTCTGAAATGCATGGTAAAAATACTTTCGTCTCTATGCTTCTAAAATTGCTCACATACTTAGTAAATTTTGGTGTGAATGTCTTTTGCAGTATATCAATAAAATTGCAGTGTTTTCACAGAAAAAAATATAACTAGGTTGTTCAAAGCTAATTGATATATGTGCTTGGGGGCGGGAGGCTAATTAATACTCTTTCTTCACTTTAAATCATTTAAAAAGATACTCATACTCATTAAAAAGAATCGTTACATTTTTTAAAGGCCTACATTTCCTAAACATTACTTGTCTGAATAAATAAAGCTTGTTTGAAAAGCTAAAGTAAAATTATTTTTACCTTCACCTGAGTTTGATTTTTATGTCAGAAAATAGAGCTTAAAGAAGATAAAATACATTTGAGATTTGTGCATTTTGTCTTTTTTTTTCGACACAGCTACTCTTAAATTAGTGCATTTGAAGTATCCGTAGCTTTGATCAGGAAGTAGTCTGGAAATCACTGGCTTGGAGGACTTGACTGTGATAAATTTGTTGTGCCAACAGTGTCTTTTATTGTCTCTGTTTCCAGTCTCAAAATTAGCAGTGGATATTTTACTTTTGTATAATCAGTGGGATCAGATACATAAATAGATTTCACTGCTGGGAGCCCACCTTATTTGTAGTTGGTGTGAATTTATTTTAGGATGAAGAGATAGTAGCGTGGGGACAAGGTGGAAAGCCAGCCAGAGTAGATTGTGGTTAGCTGTTGAGAGTGCTTCCACGTACTGTTTTTATTCATACAAGCAGATCCTATGACGATAAGCATAGTATGTAAATAAAGGTGCTGCTATTTGTTTTCATGATTTTTCTTAATTTTTTTATGTTACCTCCTTTAGAGACCAAGAAGCGTCAGTGTAAAGTTCTCTTTGAATACATTCCACAAAATGAGGATGAACTGGAGCTGAAAGTGGGAGATACTATTGATATTAGCGAAGAGGTAAGGCAAAAACATGTTTTAGAGATAAAGCAGCAATTGGAATTGATGCTCTGGGGATTAGAAAAATGCTTTGTAAGAATATTCATTTGTTAAATTTATTTTTCCAGTTTCATTTTTTTTTTAATTTTAGGATACAGACTTTAAAATGGATCTTTAATGACTTAAAGTAAGGCTGTCTTATCTGTAGAAATAAAGCTTTATTCATCCTTGCTATGCCTGTATTTGTGTACTGAATTTGTATCTGTTGACTTTAAGAATAAAATAAGCTTTTTTTAGCTCAAGTTAATATAATCTAAGTAGCTAAGAATATAAACCTTTTCTCTGATTCTTAATTCACTTTAGGTACAAGCCATAAAAATAGAAGGATTTTTTACCTTTTGCATAGCAAAGGTATACGAAAGCAGAATGTTTTAAAAAGTTTTGTCTTGTTTGAATTATCACATTCAAATATTAACCCAAAAGCACTTTCCCTCATCTTAGTATCTTAGAATGAGATTTTAAAATATTAAAAAAAATAACCTTTCATATCTCTGCTTTTACCATTAAAGAAATATTAAAGTTTTATTTAGCAGCTAAAGATACCGTTTTCAAAGTATATGTTTTGATATCATGTATTGCCACTGAGATTGATTCTGTGTGCTAATATGTAATTTATCACTTGTTATGTTAAACTCCAATGTGTTTAGACAAAAGGCAGTTCTGGTTTATTTCTACCAGGTGGCAATAATAATAGTGTTTATCGAGCCTCTGTTATGTCTGAAGCACCATTCTAAGTGTTTCACACTTATTATTTCCTTTAAGTTTCTAAACAACCTAAGGAGATAGGAATTTTTACCCCTATTTTACAAACAAGAGATTGAATCACAGAGATAAGTGATTGGCTTATCTACTGTTGCTGCATGACACGCCATTCCAAATTTTGTGGCAAAAAACAACTGTTTCATTAGGTTTGTTAGTTGTGTGGGTCCAGAATTCAGATAGGGCACAGAGGGATGGCTTGTCTCTGCTCTGTGGTGTCTGGGGGCCTCAACTGGAAAGGTTCACAGTTGGGTACTGGTAGAATCATAGGAAGGCTCCTTCACTGACATGTCTAGTGTCTAGAAGCCTCAAAGCCCAGGACTCCCTATGGAAAGCCATTATGTAGCCTCTCCATTTGGCTTGGCTTTCTCACTGTATTGGGCTCTCAGGTGTCTCAGGATAGGAGGACTTATTACATGGCAGTTCAGGGCTCTAAGTGTAAGCATTTCAGTGAACACAGTGATAGCCTTTTATAATCCAACCTTGAAAGTGATAGTATCACTTTCACCACATTCTGTTGATTACAAGAAAGTCATAAGCCAGCAAGATTGAAGGGAGTGGGGACAAAGCCTGCCACTTAATCGGTGGGAGGACTGTCAAGATTACGTGTAGATGAGCATGTGGGTTAGGTGATCTTGTTTCAGGTATTTTTGTGCAAGTTCATATGTTCATTTGTTTTTGAGTCGGTGCTCTTTACCACTATACTACCCTGCCTTTTAAGAATTCCTTAATTAATAGGAATTTTATAGAGTTATTTACCCTAACTACCCAATTGCTGTCAATTTGGGATTTCAGGTATAGTTAACAGTTTGATGATGTTCCCTTAGTTGTACCCGTTCCAGTTTGTTCTACGTATTTCCATCACACCTGGTTTGAAGAACTCTCAATCCTTTGGTGCCTCCTTAAGTCTGCTAAAAATTCTAAACTCTTCATATTTACCGCCTTATATTTCTCTCTTAAATAGCATGTATTCTAGGCACCTCGTATTTCAGCTATATATTCCATTAATAAGTCCTTTATTTTTATGGTATCACATTTTTCACATGCTTTGCGTCTGGTAAACTCTCATTTAGCCTTAACTGTCCAGCTCTTTTGCCATTTGCTTTTAGGGGAGCGTTTTTTGATTCGTATATGCCTTTCCTTTGTGCTCCTACAGCATTTTGTTCACACTTTTGCTATAACACCTCTCACATTGTATTGTAACTATCTGCTCATTGTTTGTTTTCTTCTTTAGATTGTTTTATTCAAGGACAGAGACTTCTCATGTGCAAATTTGAATATTTTCCTATCAGTTAACACCATGACTTGTACATAGTGCCTGTTGGATGAATAACTTATTAAATTTTCCTTTGTAACTGTGATGAGATGAAAAAATTTTTTTTAATATTTTAAACAGAAAAAAGAACCTTTTCTAGCTATGATATTGCATGTACTGCTGTCAAGTAAATTTTGATAGTAAATAGTTTACTCTTTAAAAAATTATTTTTACTTAAGACCTCTTAGCATCCTTAGAAGAAATTATACATTTTTAAAATTATTAATATTATTAAATAACTTCATAACTTATTATTATTAAATAATAATAAGCCTCATTATTTGTGAATGTAAACATTTCTCTAAGGAGTTTCGTTCCTGAGAATATTTCTGGTTGGGGTTGGGAGTGTTCAGTTGAGCCTGGCATCTGGTCTTTTAAAAATAAGTGATTCTTTTTCATACTTGGGTTAAGACTCACTGTTCAAGTAAAATAGATAAATTACTTAGTAATTTTTTGTGCCATTTAGGAAGTTATATTCTTATATTCATAAAACTTTTTCCAAATCAGAAATTTTCAAATGCTTAAATAATGTATGTCATAACTACAGACAGAGGCTCCATAGTGTTTAAAACAGTGACATTGCAGAAGAGAGCTATCTTCTTGTTGCTGTTAATACATTATTCTTGGTTATCTGATACTTTCATGAAAATTACTTGCTTCATAGATTACAGTTGATCATAAATTCTCGTTGTTAAGTGTTGCAAAGTGCTATTGATATATGATTAATCCCATATATGATTAATCCAATCCACACAGATTTAATCTACTCAAAATATATTTTTTCCCTTTGTGTTTTCTTGTAGATTTAAAGGGATTATTTTGCATCACTAACTTTGTGCTCATTCACTTCTATAGCTCAGTTTTTCTGTGGGGGAAGTGAAAACTTAAGAGAAATTTTTATTATCTTTGAGTTGTGAACTCTTTCAGGTAGAAGAAGGCTGGTGGAGTGGAACCCTGAACAACAAGTTGGGACTGTTTCCCTCAAATTTTGTGAAAGAGTTAGAGGTAACAGATGATGGTGAAGCTCATGAAGCCCAGGATGATTCAGGTAGACTATTTAAAAAATTTGAGTAAAAAAAAAAAAAAAAAATTTGAGTAGATTTAAATAAACTTTATATTTTATCTAGTGTTTATTTTGTATTTTTTAAAACTCTAGTCTTACTTTTGAACTAAGAGCTTTATCTTATCTACCTTAAAAAAGCACTTTATGACAGGGACTTAAAGTGAGTATTTGCCTAAATATCTAGGCAAAGAATTTACTATTTTTCCTTCCAATGTCTGCTTCAACCTGAAGTAAACGTATAGTACCCTTATTATGAAACAATACTACTTATGTTATCTGATTTCTTTCCACTTAAGACCTACTTATATACAATTTTGCCCAGAGTTTGCAAATGGCTGAACTACTTCAGAAATAGTAGAAGTTTAAAAAAAATCTTCCTCTGGTTATTTTCTATATTCACATAATAGATTTTGTTTTCCATGTGCAGCCAGAATGTCATTTAAATTATTTTGTGATCTCTGTCATTTAGAGACTCACCTATAAATTAATCTTAAATTTGTTCACTGTTCAAAAGTACGATTGAAAAAGATTTTATCCCAAAGCTAGATTTAATTTTTTTTACGTCTGTGAATTGCTGTGGGATTTAGGAGAATTTTTTTTTTTTTAAGAGAAACTAAATTCATAAGTGATAGTGTAGGGATAAGTAGATCTTTTTCTTTATGGAAAAGTATGTGTAATGAGAATGTTCAGAGTTTTGTACTTGCATTAACTAGTATTATTTGGCAGTTTTATAATGGTTAGATAGATTCAGATATTGAGGTATAGACATACAACCTTAAGGTTGCCAGTATTGCCTTTTTTTTCAAAGACAGTGTAATGTCAAGATATGAAGACTATTGTTTTAGTCCATTAGGGCGGCTATAACAAAACACCACAGACTGGGTAGCATAAACAACAGAAATTTATTTCTCACAGTTCTGGAGGCTGGGAAGTCCAAGATCAAGGCGAGCCAGCATAGTTGAGTTCTAGTGAGGCCCTCTTCCTGATGCATGGTTGGTGACTTCTCACTTTGTCCTCACATGGTGGAAGAGGCAAGGGATCTCTCTGGAGCCTCTTTTGTAAGGCACTAATCCCATTCCTGAGGGTCCTGCCCTCATGACCTAATCACCTCTCAAAAGCCCCACCTCTTAATTTGTGGGGTTAGGATTTCAACATAGGAATTTTGCAGGGACACAAATTTGCAGACCATAGCAATTATATATCATTCAGAACAATGAGATGAAGTCTTAAGGTTGTCCAGACTGTTTCTGTACCTAGTACTTCATACTGCATTCCAGTGGACACTTCCATTTTTTAATCTATCTAGGATGTTGGGCTCCATGATGGCATGGAGTGTGGTTTGGTCATCTTTGCTTAACTGTAGTTTCTTAGTGTGCAAAATGGGAATAATAATTTTTACCTAAGAGGACTGTTCTGTGAACTAGCAAGATAGTTTCTAAGCATAATGCTTGCAACATTGCAGATTGTTTTGAACCTAGTTTCTTTTGCTTCTTTTTGTCAGTGCCTTCAATATTTTGAAATTAAGTAGGAAAGCATTATAAGGTTGTTATGTGTAGCAAATGCAATTTGTAAGCCTCAATGGTGAGGGAATAAATTTTAGAGGAAAAAATTAAATCATTTTACATTTGATAGATGGTAATATTAAACATAATTTATAAAAGGTATCTAGAAATCATTGTTGAGATAATTCCTGAAGTTTTTGTGATGCATTTTTAGTTCTACCATTTTAAACCTTATAAAGAAAGTTCTCTGAAATTTTTATCCTCATCCATAATTATGGTTTGTTTGCACATGAAAGATTTATGCAGTTTTTTTCTCCTTCTTCTCAAGAAAGTGTTGAGCTTTGAAAAAAGTCAAGTAATGAAATGGTAGAATAGGGCATGAAATGATAGAGCAAGCTCACAGACATCTAGGTTTAGAGCTACAAAGTCCCAGTACCACCCTCTCATTCTGTAACAGAGAAACCTAAAACTTTTAGAAATTACCACTTAATATTACTCTACATACATATTCTTAGAAGACTCAAGACTTCTAAGAATTTTCTGTTTCTGATCTCATTCTTGTGTACTTTTGCTCACTACCTCTCACTTTATGGGTCCATCCTTTAAACTGCAGTACAGTGATTTTTTTTTTTTTGAAACTTTTTTTTTAACTTGGAGCAACACTGCAAAAATAGAGAGGTCCCATAGTACCCTTTATCCAGATTCACCACCAATTGTTAACATTTTGCCTCATTTGCTAATTTATTACTCAATTTCTATTTAACAATCTGGGTGGAGGGCTTCCCTGGTGGCGCAGTGGTTGGGAGTCCGCCTGCTGATGCAGGGAACACGGGTTCGTGCCCTGGTCCGGGAAGATCCCACATGCCGCGGAGCGGCTGGGCCCGTGAGCCATGGCCGCTGAGCCTGCGCATCCGGAGCCTGTGCTCCGCAACGGGAGAGGCCACAACAGTGAGAGGCCCGCGTACCGCAAAAAAAAAAAAATCTGGGGGTCTTTTTTTCCTTTACATTTAAGTACTTCAGTGTGTATTTCCTAAGAACAAGGGCAGTCTCTTATAACTACAGTACAGTTATCAAAATCAAGATATTTAATATTACCAATACTGTTTAATTCACAGTCCATATACAGAATTCTTAATTGTTCTAGTATACTTTACATAGCTATTTTTTTCTCCTAGACAAGACCATGCAGAAAATTTATTTGTTTCTTTTGTTTAGAATAGATCCCCAACCTTTCTCTGTTTTTCTTGACCTTGACATTTTTAAAGAGTTTAGGCTAGTTATTTTGTATAATGGATTCCAGTTTGGAGTTTCAGGTTATATTTTACTGATAGGGCTATAGAATGATGATGTCTCATTGTATTGTATGGAGGACACATGTGCTTTGTGTCTTTTATTACTGGTGATGTTAAATTTGATTACTTGGTTAAAGCTGTGCTGCTACTGTAAGTTTACTGTTTTTTTCCTTCTAATTGATAAGTGTCTTGTGGGGAGGTACCTTGAGATTACGTAAATATCTTATTCCTCATCAGACTTTCACTCAGCAGTTAAAGCATCCACAGATAAATTTTGCCTGAATCAGTTTTTACTGTGATAGTTGCAAAATGATGATTTTCTAATTCCATCATCCCATCTGTTTATTATTTGACATTCTTCTATAGAGAAGAATTTTGCTTTCTCCCCAGTTGTTTTTTTTTTTTTTAAATCAGCGCGGACTCATCAGTTGTTTCTTTTTTATTCACTAGGTATTAATCTATTATTGCCATTATTATTTATTTTGATACTGCCAGGTTTGGCCAGTGAGAGAGCCTTCAAACTAGTTTCTGTGACATTTAAAAAAATTAACCTTATTGGAAATACAATTTACATACAGTAAACTGTGTATATGTAAAATATACAATTTGATGATTTTGACAACTGTATACAACCATGAAAACCACTACCACAATAAATGTACAGGACATTTCTATCATCTTTATGATGCCTTGTAAACTGAGCCCTTAAACTATGTACAAAATTTAAAGTCCATATGGAACCACTAGCAAAAGACAAATTTAAATTTGGATGTAGTTCATTACTTTCATAATTATAAAACTTTGGGCATTCCTTGCAGCATTCAGCCTTCTTTGAATTTTAGTAACCTTGCAGAATCATATCTGTTAAAAATGTACTTCCTTGCTTGCTTAACCCCTTTCCAATAGCAGTGCATTCTAAATGTGGAGCTTTGTGATTATGGGGTGGGAAGTCAGTGGTTGAAGTACACTGTAATTCCTTTTTTTTTTTAACTCTAATTTTTAGGCAGAAAGTTTTTGCATATTGATGTAAATGCCAGGAAGTGAGTACTTTATAAGGTCTTAAGAACTTTAGTGATAAAGGCATAGAGTCCTTTAAGTTTTAATGTAAGAGTTTGATATCTTATGCATTATGACTTAGAGAATTCATGTCCACTATTCCTGTGTCCTAACAAAATATAACATCTTCTATGTATAACTGGTGTTTTGATAGTCTTTTTTAGTCAGTAAAATGGTGTATGTTTCTGGTAACTGTTATAAGAATTACCAACTGTACATAATAAATTCTTTAATTTGTTTTTTGCTTATAGTATTAGAATGCCATATCCACTGCATTTGTTTATTTTACATAGTTTCTTCTTACACTCCTTTACATTTAGTAGAGCTCTTCTCTTCTTTTAATAAATAAACTGAAGTATATAGGATGATGTTCATGGTTTGACTGGTTAAATTCTAGCTATTACTGCTAAGAAGGTAATTCTGACTCTAGGCAGTAGGTTGACAGTATTACCTGAGCCTTAGGGTAATTTATTTTTATGCCCTCAGTTTTCATTGAAGAACGGTGGTATAAAAGCTATAAAAAAAAGCCCCTATTATATTTAGGAATGTGGTAAACTTATAATCTATTCTGTTACTCAGTGGTTTCTATATAAAATCTCAAGATTAGTATCTTTTTAGTAGTCAATTTCAGGAAAAGCTTTGCTTCTCTAGGGAAGTGTGATGTTTCTGTTTTTATAATGAAATGACTGCCCTTTAATTTTGTTAAATATTCTTAGCCTTTCTTGTTTAGAGTGTCTTTTTGTCACCTTTCAGATTCCACTTATTTCCTAAGTAGGACTTGCTTTCAGTTTTCCTTCTTTTTAATAAAGCCAGTGACTATATCTACTGGTATTTTATCCCTTGTTAAGTCTTCTCCCCACATTAAGCCTATAAAAATCTCCATTTTTGGACTTCCGTGGTGGTGCAGTGGTTAAGAATCCGCCTGCCAATGCGGGGGACACGGGTTCAAGCCCTGGTCCGGGAAGATCCCACATGCCATGGAGCAACAAAGCCAGTGCGCCACAACTACTGAGCCCACGTGCCACAACTACTAAAGCCTGTGCGCCAGAGCCTGTGCTCCGCAACAAAGAGAAACCACCACAATTAGAAGCCCGCACACCACATCAAAGAGTAGCCCCCGCTTACCGCAAACAGAGAAACCTGCTCACAGCAACGAAGACCCAACGTGGCCAAAAATAAATAAATAAATTTATTAAAAAAAAAAAATTTCCAGTTTGATGTCTAAACAGGCATCTTGAACTAAGATGGTCAAAACTGATCTTCTTCTGTACAGTCTTCTTCATCTGAGCTAATGGCAACTCCATCCTTCTTTTACTTAGACCAAAGAATTGGATTCACCTTTTACTCTTCGTAATACCACACTCTATACTTGATTCAGTAACAGACTGTGTCACCTACTAAATAAATGTACAGAATCTGTTTTCTTTTACCACCTCAACAGCTGCTACCCTGGTGTAAGTTACCTTTTCCTGTATAATTGCAATAGTCTGTTATTTGCTATTACCTCCCTACTGAATGTTAAAGTGCTTACCTTCCAGTAGCTGTCCATTTTACTTAGAGTAAAAGCCAAAGTCTTCTTAAATTGGCTATAGAACCCTCCAAGACCTGGCACCACCAAATGTCTCCCCCCCCCGCCTCTCTGACTTTATCTCCTACTTAACCATCCCCTTTGTTCTCATTAGTCTTCTTACTGTTTTTAAAGATGTCAGGAACATTTCTGTCTCACAGCCTTTGTACTTGCTGTATACATTTGCCCTGAATGTTCTTTGAGATATCCTTAATGGCTTTCAGTTTGATTTCAGGATTCTCCTCAGAAATCACCTTTTCAGTGAGGCCTTTCCTAATAGCTCTGTATAAAACAGCAAAAAGCTTCTATCTTCCATTCTTTAATTCCCTTATCTTCTTTGATACATTTGTTATTATTTCTTATTTATTTTCTTATTGTCTGTCTACCCCCATAGTAGAATATAGATTTTGTTTTGTTCACTGCTGCATACCTAGTTTCTAAAACAGTGTCGCAGTATTGCTCAGTGGATGAATGAATGCATAGTGGTTTGAGGTGTACAGAGAACTTTTCAAATACTTTGTCATGTTAAATCCTCATAATTTTTGAAGTTAGCGTCACCTCCACTTTAAAGGTGAAGAAATTATAACTCAGATTATTTAACCACCAAGTGGTAAAATCACAACTGGAATTCTCTTCTTCGGATCTTTTTACTTTACTATTTTATTTAACATATGGGGGTGAGGCTGTTAGGTAATTCTCACTGTTTTAGCTCATGTGTTTGCATGTCAGTCATGCCTATAGAACTGTCTTTTCATGTACTTTCACCCCTGTGAGAAATATGAGCAGTAATATGTGGGTTCGATGGCATTTCCCATGGACTCAGTGCATTCCCAGATCTGAAATTTAAAAGTTGAAGTGAAATTCTAAATATAAATACTATTATTTAGTTAGTTCAACATTCGTATGTTTGTTCATTCAGTATATTGAGTGCTTATTGTTGAGCATATCGTGCATGTTTATGGGAATACAATGATGAGCAACATAGTCATGATTATTCCCCATATTTGAAGCTTTTGGTCCATGGAGAAAGAAAAGAATATTAGACAAGTGATTATAATTCAGCATGAGAAATATTTGTGGCAGGAAGATTCAGGGTGCTATAGATGTGTAAAGAGCTAACTCAGACTGAGAAGGATATAAGGGAATGCGCCCCATAGGAAGTTAAAGATTGAGATCTCAGAATGGGTACGAGATCCCTAGGCAGGTTTGTGGCAGAGGGTAAAGAATGAGCAGAGCAGTTTCAAGATCCTGAAAGAGATTCAATTCAGAGGGATTATAGAGTGTATAGTTGGATGTGGTAAGTTTTGAGGCTAGAGAAATTGTTGGGTCAGGCTTAAGAAGGCATTACAGGACTGGTAGTCAAGTCACAGAGAAGCCTTAGAGAAATGATCAGATTACTTTATTTATATAAATTTATTTTATTTATTTTTTGGCTGCTTTGGGTCTTTGTTGCTGCGCATGGGCTTTTCTCTAGTTGTGGCGAGCGGGGGCTACTCTTCGTTGCAGTGGGCGGGCTTCTCATTGCGGTAGCTTCTTTTTTTGTGGAGCATGGGCTCTAGACATGTGGGCTCAGTAGTTGTGACTCGTGGGCTCTGGAGCGCAGACTCAGTAGTTGTGGCGCACAGGCTTAGTTGCTCTGCAGCATGTGGCATCTTCCCGGACCAGGGCTCAAACCCATGTCCCCTGCACTGGCAGGCGGATTCTGAACCACTATGCCACCAGGGAAGCCCCAGATTACCTTTTAGATAGAGTGGTTTGGTTGCAGTGTGAAGAGTGGATTGGAGGAGAATAAGATTGGGGTAGCGAGACCAGTTGAGAATGTTTTGATAATTTAGGTAGAAATAGTATTAACCTAAACTAGAGAAGTGATCATGTGAATGGAGAAACACAGGTAGCATTCCTGTGCTAAATAGGCGGTATAAAGAACTGCACCTTGTGATGATGGGATGATGGGGAATAACTGAGAAAGAAGAGTTGAGGCTACCAGATCTTTGGTCAGTAAGCTGGGTAGATGATGTCTTTTGCAGAGAAGGGATAATTTTTGGGAGAAGATGATGAATTCACTTTTGGAGATGTTGACTTTGAGTCCTGTGGGGGTGTCAGGGCATCCAAGTGAAGATATCTGGTAGTCGGTTGTATGTGTGTGTCTGAAACCTTGAAAAGAAATTTGGGGTGGATGTCCAAAATTGAGGCTTGAAAGTATGTTAGGTGATACAAGAAACCATGGAGTTGGATGAGATTACCTAGGGAGGATGTCTAGGGTGAAAAAGGAATACAGCCTAAGATAGAATCCTGCGTAGCAACATTTATGGTCTAGGCCAAGACAGAGTAACTGAAAAGAAGACCAAGAAGGCACAGAGAGAGAGCCAGGAGGCAACCTGTGAGTGAGTGGTCATCATGGGAAGGGAGTGTTTCAGGGAGGACATGGACAGTAGTGTCAGATGATGCTGCAAGGTTAAATAAGATAAGTAAGGTAAGAAATAAAATGTAATCCTGATTTAGAGTTGAAGAAATCATTAATGACCTGGACAAAAGCAGTGAAGAGAGGTGATTGGTAAGTGTAAAGCAGTGTAGCAACATATACTCCAGAATGTTTTCCTTCTTTTCTTAAGAAGGAAAAGTCTTGATCATTTTCAAATGCTAATGGCAGAGGACAAGTAGAGGGGGAGAAGCTGAAGATGCAAATTCAGAAGAATGGGACTTATCAGCAGAACAGGATTTACTCAGGAGGTGGGAGGAAATGAGATTTACATTATAGGTATCATGTACCTCCAATTTATTGGAGGTACTTCAGAGTTAGTGCCCAGAAGCTGAGGGCGAGATAATCTGACTTTTAATTTCTTCTATAAGAAAGGAGAGAAGCGAAGAATGAGGTGCAGAGTGAAGAGGTCAGAATTTTGAGAAGACTAAAAAGGTCCCAACAGGGATTGTTAAATGTTTTGAGCCATGTATACCTCTGGGCTTTACCGGGCTACTAGAGGGATACATTGCACAAAATGTTTAAGAAACTCTGGTAGATTGTTCTTTAGGAGTTCTCGTGTCTTATGTTCATTCTCTTCGGAGGAGTCAATCTGAGGTTTCATTTCATTATTCAGGCTCTGAAAAGGAAGATGATGCTTATTGCTAGTGGGGCACAGGATCCTTGTAGAATGGTGATGGACCCTGGGTGTGCTAAAGGTGGTGGATAGAAATTTGGTGATCTGCAGCCTAGTCTCCAGGAGTTAAGATGGTGCACAATTTACTTTGGTCTCTAATCTCACATTAGCTTTCACCTTGCACTCCTTCTCCTGGTGAGCAGCTTTGTAAGGAAGAATGTTCTGGGGCTTCAGTGCTTTTACTGGTAATATGTTATATGAGTCTTTACAAGTTGTTGTTAGAGCCAGATGCTCTTTCTAAATGATTCTTTTTAGGAACTAAGGAATACAGATTTTAAGTCCATAACACACAAACAACATTTTCTTAGGAAATGCAGGAGTATCATAAAAATCTTTGAATGATGGTGAAAGATATTCTTCTCTGGAGTAAAAAGAGGGGGAATTTATGCCAGCAACTAAAGTATATTCCAAGTTCTTCTACTTGGTTTACATGTTTTACCTTAATGTAAGACCCATTCACTTTAATAGTGAACTTGGATTGCTTCCATTAAGTGCTTTGTATTTTCATCAGGTTTCTTACTTTATATTATTTTTCTTTAGCACTCAGTGTAGTTCACATAATGATTCTTGTTTGTTTGTTTTTTTCAAAAAGTAGTTGTATTTTGGGGCTCTTGGTGGTTTTAAGTCATTTTATATGGAGGTGCAAGTCATCAAGTAGTTTTTGCTGTAGAGATTTCATGAGAAAGGGAGGAAGGGAGAGTTTTAGGTTTAATAGGAAGATTTGCTGTTACGTTTTATGACTGACAGTGCCATACATAAGATGCAAATATAATTTTTTTTAAAGCTTAGCAATGCAAGGACAATCTCTGATGGATAAAACATGGGCATAAAAATATTAGAAATACCTTATAGGGTAAGATTTCTGTTTTGTCTGATTTTGAGACCTTCTGTTTACCCTTTCTCTCCATTCTTTTGTTCTTTTCTCCTCCTTTGTCCCTGCCTTCTCCCCCGACCCTCTGCTTTCTTCCTTCTAGTGTCTATGTTGCCCTTTTATTTTTTGCTCCTTCTATGTGATCATGCTCTTTCCCACTTGAATAGTTTTCAATAATACATCTTTAAACTTGTTAAAAGTAATAGGCCCTGAGCCAGGCACTGTTTTAAGTGCTTTACAGGAATCAACTGATTTAATTCTCAAAGCAATCCTATGAAGTATCCCATTTTGCAGGTGAAGAAACTGGGCATATACAGTGGGAGAGGTGAGCTATGGATCGAGAAGGTTTAACTGTAGAGTTCAAAAGCAATTAGCCTATCCATTAGTACTAGATAATTGAAATATCTATGCATTTATTTTAATGATACATGCTTTAGTGACTGTAGTAAAGTTTAGAATCACTAAATCTATAAGAAACTGTTTATTTTATGGCTATAATCAAATACTCAAACTGATAATTGCACCTTAGAATCATCTGCTGATTCATAATTGAATTATCAAAAATCTTTACACAGGAGGTGTAGTCAAGATGGCATACTAGGAGGACGCGGAATTCGTGTCTCCTCACAACTAGGGCACCTACCAGGCACCCGTGGTAGACCACAGACACCTAAGGGTATGGGAGGAAACCCCAGTGACTGGTGATCTCTCCTTTTGGCTTGTTCTCCCCTCCCCGCCCCCTTTTTTTCTTTTTTCTGCTGTGGTTTTATTTTACCTTGTTGCAGTTGTTTCAATTATAGTTTTATTTTTCCTAATATACTTTTTACCTTTCTATTTTATTGTTTTTTATTCTTTGATATCGTACTGCTCCTTTTTTTCTTTCTTCCCTTTTTTTTTTTTTTTAACGACACAATGAAGCGTGCAGGATCTTGGTTCCCAGGCCAGAGGTCGGGCCCAAGCTCCTGTGGTGGGAGCTCCGAGTCCAAACCACTGGACTAACAGAGAACCTTAGATCCCAGGGAATACCAATTAGAGTGAGGTCTCCCAGAAGTCCTCATCTCAGCACCAAGACCCAGCTCTATCTTACTGCCTGCAAACTCCAGTGCTGGACGTCTCAGGCCAAACAACCAGTAAGACAGGAATATAGCACCACCCATCAAAAAAAAAAAAGAAACGACAAAAAAAATATGTTACAGACAAAGGAGCAACATAAAAATCTACAAGACCAAATAAATGAAGACAAAATAGGCAACCTACCTGAAAAAGAATTCAGAGTAATGAGAGTAAAGGTGATCTAAAATCTCAGAAAGAGAATGGAGAAAATACAAGAAACATTTAACGAGGATCTAGAAGAACTAAAGAGCAAACAGTGGTGAACAACACAATTACTGAAATTAAAAATACTCTAGAAGTAATCAATAGCAGAATAATTGAAGCAGAAGAAAGGATAAGTGAGCTGGAAGATAAAATGGTAGAAATAACAGCCAGGGAGCAGAATAAATAAAAAAAGAATGGAAAGAATTGAGGATAGTTTCAGAGACCTCTGGGAAAACATTAAATGCACCAACATTTGAATTTTAGGGGTCCCAGAAGAGTAAGAGAAAAAAAACGGTCTCAGAAAATATTTGAAGGGATTATAGTCGAAAACGTCCCTAACGTGGGAAGGGAAATAGTCAAGTCCAGGAAGCACAGAGAGTACCATACAGGATAAACCCAAAGAGAAACATGCTGAGACACATAGTAATCAAACTATCAAAAATTAAATACAAAGAAAAAATATTAAAAGCAGCAAGGGAAAAGCAACAAATAGCATACAAGGGAATCCCCATAAGGTTAACAGCTGATCTTTCAGCAGAAACTCTGCAAGCCAGAAGGGAGTGGCAGGACATATTTAAAATGATGAAAGGGAAAAACCTACAACCAAGATTACTCTACCCAGCAAAGATCTTGTTCAGATTCAATGGAGAAATTTACAGATAAGCAAAAGTTAAGAGAATTCAGTACCACCAAACCAGCTTTACAACAAACGGTAAAGGAACTTCTCTAGGCAGGAAACACAAGAGAAGGAAAAGACCTACAAAAACAAACCCAGGGCTTCCCTGGTGGTGCAGTGCTTGAGAGTCCGCCTGCCGATGCAGGGGACGTGGGTTCGTGACCCAGTCCAGGAGGATCCCACATGCCGCGGAGTGGCTAGGCCCGTGAGCCATGGCCGCTGAGCCTGCGTGTCCGGAGCCTGTGCTCCGCAGCGGGAGAGGCCACAGTGGTGAGAGGCCCACGTACCGCAAAAAAAAAAAAAAAAAAAACCCAAAACAATTAAGAAAATGGTCATAGGAACATATATATTGATAATTACCTTAAATATATACAAAAACAAGACCCATACAACTGCTGTCTACAAAAGACCCACTTCAGACCTAGGGACGCATAAAGACTGAAAGTGAGAGGATGGAAAAAGATATTCCATGCAAATGGAAATCAAAAGAAAGCTGGAGTAGCAATTCTCATATCACACAAAATAGACTTTAAAATAAAGACTATTACAAGAGACAAAGAAGGACACTACATAATGATCAAGGGGTCAATCCAAGAAGAAGATATAACAATTGTAAATACTGATGTACCCAAATAGGAGCACCTCAATACATAAGGCAAATGCTAACAGCCATAAAAGGGAAAATCGACAGTAACACAATCATAGTAGGGGACTTTAACACCCCACTTTCACCAATGGACAGATCAGCCAAAATGAAAATAAATAAGGAAACACAAGCTTTAAAAGACACATTAAACAAATGGGCTTAATTGATATTTATACGATATTCCATCCAAAAACAACAGAATACACTTTCTTCTCAAGTGCTCATGGAACATTGTCCAGGATAGATCATATCATGGGTCACAAATCAAGCCTTGGTAAATTTAAGAAAATTGAAATCGTATCAAGTATCCTTTCCGACCACAATGCTATGAGACTACATACCAATTATGGGAAAAAAATCTGTAAAAAATACAAACACATGGAGGCTAAACAATACACTACTAAATAACCAAGAGATCACTGAAGAAATCAAAAAATACCTAGAAACAAATGACAGTGAAAACACGATGACCCAAAACCTGTGGGATGCAGCAAAAGCAGTTCTATAAGGGAAGTTTACAGCAGTACAATCCTACCTCAAGAAACAAGGAACATCTCAAATAAATAACCTAACCTTACACCTAAAGCAATTAGAGAAAGAAGAACCAAAAATCCCCAAAGTTGAGGAAGGAAAGAAATCATAAAGATCAGATCAGAAATAAATGAAAAAGAAATGAAGGAAACAGTAGCACTGATCAATAAAACTAAAAGCTAATTCTTTGAGAAGATAAACAAAATTGATAAACCATTAGCCAGATTCACCAAGAAAAAAAGCGAGAAGAGTCAAATCACTAGAATTAGAAATGAAAAAGGAGAAGTAACAACTGACACTGCAGAAATACAAAGGATAATGAGAGATTACTACAAGCAATTATATGCTAATAAAATGGACAACCTGGAAGAAATGGACAAATTCTTAGAAAAGCACAACCTTCCGAGCCTGAATCAGGAAGAAATAGAAAATATAAACAGACCAATCACAAGCACTGAAATTGAAACTGTGATTAAAAATCTTCCAACAAACAAAAACTCAGGACAAGATGGCTTCACAGGCGAATTCTATCAAACATTTAGAGAAGAGCTAACACCTGTCCTTCTCAAACTCTTCCAAAATATAGTAGAGGGAGGAACACTCCCAAACTCATTATACGAGGCCACCATCACCCTGATACCAAAACCAGACAAAGATGTCACAAAAAAAGAAGACTACAGGTCAATATCTCTGATGAACATAGGTGCAAAAATCCTCAACAAAATACTAGCAAACAGAATCCAACAGCACATTAAAAGGATCATACACCATGATCAAGTGGGGTTTATCCCAGGAATGCAAGGATTCTTCAATATAGGCAAATCAATCGATGTGATACACCATATAAACAAATTGAAGGAGAAAAATCATATGATAATCTAATAGATTCAGTAAAAGCTTTTGACAGAATTCAATACCTATTTATGATAAAAACTCTCCAGAAAGTAGGCATAGAGGGAACCTACCTCAACATAATAAAGGCCATATATGACAGACCCACAGCCAGCATCGTTCTCAATGGTGAAAAACTGAAAAAACTGAAACCATTTCCTCTAAGATCAGGAAGAAAACAAGGTTGCCCACTCTCATCACTGTTATTGAAGATAGTTTTGGAAGTTTTAGCCACAGCAATCAGAGAAGAAAAAGAAATGGAATCCAAATCGGAAAAGAAGAAATAAAACTGTCACTGTTTGCAGATGACGTGATACTATACATAGAGAATCCTGACGATGCCACCAGAAAACTACTAGAGTAGCAGGATACAAAATTAATGCACAGAAATCTCTTGCATTCCTATACACTAATGATGAAAAATCTTAAAGTGAAATTAAGGAAACACTCCCATTTACCATTGCAACAAAAAGAATAAAATACCTAGGAATAAACCTACCTAAGGAGACAAAAGACCTGTATAAGACACTGATGAAAGAAATTGAAGATGATACAAACAGATGGAGAAATATACCATGTTCTTGGATTGGAAGAATCAACATTGTAAAAATGACTATACCAACCAAAGCAATCTACAGATTCAGTGCAATCCCTATCAAACTACCAATGGCATTTTTCACAGAACTAGAACAAAAAATTTCACAATTTGTATGGAAACACAAAAGACACCTAATAGCCAAAACAATCTTGAGAAAGAAAAACAGAACTGGAGGAATCAGGCTCCTGGACTTCAGACTATACTACAAAGCTACAGTAATCAAGGCACAGAAACAGAAATATAGATCAGTGGAACAGGATAGAAAGCCCAGGGATAACCCCATGCACATATGGTCACCTTATTTTTGTTAAAGGAGGCAAGAATATACAATGGAGAAAAGGCAGCCTCTTCAGTAAGTGGTGCTAGGAAAACTGGACAGCTACATGTAAAAGAACAAAATTACAATACTCCCTAACACCATACACAAAAATAAACTCAAAATGGATTAAAGACCTAAATATAAGGCCAGGCACTGTAAAATTCTTAGAGGAAAGCATAGGCAGAACACTCTGACATAAATCACAGCAAGGTCCTTTTTGACCCACCTCCTAGAGAAATGGAAATAAAAACAAAAATAAGCAAATGGGACCTAATGAAACTTAAAAGCTTTTGCACAGCAAAGGGCACCATAAAAAGACAAAAAAAAAAAAAACCCCTCAGAATGGGAGAAAATATTTGCAAACAAAGCAACTGACAAAGGATTAATCTCCAAAGTATACAAGCAGGTCATGCAGCTCAATATCAAAAAAAACAAACAATACAACGCAGAAATGGGCAGAAGACCTAAATAGACATTTCTCTAAAGAAGATATACAGATTGCCAATAAACACATGGAAAGATGCTCAACATCACTAATCATTAGAGAAATGCAAATCAAAACTACAATGAGTTATCATCTCACAGTGGTCAGAATGGCCATCATCAAAAAGCCTACAAACAATAAATGTTGGAGAGGGTGTGGAGAAAAGGGAACCCTCTTGCACTGTTGGTGGGAATGTAAATTGATAAAGCCACTATGGAGAACAGTATGGAGGTTCCTTAAAAACTAAAAATAGAACTACCGTATGACCCCGCAATCCCACTACTGGGCATATACGCTGAGAAAACCATAATTCAAAAAGAGTCATGTACCACAATGTTCTTTGCAGCACTATTTACAGTAGCCAGCACATGGAAGCAGCCTAAGTGTCTATCAACAGATGAATGGATAAAGAAGTTGTGGTACATATATACAATGGAGTATTACTCAGCCATAAAAAGAAACGAAATTTAGTTATTTGTAGGGAGGTGGATGGACCTAGAGTCTTTCATATAGTTAAGTAAGTTCAGAAAGAGAAAAACAAATACCATATGCTAACATATATACGGAATCTAAAAAAAAAAAAAGGTTCTGATGAATGTAGGGGCAGGATAGGAATAAAGACACAGACGTAGAGAATGAACTTGAGGACATGGGGAGGGGGAAGGGTAAGCTGGAATGAAGTGAGAGACTAGCACTGACACATATACACTACCAAATGTAAAATAGATAGCTAGTGGGAAGAGCTGCATGTCATAGGGAGATCAGCTTGGTGCTTTGCGACCACCTAGAGGAATGGGATAAGGAGGATTTGAGGGAGGGGATATGGGGATATATGTATACGTATAGCTGATTCACTTTGTTATACAGCAGAAACTAACACAACACTGTAAAGCAATTATACTCCAATAAAGATGTTAAAAAGAGGAAAAAAATCTTCACACAAAGAAAATTCCCTATGTGGTTTTCACTCCTGAATTCTGTCAAGCATTTAATCTTCCACAAATTCTTTCAGATTTCTTAGGTCTGTATGACTTTAGGAATTATAACACTTTATGTCATGAAGATAAACATAGAAATCCTCAACAAAATATTAGCACATCAAATCTAGCGAAATATATAAATGTTAATACATTATGACTAATGCGGTTTATTCTATGCATTCAAAAGTTGATATAATCTAACATATTAAAAAGTTTAAAGGAGAAAAACCATATGGTCATCTCAGTAGATGCAGAAAGATTTTTACGTATTCAACACTTACGATAAAAACTCTTCATAATAGCAACAGAAGGGAACTTTCTAAATTGGATAAAGTTCATCTATGAAGAACCAGCTGATGTTCTTAATGGTAGGTAAATAGTGATATACCTGTCTGATGGAATACCTATTAGTGATAAAAAGGAATGAAGTGTTGATGCATGGAACACATATTATACTTAGCAAAAGTAGGAGACACAAAAGACTTATGTGCTGTATGTTTAATTTATATGAAACTTTTAAAAAGGACATATCTATACTGACGGAATGAAGATCTGAAGTTTCTTGAGACTTGAGGGTAGTAAGAATTGACTGGGATCGTGTGTAAGTGTCCTTTTCAGGGTGACAGGGATATTCTGTATCTGGATTATTGTGGTTACATGGTGCATACATTTGTCAAAAATTATTGTAATATCCATTTAAAAATGGGTTCATTTTATTGTATGTAAACTTTGAGTAAAATTTATTTAAAAATGTATCACCAAAAATATATGTGGCTTGGGCTAACGTTGCAAGTGGTTAGGGTAGATCACTGTACTTGTTAGCATTGCATTTCTTAAGTTCATAAAAGTAGTTTCTGTTAACTTATTCTCAGATAGTTTCAAATGTGTGATTAGAGGCTTTTGTTGTCTGAGTCATTATGTTAAAATATTTAGGACTGGTTTTGGGGTCATCTGGAATTCAGTTCAAATGTTGGCTTTGTTACTACTTGTATGGCCTTGGGAAAGTTCTGAATAACTGCCCATTTTACTTGTTTTGAAAATGAGGAATAATAGTGCTTAATGTTAAGCCTGTAGGTGATTATGTAAATTAGGTATAATTCATGTATAGTGCTCAGCAAATAGCTGGCACAGATTAAGCTCTGAGTAAATGGTAACTACCATTTTTAATATTTCCTCTGTTGTTCTTAACCATTAAACTTCAACAGACTGCTTAATTAAATGAACTGAAATCATGTATTTTTCCCTACCCCTCAGCTCTCATTCTGAAATGTTTCTGGAATCTTCTTGGATGATTACTCTAGAACTTTTTTCTTAGATTATTAATTACTTCATCCCTGAGTTAAAATGACAGGCCTTGAACTGTGGACTTTTTAAAACAAAAACTTGCTAATATTACCAGTTTTTATATTCAGAAAATCACCCTAATTTTGATCAGTTTGGGTCATGTAACTTTTTTAAATGATTAACTTTATCTCTTTAATGTTTGTGTCTTACATTACTTCATGTTTGTGCAAGAGCTGTAAATTTTGATATGCTCTTCTTAAGGACCTGGTATACTATGCTTTCCTGGATTTCTGATTAGCATTTTACTAACTAGGAATACCTAAAATTGTTTTAAACAGCATTAAAAAAAATCAGTATAAAGTGCATCTTATTCTTTGGGATATTTTAATACTCAGTCACTTTATTATTTTTATACCATTTTATACCATATTATACCATTTTTTATTAGGAGGTATAGAATATAAATACTGTGGAAGGGGAATGTCAAGGTTTTTGTGATTTTAGGTGTCATTCTTTAAAAACAAATTATCCTTTCAGAAACTGTTTTGACTGGGTCTACCTCACCTTTACCTTCTCCGGGAAATGGGAACGAAACTGCACCTGGATCAGTTACCCAGCCAAAGAAAATCCGAGGAGTTGGATTTGGAGATATATTTAAAGAAGGCTCTGTGAAACTTAGGACAAGAACATCCAGTAGTGAAACAGAAGAGAAAAAACCAGAGAAGGTAGTAATGATGAGCTTTCCTTAGATTAACCCCATTCATTCTCTCATTAAGCTTTTCTTAAAATGTAAAAGTTAGTTTGCAACTCTGTTACCTTTTCTTTTTTGAGATTGCCAATAATAGATTATGAATGAGAAGGCTGTGAGAAACTGTTTTCAAGTTTAAGTGACTTACTTTAATGTTTATGTTTGATTCTTATAAAATTGGATTTTGGGGGGTAAATTTTACACAAACTTTTCTTAGTGGAAACTTTAGAATTTTTAGTTATAGTGTAAAAATAGAAAAGGCAAGTTTTTGTTTTCCTTTTAAAGCTAAAATTACATGTTTTTCTTTCAATTTGAAGTAGGCTTAAAATGGGCCATTTTAAAGTGAATTCTCAGTGAGATATTAAGTTAATTAGGCACCGCTTAACTTTACTCTGGATTGTCAGCAATGGTGAAATCTAATCGCTAGCCCTAGATGTATGGAGAACTTTATTTTTTATTAGCATTTCACTGGCGTTGTGAAGTAAATCAAAGTGAATGTACCATACTAATAAGAGATTTTAAAATAAACTGTTAAGTTTCTGTTTTGTGGGGGAAATAGCTACAATCTTTAGAATATAGTCTTCCTGGTGTTAACACCTTGGAGATTAGATTGAGTACTTCACATAGGTGGCTTGTCCCTTAACTTTTAAAGCATTGTTTCCCTTGTAGTGCTCATTTGTATGTCTTATTTAACTCGTAAGATTTTAAAATATTTTAGTATTTACTTGCCTTTTTTAGTTACATTTCACTTAGAAGACTGTTTTGGTTGGTGAAATATATTCTGATGTTTTCTCCTAAAATGGTTAGTTTCAACATTTTTTTTTTCCTTTCCCAGCTTGTTACATATTTTCTCATGTCATAATAATTTGGGTTCAGGAAAGAGAACTTGTACTTTCTGTCCTGCCCTCTCCTAGCTCTGTGACTGTCTGGCATTAAGATTATTAATTAATTCTTGGTTTTAAAGGTAGAGATTAGAGTTCTTGTTGTTGGAATAGTGCTGTATAGTCATGTAATAGCTAGGAATGTCTAGAAGCAATGTCTGCATTATGAGGGACATTAAGCTAGATGATCTGGGGTCGCTTTCTAACTCTGAAGCTTATGATTATATTGAATAACTTTATTTGATTAATGATCACACCAGTAATCTTTCATTTGCCATTTTTAATGTCCACTAAAGAGTTGTTGTTAATGAGAGTAGTCTCAGGGTTACCATATAGGATGGCCTTGGAAGGCTTTCTTTGATCACTGATGTAGGAATTGATAAAGTAGGGAGCACATTTGCTATGTTTGTAGGACCAGATTGGAAGATATGATGGTTAAAATTAGGAGAAATTAAAGTGAGCATCTTAAAAGATAACTAGAACACAGAATGATAGGTAAATTAGCAGTATGTTCAGATTTTTAACTAATGAAATCCAGGGTCAAATGTAGTGTTACTTCTAAGGACAGAACTCAAGGAAACACTAGTACAAGATGAAGGACTTCCTGTAGTCAATTACAATGGAAAATTGCCTACTAGACTATATATTGTTACAAAGGGTTGTAACATTACCTAAATGTTTTCATTCTGATAGCAGCAGTAAGTATAAAGACTTTATTTTATACTCTGTCTCATTGTAAGGAAGTTTAATGCAGTTGTTTTAAGAGTCCACCTTCTGGAGTCAGACTTCTAGTCTAGTCAGACTTCTGCCTCCTAACCCATGAAAGGAGTGGATGATAGTGCCTACTTTACGCAGATTGTTCTAAGGATTAAGTTACAATGTATGTAAAGTGCTTATTAGCTCAGAGATTGGTATGTGGTAAATTTTCAAATGCTATTTTTATTTATTTTAGAGGTTCTAAAATAAATCACAGTATTATGGGTATCAGAGTATGTTTATTATCCTTAAGATAGGGAGTTTTAAAAACTAGACGTTCTGGGCTATCATTTAAGTAGCTTTTCAGATATTTATCTTTTTCATGGCAGTTTTCAGTCACATTACTAACCTGGCTATAAGTACCATTAGGGAGAGCTAGATAACTGTTAATGGAAATTTTGTTTAACATTATTAGCTTTGTTCTAACTTAAAATAATTGACACCATCCTTTCTATTCTAGCCCTTAATCACACAGTCACTAGGATCCAAAACTCAGAGTGTGGAGGTAACAAAAACAGACACTGAAAGTAAAATTAAAGGTAAGTGTTTGAATGAAATTTTCATATTAAGAATGAAGCATGCTCAAATATATTATTAGATTTGTTGAAGACGTTTGTTACATTGTACTACTTCATCGGAGTGTTAAATCCTCCTAGATGTAAGCACCATGAGGTCAAGGATTTTTGTATGCTTTGTACACTGATGTATCTGATACAGTTAGAACTGTGCCTAGAACATAGTAGGCATGTAGTAACTACTTGAATGAATGATTAATGAAATTGTTACTTAATTCAACATATAGTATTGGCCAAAATTATTGAAATCATCTCTAGAACCTTCTAGTGTACATTTCTTTAGACAAAATAGAAGCTTAATAAGTATTTGCTGAAAGAACCAATTTATAGAAGCTTCATTATTTTCATTTTAGCTAAAGAATATTGTAGAACGTTGTTTGCCTATGCGGGTACTAATGAAGATGAACTTACTTTTAAAGAAGGGGAGATAATACAGTTGATAAGTAAGGTAAGATTTTTCTCAGTTTTCAGTGAATCACTTAATTTATTCATAGAAATATTTTTCGGTAGTCTCGCATTCCCACTAGAATGTAAGCTCTAGAAAGGCTGTGACTTTGTCTTGTTTATTTCTGTGACCTGAGAACCTGGCACGTAGTAAGTGATCAGAAAGGTTTTTTAAGCAAACGTATATTGTCTGTCTTTGTTATAATTGATGTATTGGAAATTATTTTTACCATCAAGTTGTGTTTTTTCTCTAACCACACCACCCACCGCCCCCGCCAGGGTTCTGTTCTCATTTCCTGTTTTACCTCATTGCATTTTTTTGCCCATCTAATGTTCATTGTAGTGTTTGTAATATAAAAAGAAAAAGAAGAAAAATAGGGAAACAACTTAAATGTCCATCAATATATAAATGGTTATGAAATGTCATACTATGGAAAATGATGCAGCTATTTCAAAGAATGAGGTAGTTTTATAACTTGGAATAAATTAAGGAAAAAGAAAACCCTACAGTATTGGGGTGTGGGCAGAGTCCTGTAATAACTGTAATAGAGAAATATTAAAGTATTTGTTTTTGCTATATCCCTTTAAAGTAATTTTTGAAATTTCTCCCATTGTTTTAAATTGACTTAACAGATTGTTTAGTGTATGTAATTAAAAGAAGTTTTTTCATTGAAGTATAATTGACCTACCACACTACGTTAGTTCCAAGTGTACAACATAGTGGTTTGATATTTCTATACATCTGTTATTTCTAGTTACCATCTGTCACCAGACAAAGTTATTGCAATATTATTGACTATGCTCCCAATGTTGTACATTTCATCCCTGTGACTCATTTATTTTGTAACTGGAAATTTGTACCTCTTAAGCTCCTTCACCTCTTTTACTCATCCCTCCCAACCTCTTCTCCTCTGCCAACCACCGGTATGTTTTCTGTATCTGTGAGCCTATTTCTGTTTTATTATGTTTGTTCATTCCTTTTGTTTTATAGATTCCACCATATAAGTGAGATGGTATTTGTCTTTCTGTCTTATTTCACTTAGCATAATACCCTTGAGGTCCATGCATGTTGTCACAAATGGCAACATTTTATTCTTTTTTGTGTCAGTCATATTACATTGTAATATACATTATATACTTATAAAACATATATATAGGGCTTCCCTGGTGGTGCAGTGGTTGAGAGTCTGCCTGCCGATGCAGGGGACACGGGTTCGTGCCCCGGTCTGGGAAGATCCCACATGCCACAGAGTGGCTGGGCCCGTGAGCCATGGCCGCTGAGCCTGCACGTCCGGAGCCTGTGCTCCGCAACGGGAGAGGCCACAACAGTGAGAGGCCCGCGTACCACGTAAATAAATAAATAAATAAATAATATATATATATATATATATATATACACACACACACACACACACACACACACACATGCATATATACATGGTAATGTACATTTTATATATATGAAACACATCTTTATTTAAAATGCTTACTGATGGATATTTAAGTTGCTTACATATTACATATCTGGGCTATTGTAAAGAATGCTGCCGTGAACATAAAGGTGCATATCTTTTCAAATTAGTGTTTTTGTTTTTGGAAAAATACGAAGAATTAGAGTTGCTGGATCATATGATAGTTCTATTTTTAATTTTTGAGAGGTCTCCATTCTGTTTTACATAGCAGCTGCACAAATTTACATTCCTACCAAAAGTGCACGAGGGTTCTCTTTTCTCCACATCTTCCCCAACACTTGTTAGGTGTTGCAGTTGTGATTATCCTGACCTTTGTGCATGACCTCCCCAGGGGTGTGGGTCTTGATTATACTGTCTCTCTGCCCCTCCAGCCTGTTTCATTGTGGTTCCTTCTTTATATCTTTAATTGTGGAAATTTTTTTCTGCTAGTCATTCGCATTGATAGTTGCTCTACTGTAAATAGTTTTAATTTTGGAGAGGGTGAGCTCAGGGTCTGCTTACTCTGTCATCTTGACCAGTCCCCCCCAGTGCATATAATTTTTAATACACATGGAGATTGGATTGATAACAACTAATTTCTCATGGAAGGGTATTTGGAAGGAATTGTAGAAGATTCTGTTAACTTCTAAAGCAAATGAGTAATGTGATTAATTTTTGGTGTATAAAGTGTTGAAAAGAATGTTAAGATACAGTTTGGAAATTTATATTCTGTCACCACCCTCCTCTTCTACTTCCTTTTCCTTTCTCTTCCCTCTCTTTTTTATCCTTGTAAACTGAATTTTTAAAAAAATTATTTGTTTGTTTATTTATTTATGGCTGCCCTGGGTCTTAGTTGTGGCACACGGGATCTTCACTGCAGCATGCAGGATCTTCATTGTGGCATGTGGGATCTTTAGTTGTGGCATACAGGCTTCTTAATTGCGACATGCGGATTTCTTAATTGAGGCATGCAGACTCTTAGTTGCAGCATGCTTGCAGGATCTAGTTCTCTGACCAGGGATCGAACCCAGGCCCCCTGCATTGGGAGTGTGGAGTCTTACCGACTGACCCACTGGGGAAGTCCCCTGAATTTTTAAATTATTTGACTAATTAAGAAATTAAACTTAATTTTATAACTGCTGCTTGAAGTAATGTGTGGGCAATATATTTTTTTAGGAGGACCTCAAAGTCTGTTAGGTCTTTATTTTTCCTTGTAGCAACAATGAAATTCAGTATTTTCCTATTTTGTTGCTAACTTTTTTCTTATTTAGAGATAACCACTATTATCTTTATTCTTCATTTTGCGGTTTAGGAGACTGGAGAAGCTGGCTGGTGGAAGGGTGAACTTAATGGTAAAGAAGGAGTATTTCCAGACAATTTTGCTGTTCAGATAAATGAACTGGATAAGGACTTTCCTGTAAGCTTTTCTTTTTCAGTGATGATAATAATTTAAAAAAACCTTTTGCCAATATTTCTTAAAAAACAAGTTTTTTACATAGTAACAATAATTTTCTGAGGGGATTTCAGATTTATATAATCAGGTGAAAGTTATCTGAATTATGGTAAAACAAAACAATGTATCAGTTCTGTGCTTTATTCCTGTTTTCCTTTCCCCCTAACTAAAAATTAACCTAGTCTTTATTACTTTATTATAATTAAAAGAAAAAAGGCTGCCCATACTATTTAGACAAATTAGCACTTGACTGTAAGAAAAATTATATTTTTATTTAATTTTGTTGGAAATTTTTATTTTAAGGTACTATTGATTACTATTACTCTGTCACTGCGTTTTTGGGAGAGTGAGAAGGCTTTGCCTGCTTACAGGATTTAATACATCTATCTCATGTCTCACAGTGAATAAAGTGACACTGAGTCATTCATCAGTGATCTTTTGCTTTTCTACAGCTTGATCGCCTATGGAGGGATGAATCTAATTGAGTTTTTAAATTAGAGGGAAAGAGTTATACAGAGAACAGACACACCCCAGCAAGACAGTCTACTATATTTGATTTAAGTCAATGCAGAAATCTCTAACCTTTGCAGTCTTTCATTTAAAGTAAATTACAAGAGGATAATGTACGAAGGCTTACACTCTCTGAGATTCTTCCTTTGCTAGATTTCGTTCAGTATTAATTCAACAGCCTTCGGGTATGCTTTATTTTTATATTCTTGTTAATAAACACATTTTCCTTTTTTGGTTTTTATTAGGTGTTTATGCAATATTGATTATCAGTTATTTTTTAATTTGGAAAAACGAAATTCACATACTTAGAAATGTGTCTCAAGTTTTTTAAGGCAAAAATGAGTGAATGAGTAAACCCAAGAGAATTTTAATAAACTGAAAAACAGACCTTTGCCTTTAATCTTCTTTTTGAGAGTGCTGAATAACCAAGGGTGAAAGCTAGATATATTTATTTGCTACTCCTGTTCTTTTTTTTTTTTTTTTTTTTTGCGTTACGCGGGCCTTTCACTGTTGTGGCCTCTCCCGTTGCAGAGCACAGGCTCCGGACGCACAGGCCCAGCGGCCATGGCTCACGGGCCCAGCCGCTCCGCGGCATGTGGGATCTTCCCAGACCGGGGCACGAACCCACGTCCCCTGCATCGGCAGGCGGACTCTTAACCACAGCGCCACCAGGGAAGCCCACTCCTGTTCTTTTTAAACAAAGTCTCTTTCTCTCTCCCTTTCCCTGCCACCCCTCCTTCCCCCCGACAAAAAAACTCAGCTGTTAAAGAGTGGTAAAATGGTGCATAGGAATCTTAAAATAGGGAAGGCAGGAGAGAATATTTTTGCTCATCATTAAGATTTTTTTAAATTTATCTAACTCAGTGATATTTTTGAAATATTTGAATTTTATCAAAGAGGCATTTGTTCTAATAGAATATATTTTTCATCTGTGACCTTTTGTGGAGTTGTTTGAATCTTATGATTTTATAATTTTTGACAGGGATGGGATGAGGAGAGATGTTTATGTAACTTAGATCATTTATGATCAGAGTTTACTTTAACTATAACTATAAATGTAAGTGTTTTACTGTTTTCACAATTATTATTTTAATAGAAACCAAAGAAACCACCACCACCTGCGAAGGGTCCAGGTAAGTACGAAACAGATTATTCAGATGGCTATTTTTCATATTTTTAAGTTCTAGAATGGTGAAATTGGGTCTCCTGTAAATCATTTATTTTCTTTTAGCAAAAATTAAATATTATGGTGCTATATATAATTTTTAAAAATATATAAAAATTGAATGTTCACGTGTATTAATATCTGTCAGTATTTTTTTTAAAGTACAAACTGTATAAAATAGGAATCTTGAAAATAATTTAGATATTTTTGTTATATGGCATTTTGAGTTAAGAAAATTGACTAAGCTTAAATCTATAGAAAACAATATATTAAAAAAGAAGACACTATATTTACCTAGTTAATAAGTTATTCTGCCTTTTCAGATGCAATCCATTTTTTAATGCTGCAAACAAATACTGATTTTTTTTATATACTCTTCCTTCAGAGAGTGTGATAAGGCTTAAGCAAACTAGAAGAGTTTAGTTTTTCCTTTTTAAACAGTGGAATAAATGATGGAGTCCCTAGAAGAGTTTTCCAGAGTTAGAGTTTTGTCATCTGACTCTATTTCTATAAGTTCTAGCCCTTGATTTCTGATTTTTAAAAGTGCTGTCCAATTTTTGTTTTCCTTGAAAGATTTGCTCTTTTTTTAGAATAATGCAAGTCCTTCCCTCCTCCATAGTTTCAGCTTTGTGTTTGCTAACCTTATCTGAGAGCAAGGATAAGTTAAAAGTAATTTTTATGGAAGTTGGTATTGGAGCCTTTTTAGCCACTAGTCATACTGGGCTTTTAAAATTAATTAAAATTAAATAAAATAAAAAAGTTAATTCTGTAGTTGCAGTAGCAGCATTTCAAGTCTCAATGGACAGTATTGAACCACACAAAAACAGAATATTTCCATCATCACAGCAAGTTCTACTGGACAGTGGTATTGTAGAGAATGTGAACTCCTTCATTTGATAAGGAAGGAACTGAGACCACAGAGCTATCACTTACTAAGGTGATCGTGGCAGGTGCAGGATTATATGTTGAGCTCAGTGATTCTGGTATATTGTTCAGTCTTTTAAACCATATTTTCATCTGATGTTATTTTTTAAACCTTTGCTTTTTAGGAGTATAATTATCTTTGTGCTCTAAAACTTTTTTTTTTTTTTAATGTATTAACGTTTTTTTCCCCTCAGCTCCAAAGCCTGAGCTGACAGGTGCAGAGAAGAAGTATTTTCCTACAAAGCCTGAAGAAAAAGGTGAGGCAGATTCTTCTACTGTCAGAAAAATAATTCCTTTCATTGTCAGTGTAAAGAAAAACATATCTCCACACTGAGTCATTCACACTGATTTTTAACAAGTGTTCATTATTTACTATGTAGTGCTTGGGGATTTCAAAGAGGGAGTTTGTCAAGATCAATAGGAAATTAAGATTTTTACTCAAACTGATACCAGTTTACATTCATGAAAAAGTTACACCATCACCTCAGTAAGGATGTAGTATTTAATGTTATTTCAAATAATGTGTAAGAAAACTAAGCATTAAACAGTTATACTCTTATTATTTTCATAGTGTCCAAGTTGAAATACATTTAAAATTTTTTTCTTAGGTATAAGAGTGAGTTCTTACTTAAAACATGTAAGTGATTTATTATGTATTATTTAATTTTCACTGCATATATTTGTCATATAAACTTGGAAAGGTATTCCAACATATGTATTTTGTTTAAAAACATTACTTGTTATTGTTAACACCTCCTTCTCTTTGTACACAAAGATCTGCAGTGGCTGTATCTAATAGATTAGGTTATATATTCTTGTAAAAACTTGAATACTGTTGCAGAATACTTTTGTTTCTACTGCCTTTGTTGTTTCTACTTCCTATCCTTGTCTCTTGCTTTAAGTGTTACTGTATTCTCTCATTTTAGTTCCTTGTCTGGCTTCTATTTCAGATTCATTTTTTAGAGACTGTTTTTCAGAAGTTTCAGGTTCACAGCAAAACTGAGCAGAAAGTACAGAGTTCCCGTATTCTTGCTGCCCCACACATGCACAGCCTCCCCCACCGTCAGCATCCTGCATGATAGTGGTACACTTGTTACAGTCAGCGCACCTCCATTGACACACCATTACCATTCAGAGTCCATAGTGTACATTAGGGGTCACTTATGGGGTTGTACATTTCATGAGTTTGGACTAATGTATAATTGTAATATCATAAAGAATAGTCTCATCTCTTTAAAATTCCTATGTTCTGTACTTTCATCCCTCTCTTCCCCCAACCCCTGACAGCCACTGATCTTTTTATTTTCTCCATAGTTTTGCTTTTTCAGAATGTCATAGAGTTGGAGTCATACACTATGTAGCTTTTACACATTGTCTTCTTTCACTTTGTAATATGCATTTAAGGTTTATCCATGTATTTTCATGGCTTAATAGCTCATTTCTTTTCAATGTTGATTAATATTGCAGTGTCCAGATGTATCACAGTTTATCCATTCACTTACTGAAGGACATCTTGGTTGCTTTCAGGCTTTGGCAGTTATGAATAATGCTGCTATAAACCTTGCATACTTTTTGTGTGTACATAAGTTTTCAGTTCACTTGGGTAAATACCAAGGAATGTAATTGCTTGTTCATATGGTAAGAGTATGTTTAGTTTTGTAAGAAATTGCTAAATTGTCTTCCAAAGTGTCTGCACCATTTTGCATTCCTACCAGCAAAGAATGAGAGTTCCTGTTGCTCCACATCCTGGTCAGCATTTGGTGTTGGCAGGAACTGATCCCAAATTATTCAGTACATTTTTGGTATCATCTTCTACTCTTTTCATTCACTAAATGTAGCAACCACACTCTTGACTCTGAATATCATACACCTTCATAGCTTTATCTCTCTCATGATCTCTGCTCAGCATGGAAAGTTTTTATATCCCCAACTCCCCTTGTTTTTGCATTTGAGATTTTTAAATTTAGATGCAAAAACAATTTATATTTAATAAAGGTATTTCTTGATCTCAGATTAGTCCTTTGTGATATAGCTGTTGTTAGGTCCAAGTCTTGGATCAGTTTATTTTGGTACTTGGTTATAATATCTCCTACATGAAAAACTCATCATACAAAGATACATAGAACCAAATGTAAGAAGTATGTTACTGGCTTTATTATCTTCATTTTGATATTTCTTTTATAGTCCCCTTCATCAAGTAGGTAAGGGTTTTGTTAAAATTAAGAATATGGCTTCTTATATTCCCTGAAATCAGTCAGTTGATCTTATAAATAAAATGGAAGGTAATGCATTTGTATTACATTTATTTGCTCAAAATCCTGGTCATGATGAAGTGTCAGGGACTGAATTTGTCCCCCTGAGTTAGACAATTAGAAAACTGGACAAAATACATACAACAGTGGTTTTAGACATCAGACAACAGGTAGCATAGGACTGTTATCACTGAAATCAATGAGGCAAACCCTAAAATTACCCCTAGCTTATTGTCTAGAAGCAGTTTTCAGGCAGCAGAAAGGAGAAAGCCAAACAGAGCCCAGTATTCATAGAGAGTTGAGGTAATAGGAGTTTAGGGAGGCCAAGGCAGCTATAGTTTGTGGGACAGAGTGCCAGAATGGAAGGAACTGCGTAGAGTACTGAGAGAGCTCTACAGGGCTTACCATGAGGCTTTGGCCGAGTACTGAATTACATACCTGTGAAAGGAAATTTTCCATAGCTGGAGAAATAACTGCTGGAAGACATTTGCTGAAACAGTTTCTGGAACTCACAAATAGTTCATGTTCCCATGAGCCACAAGACCTCATAATGCATTGAAGTCCATAAAAGGGTGTATCAGCTTAGACTAAAGGCCTACCTTGGAAACAGATCAGTCTAATTCCAGAATGCTTTACATTATAATATAACAAAACCTAGCACCCAAGAGGATAGAATTCACAATGCCCATTATCTGATCAAAAATTATCAGACATGGAAAGAAGCAAGAAAATAGCAACCAAAAGAGAAGTCAGTCAATTTAAACAGACCCAGAAATATCAAGAAATGATGGAAATAGCAGAAAGAACATTAAAATAGCTATTATAAATGTAGCCCATGTGTTCAGTAAAGTAGAAGAAAGCACAAACATGATGGTGAGAGAAATGGAAAATATAAAAAAGACCCAAATTGAAATTTTGCAGACGAAGAATACAGCAGCTGAAATGAAAGACACTGGATGGAATTACCAGCAGTTTGGAGACTACAGAAGGAAATATTAGTGAACTGGAAGACATAGCAATAGAAGCTATCTAAAAATATATAGAAAAAAGACTAGAAAAAAATGAACAACGCCTCAGTGACCTCAGTGACAATATCAAGCAGTTTTACGTGTAAATGGAGTCCCTGAGGAAATGAAGAGAGGGGACAGAAAAAATATGTGAAGAAATAATGGTTGAAAAATCTTTAGATTTGGTGCAAATTTTAAGCCCACAGATCCAAGGAGCTCAGTGAACTCCAAGCAGAAAAAACATAAAGGAAATCACCTTAAGGCACATCATCATAAATTCTATGAAAAGCAGTGATAAAGAGAAAAACATAAAGTCTGCAAGAAAATAATTGTCAACCTTGAATTCTCTACCTGGCAAAAATACTTTTCAGGCAATGGAGGCAAAACGAAAACTTTCAGATAAAATCGGAGAGAATTCTTTACTAGTAGACCTGTATGTACTACACAGGGAATGTTAACAGAGGTTCGTTTTGGCAGAAGGAAAATGATGCTGTTTTGGCATTTGGATGTATACAAAGTAATGAAGAATGCCAGAAGTGGTAAATATGTGAGTAAATAGAAAAGACCTTTTTCCCCTTATTTCTAAATCTTAACACCACCACCAAAACTCTTCACTTGAAAGATTTTAAAACTACAAAGTGTTGATTTCAAAGTTTAGGTGTGCAAATGTAAGCAGTTTTTAAATAAGTGAAACAAGACAAATATAACAAGGGAAGCAATTCTTAATATTGTCAAAATGTTCTCATTAACCTGACATGGCTTTAATAGATCTGGTGCAAGAAATAAGAAAAGTGACAGGCATTGCCTATTAATGGGCATTGGGGGAGAGAGCCACTGTCAGTTCAGGGTCAGAGGGTCTGAATATTATTGACATAGATTAAATTATTTCTTTAAAAATAAACATAAGTTTATCTCTCTCTTGTTCCAGAGTCAACAGAGCTTTTTCAAACCATGGCTAGGGCCACTTTGAGGAGCCTTAAGCCTTCTTACAGGAGAAACGGTGTATGCCACCAGTGTGTGCGTTCATTACTTTTCTCTCTCTTTTGATCTCAGTTTCAGAGAGTATGTCCTTGAAAAGCCCTGCCATATTGAGGAGGATTAAAAAAGAGCTAGTAGAAAACATGAAACGAATCACCCTATTGCCCTTGATTCTTAGGTGACGCCCCATTATTTCATGGGATACTTTCCCAAGTCATAAGAATGGAGTTTAAATCCTCACTGTCTACTCGCTGTCCAAGCCACCACATGGGTTTTCTCAAATCTGCTTAGCAGTGTCATTCTCACTGTTTCCTCAGAGGTACCTCGAGTGCTTGCCATGCATGTTGCCCCTCAGGAGAGTAATGATAGCAACAGTTTGGAGCACAAGTTTTTCTCCTGCTTTGGGGGAAGACTTTCTTGGACATACCTTTCAGTAGCCTGCTTTATTCTTACCAATGTATGTAAAAGTTATTCAAATTCATTACTCAGCAAGGGAATATAATTTTAAACCAAAGTAAGATTCTCACCAAAATGGGTGAAATTTTTAAAAAGACTAACAATACGAAATGTTGGTGAGGTTACAGATTCTCAGAACTCTTATACACTGTAGGTGGGAATGTAAACTGTTTTATCTACTCTTGAGAACTAAAGTTGAATAAATCTATATACCCTGTTACCCAGCACTTTTACTCCTAATTATATACTCACAAGAAATGTGTGTTCCGTATGTACACCAAAAGACTCAAATAAGAAAGTTTATCTAGTAGTATTTACACTGACCGTCAATTGGAAACAACACAAACGTCCATCAGTAGTTATATGGATAAAAAAATTGAAGTATATTCATATGCCAGGATACTATATATATAGCGTAGCAACAAATGAATGAGATAGAGTTTCACACAGCAGCATATTATGATTTCAGTGGTGTAAAATTAAAATATTCAAAAGTGATCTATAGTGTTAGAAGATACCTTTGGATGGGAGCATTGAGGTAGTGACTGGGAAGAGGCATGAGGGGAAGGAACTTAATCTGGCTACGGTTCAGTTCTTGGCCGGAGTGCTGGTTACTCAGTTGTTCCTGTGATGATAACTTCTTGAACTTTGTACTTAGGCTTTTGAAAATACATTATATTACAGTTTAAGTCACTTCAGTGAGATAAATATGGGTAGATTTTTTTTTGTCCTGAATTTTTCTAAAATATTAGGAAAATAGATTCAGTTAAGAACATACTTGCTACTTATTGCATAGTACTGTGTTTTTCTCTAATGTATCTCCAAACGACCAGTGATAAAGAATGGAATATTTGACTTTTTAGTCAGAATTTATGGACTTGTAATCATTCATGCTTTAGTACCAGTATTATTACTTATTTTTAAATTCTTATTCATGCAGCAGGGAACTAACCCTAATCTGAATTAAGGAATGGATTAACCTAGTATGTATAGTGTTAGTAATGTATTGCTATATTTTGTAGTAAATAAGATAGGGCATATTTGTTATTTTGCTGTATTTTGTTAACTGTCATATATTTTTGTTGTTTTAATAAAAAATTTCTTTATATGCTTATAATTTTCTGTATGTTAAGTTATAATAACATCTGTATCTTACATATATCTTCTTTTGGGCATTTGGATAGCTAACATAAGAATGTTTTCCTTAAATCCAAATTTCCTTTTGTCTTTTTGGCCAGTCTCTAGCTAAACTTAAATTCTATGCACAGTTGGATATCCACATGTAAAAGAAAAAAGTTGAACCCCTGCCTCATACCATATACAAAATTTTACTAAAAATTGATCATTCACCTAAATATAAGAGGTATAAAACTAAAACTTTTAGGAAAAAATATAGGGGTAATTCTTCATGGTCTTGGGTTTGGCAGTGGGTTCTTAGCTATGACACCAAAAGCACAGAAACAAAAGAAAAATAGTTAAATTGGATTTTATTAAAAATTAAAAACTTTTGTACAGCAAAGGATATTATCAAGGAAGTAAAAAGACAAACTACAGAATGGGAGAAAATATTTACAAGCCCTATATCCAATATCTGAAGTGTGAAAAGGGTCCAGTATCTGGAATATATAAAAAACTATTATAGCTCACCAACAGAAAGATAAACAATCCAATCAAAAAATGTGCAAAGAACTGAAATAGAATTTTTCTAAATGTCTACCAAGCATATGGCAAGATGTTCATCATCAGTCATTAGAAATGCAAACCAGGACCACATTGAACTACCACTTCACACCCACTAGGATGTCTGTAATAATAATAAAAACTGAAAATAACAAGTATTGGCAAGGATGTGGAGAAATTGGACCCCTTGTGGCCCTGGTAGAGGAGGGAATGGGGAGTAGCTGATTAGTGGGAACAGAATTTTCTTTCGGGGTGATGAAAGGGTTTTGGAACTAGATAGAGGTGGTGGTTGCATAACATTGTGAATGTACTAAATGGCACTGAGTTGTTCACTTTAAAATGGTTAATTTTATGTTAGGTAAATGTAACCTCAATAAAAATAAATAAATCTAGTACTCAAACACATTGCCATCATATATTAGTTATATAATAAGTCAACATATAGTAGTAGTTGGTTTAGTTATGGATATACCTGGAATGGTGAATCTTATTTTTGTCACCTTTGATTTCCAGCAGTATTGAATGTGTTCTTTTGTTTTAGACTAACCTATAGGAATTGAATTGATTTCAAGCTGTTATTTATTTATTTATTTGGCTGCGACTCACAGTATGCCGGATCTTAATTCCCAGACCAGGGATCGAACCCATGCCCTCTGCAGTGGAAAACAGAGTCCTAACCATTGGCCCACCAGGGAATTCCACAAGCTGTTATTTACATATCTGTTAAAGAAGTATATTCATTTAATCAGTGAACTTCTCTATTTATCATTTAACATTTTCCCTGATTTATCTAAAATATCTTTCTTTTAATATTTTCTAGAAATAAGTTTGGTTAACTGTTATAATTCTGATAATGATGGCTCTATCAGCTTATAGTTAGAATTGGGGAGTTGGCTTTCACTTCTGGTGGTGTAATTACGTGATGTGCTTGTACAGTTTGAAGCCATATAGAGATGGATTTTTGTACCAAATGATGATGAGGGTTTAAAAGACTAAGCTATATTTTCAAACGATCCAAGGAAGCTGTACATAAATGATAAAACTGAAACAACAGCATTTTGTATTTTCATTGTTGTTAGATAAAATCAGATATTTTTAACAAGGGGCTTACCCCTGGCCTTCAGTGTTTTTTTGTTTTGTTTTGTTTTAAATTTGGCCTTTTATCCGTTTTGACTGCTGTTTGGTTTTTGCCAAGTACTTTCTTTTTTTAAAATTTATTTATTCATTTGGCTGCTGTTGGGTCTTGGTTGCTGCGCGCGGGCTTTCTCTAGTTGCAGCAAGCAGGGGCTACTCTTTGTTGGGCTTAGTTGCTCCTTGGCATGTGAGATCTTCCCAGACCAGAGCTCGAACCCTTGTCCCCTGCATTGGCAGGTGGATTCTTAACCACTATGCCACCAGGGAAGCCCCTGGCCTTCAGTGTTTGTTCAAGATTCATAATTACTGGTTTCTGATTGATAAGAAATCTCATGAAATTATTTGTGGTCCTGTGATAGACATTCTTTTCAAAGACCTAGTAAATCTTGAAAAGCACTCAGTATTGCTCTTGGGAGCTTTCTTATTTTTGCATATATGCCTTATAATATATTTTTGCTGACTGCTGTATCATGAATATCTCATATGTGTGCACACATGTCAAATTTAATACCCATTCTTAGTACCTGAAAGATCAGGAACTAAGTATGTCATTATGTATAGAACTATGCCTTTTTGGTGATAAAATTGTTTTTATTAACATGGCATGACATTGTCCTTAATCTTTTTTTCCCAGCATATTTTCTTATCTATTTCATAGAATTATTAAATGAAATGGTACTAATAAAATTCCTAATACAATGATAAGAGTTATAAATATAAGCCTGTAATTTTTTCATCTGTGACTAATCAATCTAGCCTCAGTTTCTCTTAAAAAATTTTTTTTGTCATCATGATTATTTTTAAATAAGTACATTAGATGGCACTAGAGTTCCTACTCATTTTTAGTTCTCTATACTTCAGTTTCAGAAAGTGATCTAGATATAAGTCTAGATAATATTGTTCTCTGCTTAGAGTAAAATCATACATGATTATATTTGAGTAGAATACCAGCCCTAAAAGCAAAGGGTGGTGGGAAGACAGTAAGAAGCAGGCATTATTTGTTGATCAGAAGCTTATTAGTGGTCCTCCTTCCCACCAAAGTAGAGTTTTTTAAAGGATAGTTAGGATTATTAAATTATAATTTTAAAACAGTGCACATATACACGAATAGTGTCTCTTTCTGTTTCACACCTTTCCAGCCTGACATTAGCTTTAAGAAATAGGAAAACCTAAACAGTTCTGATTGTAGGTAACCTAGTAAATATTTTTAAATAATCAGATGAAAAGTCAGTGCTGGAACAGAAGCCTTCTAAACCAGCTGCTCCACAAGTCCCACCCAAGAAGCCTACTCCACCCGCCAAAGCCAATAATTTACTGCGATCTCCTGGAACAGTGTACCCAAAGCGACCTGAAAAACCGGTTCCTCCACCACCTCCTGTAGCCAAGTAAGTTTTATCTAATTTGAAGTTAGTTTATTGATTTACCTGCCTTTGACATAATTGGCCCTACTGCCTTTCTAAATGTCAAAGTAATTTTTAAAGTATTTGCTTTTCATATTTTTTGTAGAGACTGTAATCTGTGTTAAATGTTAATCTTATATTCATGCTAGGTGAATATACTCATGTTAAGCTGTTTTACATTTCTTATTTTATTATGATTGGTCTTAGGGTAGAGGTTTATGTTTATGGAAATAATTTTATAGACAAGAAAGAAAATCAGTATTATCGTATAACATCTTTAGTGTCATTATTATTATTTTTAAAAATTATTTATTTATTTGGCTGTGCCAGGTCTTAGTTGCGGCATGTGGGATCTTTTAGTGGCGGCATGCAGGCTCTTAGTTGCAGCATGTGGGATCTAGCTCCCTGACCAGGGATCGAACCCGGGCCCCCTGCACTGGGAGTGTGGAGTCTTAACCACTGGACCACCAGGGAAGTCCCTCTTTAGTGTCATTAAATCACAGTGTTAAAAGATGGTCATGCTTTACATACAAATGATTTTTGCATGTGTTTGATTTTTCTCATTTTAGGATTAATGGAGACGTTTCTACCATTTTATCAAAATTTGAAACTGAGCCAGTATCAAAACCAAAGCTAGATTCTGAACAGTTACCACTTAGACCAAAATCAGTAGACCTAGATACATTTACAGTTAGAAGCTCTAAAGAAACAGGTAAGTTAACATGTGGAAAGGTGGTGCATAAAAAGAAGTTGCAAATGTAGTTTTCAGAAACTATTTAAAATAAGAAAGTTGTGTATGTAATTTGTGTGTGGATAGATACAGTGGAAATTTATTAAAATTTTTAAAAATCTCTGAAGTTGAAATAGAAAAATGAAACTGAAAGAATATAAATGGGCAAGGTATTTATGGTTCACATAAACTTTCTCACTGGTCAGAGAACTGAGATGGATATTAAAAGATCAGTCATTTATCATTCTATCCCTTGATAATGGAATGTCCATACCATCTAACTTAAGCAGATGTGAGTGACATAGACTTTCAGTGCCAACACTAGATTATATTTAAGAAGACTATTTTTATTTTCCCACTTAAATCTGAAGATACTTTTGTTTCCAATTCTGGAAAATAGGCTTTCTTATGACTCTCTCTCTCTGTATATATCTGTCTATCTCAGCAGGCTTTACTTCTTTAGCTAAATATTAATTCCTTAAGTTTTAGGACTGATTTTTCAGCCCATTAATCATCTTTGTCTCCTGGTTTTTTATACTTCTCAGTTGTAAAATGGAATACTTGAAACAGAAAAGTCTCTTTTTTTTTGCTTCAGAGAAGTCTTGATACAAGGTCTCACTGTTAAAGGCATTGCACCATCATTACTTTGTGGTAATGCTTATTTTATAGCACTTTGCATTCGTTTTTAGTTTTTTAACATTTTAAAAGCATTTTCTCATATATATTCTTATTTTAACACTGACTCTAAGAGGTAGATGCCATTTTCCCCTATTTTGCATCTAAACAAAGTAAGCTAAAGACACAGCAAGTGTTCAAGATCATGTAAACCAGAAGAGAACTCTTTAAATCCCCTTTATATAAAGTTCTCTGTGATTTTCTTTAAAAAAAAATTAATGTCAACGTACTTTTTAGCTTCAAGTTAACAGTTCTTTATATTTAAACTTGAAGGCCAGTTACACTAAGATTTTTTTTGTCACTCTATTGTAAAATGTGCTACGTATTACCTTTCAAATTTTTTAGGTGATTTTTTTCTTCATTCTCTTTAGTTTGTCAGTACAAAAGCTCTAACCTAAGCATAGTCTCCTTCAGTTTTTTAATTGGAATGTCTTATAGATCTTTCATCATGTATTTGGAGCCTACCTGATCTGGATGAAGCCATAGTCATCAATAATTTCTGGAAATTGAGATGTTGATTGTATTTTAGAGACAGTCACTCAAATATATTCAGTATGTTTTTGGTGAAAATTGTTCTAATTTACTGTTAGTTAAATAAAAAACAAAAAAAAACTTCGTGTTTTTTTAAAATATCCTTTAATTTTTTTTAAATTGAGGTTGCTGGTAAAAAATGTAATTCTATTAGTTCTTACTGTTTTCTGTTTGATTTAAAATGTAGCTAGAAATGTGTTTTCAAAAGTAATAGAGAAAAAAAATTTAAGCACACACTTTTAACTCTGGATATCAAAAATCCATAGGTATTATCTTTTGAATTTCCACAATATTCTGCAGTCTTTATTTATCAGAAGTCTTAAATTTTGATGAGTCTCTGGGAGCTGAGAGGGTAATATTTAGAGCTTATTATTTTTTTTCTGTATTTTTTGTTCCTTTGTATCATTCTTCAACATTTGCTTTATTCAGTTTTCTCAAAGTCATGGAAATTACCAAAATAATTTAAGTCAATTAAAACAAATTTTCACTTTTTTTTCCAAACTTTATCTATATAGGATTACCAGCAAACTTTATTTCCTTTGGTACATTTCTAAATACCATGTAACAATGTCAGACTATTGGTGGTTGAAAAGTTCTTTTTCCTTTGTATTTTAGTCCCATTTCTTGTCTTATAGCCATAGCTATTATTTATTCTTCATTAAAAATGTGAGGCTTTGTGGAACAGAGTTTGAAAATTTCTAACTTCTAGTTTGCTTTTTTGTTTAAATAAATAAGGAAGTAATTTAGAGGTGCTGAGACACATACACGGTCAAAAAACTAACAGCTGATTCCAAGTTTCAGTCTTTATATCTTCCACTGTCACACTGCCTTTGGTGTACTGCACTTACACCCTATAAAGTTCAGAAAATATAAATTTTGGAAATTGAGTTCATATTAAGTAGCAAATATTTACTGAGCAGCTGTGTATTTGCAGTAGTGTTTTGGGCATAAATAGTTCGCTAAGATAAAAGGCATAGCTGCTGATAGCAAGTAGCTTATGTCTCCAACCTCAACCTCAACTCCAACCTCAATTCCTTATTTCCTTTTTTTAAAATTAGAATATCATGTCCTTAGTACTTGTAGTATAAAAGTGTTTTACCTCTTCTTTGTTGGCACCTTATAAAAAAAACTGTGTTCTGTATTAGATACAGCCTCAAATTTGGCGTTAGATTGAGGCATGTTTTAATTTACATATATGGCCCAGTTTGAAGTTTTAAATTTTTTAAATGACATATGAAACTAGCCCTTTAACGTAAGTTTCAGAAAGTTTAAAACATACATGAAAATCTCCTTAGAGTTTAATTATTTTGTAAAAGAATAATTTGAGGTGAAATGATATAGTAGAATTTGCTGTTAAAAAAATGTGAGTTTTAAATTATTAGCTAATTGGTCATTGGCATGTTTTGCTTATTTTCTCACTTAACTAACAATTGAATGATCCATCATATCTATGATACCTATTAGAAAACCTAACATGGAAGTTACTATAAAATGTAATTTCCCTTCTTCCCCTCCTCTACTGTTAATCACTTCTTAACTCTGTTTCTGCTCTTATCTATTAAGGATGTAAATTCCTTTCGTTACTCTCTGATATGATTGTATACAAACCCATATATAAACATATATATTCATGTGTATAAATACAGTCTTTTTTGTTCATAAGAAAAACATTCCTAGAATACTCAATTTGTTTCATTTTTTTAAGATTTTTCATAAATATTCTCATATATGATACAAGATAGTACTACAAATTGCAGAGCTATCAGACCATGTTTTAATTTTTTTCTCTTTTTCCAACACTTCATCAAAAATTGGTTTAGGATAGTTTCATTGCTACTACAGGTTAATTGTAAAGTTCACATAGTCTAAGTATTTCTAAAATAGTAAATTTTCCAGGAAGTAAAATTGGTTTACAATTAGTTTTAAACTACAAGACAGAAAACTTAGTGGAAACATAGCTATTTCATTAAGAAAGCACAGTTGATGAAGTATTCTTAGAGTGTAGTATCTTATCCTTTTTCATTATCTTTTGTGATAAATTCTTCTTGGATTAAAGGAAATTTTTAGAGATACATTATTTGATCTGAAAACCTTCATTGTTAAATAGGGCAACATTCTTTCTTTTCACTTCTATTTAATAATTGATCTATTTTGTTTGAATTAATTTCCCAATATTTATTCATTTATTTCTTCCAGAAAGAATTTATGGTGAGATTTTTTGAATACAATGTTTACCTGTTGAGTGGTAGACACTATAAAAAGCGAGCCTGTATCTAAACTAGTATTAAAACAAAACAAAATACCATACCCCAAAAGGTAGAATTTACCTGGGAAATAAGAGCAGTAATTAAAATTTTTATTTTCTAATAATAATTTCCTTGATAATATCATTATAGAGAGTATCACTTAAGGCTCTACTGTATTTTTATAGTGGGATATTTAAAAATAATATTTGGCATATTTTTTTTCCTATTATACCATACCAGAATTAAAATTGCCTCTTTTACTGTAACTACTATCATGTGCTGAGGACCAAAACTTTGACTAAAAGGTGGTTTAATTTCAGTTATAACTATATCAATGAGTTGTTACTATGTTGATTTATTACTCTGACCTCTAATTTTAGTACTAAAACATTCTTTTAGAAGTTGTCTTGGTGTTCAGTGAGTAATTTAAAGAAGACTTCTTTCTAGTTTAATGTATATTGAAATTAATACTAATAATTTTTCCTTTTGAAAGACAAAAGAATAAATCTAAAATCTAATACACATCTTAATGTAAGTTTAGATGAACTGCAATATCTGCTAAACATTAAAATGGTTCTATTCATTCTACAACTGTTCCTTTTTCCTGCTTTGTAAAATAATTTTTTTGGTTTAGTCTTTTTTCTAGACATTCCTATCCTTGACTTTTCTTTCCAGATTTTGTTTCCTAGCCTGTTTGCCATGTTTCCCTTCTTACGTGTCAGGAAATTATCCTACCTTTCTCCATTTTGGTAAGATGACAATTTATAAAAGAAATAAAAATAATATAGTCAATATGAATAGGTGGTGCACATTGATTTTTCTTTGTAATTTTACTAAAGTGTACGTGTTTGTCTGTCTATCCTAACCCTTTTGGTTTTCCATTTTAAAATAAAATGAAATTCATATTGGAAATTTTTTCTTGATAGTTTAAAATATTCTTTTGATACAAGGTTATTTTAATTGACAACCGTAAAAGTCAGGTTTTTTCTCCCAAAATTTTATATTTATTTTAATATTTTAAAATTCCATGTCTTAGGCAATGTGTAGACATGTAAATGGCTGGCAGAGTGACAATGTGATGGCAAGAGTTAAGTGATTGTCATGCCTTTTATGCCGTGTGTAAAATATAAATCCACTGATACCACTCGTAGGTAAATTTAAAAGCATTCAAGTATATCATGAGTCAGAAATGTGCACTATTTCATTTTACTAACCTAATGACTTAGTGGAGGACCTGAGAGAGTTTTAGAATAGTAAAATTACTTGTCTTGGTGTTGTGGCCCAAAACTGGACATACAGAAGACATTTTTACATGAGCATGGTGTATAATTTTGTAAATCTTCCTTTTATTTACCCTTTTAATTTATCTTCATCTCTTCCTTTGTTTTTGTTTGTTTCTTTTTCTTTTTAAAAGTTGCTTAAATATGCATTTGAAAATAATCTCCACAGGCCAAAATGGACTGTACTTTTCAAGGTTTTTTTTGTAGGTTGTCAATACATATTTATTGATGTAAAAAACAATTTTTAACCCTTCAAACTATAGCATATTTTTAACATCTTTTAAAATATTGTTTTCTTTTAAATATATGTTTAAGCTCAAGGTCTTTCACATTATATAATGCATTCTCCATTAAAGCCACTGTGTTTCTTATTGTGGTTTGTTGTATATTATAATTATTTATAGACAATTATTGAACAACTCAACACAAAAATTAATCCAAGCCCATTAGATTGCCTGTTGTGGTATATTAGCCTAGTGACTAGATCCAAGATAGAACATACAAAGTAATCCCAGAATGTTAAGATGGAAAAGAATTAACAGAGGTCAACAAATACTTACAGTTGTTACAAAATGTATATTGCCAGTTAGTGGTAACCTCTTCCTGTTTTACCTTTGTGTCCTCCATCCCTTTAAAAAAAATTCTCTAAATAAATTACTTTGAATATGAAATTTGATGAGTAAGCTTTAAGGGCAGTAATGATAAGTATCTTTAGATTTCTTTTAAGAAATAACAATTCTCTGAGTTTGGACATCTAAATATTTGACAGAAAGCATTATAAACTTCCAAGCAATGGCAACGTGAAGAATGATTCCATACCTGGAAGACAAGGCAAAAGATACCTGCTGCCATAATGAGTGACGGCATATTGACTGTGATTAATAATCTTAGTTTGGAACCTGAGCCAAAGGAAAATTATAATGATAGTGGAAGTGCCAGGAATTAACCTTAGGGTTCTTATTACCACTTATAGATATCTGGGCTTCAAAATTAAAGACCAACTCCTTCAGCAAGGTTTTCTGGACCATCTAGAAAAAGGGAAGGTATTATATACTATTGTTTCAGAGATAGAAATTACCTAGATTTGTCCTTAAACTCAAGTTATTGGATCAAAGGTCAACCAGCCTTTGATGGTGGGGAAGCAAATGGATGATTTATGTAGCATTTTCCCTTGGTATCTGATTTGCCTTAGATTTATAACTATGGTCTGATTCCTACACATGATAATGTCTAAGCAGAAGTACAGTGAACTATAAACAGGTCGAGTCCCAGCTACAGTATACTATGCACATACATATATGAAGACACATTAAATTACACTTTCACTTTACATTAAGAAATGCAATTGGAAAGCAGCAGGGTCCCAGATAAAATTGAGTTTAAAAAATTTTAATATTAGGATATTACTTGAACTTTAAAACACATTTCATAAGTTAGTTTTTTGATATGTTGTAATTAATTCTGAGTTGAAGAAGTAGATCATGTTTTTTTTTATAAGCAAGAACTTAAGATGACTGCTTTTTCATACTACTACAACTTGTGGTACAGATTTATATCTTGCAGTAAGAACTTTTGTTGAGGTCTAAGTCTCTGTTAAAAACATGAACTTTATATTGTTAATATATAAAATGTATCAGGTAAAGAGGATGTTAGTTTTTGAGGGTGAGTGTTGTTTTCCAAATGCATATGAAAAGCACAGGTCAACTTGTGAGTCTTGGTGGTGTTCTTTTTAATTTTATAGTTTGTTAAAAATCAGAGACGTTCTTTTTTGCCTTTTAAAATGTGCAGTTATCTCTTAATAGATATGTTTACTTTTCTTCTCCAGATCTTGTAAATTTTGATGACATAGCTTCATCAGAAAACTTGCTACATCTCACTGCAAATAGACCGAAGATGCCTGGAAGAAGATTGCCTGGCCGCTTCAATGGTGGACATTCTGTGAGTTACATTTAGTATTATGAAACACAGAGAATTTAGTAAATCCAGAGTCCTTCTGAAGATAAGAATGAGGGAGGATTTATAGCTCCACTGAAGTTTAAAAATCAGGAAGGTAACTATACTCAAGTGGCCAAGGGTTGTATTTAAGAGATATGGGGAAGAGACCTGTTCATTTCTACAGGACGTGGAATGGAAGGTTACAGAATCAGAAGCAGAGTTGTCCTAAGACCATAACCACAGAGCACAGTGTCGAGAGGGGACAGGGGACCTGTGCAATATACTTGTCCAAAAGCAGTAATTAGAATTGAGTTGTACATATTCACTTCAAGAAAGAATGAGAACATTTTTTTTCCCCCTGAAATAGTCAGTGTTTTTTTGTAGTACTAATCCTGGTCTCTAAATGTGTAACTTCTTTTTATGCTCTCAGTATATTGCCTGGGATACTGATAGTACTTCAGTGTTAATACATTAGCTCTTAAGTACTATTGTGCTTTTAAATTACCTAAGTAGGGAAAATTTTTGTTGCTAATAGGCAAGCTGTTTTTCTGCCCTCAAGATATGTAAGTGTGTTATTCAGCATGAAATTATGTAAAATCCTGTTAACAATAATGGAATATCTGGAACAGTATCTGCTGAAAACAGTGATAAAAGTTACTTACTTTATTATCTAGATGCTTACTGCCTTTTCTTTCTTTGGTGTTTTCTGTTTCTTGATTTAAAAAAAAAATCATTCAGCCAACTCAAAGCCCAGAAAAAATCCTGAAGTTACCAAAAGAAGATGATAGTGCCAACCTAAAGCCATCTGAATTTAAGAAGGATTCATGCTACTCTCCAAAGGTAAGGTGCATTTTGGTCTAAGATTTGTATAATTTGTAGCGTTCTTTGTGAACATCAAAATTGTGGAATTTAACATGTCCTTCAGGAAGAATTATTTCTTCTGCCAGGAAATAAAATAATTCCTACTAAAGCTAAATAAAATAAAATAATTACTGTTAAACTTAAGTTACATTATTCTTTGTAGATCTTTTTTAGGAGAGTCACATTATTTTAAATGAGTAATACAAATGTTACATGTTTCGTATTTTTTAAGGCATAGATCTATATACATTTGTTTCATTTCCCGTTAAACATGCACTCCTTAGGCAGAAGCCATCACTCTTTTACTCCTTATGTAACTTGGTGCTTGGCACCATAATAAGCACTGAATACACACTGGAATGAATGGTAGAATACATGGATTCTTCCGTCTATTACGTGGTGTTAAGAATCTTTGCTGAGCCCTTGCCATTTTAATTTAAGATAGTATTACCACAACTGACACACATCTTATATTTGAGAAGATCATGCCTGTTCCTCAAATTCATTTCAAGGCATTTGACTGCTATTCATTTTATCAGATACACTTAATCTCTCACCTATTAGCAGTCTATTGAAATTTTACTTGCTGTTACCTAAGTGAAATGGTAAAAGAATGTCAGGCCATGGATCCATTTTAATGCCTCTTCTATGGACTTACTAAATCCTTCATAATTGCTTTTAATTGGAGCTCTCTGGATATTCTAAATAATAACTATTTAATATGAAGGATCAAAGCAGTACCTTAATAATGCTTTTATATTCTTGCTTCTAGATGTTGCACTAGGTAAACCATAAGATAAATCTAATGGATCTTCTTTTCTCTCTTTTTTTTTTTTAAATAAAGCCCGTGACATTTCTCACAAAAACCCTTAGTAATTACAAGTTTATTCTTTGGTCATTTAGTGGTTTTTCCAGTTGTGAACGTCAAACTGCTTTTTGGATTTTCAAGTTTTTTATTTATCTTGGAAGTATTACTTCAGTTATTTATCTCCTTGCAGTAAAAATCTTTTGAATTTATAATGTAATATTAAATGTAAATACAAAGACAAATTTTCTGTTTATTATATGTTTTCAGCCGTCTGTTTACCTTTCAACACCTTCAAGTGCTTCTAAACCAAATACAGCTGCTTTTCTAACTCCATTAGAAATCAAAGCTAAGCTAGAAACAGAAAATTCTTTGGATGAACTTAAAGCTCAGATTGTTGAATTGCTGTGTGTTGTGGAAGCACTAAAAAAGGATCATGGGTAAGTAGCCCTTATTTTCTTCTTTGAGCACTACTTAACACATGTGTAAAGAATTCTTTCAAATTATATCAAGTAAAGAAGTAATCTGCCAAGTTTCTAGTATGAGCAAGTTTGTTTTCAAAGAAATTTTTATTGATAGTGTCTCTCTAGGCAAAAAAGCTTGAATTAGAAAACATAATAATTAGAAACTCTATTAATTCTAGTTATTCTAATTAGGAATTGGAAAGCTTGGATAAGAAAACCCAGCCCAATTATGAAAAAGGCAAACCAGGTAAATCAGAAAGTAGTAGCTCGATTATAGAATTGGTTCTAGTAGCTTGATTATAGAAAAATGGCTAATAGGCACATGAAAAGATGTTCAACATCATTAGTCATTAGCACATGCAAATCAAAACCACAATGAAATACTACTTCGCACCCACTAGGATGGCTATAATAAAAAATATGAACAATACAAGTGTTGGCAAGGATGTGAGAAATTGGAACCCTTGTGCCTTGCTGGTGGGCATGTAAAATGGTACAGCTACTCTGGAAAACAGTCTGGCAGTTACTCCAAAAGTTAAATCTCATGTTCTCATATGACCCAGCAATTCCTCGCCAAGGTATAGTACTGCCCAAGAGAATTGAAAACAAGTGTTCAAACAAAAACTTGTACACAGATGTTTATAGTATTATTCATAATAGCCAAAAAGTTCAAACAATCCAACTGTCCATCAACTGATGAATAGATAAACAAGATTTGGTACATCCATACAATGGAATGTTATTCAGCCGTAAAAAGAAATGAAATACTAATACATGTTATATCATAGATGAACCTTAAACACATAATTTGAGGCTAGAAATGTCAAACATGGGTTAATTAGTCTTAAAAGTATTAGGAAAAGCCATTTTATTTTGGATCTGTGGTGTATCTATATATACATTTGGTTTTCTTTTCAGAGGACTTTGATCACTGTTTCTGCTGGGGTTGAGTTGGATATTTATAAAACAAATGGGTTGGAATAGGTGATTTGTAAGGCCTTTCTCTTAACTCTGAAAGTTTTTGATAATGGTATATGGTGAGGCATGCCTAAGTAAAAGTTAGGGACTTTTTAGAGCTAAAATAAATTTAAAAGATCACCTGCTATAGTCCCCTCCCTTCTTTTAAATGAAGAAATAAAGGTTTAGAGAGGTAAAGCTAATTATGTAAGATCACACAGCTCTTAAGTGGTAGAACTAGAACTCAAACTTGGATCTTCTGTTGATTTAGAGATCTTTTCTCATAAACATTATTATGTGAATTTTAAAATGTGTTAACATTTTAAACATACTTCCGCAAAAGCCCAGTAGGTAAAATAGATCAAAGATCAGCTAATCTAACTAAACTGAGGGTGAGGGTTCAGGTGCTCCTCCCCTACTCCAGCTTCTTCTCTGGCCTCTAAGAGTATCTCATGGAATATGGAATCTGGTATAATACTCATCGCCAGAGACCGTGTTACCACTGATTTTGAATTCACTGTTTCTCCTCCAATTCTTTGTTGACATTGGATTATTTATTTAAAAAAATATTGAGATTAACAACATGATGTATTTGTAGTTTGCAGAGCACTTCTACAAACATCTCTTAGATAGAAACATAAAGTTATCTTGAATGCCTACTTAAAATACATATATTATACACATTTATATCATATATAGAGAGGAAATTTGATACATGATATTTCTTGAATTCTTCAGTTTACCTTGGTTTAGGTTTGGCAAATTTATCCACAGTTTCTGCAGTAAGCACATTATAAACTATAAGTTCATTTATCTAGTAAATATTTATTGAGCACCTCTCAGGTACCAGTTAGAGAACAATCTGATTTGTTAATTTTGACATTTTGCATTTTTGATACCAAGTGTGCTATAATGAAAGAATAAATCCACATACAAATTGCCCATAGGTGCTCTTAAATAAGCTGTAGAATGAATAAAAATATTAATGACTTACATATATTATTTATCAGATATTTTAGAATTCTTTCCAAAGAGTATTTTAAAAGTCTTGAGTTCCTCTTGGAAAATGAAATGGAGGGGGAAATGACTATATAAAAATATACAAGGGAACCTAGAAAAATGAAAACATGAGTTACAGAAGAGGGATTGTTGGCTGCAGTTTTTTGTTTATTGGTTTGGATTTTAATGTAATAGTTAATTTAAAAAAAACAGAGAAAGATATGTAAAGTCCAGGTTATTGTATTAAAAATTATAATTTGCCTTGCATTGTGACATATTTTCACATTCATTTTCCCAAATTATTTGGGCTGTGTGTCCTGCCTTGGAAATGGATGATAACTGAATATGGAAAATTACCTGTATTCACTTAAAAATTTCTTTATCTCAAGTTTGCCATGATTTTGCTGTGTTTTTTAACTGTTGTATTGAATCATTTCAACTAGAGAGTTTGAATTTTTTCTCAGTCAATATGGCTGTTTCCTTTCAAAGTTTTCCCTATGTTCTGGGATATCAGGCAACAGATCCTATTAACCTTAGTCAAATATATATTGTTTAATCGGAAGACTTAACAGTAATAAATACTTTGTTTTTAGGAAAGAACTGGAAAAACTACGAAAAGATTTGGAAGAAGAGAAGGCAATGAGAAGTAATCTAGAGGTAATTCATTTCTTCCAGCATTGAGATTGTAGTCAGCATAAACTAGACATGTTTTTTCCAACCCAACTGGGTGATTGGTTCCGCTACAAATTATGCTATCCTGCTTTAGTTGGACACTCCCTACAGCTTGGTCGCCATTTAATTAATCTCTTGTTGACTCCCTGCCACATTCCATTCATTCATTCGGCAAATGTTTTTTGAGCACTCACTCTCATAGACACGGGGCACAAGGTATATACACTCATGAATAAAGCAAACATGGTTCTTGCCTCTTAAAGGTGTCTAGTTTTAGATCTTTTGCACTCAACACTCCTTCTTTCTTGAGCTATAGTTCTCTTTTCTTCACAGTTAAACTTTTTTTTTTCTTTTTTTTTGCCTGGGGGCAGGGGTGGTGATGGTACTGGGATGGCTATAGATTTGCTGACTTTAATTTCTCACTGAATTGAGTTTACTTTGTAGCTAATGTCATCATCTTCACTCTCTGCTGATGACTGACAGTTTCAGAGTGAGGAAACTAGGGTTTGGAATGATTAAGTCAGCAGTGGAGCTAACATTTTTAATAGAAGCAGCCAGACTCCAGAACCTTTGCTCTTAGGGATTAAGTTACACCATTTGAACCAGGAAGTCACTTACCCTCGTTTAGCTTTAGTTGTTGAGATAATATGTGTGAAGGTATTTGGCAGAGTATCAAAACTCCATTTTTACTCTTATATCTGACACATAACCTTTATTGGCACTCTCCTTTCTTTCCCTGAAAATACTCAATTTTCCCCTTTATTCAAAAAATAAAAAGCCCCCTTTTAGGTCTAGCTGCCCTCTTGATCTGTATTCTCTTTTCATTTGCAGTTCATTTGTTGCAAAAAAGAAAACAAAACAAAACAAACAAACAAAAAACAAGAAAAGCATACATTTACAGTCACTAATTCTTCACTTTTAGTTCAGTCCTGAACCCCTTGCATTTTGGGTTTACTGATGGCAACTCCTATGTCTCTTCGGTTTCTACAGCACTTCACATTTTTACCATCACCACCTTTTCAAAGTATGTCTTGGTTTATGTGACCCTGCATTCTTCTGTCTGACTTCTCCATCTCTCCTCACCTAAGTGAGGTGTTCCTTCAGTGTTGTGCTTAGGCCTCTTCTCTGTGCATTCACTCTTGGCTCACCTGTGTCCAGGAGTATCATAATTAGCTCTGGTGCATTTGCCATTGAAATCTAGTTCTTCTTTTCCCAGCTTCTGTCCTGAGTTTCCAGCTATTAGACTCCCTGGATGTTCCACTGTGAACTTAGACTTAGCATGTCCCCTGTCACATGTAGCACCTTCTTTTCAGATTCTGATTTTCTGTTTGTGTTGAAAGTTTGTTGCGCTTCTAGTCATGCAGATGTGGGACTTCTGTCTCTTCTAATTCCACTAACTTTTAGGCCTACTGGCTGTACTCCCTAACCATTTTCTCTGTTCTCACTGTTTCTGTCCTTTTCTCATGCTCTTATCTTCTGTTTAGCTTGTTTGTTTCTCTCATTCTTATCTTGTCTTCCCTTGCTCAGTACTTTCGAAAACTTTCTATTACTTGCTGAATGAAGTTCAAACTTCTTGACTTGGCAAATGGGGTCTCTTATGTCCTGGTCCTCGTTTATCTTTCTTTCCTCACTTACTAATCCTCAATTGTCCCTTACAGTTAATTTGTCTGAATTTTTACTCTTACTATATTTTCATGGATTTTCCTTTTGTCTCACTTATCATGCCCAAGTTCTGTAGATTCTCAAGGCCCTGCTCAATCACATTCACTGAGTTGGCCACCAGTCTTCTGATTAAAAGCAGTTTTTCTTATTTCAAATTCATGTTTAGTTTTGTAAGAGATGAATAAGTAATAATTTTCTGTCATATCACTATTCACATTATGTACTTATTTTGCCCATCTTCTATACTGTTGGAGGTGGGACCTTTTTCTGTTTCATCTTTGCCCATAGCTCCTAGCACAGTGCTATATACATATTAGATTGCTAACAAATTTTTGTCAAACTAATAAATGTTAGAAGATAGATATGAAAAATATATCTTCTAAATATATGTTAAATTCCCAGTGTGCAACATGGTAGAAATTGAAAAATTAAAAACAAATGTTTTTTGACTTTCATTCCTTATATTTTATACGTAACACATATTCATATATGAAAATAAAGGAATAAGGTTAGCAAGAGGAACTAATACAATACTAAATTTGTATATATGACTTAATTTGTCATAAAAATCATGGAAAGAGTCAAATGAATTTTTTTTTTTGAAGAATTTCATTTGATTATATTTTCCCAGCAAAATCAGCTGTTACTTAGCCTCTCACTGACCTGTATTATAAATTTTTTTTTTTTGGTGGGAAAAGTTCAATACTTAATACACTTAATAAGGCATTAGAGTCTTAGGATCATATGTTTAAAAGAGAAATTATATTTCTCCCCAAATTAAAAGTAATACTTTGAACTACTATAACATTGACATTATATAGTATTAAATTATACTGAGGAGTGGTACAGAGGACTAATGATGAACAATGAACATAAACATGCTAGAAGAGAAACTCCAGCAATGCAAGTATTTGCCAGATACTTAAATTTATGTGGCCAGCAGCAGTCTGTGAGGAGTATTACTGACTGCATGCAGGGTTATTCTCCACCCTGACCCTCACCCCACCCTCACTCCCTCTTCTACCAATTTTTTTTTCTTTCTGTTTTCTATGCATCCTCACGCACTAAAATTCATGCAGTGGTTAATGTATCTTTGGAATAGAGATGATAATAGTGCATCAGGCTGAAGATTGAAGGTATTTTGTCTCAATCCAATGCTACTAACATGTTTGGCTAATAATCATATTAGTCAAAGAATAATATCAGGAAACATCCTGGAATTAGCAAACCATTCTTGAATGGTTAGGATCCCTTAGGAGATTGTGAGCTTATTGAAATTATACTTTTTGACTGTAGCAAAATGCTCATCATTTAGTAGTGATCTATTTGTCAGAAGTTAGCCATAACATGTATTATTTGTATGCATTGTTGGGGAGAGGGATGATGCTATCAGGAGAAGGTAAGGCCTAAATGTTTCTACATGTAATGCAAGGTCAGAGATGATCAAAATACCATGTAATTGGGAAGAGAGTACAAAAACTGCGGGCTTTAAAGCCTTAGACCTTACCAGTACAAGTTTGGCATGGAACCACTGGCATGGTGTTTAATCTCTTTGATCCTCAACTTAGTTATTCGTAATATGTCAAAGTTAAATAACTCTGTAGTTATTGTGAAAATTTAATGAATTTTTCTAATTTTCTTCTAACGTTTCTTAAATTGTGAACTTCTGTTAAGCGAAGAATGTCTTCTACCTAACAGTGGAACTATTTTTAACATATTGACTGCATTTTATATATATTCCTGGGCTTTAAAGGCAATTTAATCTAGAACGTACTGTTTACAGTTGAGAAAGTTGAGACCAAGTGAAGTTAAGTGGCTTACTGATATCACCTAAGCAGTAAGTGAAAAACAGAGAACTAAACTGGTCCTTTTAAAAAAAGCAACAACATTCTGTATTGCCCCCTTTGTTTAATTATAGGTACGGGTACGTTTCTTAGTTTGGTTTCAAGGATACTCTTGTTTTTTGTAGGGCTGATTTTCTTACAGATCTTTCAAATGCTCACGTTATTTAACATTGTTCTGGGTGAAACAACTGTAGCTGCTTTTTTGTTGTTGTCACCTGTCATTTAGGAACTTGCATTGTGAAATTTTCATCTGTTGAACTTTTAAAATATTTATGACACCATTGGAAATTGGATTTTAGAATGGAAATCAAAATCTGGAGGCTTGAAATTATGATCAGCTCTTCATGACATAGGATAAAATAAATAAACTTTTCTAAAGTAGAGATATTTTATCTGTTGCCATTTAGGTGGAAATAGAGAAGCTGAAAAAAGCAATCATGTCTTCTTGAAGTGACGTGCACCCAGTGTTCTCAGTGTTCCAGGGATTCAGAAGCAACACTATGAACTTCAACTGACTTGATACTTAAAAATAACAAATGCTGATGTCGTGATAAAGAAATATGCGTATATGAACTATTATATCTATAGAAAAATGTAGGGGGAGGGTGAATTTTTTTTTATATATTTTGTTTTGCCAATATGAAAAAAAAGAGGCCTTATTTCTTATGTGCTGGGATTGCAAACTCTTTTGTTTAGTTTGCTTGAAAATACTACTGAATCTGTATAAAAAGGAAAGAAAATTCACAATAGTTTTTTTTATTGAAACTTGTAGTATTATTTTTAAAGAGATCTATACTATAAATATGGTGATATCTTTACGAATAATCTGTAAAATATACCATTTGAGAGGGACAGTTCAGCTTTATAGTAACTATAGTCACTACTTTTCCCATAAAACATAAGGGATATAAACTTTGTATATATATATTTTTTATGTTTAGCTTCTTACCCAGGATTACACTGTTGTGCCTGTTTGTTTGCAGTTTGTGATACTCTGGGTGATGAAATAGGAGTTTCCTAGCTACAAACCAGATTACTCACCCGTGCATATAGTAATAACTGTAATGAACTAATCAAAATAATTTCTTCAACTTTTGGAATATTTTTTTATTGCTTGCACTATAGGATTCATAAAGGAATTTAGTTAAAATGTATTGGATTGTTAAATATATTGGGGAAAATATGAACTATATTTTAAAATCATTAGGTCTAAGGAACTAAAAATGTCAATTTAACCCTTAACTTGTTGTGCCTAGAAACTACAGCACATATAATATGCAAACACCAGCCTATTGCTGTACTTTTCTGTTTATTTTACAGGCTCAAATATTACTCATTTCATAATCTTGTGATTTAATTCTTCATGCCCCCCCATTTGATTTTTAATAATGGTAATGTTAGAAAAACAAAACTCCAGAACTTTCAGAACTTCAGTATGCAGTTTCATACTTTGACAAGTTATCGTTATGTAAATACTCAGATTTTACATTGTGTAATTTACCTACTAGACTAAACTAACTGGTGGAGATATTTGGGGCTGTCATTTAGGTAACCAGCTTTATAAAGTGTGTTTAGTAGGTCACAGAACGTAACATCACAGCTTATTTAAAACCAAATAGTTGGCCATATTCAAAATGCATTTTCACAAAGTGGGTGAATAGCAGTTTCTTCACGGTCACTTATGAACAATTGAACTTTTAAAAATGTTATCTACAGATAATATGTCTCAAAATATGTGGGTTTATATTGAAAGTAGAAAATTTGATCTTTTTTTGAAAAAAAGATTTTAAGCTTTATTATAGCAAATGACTTTCAGATTTTGAGTACCATCTATCATGCTTCTATTTTGTGTTCTTTAAACCCCCAAACCAATATTTTTCCTTTAAATTTTAGTTTTAAAATACTGAAATCTTGTGTTAATGAAATTCTGTCATATTGTTTCAAATAAAAGTGAAATAGAAAATAATAGAAACTCCAATACATAATTACTTAATGGTAAATTCACAACTTAAATTAGTGCTTTTGGGGAAATCTGTGCATTAAGTATGTACATTCTAACTTCTTAAAGTCCTTGGGCTCTCCTGATGAGGTCACTGCTGAACAAAATTGTTTATTCCTGTTCTAGTGTTTTTAAATGACTTGTCAAATGAATGATTTCTTTCTTCTTAAATAAATTAGGTCTTATTTTAACATGAAAGTCTTCAGATAGAAATAAAAACAATGTACCCTGGAAATCACCCTCCAGCTTTACGACTGGAAGATCTGATTAAGTGCTCCCTCCTCACCCTAATAACGGGGTAGGGGAGTTACCAGCAGATTTCAGGCTGTTCTTAAAGTTTTTGTTGGTCATTTTCTCACCAGTGCATAAAATCAAGATGGTCATGAGTACTGAGAGACATTTAAAGTGTTTGCTGGTATACTCCTCAGTCAGAATTGAAAAGTAATTCAAGTACTGTGTCTCTATTTTCTTGCCCTTGACCAAATAGTAAAGAAAAGAAAACCAAAATCAAAGGGAAAAATGATTACTTTAGCAATTTACCAGTATTTGCTCTTGATATAGGAATTTTATTAATTCCTGTTTATAAAGTTCATATCATAAAATGCTATGTAATTATATAGCTTTTACTTGGGGGTAAATCTTTTTTTTTTTTTTAGTGAATGAGTATAAATTACAGAGTAGAGGTGAACAGCATGGCATCTGTCATTGCCAAATTGGTAGTGAATGTTTGCTATTCTTTGAAAAACATAATATTACTAATTTTCCTAATTATATTTCAATATTATGAGTATTGTGTGTGTGTGCATTCGACCACCAAGCTTTGGTCATACTATAAACCTGTTACCTCTTTACAAAATCTGAGTCTGAAGATAGGAAGAGAGAATGGGCCTGGTGTAACAGAGGATTCTCTTTTTATGCTTCTTACTGTGATCACAGAAAAAAATAAACCCAAGTGCTCTCTAGATGTGTTGGTAAACATTTTATGCTTGCATTTAAACTTGAAATGTATGAAAAGAATGAGACAATCAGTTCAAATCAGAAATGAGAAGTGTTAAAATTTAATGGCCTTGTTTTGCTGTAGCAATAAAATGACCAAGTGCAATGACTTGATTTAATAAAATCATCTTTTAAAAGTTGCTGCTATGAATATTTTTAGCCATAAAATTTTATCCTTGTTGTAGCCTGACTTGCCTTCAGTAACTGTTATGTAATGCAGTTGGTGTTGTGGTATTCTAACATTCCAAAAAAATAATAATATATATTTATGGAGAAACTCAAAACAGTATACTTCACTGACTTGTTTACAGGTGCTGTAAAGCGTGCTTCTCCCTCAAAAAGAAAATAAAGAATAGTATTGCCAGTTGTGTCAGTCTTTATTGGTTATTTTTCATTAACTTCAGCATATGCTGATTGTAGAGTATGATGAAAATTATTTTATATTACTTTGAGTTTTCCAAATAAAAGAAACAATGTAAATAGTAAAATAAAAGCATTCAAAGTTCTAGACCTATGTGACATTTACTGAACCTTTGTGAGTCTTTTCTTTCTACCTGGAACTGTGAGATGATAATTCCTACCTCACAGGATTATTGGGAAAATTGGGAGAATTTGATTTATATAAAGTACCTTATCTTGCCATAGAGTAGATTTTTTTAAATGGAAGCTGCTGATTTACTCTTCTCAAAAGCACCTTGTGGTGATGGATATGATGTAAATTAGGCACATGAGATTAAGAGAAAAGGCATAGTATGTCCTCTCCCCTTGATTTTGAATACAGCATCCCTTTCTTTGGAGGAGATACTGCTTTCATTTGTATGATATTCGAAATGGAGCTGAGAGTACTTTGCCCAAATTGAATTATTGACTCAGAGACTGAGATTTTAAACATTTGAAACAAAGAGCTAGTCTCAGCATGGGAGCTCTCCACAGTTACATTTTCCTGTCATCTGGAAAAAGCTGATTTGGAAGAACTAAATAGAGTATAAAGATATGGAGACAGAATTCAGAAGAATTTTAAGACTGATTACAGTCATTCCTGAAGCCCCACTACCCACCCATTGCTTGGTTCCTTAAGCATAAACTTGCACATAAACTTTTTGGTTTCTGAACTTGCGACTGGATGTCCTGGTAAATATAATACAAAAAACAAGATACAGTCATCCCCCCTTATCCACGGCAGGTACATTCCAAGACCCCCAGAGGATGCCCGGAACCGCAGACAGTACTGAACCTCACATAATACTATGTTTTCTCCTATACATACCTGTGATAAAGTTTATAAATAAGACACAGAGATTAACAACTAATAATAAAATAGAACAATTATAACAATATACTCTAGTAAAAGTTATGTGAATGTGGTTTCTCTTAAAGTATTTTACAAATATAATGCCTTTTCCATCCTAACTGAGCACTTGCCACACACCGTGGCCCTAACTTTTGCAGCTTGAGGTGCGACAGCACAACTAGCCCAAATTTGTTTCCTTCCCAATTTCGTGGATAGAAGATTCTTGCCATAGGTCTTAGCAACCTCAGCATGTGATTTTTTTTTTCTTATTGTCGAGAGCTTTCACTTTTTCACTTAAAGGAAGCACTGTTTGTCATACCTGAATTGCCAACATCACTACTCTTGTGCTCTGGGACCACTATTAAGTAAAACAAGGGTTACTTAACACAAGCACTGTGATTCTGCTAGTCTCCTAAGTGACTAATGGGCGGGACACGCTGGACAAAGGGGTGATTCACGTCCAGAGCCGGACGGCGTGGGATCATCATGCTACTCCAAGCGGCGTGCACTTTAAAGGTTATGAGTTGTTTATTTCTGGAACATTTCATTTCATACTTATGGACTGCAATTGACTGCACGTAACTGGAACTGCAGAAAGCAAAACCGCGCATAAAGGGGCACCACTAGAGTCTGGAAGACATCAAGGCCCATGTACTCTTGCTGAGCACATACATGACTCCAGGCTTTCTAGAAATCGGGAAGATTTGAATCATGGAAAGGAATAAGACAGCACTATGAAGCAATATGGAAAATAAGTGTGGCAAGTCGTTTAAGTTAAAAAAAAATGTAGTTTGAAAATTTCTACTTGCTTTTTATTGGCTTTTACAAACACTGGGCATAAATTAAGCCTTGCAGGCAAATGATGGTAAAGTTTTGGGTTGTAGAGTTTTAGTGTTTGAGGGACTTTAGAGATTGTCTAATGCCTGTGCAGATGGTTTTGTCTGAAGGAACAATTTTCAGATTTAGCCCCATTGTAGGAAGTAAAAGCTGAACTCACGTGGGTCTATTCGACTTGCCAATCAAGGTTCAAGAGACTAGACTGTGTTGGGGTGTGAAAATGTTTTTCTGAATCCTAGCAATTATTGCTTTTATTTTTACCACTAACACCTTTATTGTGAATATGCTTGTATAAAAGGAAAATAAATTTAGAAATAGGCAACAATATTTTTTGTATAGAGCCAATAATTTTTTTTTATCACAGAAGGTGTTGTGGTTTTCATTTTGCGACTATTGGGTGGTTATTCTTTTCTATCAGCTTATAAGTGGTCTTTATTAGCTACATTTCAGCTACCTAGAAAATTGTGTGAATAAAGTTATGAAAAGTAAAACTATATTTTAAGTGCACTGAGTAACTCAATTCTTTAATAAGGGCAATTGTTAACATTTCATGGTATAGTGCATTTTTAGAAATATTACTAAACATTAACAATGCAAATACAATCTGACATGACATTTTTACTCTTATCCTCTCCCTTGAAACTGACTAAAGACAATAAATAGAATGAAAAATCGACTTGATAGATTGAAAGAGATTTAAGGAAATCTGTTTCTCAAATAAGGAAACAACAACAATTTATAATAAAAATACCTCCCAAATGCTTTGAGATTTGGAACAAAATGAGGACAGCCTGAAGTCTGACATAAGGCTCCCCAGACCTCATTCCAGATGCTGATTCTCTGAAATGTCCATCTGATGGTCTTAGACCCGAATCCTCTACAACAGAATGGAGCTGTGGAACTGAAAGGGAAGCCACACCAGCTGTAAGCCCTACTAACTTGAAGGCTGAAAACCGAGGGGCTCCCAGGAAAGATAACAGGTTTGATGACAGGGTGTTTTAGGTAACGGTCCTGAATTAAAGCTATCGTTATCTCCTGCTCCTCTGCTCTAGTCAGCAAATAACTGACAGCAGTCAAAGGTGAGCGATCAGGCACCACACACAAGCATCTTTATAGGTGTATGTGTTATAGTTAAATGTATTTTAAAAAAATTGTCCTGGGGCTTCCCTGGTGACGCAGTGGTTGCGAGTCCGCCTGCCGATGCAGGGGACACGGGTTCGTGCCCCGGTCCGGGAAGATCCCACATGCCGCGGAGCGGCTGGGCCCGTGAGCCATGGCCGCTGAGCCTGCGCGTCCGGAGCCTGTGCTCCGCAACGGGAGAGGCCACAACAGTGAGAGGCCCGCGTACCGCAAAAAAAAAAATTGTCCTGAAACAAAGGCTTGATTTTGCAAACAAAAATCCCTATGTCCTGCGGGGGGTGGGGAGGGAAGATTGACAAGATTTATAACACCAAGACACATTTTTGTTAAGTTACGAAACTTTAGGGTAAAGAATGAATATTTGCCCAAAAAGAAATAGAAATTTTAATTGACTAATTCCACCATAAATAGGAAATGTAATTAAGGCTCTACCACGAAAAAAGACAGCAAGGCCAGAGGGGATCATAGCTGTGTTTTAACTGCTTGATTTAAACTAGTCAAAACTGTAGGTGGAAACTTCCCCAATTTATTTTATGAATCTAGTGTAACTTTAATATCTAAACCTGATCACCACAGACCAATGTCACTTGTGAAGATTTGGTGTGAGGAGATTTATCAACCTTAATGCATTACATGAAATGATGAGTTAAAAATGGTCATACTGGGACTTCCCTGGTTGGGACTCCGTACTCCCAATGCAGGGGGTCCTGGTCAGGGAAGATCCCACATGCATGCCACAGTTAGGGAGCTGACGCAACAAAATAAAATAAATTAATTAAAAAAAAAGTGGTCATACTGACAGAGCAGGGTGGGGTAGGGCCGAGCATGTCCTTTGCTGGGAGTGCGGTGCAGGGAATACAAAGATAGTTTGGTACCACTTACTCCTCCTGCCTTTTCTTTCTTCTTCAACTATTTAAGGATTCAAGTTGAAATAGCTTCCCAGGACTAACCACTATCATGTCAATTATTATAAAATAGCCATGCTTCCAGAGGCTCTGTATTATGCTCTTAAAATGCTTTTAACACATTTGTTATACTGGGCTTTAAGTAGTCAGTTTAATTACCCTAAGGTTTATAATAAACTTATCTTTAGTCTAAAAATAGGCATGTATGTATTGTGCTTACCATGTACCAAGCACTGTTGCATGTAATCTCCATCTAAATCTACCTGTGTATCTATATATCTAACTATCTCAACAATTTGATGTCATAGATACTATTATTATCTTTTGTTACTGAGTCCAAGCTTGTACTGCTCCCCACAAAACAGGCCAATAAATCAGGAGAGATGAGGTGTTGGGACAAGGAATAGAGACTTTATTCAGAAAAACAGCAGACAGAGAAGATGGTGGACTAGTGTCCCAAAGAACCATCTTACCTGAGTTAGAATTCAGGCTTCTTTTATACTAAAAGGGGAGGGGGTGTGGCTGGTAGCTGCAAACTTCTTGGTGCTGGAATCCTTTGTTCTAGCATCTGTGCACATAGGTCTGGTCATAATGTTCATATAAACCTCCAACAAGACAAATATTATTCTCTGTTCTGCAAATGTTTAATGGAAAAGTGTTATAACTTTAAAGGTCAGAGCCCTGAGACTAGGCTATCCTGTATATTTCAGGCTATAGGCAACATTCTTTTACAAAAGGTGCAAAGCCAACATGAGTAAGCACAGGCTACAGAGCACAAGGGTTAGAGCTAAAGGAATAGATCCAGTATAGAGTCAGGTTTGTTCTTCTCTGTAACCCTTTCACATATGAGGAAACAGGCTCAGAGAGGTTAAGCAACTTGGCCAAGGCCACCCAGCTAATAAGGGATGGAGCTAAACCTAGGCAGGCCAATTCTGAAGCCTGTGCTTTTGATCATATGCTCTCTTTACATAGATAATATGTAGAGAACATTCTTTGTAATCCTTTATATTTCTTTTGAGTATCAAATTTTCCTATCACTAAAAGAGTTAGACTAAATAATTTACAAAGTTCATTTTCAGTGATCTCATAGTCTGTTTAGATTTCTCTGTGTGACACAAGTTAAGATTTGGGGGAACATTCTTTGTTTCTTGATGTACATCTTTGCAAATTTAAATGATTTTCATGGCTCTTCAGCAGACATGAGAAACAAAAACTCTTAGATTCCCTACAGAGATCAAATGACCACTAGATGGCAGTCAAATGAAGCTCAGCTTCTCCTGAGCAGCTTGAGTAAACCTCAAATACAGGTAGAAGCGGCAAATAACAATTGCAGAAGGTTCCACTCCACTGAATTCACCCAGAACTGGGACACAGCCACTGCACTCCCCTAGCTCCCTCCCTGCTAAGTTCCACATGACAGACTGAAAAGGGTTGACGCTTTGGAATCGGACAGATCTGGCTTTGAAAACTGGCTCTTAAAGTTAGTAGCCATGTGAACTTGGCAAGTCACTCAAATCTTGTCACTTCCCTTATCTATAAGAGATCTAAAAAAAAAAAAATCATTGCTACAGTTTAAAGCCTTTCCCGTGACTTCCCTGGTGGCGCAGTGGATAAGACTCCATGCTCCCAACACAGGGGACCCAGGTTCGATACCTGGTCAGGGAACTAGATCCCACATGCATGCCGCAACTAAGAGTTCTCACGCCATGACTAAGGAGTCCACCTGCTGCAACTAAGGAGCCCACGTGCTGCAACTAAGGAGCCCGCCTGCCACAACTAAGCCCCGGCACAACCAAATAAATAAATAAAGCCTTTCCCTCTGATCGTGTACTCAGAGAAGACAGAGAAAGGGGGCACCAGGTGCTTCACGTTTTTTTCCTCTAAGAGAATAACCACGTCACAACAGCAGCAACAAAACCATTCTGCTCTGTTTGTCATTCCTTGTTGGATGGTGATGCTCCTTTGACTCCAGGTTGCTGCCATATCCTTGGCCCTTCCTCAAACCTGATTGGTCATTTCCTGCCCTTGGTTCTCTGGGAACTGCTCCTGTTTCTCCATTTTTTCCTGCAATGTGTTCTGATATCTACCAGATCAAATTCCCTCCAGGGTCACTTATGTAACAAGCTCACAAAATAGTGAGCTTGTGCTGTGGGCTTCTTAAAGACATTATGGTACAATCTCTCTCATTTTGCCACCTGTCTTTTCCCCAAGGGCCTCGTACAATTCACACAGAGTTGGGGTCCAACACGACAGCCCAGAGCAGGTGGTCAGTGGGGAGTCCATGGTGCCATGACCCTGACTGAAAAAGCAAATCCAGATTCAGCTCGAATTCTAAGCAGAAAATGACTTTTCTCTCCAAAAGGGGGTCAAAATGTCCATCTTGTGGTTGATGACATGACTACAGGGTCACAGAAGCAGGGAACAGTACTACCCCAGAAAGGGCATAGTCACCTGAAGGACTTGAAGATGTATAACATGCAGTGTAGGAGGCCAGGGTGGGACAGCATCACACAGCTCTTCCCACCAACAAGTCACAGAACAGCCAGCCCCCTGCAGTGCGCTTTCGGGAGAAGCAAAACGTTCCACATCGGCTGGTATCAGCTGGGAAAGGCTCAGGGCTTATTTTGAGCAGGTGAGAACTAGTGATGATCTATGATTCTTAATGGCAACAAAGGTCCTGGATTATGAGAAAAAACAACCCCCTGGGGGCCTGAATGGCACTAAATTGAATTAATAAGAATTGCCTTCTTTTTCTTATAAAATAAGTTTTTGTAAGAGAGGGTCTATAGACAACGCAAAGGGCAAAGGAAAGTTGCATTTCAGTATTTTTATTCACTATTGAGTAGTTTTTTCCACTCTTGAACTAGGGGAAAAGAGTTGAGATTTGGATTCTAACCTGGGCTTGCATTCCCCCTCTCAGGAAACTTGGGTAAATTTCATCACATCTTTGGGTCTGTTTTTTCAACTGAAAAATTAGGATCTTGAATTTTAATAGCAGTTCTAACGTTCTAGATACAGATTACAAAAGCAGTGTGTTTAGTGTTACACCTTCTTGTCCTTGGTGCCACGTACATGAACAGTTGGTAGTTCCTCCTCTTTAGGGGGTTACTGTTGTCTAAGCTTGGAGAGGGCTTCCACAGTCAGTGATGTCTACCTACGAGGCCACCAGCTCTTGCAAAGGCAGGGAAGTAGGTGCGTCTAGAGCCCTTCACCTGAGACCAAAAACCACAGGGCTCCAGGAAAACAATAGCATCCACACTGAATAAAGGTGCTGGGACATAAGTCCGGAAGTGAAACAGAATTGGAGCAGCCAGTAAATTTTTTAAAATTAATTTTATTGGAGTATAGTTGATTTTCAATGTTGTGTTAGTTTCTGGTGTACAACAAAGTGGATCAGTTATACACATACATATATCCACTCTTTTTTAGATTCTTTTCCCATATAGGTCATTATAGAGTATTGAGTAGAGTTCCCTGGGCTACACAGTAGGTTCTTATTAGTTACCTATCTTACATACTGTAGTGTATATATGTCAATCCCAATCTCCCAATTTATCCCTCCCTTCTTGCCCCCTTGATAACCATGTTTGTTTTCTACATCTGTGACTCTATTTCTGTTTTGTAAATAAGTTCTTTTGTACCGTTTTTTAGATTCCACATATAAACGATATCATATGATATTTGTCTTTGTCTGACTTACTTCACTCAGTATGACAATCTCCAGGTCCATCCATGTTGCTGCAAATGGCATTATTTCATTCTTTTTTATGGCCAAGTAATATTCCACTGTATATATGTACCACATCTTCCTTATCCATTCCTCTGTTGATAGGCATTTAGGTTGCTTCCATGACCTGGCTACTGTAAATAGTGCTGCAATGAACATTGGGGTGCATGTATCTTTTCGAATTATGGTTTTCTTCCAGATACATGCCCAGGAGTGGGATTGCTGAGTTATGTGGTAGTTCTTTTTTTATTATTTTAAGGAACCTCCATACCGTTCTCCATAGTGGCTGTATCAATTTACATTCCCACCAACAGTGTAGGAGGTTCCCTTTTTCTCCACAGGAGGGGCCAATAAATATTAAACCACACAGTGGTGGAAGAAATGTTCATATATTGAGATATGGAGAAGTCATTCTGGCTTACACATGATTTGACTTGAATTTTATGCAAATTAGAACAGCCTGTCTTATGGCCTGTTAAACCATAGGCATTGTACATCTGCTTTAACCATTCAAGAAGACAATACATTGAAAAATCAAAATGGACTAACTATGGTTCAGGCATTCAAAATGGAGCCGGATGGCCTTTGTGGATGTGATTTCAGACACATTCTTGCATCACTGAGAACTTGAATTTTCTGAACTGTTTCAGAATCAAGGACACCACCAGCCATTCTGGAAACAATGTCTGCTAGCAGCTGCCAGCGACAACCTTACGGTCTCAAGGTCTCCCCTTGTAACTACACAACCATTTTGGACTCCAACCAATCCTTACTTGACAAGCACCTTGTCAGTTCCAGTCCTAACTCTTGACAATTTATGTAACTTCGTGGTTTTTGCGTATATACGCCTCCGCTGTTTTTTAGTCCAGCAGAACACAATTCAAGTGCTTCTTGAATCTGTGTCTCCTGGGCTATAGTCCCCAGTTTGGCTTGAATAAAATTCTTTTCTATTCTTATTATAGATTGTTTATTGATTATTTCCCGTCAACCACAGGAACTGAGCTGAAAGGACTAGTCCTTTAAAAAAGAAAGCAGGAAGTGGCTTGAGGTAAATTGATGAATACAATGGAAAGGAAATACTTTGCTCTTGGGAGTAATTCACCATCACAGTCTGTTTCAGCAATCAGACTCTTAGAGTTAGCCAGCTGGCTTATTCTGGGATGGAGAATAACACTGGAAGAGAAAGATAACAAGATCGCCTGCAGGTCAAATTTGAGCCTAAAAGCCTATTTAGTGATTAAGATGGGAAATGAAGTTGTTGACTACTTAAATGACGGAATTGAGCAAAGGTGAGGGGTGGGCAAGGAAGAGGGGATGTAAGTAAAAACTGGGAGCATGAGATTCAGAACTTTACAAGTAAGTTTTTTGTTGTTGTTTTTGGTTTTGGCCACACTGTGTGGCTTGTGGGACTTTAGTTCTCCGACCGGGGATTGAACCTGGTCCCCTGCAATGAAAACGTGGAATCCTAACGACTGGACTGCCAGGGAGTCCCCAGATGGCTGAGAATTCAAAGCAATGTACTTTCCATGTTAAACAGTACTGGAACTGAGCATTCTTTCCTGTCCTGATGTGAAATAACTCAGAAAATACACAAAAATAGATTAAGACCTTGTTCTCCAGGAAATATTTATTCCTGGAAGATAAGCCCTGAACCTTGTAAAAGAGCTCTTTATCAAGAGTAACCTCTTGCTCTTCAAGACTTGCTGAAGACTTTGGTCTTGTCCACCTAGCCAAGCCATTAGACTACAAACTCTGCCCACTCTCAACCAGTTCCTAATTTTTTTAAAGACCTAACAACCCTATAAATATCCTCCCCTGACTTCCTTCTTTTGACACCTATGAAGGCCATCAACGTGGTGTTCTCTTACTATGTATAATGGGTGTAATTGTCTTAGTGCTGCTTGATCAGTGGAGTTTTCTGGTGGTCTTTTGGGCAGCTGTCAAAAATGAAATTTTGCTGTAAGCTATGAAACAAAGGTTTTATTATAACTTGTCAGAAATGAGGCCTCTATGTCATACCAAATTGCCTTTACATTTTGAATCTTGTGTTAATTGTCAAGATTTCTTTGGATCCTTCCAAAAATTTTGGATCTAGTAATACTTGAATTCTTTTCACCCTTGAAAAGTCAAAAAGCTCAGAAGCTTTATTTCCCATATCAGTCCTGTGGCAACTCTTACCCTCCTTCCTTCTTCCCTCTCCTCCCACCCCCAGAAGGCAGAAGAAGGTGACCAGGGACCGATTTGAATTTGAGGCCATGCACCTTCAAGGATGGTTGAAGTACCTATGGCTATTAAATGCATTGAAAACCAAACATTTACTGCGTATTGTTGTTGAAAAGAAGCACAGCACTTGTTTTCCTGGAAGAGGAGGAACAGACAACCTCCAAATCAATGAATAGATAGATATAGATAATTATAATTGTATAATTGTATACAATTATACTATTGTATAATTATAATTGTATAATTGTAGATAATTAGAAATTGGAAAAAAATGAACTGAGAGATACAAACAAGGGGCATTAATTTAAGATGATGGGGTTGGTAGGTAGAAGGATGAAGGGACTTATTTAGAGAAGATGGTCAAAGAAGCCCTCCCTGAAAGGTTTACTGGAGCTAAGACCTCAGAGAGGGCAAGGCTGGACAAAGGTGAAGCAGGAGAGTAGTCTAGGACACAAAATTTAAGGAGGCCCTCCCTCTCAGGTTTATGTAAGTGTAGGTTCGACACTTCCATGGCCCTTAAGATTTGCTCCCAGGTGCCTCTCTTTCCTCACCTTAGGGGAGGAGAAATAGCCAGTCTCACAGGGATCAGTGGTGTGTGTGTGTGTGTGTGTGTGTGTGTGTGTGTGTGTGTGTGTGTGTTGAAGAAGGTAGTGGGGTGAGGGGCTGGGGAGAAAGAGTCACAGAAGAGTGAGCCTAGGCAGAAGAAACAGGATACACAGTGGCCCAGAGGTGGAAAAGAGGTTGGTCTGTTTCTGGAGCTGAAAGGATGCCCTCACATCTAGATCAGAGTGGACAGAGGGAGGAGAGCCCCAAGGTGAGGCTGGAGAGGCAGGAGGTCCCAGGTGAACTGGGCCTTGTAGGCCCCTTGAGGTACATAGCCCTCATTCTCAGTGCAATGAAAATAGGTTTGAATCTGGGAAATGATACGAATGAACATACGTTTGAGCAGATTTCTGCAAAACTGATTGGAAGGGAGCGAGGGTGAAATCAGGGAGACATTAAGAAAGTGTTTGTATTCCTGCAGGCAAGAGAAGATGACCTGGACCAATGGAGGTAGATAGAAATGGACAGAGTTGGGATCTCTTTTGAGGAAGAAGTCGTAGGACTTGCTGACATGTGAATGTGGAGCTTAGGAAAGAAACGTGGCTGGAGTTCTAAGCTGTGGAACTGGATGAGCTCCTCTAGGGAAAGAGAAAAAGGAAGGGAGGGAGGAGAGGAAGTGAAGCAGAGAGAAGAGGAGCTGGCTTGGGAAACTCCACACTCAGAAGTTGCTAGAGAAGAGACCAGAGAGGAAATCAGAAGGTGAGGACACACAACCCCCTGTCAGTTGACAGATGAATGGACAGACGTGTAGTAATACACACACAGTAGAATATTACTCAGCGACAACGTGGATGAACCATGAGGAATTATGCTAAGTGAAAGAAGCCAGTCACAAAAAGACAAATATTGTATGATTCCACATATACGAGATATCGAAAGAAGTGAAACTCATAGAAACAGAAAGTAGAAGGTTGGTTACCAGGGGAGGGGGTGCAAATAATGGGGTGTAATTGTTCAATGGGTATAGAGTTTTGGTTTTGCAAGGTGAAAACGTTCTAGAGATCTACTGCATAAATATGTGAATATAGTTAACACTACCAATTTTTTAAATGGTTACAATAGTAAATTTTATGTTATATATTTCTTTGGATTGCATAAAAATGTGAATATACTTAACACTAGCAATTTTTTTCAATGGTTACAAATGGTAACCCTTCTTTATTGCAATTAAAGAAAAGCAATTTTAAAAAAGAATGGTGTTTCTATAAACAGCCTCACAGACATAGAGAACAGACTTGTGGTTGCCAAGAGGAAGGGGAGTGGGGGAGGGATGGAGTGGGAGTTTGGGATTAGCAGATGCAAACTATATATAGAATGGATAAACAACAAGGTCCTCCTGTATAGCACAGGGAACTATATTCAATATCCTGTAATAAGCCATAATGGAAAAGAATACGAAAAAGAATATATATGTGTCTAACTGAATTACTTTTCTGTACAGCAGAAATTAACACAACATTGCAAATCAACTACACTTTAATTTAAAAAATTTTTTTTAAAAAGGGTCAGCTACAAAACAAAACAAAAAGAATGGTGTTTCTATAAAGGGAGAAGTGGTCAACTGAGTGGAGGGTTGCCAAGAGAGCAAGCAAGAAGAGAACACAGAGTTAATACATAGGTTCACCAAGATGGAGAACAAACGCCGGTGACCTTTGTACAGATGGCTGCAGTGGCATGAAAGAGGAAGCAAAATTGAGAGAGAACTGAAGGTTAGGAAGTAGACACAGCCCTTGTGGACAGTTCTCAGGAGAAGGTTAGCTAAGAAGGAAGTCGTGGGGCAGAGTGAGTAGGAGGGAGAGCTAGTCTTTTGGTTTTTTAGGAAAGAAAAGACTTGAGTATATGTGAAGGTTAATGGGATGATCCATTATAGAGGGAGAGGTTGATGAGGCAGGAAATAGGAAATCTAATGGAATGTCACCCTAGAGAAGATCTGAGGAGATGGGGACAGAGGTCCTGGGAAGAGACAAGTGTTGACAGGAAGACAGATGCTTCTTCTAACATGACAGGAGGGAAGGAGGAGAAGGTGGGGCTGCGTGAAGGTGGGTTTGTGGGTTTGGAGGTGAGAAGTGGATAGAGTTCTCACCTCATTTCTATTTTCTTTGTAAAACGTGAGATGAGATTGATGGTGTGAGGACTGGGGGGAAGTTACATCAGCAGTTTGAAGAGAGCGAATGTATCTCATCAGACATCCAGGATCATGGCAGAATGAGCCTGCCAGAGAATCACAGCAAGACTGACCAACCCATGAAGGGGCTGCGGAATTCTGCATTCGTTATTTTAAAGTGATAAATATAAATATATTTTCTATTTTATCAATTGTAAGTCACACCTCTGAAATTGAGATACACTCTGGTATTGTTCCATGGTTTCCTAGCATTGATTCAGAGTTTAATTACCTGCATTGTTGTTTCTGAGAGGTCCACAAAGCAACGGGCATCTTTTAATCAATGGCATCTTAGAGGCAGTGAAATACGGTAATTTTATTCCTGCCAGGTTCAGCTGCTAGTGTGCAGATGTGGAGAAGGCCTTTCTTTCAGGGTTTCAAAGACAAGACAATAGCTGTCAGTCACATAGAGACCTATTTGAGTCCACTCGAGGAATAATATAATTGCAATGTGATTGTAAGCACTGACTTCTGAGGAGATCAGCTCTTCATTACTGGAAGTGTTTCATCGGAAGTTTGGTCTACGAGGCCAATCTCTAAAATCTTTTGCCAGGTTAAGACTCTCATAAAATCCTCTTGTAAGCTTAACTGCCATGAGATGACAGTTCAAAATCCCTTCACCAAGGTGTCCTATATTAGATGCTCAGGAGCTGTGTCCTACATGGAGGTATGGTTATTGAAGGAAGGGTCCAAAATCATGTCTCCATCCATCAAATATTTATTAATTACCTACTGTATGCCAAGCAGTCTGTTACTTTGGGAGGAAATAAAAATAAATAAAAATCTAGGTGTCTGACCTAAAGGAGTTTATAATCTGCTATAAGAGACAGTTAACAAACTAAGAATTGTCACCAGAGGTGTTCATTCATCCAATCACTTGTGTAACACGTATTTATTGAGCTCGTACAAAACACCAGGCACAGTTCTAGGTGTGGAAATACAGCAGTGATAAAATTCACCAGGTTCCTGCCCCCATGGTCTTTACCTTCTAGTGGAGGAAGACGATTAACCAAAATATTCCAATAAGTATGATCATTTGCACTAGTGATACGTATGAAGAAAATATTGGAATATGATAGAGAATGACTGGGGTGCTACAATCAGAGTATCAGTTTGGCTACAAGTAATAGAAAACCTAATTGTCACAGCAGTCCTAGGAGCATTAATTATTTATTTTAAAAGTCCAGAGGTTATTGATCCCAGAGTGGGTTCAGTAATTTAGTGGTGTCATTAAGGACCAAGGCTTTTTCCATCCTTCTATTCCTCCATCCTCAACATATTGACATTTTCCTCAGGCTTGTTGCCTCATGGTTGCAAGATAGCTGCCATAGCTGCAGACATTACATCCTCCTACAGTTTCCAAAGCCAGAAGGGAGAAAGGGGTAGGTGAAGAGGGGCAAGATAACTATTTTTTTCCTAGTGTAGCTCCCTTATTTTATCAGGACAAATCCCTCCTAGAAGCTCTCTTTTCTCCCAATAGACTTCCCCTAAGGCTCATAGAACACAAATGGTCATCTGCCTACAGTGACCAGCAAAGAGGACCTGTATTGCCACAACTGGTTCAAAATAATGATGAGTTATCAAATCTAGATTTTTGGCAAGAAAGAAGACAGAATGACCTTGGGTAAGTAAATAATGACTACCAAATCAGGGGATGCTTCTCTGAGGAGATGACATTTGAACCGAAACCTCAGTGATGAGGTGGTGTCCGTCTTGTGTACCCTGTACCATGGTGGTATAGAGGCAGGACCTGGGCCAGGCTAGTTGGTCATGGAAGTTTCGACAGCAGAGGAGACACCTGAGGACAAGAATGAGTCATCAGGTGAAGCTCTGGGTGGAGATGGGCAGAGGCCTTTCAGGCTGCTGGAGGGGCTAATGGAAAGGAGAAGGAATGTGACCCAATGTGTAAGCGAGAGCGAGACAAGACGGGTTAGGTGGCAGCCCTGGTGAAGATGACTTCAGATGGGAACATTCTGATCCCGACACTACAAAAGTAGGGATAAGGTAACGGTGTGCAGAAGGAGGGTACTCAGCTTCACTTCAGGCTGTGAAGGAGGCTTCCTCAAGAAAGAGACAGTTGATTTGGAGTTTCAGAGACTTGAAACAACACGATGAAAAAGCGTCAACAAGGCATTACCAGTGTGTAATGTGTGAGTCAGGGAGCGACTGATGATGAGATTGGAGCCACGTTGGGGAGCTCTGCTTTATTTAATTTGGGCCAGTACTTGTCTTTTCAAAACCTGAGAGTCCCTGGTAAAAATAAATGAGCTGGTTTTCTCCTTTGTGCAGTGTGAAGTTGGGCTTGGAGGATCTCCAAGAACACCTACATCATTTATATTCCGGGTCTCTAGTAGATGCTCAAGAAAAGTTTACCAAGCAAATGAACTATGAACAAGCCTCAGTCTTTCCTGTTGGCAAAACTTGGCCCATCAGTGTACATTGGACTTGTCCTTCCAGGCCTGACCTGGCCCTGCAGACTCCATGAAATGGCCCTGGGCCAGCCTCCATCAACCCTTCCCTGCTTTGGACTTACTGCTTCCACTCTTAGCTGAGGAGGCCTTGTACATTCCCCACATTCATGTTTCTTTTCTTCCCAACTAGACTGTGAGCTCTGAGCAGTCAGGAGGGATATTTACATAAATCAATATATCCACAAACATATGGGACACTGGGTATATGGCATATACACAACGAAAATATTGAATTTTTCCATCTGATGAATGGACTTGAGTGGATTTCAACCCCAAAGGGGATTCTCAAATCTCTGGTTGTTCCCGAGAAGATTCAGAGCAATCCAGGAAGCAAAATGAGGATGAGGGAGCTCAGCGATTGAAAATGAGGAGCACCTCTCACTGTGTTACAAGAACTCCTTAATGTGGGTTTTGAAAATTACCATGCCTTAGTTAAATGTGAGTGTGGTTTTTGAAACGTGGCCTTCAGTGAGCTAGAAAGTCCATGAATGCTAAAAAAATTAGGAAATGATCTGTGAGTGTTTCAAAGTTAGAAAGACACATCACTCAGCGTGTTGTCTTCCAAGAGCCTTGGTCCTTGTGTCTGTCAGTAGAGGCTAGGTTATGCTGAAGTAACAAATAGCCCCCAAATTTCAACAACTAGAAACAATCAAGGGTCACATTTTGCTCATGCCCATCACAGGTCAGCAGGAACCCAGGATGGAGTGGCTACCATTTTGAATTGCTGGTCACCACGGCAGAGCAACTTGCCTGACCCCTCCAACCACAAGGAGGTTAGGAATGGCAATGCCACCTGGTACCTGAACTAGGGACATCCAGAAACAATTAGAGAACCATGCTACCATAATCCTAGTTACCAGAAAGCCAGCCAAAGACAGAGCTCCAAGCACAGACACTTGAGTTTTCTATATCCCATTTTCAGGCTTAGGCAGATGCATGAGGACGTTACTAGCTATGGCCAAGTACCACACATCTTGTGCCACCTCTATAGTCCTGGATCCCTTGCCAGAAAGGGAAGCCTTGGCTATCTGTGAGAGTCTGCGTGTGTCACCCAGTGTGTGACTCATCCATTCTCCGGTACTCTGTCCCTCCCACCTCAGGAGCTACTCCCAAGCAGGATTTGCCTGTCAGGCTGCAGGGCCCCCCGCGTATGGGGCTGGCTGCCTGTGCCACAGCAAGGCCAGCCTGAATGCCTCAGCCTGGGGAGCCACCATTCAGGGCTAAATTGACAGCTCAGAGATACAGGAGTTCAGCCTGCTAATTTGCTGCAAGATACGACAAAGGAAAGCCACTGACACCTGCGTCTCCAGCTGCCAGGAAGTGGGGCGAATTTGCCAGTGACTTTGTCGTTGTCTAGCCACAGTGAGTAGTCCCATGTTCCTCCTCCTCCAAGGACTTCCTTGGGAGAATTTCAGAGGTGAGCAGCCAATTATGATTCTACACTTTCGAGGCTTTGTAATTTGGACTTTCGTTAATAACATAGGGAATAAGTATTCAAAAGGAATTTGGTAACCTGGGGGCACTTGACATAATTCCATAAGAGCACTAGTCTGTATGAAAATATTTTTGCTTTTACTGATTACTCTCTGCTTCTCTGATCCCATGCAAATATCAGAGTCCAGGAAACTGGAATCTTTAAAGGAATTATTTTCTTCTTCTCATGACCTGAAAGTGATTAAGTACAACTACAGAAGCTAATTCACTTTTCTAACCATTATTTTCCCTCATCACACTTTGTAATGTTTTATGTTTAATTTTGACTTCTTATCAAGTCATCACCAGCTTTAAAGTCTCCTTGAATACAGAGGAATATTTTTACACCTTCACATGCACAGATACACACACACACACAAATCCTGCACTTCCAATACTAACCTATGGCATTAAGAATTCCTGATCTTGGACATTATTTTCCTCCGATCAGACTTTCTCAGGAGGAATATAAACTTTGGAGAGATTTTTCTTGGCTCTTAAGCTTGTCTGCCTTGCGTTGTTCTTTGCACGGGGAGGGTGGGGGAGGACACATAGACGTCTCCCTGTCCATTTCCTTTCATGTCCTTCCTTAAAATATTGTTGGAATTGATGCTTATCTCTATCCCTTCCTTTTTCTGAAGGATTCTTTGTCAGTATTTGTTGAGTGTGAATTTTGAAAGTTTAGTTCTGCTTAGAAACTTTTATCCTTTGAATCTTGAGTTTTTCCCCTCTAAAGTAAACTTGCAGATTAAAGAGTGAGGCTTGAATGGACCTCACCTTATTTGGATTTATTAAATTTTCCCTACAAAGTTCATGCATATTCTTACAGTTTGGAAAAATCAACTTATCTGTAGCTCGCAGAAATGATTTCAGGTACATTTCTGGGCAAATGTTTAGTCTTAAAAATTGCAAAACTTAAAAGACAGCAAAAACTATTTTCTGTCTTTAGGGATTGTATCCTAAGATCATACAGACCCAAATCCCTTTCCAAAAGTATTTACATGATAAAGAGTTATGGCATCATTGTCTTTTTACCCAATAAATGAAATTTTTAAACAGAAACCAAGACTCTTATTCAAATATGATGAGATCAGGGGACAGCTCTAAGCCTGGTGACTGCCTGGTGTTTCTAGAATTGGACATGGGAGCAGAGGCACAGGGGTTGGGAGTGGAAGTGTTTTGCCTGGGTCCAGGCAATAACCAATAACGGGGAGTAGTGTCTATAGACAATCATATTTCTAAATATGTCTAAAAAAATAGAACTAACTTATAGTCAGTCTACTTCTATTGTCAGCAAGTTCTGGTGATTCTAAACCACATCAGTAATAAAATACTCCTCCCCACTGGGGCAAACCACTCTCATCCCTCCCCACCCCAATCCCCTGGTAAGGCGCCTGCTTTGTGCAAGATTTGACTTAATTCACCAGTGGCAAAACAATCTACGTTAGAACACAGTGACTGCACGCTTCCACAAAGCCACACTTTAACATATGGTCTACTTTCTGGAATCCCACTCTCTTGGGAATGCATGGCTTCTGTTTTTTTAAAAATATATTCCTCTTAATGTAATCTTCATCTCTCAAGTCAATAAACCCTCTGTTGTTGTTTTTAATTTAGGGATGAGGTTATAGAATTTTATCACCTCTGCATATTATTCCTGAATCTTTTGACTGCAGTAAACAAACTCCTAAGTCACACTACTTTAAGCCCTGAAGGTGATTTTATGATGATGATACTGGGGTATCTCATAGAACCCAGGGCATGAAATACAGGATCTTATAAATACAGGATTATAAAGAGTACCACCAGGACGCTCTTCATAACCTTTGTTTTTCTTGGTGTATCTACTTCATTTGGTGCTATTTTTCTTTCTGTAGTTGGGTTGTTCTCAATTCCATTATAGTAATATCACTTGAGAGTTTAAAAAAAAAACCCACTTATCCCTGAATGTTAACAAATAGTGCAATCTAGGTGAAGGGTATGTAGGGTTCACTGTACTATTCTTTCAACTTTTCAGTAGTAATGAAAGTATTCAAAATTAAAAGTTTGGGAAAATATTAGTGTCTGAGCCTTACTGCCAGAAATTCTGATTCAGTGGCTCTGGACATTGACAACCAGACCTTGGTAATGTGTAAAGTTGGAAATTACTGCTGTGGGCTGCTGTCTTTTTCAGCTTCTCTAGAAGAGAGTGAGTCCCATTTCTTTCCTGAAAATTCCTGGGATGACGACGCCTGGTCAACCCAGCTTGGGTCAGCTGCCTTCCCCTAACCCAGTCAGCTCCGGACAGGCCCATCGTTCAGCATCGCTGCATGCATGGTAAACCCGGAAGATGTAGGCGGTTTCCAGAAAAGCGTGGGCAGGGTAAGGGGTCAGCTAGGCAAAATGATTAATGATAGTAATAGTAATAGTAGTAGTAGTAATAGGTGTCCAGTGTATTCCTCCAATAGAAATGCAAATTGAGTCCTTAACCGCTACATTTGAGAATATCTGACTGTCGATAAGCCAAAGCCATTATTTCCTATTTTAGCTATTTTTCAAATTATGTCATTGTTTTCAAAGAATGGAATGATGGAGACTTATTCTTCGTTAGTTTAGTTTTAGTATCACATACAAGTGATAACATACAGCATTTGTCTTTCTCTGTCTGACTTTTTCCACTAAGCATATATACTATGCTTAGCGAAATAATTCTCCATGTGCTTTGAGTAACTGAGTAATTAAAAGCTTTGAGCTTTGAGTAATCGAAAACAGACTACTAACGACAAATCCAGTTATCCTTTTGTCTTCCACAGAACATTTCTTCTGATTTTTCTCCTGAATGCTGTGAGTACACACGCCATGCCAACGCCTTTTCCTGCTGAAGGCAGGATTGTTGTTAGACATATTCCAGAATGGGGAAAACGTGTGATTGATGATGCTACTTTCTGGAATGCTTGCTTCTGCAGGAACCTTCCCTACCATTATTTAGAGATTGGCTAACTCAAGTTTGGAGTATTTCCTCAGTCTCTTTTACATTTGTTTTTCTTTAAAAAGTCATTTGTCAGGCTCTAAATTGCTCACTTCTAGGGGTGAAAATGCAAAGCACTTTGTTAGGCAGTTAGATTCTCTGTTCTCCAATAGTCCCACTTACTGGATACATTGCATGAGCAAACTAGTTTTCAATCCCTTCCTTCAGGCTGAGTGTAAAGCTAGATTTTTCTTTTTTATGAAGCATGCTTTAATAGTCTCTTCTTTTAGTGGGGTTGACAAAGCTGTCCTTATATCAACTTAAAGGGAAACATTTCCTCCACTTGCTGAAACCTATCTCCTCTCATTTTGAGTAGCCAATATTATGCCATTTGATGGTCTATGTTCCTTAAACTCTGAGGACAATTGTGGGAGCTCTAAAATGTGCATTTTAAGATGCTATTCTTTTTTAGTGTCAGCCCTCCAGAGAGCTTTCTTCATGGAGCAGGGCAATTGCTTGTCCTATCAATTTCTTTAACGTCATACAAGTATCAAGATAGCTGGTGACATGCTGGAAGCTTTCCAACTCTGAGGTGATGTGGTTATTCAAACTTATCAGAATTTGAATCCAGACTGCAATTCTCAGAGAAGATATTGAGCTACAAAGACACTGGCTGGATGCCATCTAAAATAACCGAGGATGAGATGTTTCTCATTATAGAAGATCCTTCATATCTTTCTTTTCCCCCAAGGCTCTTTATGAAACAGCTCATCCATGGCAAGGAAGAACCCATAAGAGAGACTGAATACATTCTATTAACGAGGCCAGAAACACACAAACAACTTGTTTGGCCATCTGGCTGTATAATCTGTCCTAATTACACTAGTGGGGTAGACAGGAAATTAGGCTGAGGGGAGCAAAAGACACACACAACCCCCTCCAAAATGTGGGTCACCTAACTCTTAACTTCCTCACCCTCCAGTTAACCTTTCTGAATTGGTCCTTCCCATCAGTGGGATTGGCCAAGGTGCTGTCTAAAAGATTAGCAAACGAGTGAGAATAGGTCCTCTCTCTCACCTTGGGGTGCAGTTCAGTGGAGCGGAACACTTTGGGAAAGTACCCACTTTGTTTACAAGCATTCCCATCCAGCTCACCTCAGAGTGTTTTGCATGAAGAGGTTTGAGAGGTCATACTTTTCCATGCATTCCTTTCTGCCTGACTGTGGTTACAGTTCCCAGGCTGTATTTCCTATTATTTTCTGTGAGAGTCCTGCTACTAGCCCTCACTCAGCGTGTTCAGACAGGTGGGGAGGGCCTCAGTCTGCGTGAGTCATCTGCCACAACTCCACCTAGCATCTAGTATCAGAAATATGTTCCAGGACCCAGGAAGCCTAACTGTATTTTTGAATTCCAACTCAGAAACTCAGCTCCAGGTACAAAGATGGGACAAATAGAAGATGGTGTTTAAGAACAGCCAGCATCTTCTGGGTCTGTCCAGGGAAGCAGCGTTTTGTGATTTCTGACTTTGTGGAGACAGCGTGGAAAGACACCGGCACTGTCATGTCATCACTAATCTGGCAGTACGCTGTTTCCTGCTGAGTCTAGATGAGACCTCACGATCCTTTTTTACATAAGGATGTAGTATAACAAAGAGGAGGTCCATTAGGCTGGGTGCACTTCTACTTAATTTACCAGGTTCCAAAATGATCTAGCATTGCAAATATGCTCCTCTGCTCTCCTAAAATAGGAAAGTTGCCTTGTGATTTTAAAACAAAAAGTTCAGAAGCTGGCATCATTCACACCTTTATTCATGTATCCAACAAATGTTTACTGAGTGTCTATTATACATCTTATGCTCTGCTGGATGCTGGGGTCAGAGAAATGTCCTTCTGTGTCCACCTCCTGGTTAATGATAACCTGATTTTTTGTGTGTGTGTGTGGTACGCGGGCCTCTCACTGTTGTGGCCTCTCCCGTTGCAGGGCACAGGCTCCGGACGTGTAGTCTCAGCGGCCATGGCTCACAGGCCTAGCCGCTCTGCAGCATGTGGGATCTTCCCGGACCGGGGCACGAACCCACGTCCCCTGCATCGGCAGGCGGACTCTCAACCACTGCGCCACCAGGGAAGCCCTGATAACCTGATTTTTCCACTAAGTGCAGCCTACTTTCTCTGGGGCTCTGGGACTAAAAGCACTAAGCCCAGTGCTCTGCTGACCCCTTGTCATTAGGTCTCAGAGCACAGGCAGTGGTATGGACGCTACTCATTGCTGTGGATTCTCCACAGAGCTAAATCCTGAGATGCAGCCCCTCTGGGACTTTTGGGTGTAGCTATATTTTCCTTTAAGCCTCTGAAGCCAGAAGACACTATTTTCTCTCTCTCTCTTTGACATAATCACCATGTTAGAGCAGGGAGACTGGCTTCCATTCAGCTACCTAGAATAGCTGCTTATTATTAAATGAAAAGCAGAAGTGTATGGTAGGAGGTAATTCACACGTTTGTGAGGATACACAAAGAGAGGCGAGTTGTGGAAATAAGAAGGAGTGATTGGCACTCCTTTAGTTCCTGAGAAGCTGCCATTCCAGATTGCTTGTTGCTTTTGTCTCTTAAATAAGTCTTCTTTCAGATACTTTGGGAATAAGATGCAGCATGCCTTTATTGGATGACTAGTGTACAAGTTGGAGGGAGTTTCTTTGTAAATGTCAGATAGCTATTTATTTACCTAATTACCATAGAGAGCTTCAGGTGAGAGTTCTTTTACATCTTGTTTCTTTTTCTCTTTTTTATTCTCCATTTCTGAGTCTGTCTTGCCCTCCCTTGTGATCATCCCATACTTCTGACTGCCATGCATAGGTGCCTGTCTTCCCTCCAGCTTTACTCTGAGCGTCATGTCAAGTTTCAGGATAATTCATACATGTTGCATGGATTAAAGATTGCCTGCCCACTGCCGCCTTCTTTCAGGATGCACTAAGGCCGGGACTATTGCTCTCCGCTGGGCTACTTTGGATCACGATGTGAGTGAATGAAAGGAGCTCCCAGGAAGGTGTTAGCACAGGACTGGCATGGGGTAGGGTCCAACAAAGGCTTGTGAAGCTTGAACCTGGAGAGATTGATATGTTCCAAAATAGCATACTGTCTTTGGGTAGCAGCCTTCAACTCTTCCAAAGCACTTTTGATGATCAAGTAAATTTGGTAAAACCTGTGCGACAGTCTTCTCACTTCAAGAACTCTCATAACTTTGCTATGCAAATGTATGTGTGTGTGTGAGGGGGGGGGGTTGGTGGTACTGGTACACAATGTTTCCCAAACTGATCTGACCATGGAATCCCTTAGTTTTTTATGAGACCAGTGATCCACAGAAAACCACGTCAGGACACGATGCCTTGGCCAAATCCAATAGACACCAAATTGTTCGCCCGCTAAGAGTAAAGCAGGCAGATTTCCTGAATTCATAGAACATTTATACAAATGTCTTCAGTGTTGTTTTTCTTCTACCCTTTTTTTCTTTACCTTTTGGTGCCTGGGACAAATTGTTGCCAAACCGGTGATGGATAATGTGCGTATCCCAGGATGAATATGCATTTTTGCAGCGTTATTCTGTCAGGATTACTGCTTACTCTTTTCATTTCCCCCCAGCTGGGTATTAGGATCTTGATTTAAATAGCCAGCGACAGTTCTTCCCAACAACGTGTTTTTCTGCCACCATCTCCAGGGGTTTTGTAGAACTAGGGATTTTATAAAGACACATGATTTAATTGATAAGCTGAACACTCTGTAGAACCAGAAGTCAGTACACGGTATAAAGGTAATTTAAGCATCCTGGACAGAGAGTAACTCTGGATTCTCCATGTAGGATAGGACCTGGCACAGACTCTGGCCACTCTTCGCGAGGAACTAGTAAACCCCGCGTCCAGGTGAGTGTCCAGGTGAGCTGGCTTTGGTTACGTTCACATCTGAAAGCTTTTCCTTTCAGTACTGCCTGTGTGTTACTGATGCTCTTCTAGACAATCTAGTTTATGTTTAGATTTTGTGTCTTTGTTCTTCTCTTTTCCTCATTCGAAACCTAGGTTTCTTTTCCTCGTTCATCGGTACTGCCATCTAAACGCCAGTGCTGATGAGACGGTGAGAAGCTGAGAGCAGGGTCTGGGTGAAGGCGAGACCCTGGGGCAGGCATGAGGCAGTGCTGTGCTGGAGCTGGCTTGTACTGTCTCAGGAGAGCTGACTGTTATATTTTCAGGCATTAAATTATATAAATATACCCCTTGAAAGAATTTTCCATATCGGTTGTATTTCAACTTGACATTTGGACCATTGTGATGAAACAGTATGAACCCAGAACCATAGGTTCATAAAATGCCAGAAGTGGGAAATAAGACATTCGTTAGAAATGAGATTCTAGTCCAACCTAGTAATTTTCATAAGTAAGGAGACCCGGAGTACATGTGAGATTTGCCCAAAGCCACCCAACTAATCATGAGAATTAGCATTCTCCTTGCTTTGGACGTTTTCAGTGAACCACACTCCCTTGAATTCCAGTCTCTGTGTATTTATAGATCTTGAAGATGAATTTTGGCCTAGCTTTCTGTCTTTTCAAGCACCAGCTGAAATTACCATCATTGTTATATTAATTAGAAAGAAGTCATTGATTCAACCAACAGTTTCTCAATAAGAGCTACTTTTAAAATAAACAGAAAGTTTTCTGGACACATTGAGAGTCAGAATTTATGGTCAGCTAGTACTGAGTGTGACTTTTAGTGCCACAGTTCATCAGCTCTGTGATAGGCATTTTTTATTCACCTCTGAACATTTTTGAAATTGGAATGTATTGTACAGTTAGTGGCATGTCATGGTTTCATTGGCAAGTTCTTTTCTTTTTCTTTCTTAGTGGACATAAAAATAATAATGTTGCTTACAATGTTGGGTTCAGTGTAATATGGTAATTTAATTCTGTGTAACGGTGTCAATTTGGCTACTTTCCTTCACGTTTTCATTTTTACACATTTATCTCTAGTCAGGCACAGACATGAATATAAATCTATGTGCATTTTGGTCGATGTCATTCCTCATTGACTTCACTGTTATTTTTTCCCCATTTAGAATGCATCGTTAAGCCCAGCCAATGGATCTAAATTGATGAATCGTTGAGGATAAGATGTGAGTATTAAAAACTCAAGGAGAATCTTACTGTATGTAGACATTGTGCTACGTCTTGAAGAGGCATTTTATTTGTACTTGCAGGAATTTTTCAGTTTGGAATTATGCAAAACTCAAAGTTCACTCTAATTATTGTCTTTATCAATGGTTAATCTAGGAAAGCGCGCTTCCTCCATTCTGTTCTACATAATATCAACTTCTGATTAAGGATTATGCTGGCAATGCTTCTTTTTATTTTTTAAATTCCTCACTCTCCACGCTCTTAAGCTTTCCTCATTCTCTGCTCTGCAGAGCACTCTGGCTTTTGGCCTCAGCCAACATCTGAACTCTGGTATGGGAGGGATCCCATTCAACTCTTTCTGGTGAGAAGAAAAACAACCAACTGAGGCTAACTTGAAAACATCTATCCATGTGACTAATCCCCACCAGTCAAACCGGGCAAAAATAAGAATGCTATGACTCCTCTTGGGTTATATCATTAAATAGTCTCTCCCCAGCATTTGTAGTAACTGAAGGAAATTTACCATATAATTATCATGCCAAGTGGTATGTGGGTGACATACACCAGACTATAATCATGTGAATGATCAACTAGCAAATTAACCCCAAACTAGCCAGTTGTGTTTAGTTCAACGTTTGTGTTTCTTATGCTCACGCTTATGATTTCATCTTGCATATATATATTTCTGCTAGTAAAATGTTTCTTAGTTTATATGAATACATGAAATGTATCATTATTTCATAATGTTCCACAAAGAGCATAATGATCTACAGAAAATGCCACGGCTATTGGATTAAATACTCTCTGAACATTTTTAGGGACTGTGGACTTAGAGGCCCTAGCATTGGTTGCAGAACATTTTTGGACTCCATAAATCACATCACATCACTATGCCAAACACTCGACTTTCTTCCAGCCAGATTAGCTTTAAGCAAAGTTCCTATAATGAAAACAATGGAGAATAAGAGTGGCCCTTCTCCTGAAGCCTTAGATAGCAGGCATTATTACTTATAAATGTGATGTTCTCCAGGTGGAGGAGAATTGCACTTACCCATCAGTCCTATTATTTGATCCTGAATGTAGGCATCTTTTCTCCCTGATACATGTATCTGGGGAAGGGGACTGCAATAGAATTGTGAAGAATAGCAAAGAGAAAGGATCAATACGACCAATTTAGCAGAAGAAGTGAATAATTTTCGACTTGACAATGATAATGAATCATACTCTATATTTCTGTTTTTCAAATTGCAGGTTACCATCCATTAGAGGGTTGTGAATTTAGTTTAGTGGGTGGCAACCAATTTTTGAGAGAATGTCAGATAGAATAAAGTGGAATACAAGATAAATATCATGGATTTATCAGAGTGTCTTGCTTGCAGGCAGGAAGAATAGTATTTTAACATATAAGTTTTTCAAATATAAAAATTATGTGCTTTTTTAGTTTTATATGCGGATCACTGTATACATACATATTTTTGTCTGTACACTCTGAGTCACAGTGTAAGATCTGTTTCTCACTGTGTCAGGGTCAAAACTTATTGAAAGCTACATGTATATGTGAAACATAAGGATACTTTTAAGACAGCTCACACTGGTTCTTCTGTTATTTCCCTTTATAAGGATCAGTTAAAAATATATCCTAGGGAACTTCCTTGGTGGTCCAGTGGTTAAGACTCCAAGCTCCCAATGCAGGGGGCCCAGGTTCGATCCCTGGTCAGGAAACTAGATCCCGCGGGCTGCAACTTAGACCCGGCGCAGCCAGATAAATAAATAAATTAATAAAATATATATCCTAAACAATAGTAATATTGCAAATTTCCTAGTGTGCCCATCCACCACGTGGCTGCATATGTGAGAACTTCTTCCTACCCACACTGTCAGATCGTGAATTCCGCACGTATATCTCAACACCTATGCAAATCCATTACCACACTTTGCCTGTCATTCTGCCATGTTCCCTTTCCCCTGCTCAAATTTGGTTTACAAGATGATGGTATAAGTCAAAATACTTTCCTGTTCATTGGTTAGGAACTCAAAGACAACTTTTTTTAACTTTTTCCTTCATGGGTGCTTTGTTTATTAATTTATTTTTTTCTTAACATTTTTATTGGAGTATAATTGCTTTACAATGATGTGTTAGTTTCTGCTTTATAACAAAGTGAATCAGTTATACATATACATATATCCTCATATCTCTTCCCTCTTGCGTCTCCCTCCCTCCCACCCTCCTTATCCCACCCCTCTAGGTGGTCACAAAGCACCGAGCTGATCTCCCTGTGCTATGTGGCTGCTTCCCACTAGCTATCTATTTTACATCTGGTAGTGTATATATGTCCATGCCACTCTCTTACTTTGTCCCAGCTTACCCTTCCCCCTCCCCTTGTCCTCAAGTCCATTCTCTAGTAGGTCTGCATTTTTATTTCCATCTTGCCCCTAGGTTCTTCATGACCTTTCTTTTTTTTTTTTAGATTCCATATATATATGTTAGCATATGGTATTTGTTTTTCTCTTTCTGACTTACTTCACTCTGTATGACAGACTCTAGGTCCATCCACCTCACTACAAATAACTCAATTTTGTTTCTTTTTATGGCTGAGTAATATTCCATTCTATATATGTGCCACATCTTCTTTATCCATTCATCTGTTGATGGGCACTTAGGTTGCTTCCATGTCCTGGCTATTGTAAATAGAGCTGCAATGAACATTGTGGTACATGACTCTTTTTGAATTATGGTTTTCTCAGGGTATATGCCCGGTAGTGGGATTGCTGGGTCATATGGTAGTTCTATTTTTAATTTTTTAAGGAACCTCCATACTTAGGAACTCAAAGACAATTTTAAACTCAAAGACAATTTGGAAGCCTTCCTGTAAGTGCCCGTGGGTTGTCATCTCAGCAGAAGACTCAGTGGAGCTGTGAAAGTCCCTCTTAATCTTGACTCCAACCAGGAAGGCTTTGAGCCAAGATCAGTGAGTTTTGTCTGCTTCCCGGTCACAGTTTGCCCCATGAGCCTAAGTGGATGAGAGTGAGCTCCTCTCCGTTAGAGCATAAGGAAATTCATGTTTGCTGGGGACTAAGTGGTTGTTCAGTTGGCTAAGTATTGTAGTAGCTATGTGCTGTCGTCACCTTCAGCTGGAGCCAAGTTTGTTGTCTATTGCAGGTGAAGAGCCTCGTGTGTGAAAATGAAGTCCCAGGCAATCACGATTTACTGTTTCATGTTATTTCTGGCCACAGAATGTTCTCATCCTAGATCCAAGACCCACATAAAAGTAAGTTTGATCCATTCTTAGGTGGTCCCATTAGAAATCAGTCAGTTCTTTGAGATGACTAGAGTTATGACAAATAACATGTCATTTAAAAGAAATTTTCAGATGACTACGATTTTACCCTTACTAATGGCAGGTTTCTAAAGAAAGGAATAAAGAAAAGACAGTACAGTATTGTTGTGACAGGGTGCAACAGTAATACAGAAAAAGCCACGGGGTATGTAGACAGGCAGCTGATGAGAGGAGGAACCACTAACCTGGCAGCTGAGCAATTTAGGTTCAAAGCTTAACTTTGCTTGTTAGTTGCACAAGTTGCTTCATTTCTCTGAGTCCTTAATTTCCTTACCTATAACATGAAGAGTGTTTTTTTTTCTTCTTTTAGATCTTTACTGTCTTTCATAGCTACAGAGAGTTTGTGATTCCATTATTGCAACCTAGCACTCATTCCTAGTACCTGCTCACTCCTTCCTCTCTGAGGATACACGGTATCGGGTGGACCACATTAGTTTCATTCCACAGTTTCAGTTAATCCAGGCAGAGAACAGCTTAGTGCTATAATTGTCATCACTGTGTTCTCCAAGGATACTTCAACTTCCCAAAAGTTGCATCCAATGCACTGACCTTCAGAGCTCAGTGAGCACTGTCAAGTGTCTAACCTTCATGGGGGCAGCATGTTCTCGGTCGGTGCTCACATACCTGTTTCCTTCAGCAGTTCCTGCCACATCAGCTGCATCCTTCTTCCTAGTCTTCAACACATTTTCTTTTCATATCCACATGGAGCCTCTAAGCTGAGATGAGAGACGAGAGGCCCACAGTAAAGAAGACGTTTGGGAATTTATGGTTTACAGGATGGAGATAAACTTCAAGGTCCTGAAGGAAAACCCAAGACTGAAAGGATGCAAGGTGTGTGGCTATAGAAGAGTTTTCTTCCATTTGAAGACTGGGCAGAATAAAGGAAGGGCATGGATATCGCAAGCCTGTCCCCAGACCGCAAGCTTTCACATAGAATAACAATCTTTAATAAATTCTTTTTTTTTTTTTTTTTTTTTTTGTGGTACGCGGGCCTCTCACTGTTGTGGCCTCTCCCGTAGCGGAGCACAGGCTCCGGACGCGCAGGCTCAGCGTCCATGGCTCACGGGTCCAGCCGCTCCGCGGCATGTGGGATCTTCCCGGACCGGGGCACGAACCCGTGTCCCCCGCATCGGCAGGCGGACTCTCAACCACTGCGCCACCATGGAAGCCCACTATAGCATTTCTTGATTAGTCACTAAGGAGAGGTAGTTCAGATGATTTAGTAAAGCTGATCTTTCCATGAAGGTTCTAATTTGACCTGTTTTGGGAAGCTTATTAGACTAAGCCGGGTGGAGGAGGCCCTGCATCCTGTCTAAACATTCTAGAGAAGAGGGGCATGGCTGAAGTCTTCTCTCTAGCTAGCTGGGCATACCTGGTTCGCTGTATGAAAAGCTGGTGACAACCAGTAGAAGCCAAGATCAGGCATTGCACCACTTACTAGAATCAGGGGGGTGCTTGAAGTTTGACCAGTATCAGGAGGAAGTGGAGGAAGGAGATGGAAACACACTAACAACTCTCCCCAAAGAAATCCTCACCACCTTATTTCTTCAACTTTCAACTTCTACTTTTGAACCTGTTAAGTGGGGGACGGATGAGGATTGCATTCTTTCAGCATATCCTCTGCGGGTGGCCCTGGCCCTGTTGAATTTTCTCAGTAATTGGGGTCCTCTGCTTTTTACATCTGCACCCAGGAGGAATCAGAAGGTCTCAGAAGCAGCAGCCGGAACCATGTTGGGGGTGCAACAAACTCAGAGGACAGGACTGGAAATTCATGATCAGTGATCCTCCCAAGTCCAGAATGGAGAGCTGGCAGCACCGGGAAGGTCTTTCAGCAGAAAGCAGGGCTCCAACCACACGGTCGAGAGCAGAATTACAGCTCAAGGACACAAGTGTCTGGGAAGCACAAGGCTGGGTCACGGCCCAGGCTAGGGGTCAACCACAGAGCACAGGCAGTATTTCAGACCCTAAACCAGAACACAAAATCTTAGACTGACGGGGTCTGGAGAGGCAGGCCGAATTCCAAGAGCCAGAAAGGGGGCAGGAGACCAGAATTGGACTTGCCCAGATTTGGGGCCCTTGTGGTTGGAAACTCCACATGTTCCAGTGACCTCAGGTCAGATTATTCTTAGGAACAAGGTCGGGACAGGTGTACAGGGAGGTCTTGGAACCATGGAAGGACAGCAGAGGTGTGAAAACCGGGCAGTTTTCTCCATGTATAGATCCTAACTGGGGGTTCCCATCCTGGGAAGCAGGGGAGGGAGGGGAACAGCATTCTTAATACGAGGCCACGGCTGCACAGCGCCCTCTGCTGTTCATATGGAGGGCGGACCTTTATATGACCCAGCAGAGCTTGTGTTACCCAGTGTGATTTCAGGGTCACCAGGACAGCTTCTCCATTTCTCTGAAATCTCTTCCACTTATTTGTTCATGCCTAAAATTCATTAAAAGAACTCCTCATTCCACAATGAGAAATGGGACAGATAGAATAGATACCCGGAGAGAAGCAACACGGTTTTCCTAGTAAAGCTGCAAATTCAGAGCCGCTGAGTCATTCTAGAGACCAAGCTTAGAGGAGGGGGAGAGAGGGCATTGCAAGTTTAGGCTTGAGGGAGCAGCATGGAGAAGGCAAAGTGCACAGAAAAATTAAGCTGGGGGAATAGCCTTCATGCTGTGTGACCTTGAAGAAATTGCCAATGCCTCTGTGCCTCCATTTCCTCCTCTGTAAAATGGGGCTAATAATAGTACATACCTCCCAGGGTGGTCTCAGGATTCAATGAGCCAACACATTCAAAACGGATAGACTGGTGCCTGGTTCAAATTAAGTTATTGGTACATGCCAGCTATTATTCTGACTGTTAACCAGGGCTTCATCCATTTTGCCTATGCTGCCCCATTCCTCGTGGATATCCTGTGTCCTGGCCGGAGAGTTGAGCTCCTGGAGAAGGAGGCTGGAAGGCAGGCTGGGATGTGGAGGGACAGTCATGCTTCTTTGGAAGACTTTCTCTTCTTGCCAGGAGTGACACCTAAACTCTCAGTGTGAGAAGGTTTGCTGAGGAAAAATTGAAGAGGACATTTGGTGACTGGGCTTGAAGGAGGTAGATCTATGGATTCTTTGATCTACTCACGACCTGCAAAAGCCTGGCTTCTTGGTCAAAGTCGGCAAAAGTAAGACTCAGTCCCCTTTCACCCCCAAGGGCCTGCTCTGTGGTTCCTTGTCTTAGCCACCCAGTGGCTTTTGACTCTGCAGCAAGTGGGGTGGTGGTGTGGACTGGAAAAGTGGAGTCAAGGACCTAGGGCTTTCACTAGACTGAAGAGGAAGAGTTAGAGGAGGCCTTCCAATGTCCTTCTAGGGGTTTGGCCTTGTCCCAAGATAGGAAAAGGGACAGGGCTTCAGAGCAAGGGATCTGCTTCAGGAATGAAAGTTAAAACTGGACCTGGAAACTGGTGCAAGAGAGCAAAGAACTCTATCTGGATAACAAGAATTTTCACAGTAATGAATTACGGAGAAGATAAATTCTGTTCCTGAACTACTTTACTCAATTCCACGATCCAACCTAAGCTTCATGGAGGATTAGTGGTTAGGGCCGTCTCTTTGCTGAAAGTAATAAGATTGTACAAAGGGTTCTATGGGGAGAGACATTCCTATACTGCTATTACTGTTCAAAAGATACAGGCAGGACTTCCCTGGTGGCATAGTGGTTAAGAATCCGCCTGCCAATGCCGGGTACACGGGTTTGAGCCCTTGTCCGGGGAAGATCCCACATGCCGCGGAGCAACTAAGCCCGTGCGCCACAACTACTGAAGCTGCGTGCCTAGAGCCCATGCTCCGCAACAAGAGAAGCCACCGCAATGAGAAGCCCCCGCACCATAACGAAGAGTAACCCCCGCTTGACGCAACTAGAGAAAGCCCGCGTGCAGCAACGAAGACCCAATGTAGCCAAAAATAAATAAATAAATTTTAAAAGATACAGGCAGGCTCTAAAAGCTGGAAAAGACAAGGAAACGAATTCTCCCTTAGAGCTTCCAGGAGGAATGTAGCCCTGCTGATGCTCTGATTTGAATGTAGTGAGACCCACTTTGGACCTCTCTGACAGGCAGAACTGTAAGATAATATATTGTATTGTTTTAAGCCAATGGATTTATGGTAATTTGTTACAGCACTGATAGGAAGCTAATAGAGTAGCAGTAGCTACGTAATCATAAATAATTCACAAGCAAATTAGTTTAAAACTTGGCAAACCGACAGTGAAAATGATTGATTTGTATAAATTAAACACTTCAGTGCCACCTGGTGGCTGAAATCTTACAGCGAATGACTTGAAATGACATAAACCTCTAGCTAGTCCCTAAAAAGAGAAGTACTATTCTCCAAACGTGGCATGAGGCTAATTGCGATCAAATGATTAAACAAAGGTTGAAATTGTTCATAGGGATTACCAAATAATACAGTGGAAAAAGAACTCCACGAATAAACATTCAGGAATACAGCATTTTATTACACGGACCTATGATAGAAAACAGGTAACCAGTAAGACCTGCCTAGGAATCATTAGCCAGGGGTGGTGCAACAGGTGGCTGGGGGACCCTTCACTCCATTCAAGCCTTACCACGTCAAATTTATCGGACCTCTACTCTCCCGATGTTAGCTATGGACAAGTAACCTTTCCCAACCTCATATTAAGTATAGTAGCATTGCTTTAACCAGATAGCACTGCTAGACCTCTTCTACAGAGAAAATCTGAACCTGTCTGGACATACATGATCTAGTCAAAAGTGCAAGGTACCTCACACCCATTAGGATGGCTGCTATCAAAAGAAAACAGAATGTAACAAATGTTGCTGGGCATGTGGAGAAGCTGGAACTCTGTGCACTGTTGCTGGAATTGTAAAATGGTGCAATGGCTATGGAAAACAGTATGGAGGTTCATCAAAAATTGAAAATAGAAGTTCCATATGAACAGCAATCCCTCTTCTGGGTATATATCCTAAAGAATTGGAAACAGGATCTCAAAGAGATATTAGTACACCCATGTTTATAACAGCAGTATTCACAGTAGCCAAGAGATGGAAACAACCCAGATATCCATTGATGGATAAATGCGTAAGCAAAATGTGATAGACACACACAAAGGAATACTATACAGCGTTGAAATGGAAGGAAATCCTGTCACATGTGAAAACATGGATGAATCTTGAGGACATTATGCTAAATGAAGTAAACCAGTTGCAAAAATCGAACACTGTATGATTCCACTTATATGAGGTATTCAAAGTAGTAAAATTCATAGAAATAGAAAGTAGAGAGATGGCTCTCAGGGGCTGGGGAAGCAGAAAGGGGAGTTGTTATTTAATGGGCATAGAGGTTCAGTTGCAAGATGAAAACATTGTTGTTTCACAACAGTGTAAATATGCTTAACCTTACTGAACTGTATACTTAAAAAGTTTAAGATGATACATTTTAGGCTATGTGGGTTTTACTACAATAAAAAATATTGGCAAGGTAATGAAGCATGCACAGTATAGAAAAAAGGATGGCAAGTCCACCCCCCACGGTTCACGTAGTTCTCTGGCTGAGGCTCCACAGGGGTCCCTGGACACTGGAGGGGCAGGCTGGGTGCCCTGGCATTTGAACAGGGGCCGCATCTCAGATAGTGGGCCCTGTTCAGAGGGTCCCCGGAGCTGCCTCCCTCTTGCTGTTGTTATGTGACTGAACTACAAAAGCACAGCTTCAACCTTCTCCTCCTCTAACCTGATTTTCTGCTGGTCATTGAGGAAGTCCAATTCTCTCATCAGCCATGGGTCACTTCCTCTTGGCATAAAAATGTGACCACATTGTGCTTAGATTTTTCCATCCATATTTCCGTCATATTATTTGTAACTTTAAAATACCTCTCTGAGTCTAGAGGCTCAACTTAATCTCATGACCTATCTCAAGGGAACTTGACAGGGGCCTGAGCTAACTTAATTCTCTTAGGCCTTTCACCAGCCTACAACCTTTCTTACTTTAACCCTCCAGAAACATAGCAAGTAGAGGTAAAGAACATGTGTATAAAATAATACAACACAGATCCGAATTCTGGTTCCCTGCTGTGTGACCTTGGGCACCTCAGTTAAAGAACTACCTAATCGGTTCTTCTGATTTGGTTCTTGTCCCGTTTCAGTCCAATTGTCAACAAAGTAACCTGAGTAAGGTAATGAAATTCATCAATGTTTTGCTTTATGTTTTTGTTTTTGAAGTTTTGTGTAAAGAAATTCTTTTGTACCCCTGGTCACAAAGATACTCCCTTACATTCAGATATTTATTCAATTTGTAGAAATGATTCTCAACTGGTGGGTAACTTTGCCTCTGAGGGACATTTGCAATGACTGAGAGACATTTTGATTGTCACGACTTGCAGGAATGGGTTTCTTCTGGCATCTAGTGAGTAGTACAGGACAGCCCCCAGAACAAAGAATAATCTGACCCCAAACGTCAAGAGTACTAATGTTGAGAAACCCTGATCTATAACCCATTCTCGGACACTGTGATATTAGGCAGGCATCCAGTTTTATGAGTTTTTGCCCATAGCAATCTAATTTTTCCAATACTTATTCTTCAATGTCCATGTACCCTCTAGTTAATAAAATTAACGATAACTGCTAACACTTACTTAGAGCCTAATACATACCAGGATCTTGTAAGCGCTGACATAAATATGAATGTCCTCATACATTCTCTCCCAAATCATAGAGATCCACAAGGAGACCAAATGCAATCACCCCTAGCTAACAATTATATTTAGAGACAGTACTGCAAACCTCAGTTTACCTATCAGGAAGGAAATATTCATTCAAGACTATCAAAGTGTCCTTCAGAGCCTGCCTTAGGGTGAACAGTGAGGAGGGATTTGCACAGAAGACAGAGGAGGGCAGTGGGGTCCCAGTAGCCGAAGGGCACAGATCACGTCAACTAGGACTTAATCCCAAAAGGAAGGGGATCAGCCCAAAGCCCAGTGAAACAGAGAACTGGTCCTTTGGGTATCAGTCAAGGGAAGGGCCTATGAGGTGTGCTGGAGCAGAGGCGACAGTCTTGGGAAAGCCCTGGTTCTGAGGAGAGAGAGATCTGTAGAGGGAGAAGAGTCTCTTGGAGGTCTGAAAGTAAAGGAAAAGAGGAATCGGTTGAACAAAAGTCCCCACTGAAACAAGCGAGCATAACAGAGTCAGAAGGAGATAAGAAGGGTGTGGTTAACTTTTAAAATGGCTCTTCACTGAAGCAGTAGAAGATAGCTCTGTTCAAGGCTCCCTTACATAAAAGAATTTTTTAAAATTAAGAAAAAAAAATTTAAAACTATACAAAGATATGGGCTAAAGATATAAAAATGGTCACAGATGAAAACGTTTACAGTCCTTAAACATATGAAAAATGGGCTTACTGTCACTCACAATAAGGGAAATGAAAATTAAAAACCACACTAAGAAACCATTTCCCAACTCTTAGATTGGCAAAAATACAAATGTTTGACAACACGTGTTTTTGGAAAGGCTGTGAAGAAATAGGTACTAGTGTATATTGCTGGTTGCAGTGAAAAGTAGGGTGACCTCTGTGGAGGGGATCTGGCACTGCTTAACAAAAGGACACCTGCTTTTACTATTTTCCCTGTAGGGAAGTATTTCTAGGAATCTAGTGTGATAAAGCACCTCCCTAAATATTAGACGCCGTATTCATAAAGTTACTCATTGAAGCTCTATTCTTATTAGCAAAGTTTGGAATCCACCCAAATGTTGACCATTTAAGAACTGGTTGAATTAGTTATGGAACATCCTCACCATGGAGTCCTGTGCAGGGGTAACAAGGAATAAGAATGTAAGCTGTTAAGTAAAAAAAAAAAAAAAGCCAGGGGTACAGTTTGTATATAGTAAGGAATCTATCGCATAAACAAGAAAGAAAAATTAGACATATATGTAGTTGTTAAAAACATATATACACAAGAAGCAGAAAGAAGGAAATATGCTCACTGGTAGCAGCAGGGCAGGGTAGGGATGAAAGATGGGCTGGACTTGAGAGGCACGGATGTCAGTTATCTGCGGCTACTATAACAAGTTGCCACACATTTAGTGGCTTAAAACAACAGAATTTTATGTATTGTAGTTCTGGAGGTCAGAGGTCTCAAATGAATGCCATGGAGCTAAAGTCAAATGTCAGCAGGACGGGGTCCCTTTTTGGAAGCCTAGGGAAGAATACATTTCCTTTTCTAGCTTCCTCAGATGCCCGCATTCTTAAGCACTCTTTTCTTGGCCTCCGAAGATGGGAATAGGTAAGTAGAAGGCTAAGGAAGGTATGTTCTTAAACCAAGTGTGTCCGTTCTTCCTTACTCCACTGGGGGCTAGGCATTACCCCAAGGGTGTGGGTTCCATCTGGACCCCTTACTGATGTCCTGGAAGATTTCTGGAGAAGCAGGTGTGATGTCAATTGCACCTCTCTTCACCTGTAATGATGAGGGCTGAAGACATCCCCTTGTTTCTACAACAGTAAAGCATGAAGTTCAAAAAGCAGGGCAAACCTGATTGTATTTGCCAAAGTACTAAGGTTTACATTACTGTCATAGGGAAGCCTTCAGTGGCACTGAGAATAGAATCCCGAGTTCTTTCTTCTCAGTTGATACTGGGTGTTTATTACGGCCTAGCTCTGTTCAGGAGCTACAGGACATGCAACAAAGGAATGAAACACGGTCCGCCCTTGAAGCTGACTCAATGAGAAAACCGTGGAAAATATCATTATACATGAAGCCAGCGCTGTCCTGAGGGATACAGGCTTTGGTGGAGATTGTTGAAATTTATCTTCTGTTATTCTTCTTGAGTTTGACTTTCATAAAGTATCAGTGTGTGCGGCCCCGGGCGTCCCCGGGAGTCCCGACCAGCAGGACAAATCCTTGTGAGTCCGAGGAGAAACCTGTGGGGGTTGAAAAAAGGGGGAAGGGCAGGAGACGCGAAAGAATGGAGGCAAGACAGAATCCTGATCAAGCCTCAAACTTTTATTGCTGCGGTAGCTGTATTTATACACTGCAGAGAAAGGGGGGCGGGATTCAGAATGAGGGAAGTACTTGGCTAATCATCATTGGTGCTGCGTGCGCGGGCTTTCATTTTAGGCGCGAACTTCTATCTCATAAATCAGGAAGAGAAGCAGGGTGTCGGCCATCTTCTAATGGCGAAAACTTCTTGGCTCCCAACATTTCCTCCCTTTTTATTTCTTTTAAGGAGGTGGGCATTAACCGAGTGAGGGAGTAGTGACCTGAATCCTCCCGTGGACAAGGTATGTGTGTCCACACTCATCGGCTCTTGGTACCTTTTGGGGAGGAGAGGCAGAGCCAAAGATAATCTTAGCTACTAAAAGCCAAAAACAATGTTTAGATACCAACCTCTATCATAATTCAGGTATACTCACAGGGAATAACAGAGATTACCTTGTATATACATATATACACGTTTTCCCTTGTGCATGCTTTGCTGCCACACTCAACTCGGTACCCATACCCTCCATCAAAGAGGGGGGTAGGCATGTCTCTGTGTCATGCCGCTCCAGTGGAGGGGCAGCCAGAATCATCCTTTGGTTCTGCTTCTGTAATGGCGAGGCGATGGTAATGTATGAGGTTAAATTTTGAGGTAAGTGGGGAGTGCTTTCAGCCTGTCCAACAACCAGCAAAGATGACAGGATCAGGGTCACAACGGATAGCTCATGTCGTCTCTGCCGCTCTTTCAATATTAGGAGGGTCTCCATCTTTTTCTTATCCTCAGGTCACGACTGCCGAAGGGCGGCCAGTCCTCCGGGGACCTAATCAAGCTGCACTTTCGAGTAAGTCTCGCGGCGGCTCAGTGGGTGCCTGGCCAGGCGTTCGTAAGCGTGCTACCTCCGTCAGGATCCGTTCCTCGAGCCCCACGTTGGGCGCCAATTGTGTACGGCCCCGGGCGTCCCCGGGAGTCCCGACCAGCAGGACAAATCCTTGTGAGTCCGAGGAGAAACCTGTGGGGGTTGAAAAAAGGGGGAAGGGCAGGAGACGCGAAAGAATGGAGGCAAGACAGAATCCTGATCAAGCCTCAAACTTTTATTGCTGCGGTAGCTGTATTTATACACTGCAGAGAAAGGGGGGCGGGATTCAGAATGAGGGAAGTACTTGGCTAATCATCATTGGTGCTGCGTGCGCGGGCTTTCATTTTAGGCGCGAACTTCTATCTCATAAATCAGGAAGAGAAGCAGGGTGTCGGCCATCTTCTAATGGCGAAAACTTCTTGGCTCCCAACATATCAGCAAATCAAAAGCCAAAAACAGAGATTGATTTCTGTTGCCTTGTATCATTTTCCTATAGGCATTTTGGATTTTAAAATGTGTTATTACTGTTTTTATGCAGATTATATATACATGGCAGTCAGAAATGCCAATGGCCAATGATGGAAGTTCTTTCCGGCATTCTTAAGATTAAGATATTGAGAATTTAGTGTCTGTATTTTATATTTCCATTTTTATAGATAATCACAAATAGCTAAAAAGTGATAGATTAGGGATTTATGTTGATTGATTTCAAAACCCATATGGCCTATTTGGTTTCTTCTGTGATTTTTTTTCTTTTTTCATCTAGGTCTTGCCCTGTACCACCATCTCTCTGGATTCCAATTATACTGCTGAATCACTCTCAAAAATAGGGACTCATGTGAGTGGGTCATCTGGAAACGTTTGTCCTATTTTAAGAACAAATTAAAAGTTGCCTCAGTCGGTGGTGTCTTGACTCTTTAACTTAGATGAGAGAAAATATTAATAGGAATCAACCCTGCTTATTTAACAGGTCGGGTTGGTCTGTGGTGTCCACGGGGATGCTTGAGGAGAAGCCAATTAACATTGAGATGTGTGGAAACAGGATCAATAGTTTTCAGTAACTGAGGAAGATTACCAGAAGTCAAGGAAGTCTTTATCAGGGGCTGTGCAGCCCTGGGCCCAGGCCTGTCAAGCACTTGGCAGGCGATTGAGAAAGTCTAATTGTGGTTGATGATCAGTCATTTTACACTATTGTCTCACCTCCATTCTCCATGTTTCATTTTAGGAACAGCATAACTTGTCCAGCCAGAAATTGCCTAATTTAAACCCTGACTCTTACCTGTATGAATCAAAATGACTCAGAAAGTGCAAATAAAATATTCATTTTATTTCTCTCATAGCTTCTCTTCTCAGAACTGAGTCCATGTGTACAGAAGAAACACAAGTACTAGAGAATTGAATTTGGGTGGTCGGGGAAAGAAGAAAAGTCTCACAGGACAATAAATTGGAACCTACATTTTTTCCCTGACAAGAGGATACAGGGTGGGCAGTTTTACAATTTATGATCAAAGTTCTAATTATACAAAAAATAGAGTACTGATTCTTTAAAAGGAGAATTGCTGCCTTTTTAATATAATTAAAACGTTGATAATAAACAAAAATAGAGGGTGTATGTGTGTGTATATATACATATATATATGTGTGTGTGTATCTTTTGCTCCTTTTATATTTATTTAATAATTACAGCCTAGACTCTAAAAAGAAGACTCCAGAACTCACAAAAGCATGGCATATTGCCCTACAAAGTGAGGAATAGGTAGCACTGAGGAGTTAGACGATTCACAAGGTATCACTTATTCCAGCATCCAACAAATATTGATGGTTACGACAATAGCCCTGAATCACCTAGAATATAGTAGGATAATTTGATGTGCCTAATGTCAAATTATCCTACAAATCATGCATATTGACTTCTAATCTAATGATGGGTAGAACTATATAATACATGATCCACAAATTTCCGCCATAAAAAATGAAGATCTCTGAAATAGCGAGGATATAAAATGAATGGCTTCAATTACTCAGAAACATTACATATGTGAAACATATTTCCCCTGATTGATTAGGTATCACTATATTTTGAAAATGTGTTGTAATTCCTAATGTGCAGACGATTATTCCTTGATTCCTTTTATTTCATTTTATCTTATTAGTAAAGTTAGGTTGTTTATTTGAGATCTTCCTTTTTTTTTTGAGATCTTTTTTCTTAATTTAGGCATTTGTCACTTTAAACTTTTCACTTAGAACTACTTTTGCTGTATCACATAAGTTTTGGTATGTTTTGTTTCCATTTTCATTTGTCTCAAAATGTTTTTTGATTTCTCTCTTTTTTTTTTCCTTGCGTTATGCGGGCCTCTCACTGTTGTGGCCTCTCCCATTGCGGAGCGCAGGCTCAGCGGCCATGGCTCACGGGTCCAGCCACTCCGCGGCATGTGGGATCTTCCCGGACCGGGGCACGAACCCGTGTCCCCTGCATCGGCAGGCGGACTCTCAACCACTGCGCCACCAGGGAAGCTCCCTGATTTCTCTTTTGATTTATTCTTTGGCCCATTGGTTGTTCAGGAGCATGTTATTTAATCTCCACATATTTGGGAATTTTCCAGTTTTCTTCTTGTCATTGACTTATTTATCTTTGTACCATTGTGATCAGAAAAGATGCTTCATATGATTCCAGTCTTCTTAAACTTACTAATACTTGTTTTGTAGACTAATATTTGACCTATCCGGGAGAATGCTCCACATGTGCTTGAGAAGAATGTACATTCTGCTGCAGTTGATGGGATGTTCTGTGTATATCTATGAAAGCAATCTGATCTAACATACAGTTTAAGTCCAATTTTTTTTTAACAATTTTTCTGTCTAGATGGTCTAACCATTGTTGAAAGTGGGTGCTAAAGTCCTCTACTATTACTGTATTGCTGTCTATTTCTCCCTTCAGATCTGTTAATATTTGCTTTATATATTGAGGTGCTCCAATGTTGGGTGCATAAAGTTTTACAATTGTTATATCCTGTTGATGAATTGACCCTTTATCATTATACAATAACCTCCTTTGTCTCCTGTTACAGTTTTTGGCTTAAAGTCTATTTTTCTGATATAAATATAGCTACCTCTGCTTTGTTTTGGTTTCCATTTGCATCCCTTTACTTTGAGCCTACATGTGTCCTTAAAACTGAAGCAAGTATTTTGTAGCATATAATTGGGTCTTGTATATTATCCTCATAGTCATTCTATCTTTTGATTGGGAAATTTTGTCCATTTACCTTTAAAGTAATTATTGATAGATATGAATTCACTATTGGCATTTTGTCAATTGTTTTCTGGCTGTTTTATATTGAATAATTCCTTTGTTCCTTTGCTCCTCTGTTGCTCTCTTCCTTTGTGATTTGATGATTTTCTGTAGTTACGTGCTTAGATTCCTTTCTCTTTCTCTTTTATGTACTTACTACAGGTTTTGCTTTGTGGTCACCATGAGACTTACATAAAACACCTTATAATTATAATAGTTTATTTTAAGCTGATAACAACTTAACACTGAATGCACACAAACGCTCTACGCTTTTATACTCTCCTTCCCACATTTTGTTTTTGATGTCACAATTTAAATCTTTTAATATTGCATTGTCATTAACAAATTAGTGTGGTTATAGTTAATTTTAGTACTTCTTTCTTTTAACTTTTATACTAGAGTTATAAGTATAATGTACCACCATTGCAATATTAGATGTTCTAAATTTGACTATATATTTGTCTCTACTAGTGAGTTTTATACTTTCATAGGTTTTCATATTATTAATAAGTATCGTCTTGTTTCAGTTTGAAGAAGTCCCTTTAACATTTCTTGTATGGCATGTCTAATGGTAATAAACTCATTCAGCTTTTGTTTTTCTGGAAAATTCTTTTTCTCTTCTTCAATTCTGAAGGACATCTTTGGTCAGGTAGATTATTCTTGGTTGGCAGGTTTTTCCTTTTTAGCACTTTTAATATATCATCCCACTCCTTTCTGGTCTGCAAAATTTCTGCTGAAAAATCTGATGATAGTCTTATAGAGGTTCTCTTGTAACAAATTGTTTTTCTCTTGCTGCTTTTAAGATCTCTCTTTGTCTTTAACTTTTGACAAATTAATTATAATGTGTCTTGGTGTTTATTAATTTTATTTGGTATTCCTTGTGCTTCCGGGAGTTCCTTTCAGGGAGTAACTGGGAGATGGGCATTTATGCTTGCTGGTTGCTTGCTGGACCCAGGTGTACAGCCACAGGGGGTGCTTCTGCTCCTGTTTAAAAACTGCTTCTTTGTTTGTTATAGTCTTGTGGGACTCATGAATGGAAGCCTTATTGGCTGTTAGAGCTGGGTGATTTGATGATCTGTCCTGGGGCAGTAGCATAAAAGTTGGGGTGCTAGATGTGTAGACAAGCTCCTTCTAGGGAGATACTGGCAACTTGGGTTTATTGTTGGAGCAAGCAGGAGGGAGAAGGTGATGGAAGTGCCCAATGGCTCCCCTGGGCTCCAGGGAGGATCACAGCCAGCCCTTCAATGTATGCTAATTAAAAGTGGGGACTCTCAGTCAGCAGCAGCATGTAAAGTGTGCAATTAAGCCCCTTTCAGGGAAAAACTGAGAGATCTGTGTTTTTGCCTGTTCCCATTACGCTGAGCCCCAGGGGCATAGCCTCTGCAAGTGCTTGTACCAGCACCAGTTAAGAACTGCTTCTATGTTTACTTACTATGTTTGCTTACTATGTTTCAGTCCTGTGGGACTTGTGAATACCAGCCCCATTGGCTATCAGGGCCAGGCAGTCCCGAGACCCATCCATCAGGCAGCAGCTGCAGAAGCTGGGGTATCAAGCATGTGTACTCTCCTTCCAGAGAGATGTTGGGAACCTGGTTTTATTGTTGCAGTGAACCCCTTTGATTCCTTTTAGGGTGACTGTTTCCTCCTATATGTTAGAGGGTCCCTTTCTCATTAGTAATCTGTTTTCATATCGAATTGTGGTGTGGGTTAACAACATAGTGTAATTTTTTTTTTTTACTAATTGTAAACGTAATACACGCTCATTATGGAAAATCTGGGAAACATACAAAGATATGAATTTGAAAAGTTAAATTACTCATCTAGAGAATAATCATTCTCTAAGTTTTATTTTATTTTCTATTGATTGTCATTTTACTCCAATAGAGACATTTTGAAAACAATGCAGTGAGGATGTATTGCACATGTAAGTTGTGTATTATTACTATTTTTCTTATTATTCCATAATGATTTTCCTATGTCATTAACATTTCTTCAAATATATTTTAAATTGCTGTGTAATGTTTCATAGATAATTCACATGCTACATAATTTATGTAACCACACCCTTATCATTGGACATTTATGCTATTTCAAATTTTGTTTTTGTAATTATGAATAATACCAGGATGAACATTGTCTAAATTTGTGGTTATTTCTTTGGAATAGAGTCTTAGAAGAGGTACCACTGGATCACATTATGTGAACATTTTCAGTCTGTTGACATATATTGCCAATTGCTTTCCAAAGAATTTAACTACCAGCTGTGTAGAATGCTGCATCACCCAATGTGAGATTATTTGAGTGGAATTAGTGTTGAAAGATATATTGCTGCTGTAACAATGCCACAAACTTAGTGGTTTAGAAGAACACAAATGTATTATCTTAGAGTTTGGATGGCAGAAGTCCTAAAATCAAGGTGTTAGCAGGGATGCATTCCTTCTGGATGCTCTACAGGAGGATTGTGTCCTTGCCTTTTCCAGCATCTAGAGGCTGCCTGCGATCCTTAGCTGGTGGTCCTTTCCTCCATCTTCAAAGCCAGGAGTGAAGAATCTTCACATTTTCTTCTCTTTGATCTCTGCTTCTCTCAGCATATCTTCTCTGTCTATGATCCTCCTGCCTCCCTCTATAAGAAGCCTTGTGATTACATTGGTTCTTCCTGGATAATCCAGGATACTCTTTCCAGCTCAAGATCCTTAACTTAATGACATCTGCAAAATGTCTTTTGCCATGTAAGGTAATATAGTCACAGGTTCTTGGCATTAGGACATGGGCATCTTTGGGAAGCCATTATTCAGTCTAACACAAAAGGTAAAACAAAATTTGACTTACTATTCCAACATGCAGTTTGCAGAACTGCTCATTACTATACTGGTCTTCGTGTCCTGATAGTTCAGAAAACTTTTCATCAGGATTTTTGCATGGTTGAAGAAATAAAACATAAAGGAATGTATTTAAGTCCCTAATGAGGAAACTGAGATTCAGTGAGGTCATGAAACATCTCCAAAGTCAAATGGCTAGAAGGTGAAAGCTCTACATTACCTTTTTTGGTTGTTTATTTCTTTTTGGTTATATTATCTTCAGTTAAAAAAACTAAAGATGTGTGTATCAAATCATCATGTTGTACATCTTAAACTTACACAATGTTATATACAGTTGTATCTCAATAAAGGTGAAAAAACCCCTAACAATATCAATACCAAAATGTATAGCAAGTTTCTGGCTTTAAAAAGTTACTTGCCAATTGTATAATATCATTACTGTTATAAAAGTGGCCTATTTTCATGGCAGCAATATTGGCACAGTACAGAAACAGTTGTGGGAGGGTGTTCAGGCATGCTGCTTCTCTGTAGAAGGGTGTCGGTGGCACCATCGGTGGCTGCCAGAGTTGATATATATTTTGGCCCATTTATCTTTAGAAATCATATACCTTTCAGGATTTTTATACATTTAAACTTCAAGAAGAAATATGTGTTAGTTAGAGGAAAGCAAGTTTTAGTGGACCTCATGTGTCAGGAACAAGAGAGTGTTTTATAAATCCTTTCCATGGCATTAGCTACTTCTGGGAAGGTGTAAGTCCATCTAAGTATATAAACCATGGAGCATCCTTTGGAAAACCTTATAGAGGCCTTATAAGGACAATCAATTCACTCCTATTCCTTCAAAATATTTTTTTCCTTCAAAGTATTAAAGACAAAAATTAATAGTTGGCCATGACTTTAGTAAGCATGTTTCAGAGAAAAAAAACATGAATAATTATCTTTAGCATTTTGGACCAGATGAAATTGTTGTTTTATATCTTCTGGGTCTGTGATTTGGTATAACTATGCATCTTTGCATTAAGCTGTTCTTGCTAATATTAATTCATACTATTTATATTGATTTTGGTATTTTACTTTGTGTAAGGATTTATATTACACTTTAGAAAAACATCCAGCTAGTGTTCAGTATATATGTCTGGAGCACCAAAAGGCAACTTCTGATCTCCTCCCAAGTATGAGAGTTTTTAGCCAGGTTACTAACTATGAAGATGATAACCAATGATTTAAGAGAAGTGTTGGTGCCTTTCAATGAATGAGCATATGTTGGAGCATCTCGTCAATTTACTCAACACTGTTATCAATACTTTTATGTGCTTGGCTTTCTTCAGGGAGCAGTCCACTTTGACTTGTTTGCCTTCATAGCAAGTTTTATGGAAATCCTAGAAGGCAAGGATGAGAGTATTGACACTATGATAAAGAGGATCTGGTACCTGCTGATTCAGGAACGCAAGATTACTGTTCTAACTGTGGACTCACAAATGCCTTTGAAGAGAGGCTAAAAGTTGGCTTTTGAATCTTAGTCAATTTTGAGGCCATAAAGAAAGGCACAGCACACTGCAAAAAGATGTCCTTGCTTCTATACTCTGCCTGGAATCACGAGAAGAGAAGTCTACAAACGTCTTGGCTGCAGAATAGACAGTAATCAGTGAAACTGTGTACGTGTCACTAGCAGAGAGATGTTCAGAATTGCCCTTTAGACCTTTTTATCATGCCAGGCAGCACTGATCTTGCCACCTTATAAATAGAAACACTATTATTATTTATCACTTTCTTGATGGTGTTGTGCAAGTCAGGGATATCTAAAAATTATTCAGGCACTCATATGACATTCCCTTATTCTTTATTAGAATACTAATTTCCAGTCATTATCTTCTGATTCAAAGTCAACAACGAGTCTTGTCTCCACTTTGATTTTTTTTTCTGTTATTTCACTGGAAATCTGGTTCAGTTGATCTTGTGACGTGCTGTAAGCATACCTTCGTTCTACTCTTTGTTAACTCTGCTACATAAGGTGTCCAATCTCACCAGTCTACATGTGATGACTGCTTATTCAGTGAGCTCCAGCCTGACTCTCCCCTCCTTACCTAATGCTCAGACCCCAAGAGCAGTGAAGAATGAATAAGGGATGCATAGAGCCCAGAGGTCATAGCGCTGGTACCCTCCCAGTACAGGAGGCCAGTGGCCAAGACGGTACTCTTCATGGCTTTCAACTAAGCCTCTTACATTTGTGAATAAAAATGAATGAATGAATTCAAGAGGAGGCGTCAACCATTATGGTGAAGATCACCATATTCATTAACTTGTACTGTAAATTACAAGTTAAGAAGAGAGAAAATGAAGAGTTGAGTGAGAAGCAGCATTAATAAGTTATGTTACAGGATCTTGACAATCACGTAGGCAAATTTAATAATTTGACCTATTTATTTTGAATTTTTTCTTCACCAATGATCATGCTATTTCACAAAGAATTTGAGGTAGCTTAAAGGAAGAAGACAACACAATAAAAATATAAATTAAAAAATAAGGCTAGGTAAAATATTGATAAAAAAGCAAGGCCAGACAGAGGAGAATTTAGAAAATAGAGCAATCTGTGATCTTCATCACTCTGAAGTTACAGGGAGAGAAGAAAAGTGTTCTTTGGTTGTTGCTTCAAAGTCTCTTCCAATGCATTAATGGGAGCCGGGTGGTCTGGGGAAGTTTACTGTAATTCACTTTACTCTCCGTAGTAAGCCAATTTAATCTTTGCTCTTTAAATAAATATAGCTTTTTGATGGCTCCTTGCTTATTATCCTTTTAACTTATAATATTGAACTTCCTGATTACTGCAAGGGTTATTATTTTTAGCGTCCAATTAAAAGTCTAGGCTACTAGGGACTTTGTAGAGTACAGCTCTTCTAAATCAGCCAACTGGTGGACAATATTCACACATTCTTGGTCTTTGTGAAACAAGTACTGAACGTGCAAATATAAAGGAAAGTGTCACTTTCTAAAATGGCTTGTTTCCTATCCTATTTCTGCATGTAATGAACCCAAATGAACCAGCATGGTTCATTTTTATTTTTCTAAAAGTAGCTCCTATTTTATTTTCTAAAAAAGAAATAAAAAAGGAAGAAAAAGAGAAAATCCCTTTCAACTCTCCACCAATTGGCTCAGAAATTAAAGAAAATATATTTTATCAATTTATGAATCATAACAGTTACTTTATTAATGGATTTCTTATAAAGCAAATCCCATTATTAGATTCCAGTGGTAAAAATTCTGTTTTTTTGCGAGTAAATACTGAATGATCATTTCAGAAATCCCACCTGTATAAATTAGCAATTAAGTTGAGCCTTAAAAAAATCTAATTGTAAAGTTCAAATTATAGTGCTATTCATCATGGTATAGGTCTTTCAATTCTTTACATTTTTTTTTTTTTTTTGTATTTCAGAAATACCATTAGGTAAAATCTCACTCTTCCAAGATAATAAAAAGCATGTTTAAAAAATGTTAAAATATAGTCTTTAACAATTTTACTGAAAATAGTGTCTAAAATACCCTCTAAGTTCCTTTTGCATATGTTTATTTGTAAAATACATACCTTTTACATGTGTGTGGGTATGTATATTGTTTTGAGTTCTATGTTTTTATGCAACATTTATTTCTCACATGTAGCTTTTGTTCTTCATACTTTCCATTTTAATGACTGCATAATATGTACATCTGGGATATTTTTGTTTCTTTGAGTATTATATTAACATTGGATATTTGTATTTGTCCTGTCTGTTTTCACTATTATAAATGTATGGCAAATGTACTCATAAGCTTTAGAACATTCTTTTGATAATTTAAATTCTTTGAAAATTATTGATACTATCTTTAGGGCCCAGCATGTGATCAATTTTGGTAAATATTCCATGAAATATGTGTGCTCCACAGTTGTTAAATGCAGCATTCTATACATGTTAATTAGAACATTGATCATTCTTGCTGTTCAAATTATCTTCAATATCAGCATAGCCCAATAGAAATATAATGCTATCCACATATGTAATTCTCATTTTAAGTTTTCTAGCAGCCTCATTACAAAGTAAAAGAACAGATGATATTTATTTTAGTCATATATTACTTCAATGTGTAATTAGCATACAATTATTAATGAGTTTTTTAAATTTAGCCTTTAACATATGATGTCTGTTTTATACTTACAGCACATCTCAATGCAAGTGCTCTATTTGATCCCTACTTAAATTTCATAAAATTTACTACTGAAAAAGTAAACACAGACTCACATATCCAGATTGTTCCAACTAAATTTGAAAGTTTTCAATACTTAGATCAAGCGCCAAAAAATCATTTTCCTTTAATATTTATATTCACATTGACAAAATTGTTTTATCTGTTTTAGAATACTTTAACTTTTGAAGCAAAAGCATATAATTTTCAAAAATATGTCTTTCAAGTTTAATAAATTGACTAATTTTTGTGCCAACTCAGTACTATTAACATCAATTTCAAAGGCATACTGTTGAAGTTGAGAAGCAATTTTAAATTTATCAATGTTAAGAAAGCATTGTTCAAATTTTCCTGTAGTGTTTGCAGCCAATTCATATAATATTGTCAATTACAATTAAAATCTTTTTTATGTTGATTCATGTTAGAAAAATGTGTAAAAATAAGTATTATAAAACTTGTAAGTTTTGATGTTAACATGTTATCTTACCTGTCTAGCTAGGTTACAACAAGCTTTTTCTTTCCTTGGAACTTGAAAATTTAGCTCATTCATATGCAGTGTGATACCAGTGAGGAAACATAAATCAAACTCCTCAGGTTTTTCTTTGATTATTGGATATTAGAAAGGCATTTCTTTTGTTTCAAGAAAGTCTTGAATTGGAGTTAACAATACAATAAATACTTGTAAGAATCTTCCACAATTCAGCCAATGAACATTGGCAAAGAACAGAAGATAATTAAACTCACTGCTTATTATTTCTTTCAGGAAGTCCATGAATTGGTGATGAATTCTAGCATTTGCACATATATATATATGCAATATATATATATATTTTATACATATAACAATTTTAATAACTGTATGCATGACACTTTTCACAGAGACTCTTTCTGAAAGGTGAGCAAAAATATTTTCAATACGTATCACACACTGGAATGAAGTAATGAGGAAAGCATGAGTATCTTGTTTAAAGTCCAATAAACATGGATTTTGATCTAAATCAACCAGAGCACCATCTGCTGTGGCAAAAAACTAATTTTTTCATATCTGGTAGAAATTTTTCTTTGACAGATATAAAAGATTTGAGAATATCTATACCATCAGTTCAAATTTTTAGGCTGTGAATTTCCAATATTTTTTAGGTAATTGGTAACTCTTTTGAGACAATACATACCCAAAATATTAATTGGGCAGAGTCTGTTATACTGTACGACTCATCTAAAGCTAAAGAGAAGTATTGCATTTCCATGATGTTGGTGTACCATTGTTTAACAAATAATTCACCTCCTGTCGAATTTATGTTACCCCTTTTTTCGGTAGGGTACTGAGCTTGCAAAACAATGATTTAAAAAAGATCTTTATAGTTTAGGATAACAACTAGAAACAAAGAAAATTTAGTAAGGATATATTATAGTCTTTTTAATAATTTATATTTTAGTTTCAAAAGAATAAAAAATGCCAATAAGATACCAGGAGAGCTGACGTTAAAAAAGGCTCAGGCACTTAATTTAACTTGACTCTCGTTAAAATGATAGTTGTGGCCTGTGATATTGTGATTTATACTAAGAAATATGTATTTGGTCTTTTTCCCCATTTCTGGTATAGTACTCCTAAAACCCTTGGAATTTCCTAAGTGGTAAGAGCAATAAAAGTGCCTTTTGTTACGTTAATGAGTGACTTTGGGAAAACACCTAAGGATGGGGGATGGTTGCCAGTGGAGCCAACCTGTGACTAGATGGTTGGTCCTTTCAGTCCCACTCCCCAACCTCTGGGTAGGGGAGATGGGTTAGAGGTTGAATCACTTGCCAGTGGCCAATAATTCAATCAATCATGCCTGTGTAATGAAGTCTCCGTAAAAATCCCCCAAAAGGACAGGGTTTGGAGAGCTTCAGTTTGGTGACCACGTGGAGATTTGGGGAGAGTGGCAAGCTTGCCCTATGCATCTCTTCCACTTCCGTGATTTAGTAAGTAAAATGTTCCTCTGAGCTCTGAGTGTTGCTCTAACAAATTAATCCATCCTGAAAAGGGGGTCACTGGAACCTCAATTTATAGGCAGTTGGTCAGAAGTACAGGTAACAACCTGGGCTTGCAGTTGGCATTCTGAACTCGAGAGGGTCCGGAGCCTGCAGTTTGTAGCTTATTGATCAGAAACAGATAACAACCTGGGCTTGCAGCTGGCTGGTGTTTGAAGCGGTGGGTGGAGGATAAACAGTCTTATCGTTGACCTGTGCAATCTGATGCCGTCTCCAGATGGATAGTGTCTTCCAAAACAACATGTTGAGGGAGTAATAAACATTTTGGGATGTTTACAATGAGGCAGGCTAGGTGAACGTGTGAGGTGTATAAGGATGATGAACAAAACACAGTCTCTGTATTTAAGAATTACACAGAGGGGATCGGCAAGGGCACAGGGGATTAACTAAGGTATGATGAGATGTGTGCTATAATAGTCAGTATAATAGTGGTCAGTATAAGGAAATACGGGAACTGAAGTGACTGAGGAATAAGTGGTTCTCTGTATTGGAGTGTGATGGTTAGAATGGAATGATACACACAGGTGACATTTAGCTGATCTTGGAGGACAGAGGATAAGTGTTGCAGAAAGCAGGGCAGCATATGAAGAGGCAGAGAAAGACCATCTCTTTGACAAAAGTCATCTTCTAGCTAGACAACAAGCCATGACGGTTACAAGTCTATGAAGACTTGAAAGCAGATAAATATAGTTCAAAAGTCTTTTTAATAAAGTGGTTGCAATCAAAGAAGTTTTCTTCCTTTAGTTAGCCAGAAAATTCTTAATAACTTTGTCAAGAAGTGTGTGTTACAGGCCATATCTCAGTTATTTTTCACAACAATTCTTTAACACAGGCATTATATTTGTATCTCCATTTTGCTTCTGGAAAAATGAGATTTGGAGAGTTTCAGTGGCTTAAGATGGCTCGGCCACACCTGGTGCTTGAACCCACGAGTTTGTCTGTAAGAACATTCTCTCAACTGCTATTTGGTGTCTAACCTTTGAGTCTGGGAGTTTTCCCCTGTACTCTTAGACTTATTTTTAGCCTACTGACGTGGGTGGGTGGATGCACGTATATACTGCAGTTGTTTATTATTGCCTGACCACGTGGGTCACATTGCTCATTCTGTGCACATCTTTTGGACTCATTCCCCCTCATTCCTCTCCTATTTAAGTTCTGACAGCAAACCTTCCTTGCACTGTTCTCAACACTTTGCCTGTTTTCACTCATTTAATCTTTAGTAACTTGCCCAAAGGCGTACAACTAGTAAGTAGTGGAGCTGGGGTTTGAACCCAGGAAGTAGAACTCCAGAAGCTATGCTCATAATTACTGTAGTACACTTAATTTCAATCTTAATTACCCTTCAACTTCCCACACTTGAGACAGACTGTCTCAGGCTGAGTTCCCAAGCTCCATATACACCTAACTTATGGCACTGGAATGTTCTACCTTTTTGGGCATGACTGCACTGCACATCTTAATTTTTCTACTCCTACCAGAAGAAAAGCCCAGAGTTACGTAAGCGTCTATGACCAACATCATCATAAACCACGTCTCCTATCCCTTCAATGTTTGTCACCTAGAAAAAGCTTAATAAATATTTGTGTATTGACTAAGATCATAATTATGAATATTGATTATTCATTATTACATTGTGATAGAAAACATTGATGCCCCCCAGTGCTGTCACCATATGCAGAGCTGGTTACCTTGACCCTCTAGATTTTAATTTTTTAATGAATTCTTTATTTTCATATATTTATATTTACATATATATATATATATATATATTTGACTTTCCCTTTCCCTTGCTGGCTGGTGGCCTGCAATCACTTCTTTCTTTAATTCATAAACTTTATTTTTTAGAGAAGTTTTAGGTTCACAGCAAAATTGAGCAGAAATCACAGAGTTAGTTCTTATATACCTTCTGTCCCTACATGTGCCCAACCTCCAGCACTATTCACATCCCTCACCAGAGAGGTCCATTTGTTAAAATCGATGAACCTACCTTAACACATCAGTATCAGCTAAAGCCCATAGTTTACATCAGGGTTCATTCTTGCTGTGGTACATTCTATGGGTTTTGACAAATGTATGATGACACCTCTCCACCATTTTAGTCTTGTACAGAATAGCTTTAATCCTCTGTGCTTTGCCTACTCACCCCTCCTTCCCCTGACCACCGCTAATCTTTCTCCTGTCCCCATAGCTTTGCCTTTTCCAGAATGCCCTATATTTGGAATCATTCAGTATGTATTTTTCTTTAAGAAGGGCTTATTTCACTCTGTAATGTGCATTTAAATGTCCTCCATGTCTTTTCATGGCTCGATAGCTCATTTCTTTTTAGCGCTGAGTAATATTCCATTATCTGGATTTATCCATTCACCTACTGAGGAATATCTTGGCTGCTTCTAAGTTTCAGCATTTGTGAATAAAGCTGCTATAAACATGCGTGTGCAGGCTTTTGTGTGGACATAAGTTTTAACTCATTTGGGTAAATACCAAAAAGCGTGAATGCTGGATCATATGGTAAGACTATCTTTAGTTTTGTAAGAAACCGCCAAGCTGTCTTCCCAAGTGGCTCTTGCAATCACTTCTTGCTTTTATCTCTGGCATCTCTAGTTTTCCTCCGTATTTTTTTTATTGTGGTAAAAAAACACATAACATGAGATTACCCTCTTAACAATATTTTAAGTGTACAGCACAGTATTGTTAACTATGTGCATTGTTGTACAGAAAATCTCTAGGGCTTTTCATCTCGCATGATGGATAGTCTATATCCATTGAATAGCAACTTCTCACTTTCCCCTCCCCCAGCCCTTGGCAACCACCATTGTACTTTCTGCTTTTTTGAGTTTGACGACTTTAGATCATCATATGAGTGATCACGCCGTATTTGTTCTTAACACTATATTATCCAGCAATCCCACTTTTTAGTATTTATCTAAAAGAATGTACAGTAGGATCTCAAAGAGGTATTTGCACTCCCATGTTTATTGCAGCATTATTCACAACAGCCAAGAGGTGGAAACAACCTAAATGCCCATTAGTGGATGAATGAATAAAGAGAACGTGCTATATACATACAGGGGGATATCATTCAACCTTAAAAAAGAAGGAAATTCTGTCTTATGTTACAACATGTATGAACTTTGAGGAAATTACGCTACCTCTGTATTTTTTTTTTTTAACTATGTACACAGGAAGCCTGCTGTGGTTGATATCTGTTTTGGGGTTTTTTGGGGGGGTTTTTTTGGTCATGCCACGTGGCTTGCGGGGATCTTAGTTCCCCAACCTGGGCCACAGCAGTGAAAGTGCTAAGTCCTAACCGCTGGACCGCCAGGGAACTCCCACTGCCTCTGTACTTTTAATCTCTTCTTTTCAACACCCTGTAGTCAGGGAAGCCAAGTCACTAGGCTTGTTAGAATTGTGTCTAAAGTAAGAGTAAATAGATATGTGAATCTGATCAAATAAATTCTGTGATGCACACACCCACATCTATATGTATGTGCTTAGAGACTTTTCTTGATTATTCCCATTTTCTATTTTTATTATTCATGATATACATTATTACATGATTGCAGTCAATATAAAGAATATAGCTAGGAAACAGGAATAAGCAAAAAATGTTTGTATAAACCGCATGGGATTGAAAATGTGTAATGAACAGCAATAACAGTTTATATAAAATTTGTAGATGAAATCTATTGTTCAGATATCATTACGTAGAGGCTCTTGACACCCACCGCTACTAGCTGACAAGCTGTCCTATTTATGCCTCTGATTGACATGAGAGAGATTGGGAGAATTTTGTTTGCTGTTAAAATAAACTTTGAGGGTTAATAAATTTTAAAACTTCTATCATAGTACTTTTTCATTGCATGAAAGTGTCACCTGAGGGGTTCTCAAATTATGTCTACATGGAAATTTCAGTGGGTGATAAAATAACTATGTCTTAAGAGATCATTTCCTCTGTCTCTTATCCTTTTTTTCTTCTTTGAAATCCTGTGAAGGGAAGAAAGTATTTCTCCACTTTGCTCCCTGTAAATCTTCAGAGAGCCAATTTGATGAGAACTTTTATAAATTCCCTTCCAAACATACACCCACACAGCTCCTTTTCAACATGCTTCATGCTTCATTTAATCACAACATTCAGCATTTACTCACTTACCAGGGACTTGCATTAGCACTTAGGAGTGTGCCCAGGAAAATGTCAGCTAGTCTGGCCCTGTCTTCCTCACTGCCTCATTTGGGCAAGAAGATTTGCAGAGTGAAGACCGGCAGATTATTTACGTGGCAGCAACTTTTACTTCACTTTCTTTGAGTGCTTTTGGAAGCTCCTCTTTGGGATTGCTGGACAGAAGATGTAAACACCACTCCCCACCTTTGGGTCTTCAACTCACAAGCCAGCATAGTTCACAAAATTTTAAGGGGTTCAAACAGGGGATAATAACTTTTAATAACCTAAAATATTGTTGTGATTGGCATGATTGATTTGTTGGTCTAGGATCAAAAATTCTTGTAAACTTAGCTTTTGGGACTGTTTACTTACACAGACTTACAAGGTAATCACCACTGTTAGGCAAATTCAGTCTTTCCCTCCTTCTACACACACACACACACACTCACTCACACACACAAATAAGGATAGATTGGCATATAGAAGCCACTCAATAAATGGTAGGAATTATTATTATTACCGTCATCACCATTATTTTTTAACTATCATCTTAGTCATCAGGTGAACAAAATTTCCTTTAGGTAGAAATAAATTTCCCCATGGAGTACTGTTTAATCCTTCTCTTGCTGATAATCTTTCTCTTGATGACAAATTTGTCCTTTTCTCATTATGTTAGAACCTATATACCCTTCCCGATGTTTTATAATGCAGGTAGATGCTTTCGTGTTTAGTTGTGTTTTATATTCGCTCTTGTTTGGAACAGTTACCTGGAGGACATCAGGCTGCCATGTTGAGCTGTCATGGATGGCATCCTGCACTATGGTTGGGGGCCTGTTGTGATGTGGAAGGGAATGATCTAAGGCTTTTCCCATTTCCCATTCTCCTGATGTTTCGTCACCGCACACACACATTCACTTCTGAGGAATGCTTTACTTTAGGAGACCTCTGTGTCATTACCTCTTCATATCAATATGAAAATAAATCAAGGACAAACAGAGTCTCATATCATATGTCATTAAGTCAAGAGCTCTTAAGCGTGGAGGTATGTCCATCAGAGTCACCAGAGGGGTTTTAAATACGCATAACAAGACCTGAACCAGAATCTCCTGTGAGACCCAGACACGTGCATTTTAACAAGCTCGATAAGTAATTCTAATGTCCAGTTAAAATTTCAAATCACTGATCTAAACCCACAGAATTATAAATATACTCCCATTGCTCAATCATTCACTGAGGCAAAAACATGGACTGTTCTTTCAGGAACTATTTTAATGGCCATCACCTGTTCTATTAAGTCATTCTCTATTGTTTTTCTGTTGTTGATTTCATTGATTCTCATTTTTATCTTTATTATTTCCTTTCTTCTGTTTACATTTGCTCTCTTTTCATTCTTGCTTTTTAAGATGGAATCTTAGGTCATTGATTTGAGACTGGCCTTCTCCTGCCTTTGGGCCTGGACTGGAACTTACATCAATAGAGTTCCCAGTTCTTAGGCATTCAGACTCACACTGGAACTATACCAACAAATCCTCTGGGCTTCTAGCTTGTCTACTGCAGATCTTAGAACTTCTTTTCTTCTTCCAGTTTTATTGAGTTATAATTGGCATATAGCACTGTATGAGTGTAAGGTGTACAGCATAATGATTTGACTTACACACATCATGAAATTATGACCACACTAAGTTTAGTGAACATCCATCATCATATAGATACAAAATAAAAGGAAAAAATATTTTTCTTTGTGATGAGAACTCTTAGGATTTACTTTCTTAACTTTCATGTTTAACATACAGCAGTGTTAATTATATTAATCATGTTGTACGTTGCATCCCTAGTTCTTATTTATCTTATAACTGGATGTTTGTACCTGTTAACTACCTTCATCCAATTCCCTCTTCCCCTACATCCCGCCTCTGGTAACTTCAAATCTGATCTCTTTTTCTATAAGTTTGTTTGTTTGCTTGTTTTTGAAGTGTAATTGACCTACAACACTATGTGAACTCCTGTTACACACATAGTGATTTGATATTTCTATATATTTTAATATTTGATATTTCTATATATTGATATTTCTAGCATAGCGATTGACTATGTGGTTGTCATCTATCACCATACTAAGATGTTACATAGTTATTGACTATGTTCCCCACACTGTACATTTCATCCCATGACTCATTTATTTTGTAACTGGAAGTTTGTACCTCTTATTCTCCTTTATCTGTTTCATTCATCTTCCACTCCCTCCCCTCTGACAACTACCCGTTTGTCCTCCGTATCTGTGACTCTGCTTACGTTTTGTTAGTTTATTGCATTTTTAGATTCCACATATAAATGAAATCATACAGTCTTTCTCTGTCTGACTTATTTCACTTAACATAATATCCTCTAGGTTCATCCACATTGTTTCAAGTGGCAAGATTTCATTCTATTTTTATGGCTGAATAACATTTTATATCTCTATCTATCTATCTATCTATCTATATATATCACATCTTCTTGATCCATTCATCTATTGTTGCACACTGAGGTTAATTCCATATCTTGCCTATTGTAAATAATGCTGCAATGAACATAGGGGTGCATATATCTTTTCAGATTAGTATTTTTGTTTTCTTTGGCAAAATACCCAGAAGTGAAATTGCTGGACTTATTAACCTGGAAACTCTATGAAGGAAGGAACACATTTTGTCGTTTTACTGTTATTCCCAGAACCCAGTAGATTTGCTGGCCCATGGTGGAAAAGCTGATATTCTCTATTTTAAGAAATAAATAATATTACCCATAGAGTCCTATGGACAATATTATATTGCATAGATGATGTTGTCCTCTTCCAAACCATTGGTGTCTTCCTTCTTGGAATTCCAGCATTTGAGCCTCTCTTTGGACACTTAACTCTGAATTTCTGTGGCCATTAGTTATCTTTTCATAACCTGGAACTTGGGTCTATGACTCTGCACTCAGAGATTTCATTTTGTGGCAAGCATGAATCTGTGCACAAGGCATGGTCTGGCATCAGTAGAGAATCCACATGCAAATCTAAAAAGTCCATGTTCTTGGTACTCTTTCTCCCCTCCCTCCATTTAAGCATCTTTTCATTACTTTTCTCATTTCAACATCTTTCTTTGGAAAGACATAATGATTTGTAAGTTTTAAAAAATAAATCACACACAACTCCTGAAAGACAAATTTGTGCTCCAAATCCAGGCTTTGAAAGACAAGGTATCTGATCTCCAGAGGGAGGGTAAGTGAGTGATGGGAGATGAATTGGGGCATGATTTTATGGTGAGAAGATTTTCAAAAATGAGATCATATCAGTAGCCAAGAGACGGAAACAACCTAAGTATCCATCAAAAGATGAATGGATAAAAAAGATGTGTGTATGTGTACAGTAGAATGTTATCTGGCCATGAGAAAGAAGGAAGTCCTTTTGTGACAACATGGATGGACCTTGAGGGCATCCTGCTAAGTGAAATAAGCCAGACAAAGACAAATACTGCATGGTATCACTTATATGCGGAATATTAAAGAAAAGAAGTCAAACTCATAGAAGCAGAGAGTAGAAAAGAGTTTGCCAGGGCTGGAAGTTGGGGGAAATAGGGAGAGGTTGGGAAAAGGGTACAAACTTTCAGCTATAAGATGAATAAGCTCTGAGGATCTAATGTATAACATGGTGACTGTAATTGAAACTTAACACTGTATTGTATAACTGAAATTTGCTAAGAGAGTAGAACTTAAATGTTCTTACCAGAAAAAAAAAAGATAAATATGTAAGGTGATGAATGTGTTAATTAACTCAGTGGAGGGGAATCCTTTAACAACGTATATGTTTTTCAAATAACTATGATGTACACTTTAAATATCTTAAAATTTTGTACATCAATTATACCTCAATAAATCTGAAATTTACAAAATGGTATTATTTGATTGGAAAAGCACAGTTACAATGTTGATAGGATAGAATATTTAAAATCGAGATTATATTGGAAAATCTGGGAATATTTCTTTTGGGGGTGATCTGAAATAATCTTATCTTTTAGGAGGCTTGTCTGAAATGACTGTGTTTATTGACACATACCTTTTTTTCTTCTCTAAAATAAATGCAATTTCCCCCTTTTGTCCATGAAAACACATTTGAAATAGTATTATGTGTGGGTTAAGGGCTTGTTCATTGATTTAGTCCGCAAGCTTTTAATGACATTCTACTAGGAGCTAAGTAGTGTAACATCATGTGAGCTGCTGAATTTCTCTAAATCTCAGTATTCTTATTGACAAAATGGTGATAATAACAACAACCTATTTTGTAGCATTATTGTCATAGGGTTTTAATGGAACAACGCATGTGAAACGTTAAACATAGTGCCGGTTATGGGAAGAGTATCCGATCAATGCTAGATGTTAGATCCTGTGGACGCTTAATGCCAAAGAGCAAGAACCTCACTTCCAATTCTGATAAATCTTTAGAGCTGTAAACCAGGTCAGGACGAAGTGTTAACATTTATGCTTTAAAAATCACGTGTGAGCTTCTCTTTTTCTATTTTTGTGCTCTTTCTCAGGCAGTTATGTTAGGTAACTGAAGAGAGTGTTTCGATTTTTTTAAAAAGCCTAAGAAGATAAACAATTACTAAAAAGCTTTAGGATTTAATTCTCGATCATAAAGAGTAATCTGAGATGGAAAAATCTGGAAAAAAAAAAGCAAGCATATGGTATCTTAAAGTACCGTATTCTAGCTTCTGATCAATATCAGAGCCCAGTAGGTGCTGCTGGGTTTTTAATCAGCAGTAAGTTAAGCTTCCAAAAATTGCATCTCTTCTCAACAATTCAATAAGATGAGGTTATTTTTTCCAAGGATATGATTGGTCCTTTCAGCAGAGGGGTGGAGAGAGCAGGAAAGTCTAGAAAATGAACACCTTTCACTTGGTACTGTTTAAAATCAGCTGAAGTAACAGAGTAACTAGTGTTGCTTTTGGAAGAGCCAATAGGAAGGCATCAAAAGATCTGAGCAAACCCAGCCTGAGAAGCCCAGGGAAAGACATTTCTTTCTGGCAGGTCCTTAAATTGGTGAGTTTTCATAAGGGGACAAAATAACAAAGGAACAACAAATTCTAAGATGATTGTTGGGAGAGTAGAACTTTGAGTTGCATGGTCAGTTAAAGGGTATGATGACGATTGCCAAGGCATGATTCGTGGGGCACAGAGACAGCAGTTCTTAATTCACTTTTAGGGGATTTCCCCCTCTTCTGTGTGATTGTTAAGAGCTAGGAACAAGTTAGAGCTGAATTTTTCTGAAGATTCTGTCTGAATCTTTATTCCGAATGCCACTGTGTAATTGATGAAGCAATTTGGATTGTTTTTCCTCCTGTTGAGTTTAGGGTGAAATCTATCAACTAACGCTTATCAACTTATGCTTAAAAGACGTGGCAGAAACAGAATTTCAGATCAGGAATAAAACAAGAAGGCACCCAGCAGTAGAACAACGAGAGACTGTAACATTGCAGTTTGGGGTCTGTCTGAAGTTTTCTGCCAAAGTAACTGTGTGTCTAGCCGGTTTGTTCCTCCCGGTTATTTTTAAAACCTCTTGTGGTGTGGTTTATTCCTTCTCAAAGGAATGAATAGACTCAGTGGTTGAAGATTCTGCATGTGCTTCATGTTGGCCATTATTATTACTGAGGGCAGCTTCATCACTAGGAATCACAGCTAACACGATCTGATCTGAAGGGATGGAGGAGCTCAGGCCCCGCAGGAAGTGAACTGGGGAAGGAAGTAGGGGATTTCGTACCCTTTTTTCAAAGTTATTTTATTTTGCCCAAGTTTCTTTTTACACTAGAATTTGAGGGCAGGGGGAGAAAATGAAATGTCGACCGTGAGGTTGTAGACAAAAAGATTTCCAACTTGAGAAGGGTCTGCAGGTCTGGTGTTCTGTCATGATGCTGGTAGGGGTCCTGAGGTTCCAGCATCATCTCTGGGGTTTGTATTTTCCCATATGTTCTTGAGACAATCTCTAGGCTAGGAGCTACCTTGATGATCTGCAGAGGTTTGGGCTATTTGATTGCTTCCTTAGGAAAGGATCCTAAGGTATATGGTACAGGAAGACCCCTGGGAGAGAAAGAGGACAAGGTGCCCCATGCCAGAGGTGGGCAGTATTGTCTGGTAGGTGAATTGGGGTGAGTGCTTGGGCCCTTGTTCTAGGAGTGAAAAGTACTGAGGGCTGGGAATTAAAATAGTAATTATTATATGAAATTTGTACCTCATCTTTTTTGCCTAGGAAAAGTGGTTTGGAGAGAATGTGGGATAAATTAATTTGAAACTCATTACTCAGAAGTTCAGAAAAGGAGAGATGGTTGAAATAGGAGTTACGGGACAGTTGACCCTTAAAAAAATGATCACGAACGATTTAAGAAAATATTAAAGCAGACCTCTCTTGCTTACAATCCTCCCAATGCCTTAGACTTATCAATTTGCTTCAAGCAGAATTGCTTAGGAATCAATTGACTTGAAGGTTATTATTCTCAGCAGACAGTTCAGCCCCTTTTTACATGGCTTAGAAGCTACTGAGTTGAATTGATTGCTCTCTTGCTGGCTTGGTTCTGCAACCGAAAATATTCTTTCCTTCCTTTTTCCCTCCTTCACTTCCTCTCTCTTTTCTTCCAGCCCTCTCTTCCTCCCCATGTTTCCTGTCTTGTTAAGTGGGTCAAACAAACAGGACCTTTATTTTCTTCTCTAGCATCATATTGAACCACAGCAGAAAAACCTGAAGGGTGTTAATGCGCATTTCTGTTTGACAGCCAACCTCAGCTGAGCACTAGTTTTCTTTGTGGCTGTGAACATTTCCCCTGTAGAGAAGGCAAGGATCTCATTAGCACTAACTAACAGATAAAGGTTACCTCTCTGGAGACCTGGATCGCAGGTATTTGGGCTCCCAAATTATTTTTTTTTCGATTGCCACTTTGTTAAAACAAAGTTTTTTATCCATTTTTTATGTATAAAAGAAAAATACTATATCCTTATATATGCCAAAATCATCCAAATTGCTTCACTAGGATACAGATCTGTTTTACAACATATTAGCATGAGTATTATTACTGCTTGATGAACATTAAGCCCCGGCAGCTGCCGACACAGTAAAACATCGTCATGAAGAGCACGGTTTATGCTGATTGAATTTACACAACACTCAGTGAGCAAGAAGAGACTCAGGAATGGGGGAGAAAATTCCCAAGGTGTCACCTGGGTCCCCGACCTGTGTCTGACACACATTCAAGGCAGTGGTGGTTGAGAGTCCGCCTGCCGATGCAGGGGACACGGGTTCGTGCCCCGGTCCGGGAAGATCCCACATGCCGCGGAGCAGCTGGGCCCGTGAGCCATGGCCACTGAGCCTGCGCGTCCGGAGCCTGTGCTCCACAACGGGAGAGGCCACAACGGTGAGAGGCCCGCGTACCGCAAAAAAAAAAAGACTAGATGCTTCCGCTGCAGGGGGCACAGGTTCGAACGGTCGGGCAGCTAAGATCCAACGTGGCCAAAAAAACCCAAAATGAGATAACATAGGATAGGCTTGGCTAATCTACACACTGAAGAATTGAATACTGACATATTTGGATCATGGAAGAAAAACGTCCAAGTGTTCACCAGTTATTAATTAGAGACTCAAGCATGACTCTGGGAACGTGCTTTTCATTTTAAAGCAGGGGGCGTGGTTATGAGATGGGTCGGGCTGGCTTCTTCAGTTCTGCGGTGACCTCCACGTATCTGCCTTTCAGACCCTGGCGCCGGAGGAGGGCATGGCTCTGAACCACACGGCTCCGGCCCCGGATGAGCGCCTGCCGTACTACCTTCGGGAGGGGGATCCCTTTGCTTCCAAACTTTCCTGGGAAGCGGATTTAGTGGCTGGCTTTTACTTAACAATCATTGGTAAGTTTCCTTGCCTTTTCAGTGCAAAGGCTGCATCTAGAAAATTCATGGGCTGCTATGTTAATTTTGCACAAAGATTCCAACACTTGAGCGGATATTTTGAGATGGAGAGCGGGAGGAAGCAGGAAGAAGGGGTGGCATCACAGAGTTCATACATGTTTCATAGAAACGACTCTATGATCTTTATTATTAGGGATAACTATTCCCTCGATAATCCAAAGAAGTTTTACAGCAAAATAATTTATCTTGAGACTATATTTCATTTTGGTTGCTTTGCTAGTAGGCTTGTCTACCAAAGGACAAACTTAATGATCATGAGCTCTTAGTTAAATAGAATGCTTTTACTTTTTGAAAAATACTTTTGATATAAGGATAAGAGTATAGTCTCAGAACGGACCTTAGAACTCATCTAGTTTAGCCTCTGCTTTTCACAATGGAGAGAACTCTGTCCCAGTGCTGTAGTCAGGATGGATACACTGTGTTTACTTCACCTAAAGTCAGGTCCCACCATGATAGCATCACCAAGTGATTTTGATGAGAGTTGAAAAAAATGTATGAATAATAAACGGAAGTCAGTTCAGGGTCAAACGTTTTCCTGCCTGATCCACAGCATGGTACGTCTGCTTCCAGGCTCTGGTATCCAATGTGGTGGCCACGTCTGGCTCCTGAGTCCTTGAACTGTGACTCTTCCAAATTGAGATGTGCTGTAGTATAAGTAGACACCAGATACTGAAAACATAGGACCAGAAAAAATCATGTAAAATAGCTCATTAATAATTTTAAACAACCGACTACATGTCTAACCTATAACATTTGGGGCCTCTTAGGTTAAATAAATATATTCTCAAAATTCATTTAGTAATATTTTTACTTTGCTTAAGATGACGACCAGAAAACATTTAAATACATGTGTGGCTCACGTTTCTGGTTTCCATGACATTTCTATTGGACAGCACTAGTCTAGGTAATTAGATTCAACCACAGTACTTTTCTTACATTGAAAATCGCTGTTTTAAATTTGGGTAACCAGTGTGCAGGTGGGTTATGTCTTTAGGTGTGTCTGCCTTTAATCTTTTCAGTTGTTGGGTCAAGCTTTCTCTGTCTCCTTCTCTCTTTCTCTCCCCCTCCTTCTCTCTCTCTCTTTCTCATCTACTTATTACGGGCTAAGACTTTCATTTAACCTCCTGAAATTAGCCAAACTCATTAGAAAAGTCTGGAGACCCCTCTATGGTCAGTGCTTGAGGCAAAAGGAATCCACGAAATTGAATCAGAAATTCCACTGCAAAGGGATTCCCTGGGTCCTTGGCTTTGCTATTAGTTATTATGGTACTGATTTAAATTCTTTTTCTTATCAATGGACCTCCATGTCCTTTCAAACACAAATATATATCGAGTGCCTATTCTTTGCCACTGTTTAAGTTGCTGGGAATACAGAAGGGAACAAAATGGGCAAACTACTCTCTCCCCACACAGGGACTACCTGGTAGTAAAATCCACATTGAATTTTTATTAAACATAAGTACTTTCAAGGATCAGAAAAGACAGAAAAATAGACATCTTATAAATTGACTTTGTCGCAATCAATTGCAAGGAATGAATTACAAAGTAGCATCTGTAACCTGACATGTTTCTCCAGATGACACAAAATAGGGAGGACGATTAAGGGGTGAAAATCTACAATCATATTCAAATGGGAGTCCTGAAGAGGCACCAGATAAAGGGGTCCGAAAAGAGTCCCGGAACAAAGGGAGCCTCAGATCACTCAGGGAGTCGGGGGTGGGGCCAAATGTATGTTCCAGAGCAGTCGTTCGTTCAGGATGAGGCCAGGGTCAGCTGGTGGGGGCTGGACTCATCCTCGACCCAGTCTTGGGTTCGGTGCTGTGTCTGGTTCCCTCCCTCCTGGGTATGTTACCAGATTCCTTTAAAGGAACCAGAGTGGAATGACATTCTTGGTGAGCTTTGTTAAATACTAGAAGTCTTAGGGAAAACTGGAAGATGAAAAGATAATGTGAGTTTGGAATAGAGGAGAAATAAACTAGAGACCTATTTCCGTCCTCTCCTCTTTTACTACAAATAACGTAGTTCATTAACGGTCTATATACGAGATTTAAATTTTTTGTATTCATAGAAAGAGTCAGGATTTTGGTCATCAAAAAATGTCCCCCTCACTTTAGCTTTTACCTTCTTAATCTTCTTTTCCTTTAACTCTCATTAAAAATAAGTTTGCATTCTCCTCATACTCCCCTACGGGAGATTGCCTGTGGGAATAATCAACATGCAGCTCTCGCAGAGAGTTAACTATTTTTTGATAAGCTTTGGGCACTGGGTGAAACCTTATGAATCATTAGTAAAGATAATTTAAGAAAGGAAAAATAAGAAAATCAATATTCTCAAAAGAGAAGTAAAAAGACAAAGGATGTTTAAATGAGCTTTGTGTATCAACTGCATATGCATAGTTACTGTTTTTTAATCTTTTTGGATACAAAGTAGAAGGCATGTGTTTATAATTTTTCTAGCCATGTTTTCACATTTTAGTTTCCCAGTGTGCCTTGTTAGCTGGTTTCCTTTAATGCGACATGGGTTTCATTTTAGTTGGTTTAGAATCTCCACCACCTCTTCTATTTTTTTCCTCCTCTGTCTTAAGAAAGCTAAAGAGGTTTTAATAGACCACGAGGCAGCACTGACTCCTGGGATTCAGAATTTCCTAAGACCACAAATGCAGTTAATGCCTGGTGGTTTCAGACCATCAGCTGAAACACACATTTTTCCCCCTTGCCCCCCCCAAATGAATTGTGGTGGAGAAGTAGAAGTTAAGATAGAAAAATCTGGGTTTCTCCTGTTAATACTCTCCTTATTCCTTACTACTAAAGGCAGCTGTACCAGATTCTCATTTATACACAGCTACACTATGAAGCAAGAATTCCTGAAGAAATCTACTCTACATGTTAAGCTATGGAAGTAGGTGTATTCTTTTCTTAACTAAAGTCAGTAGGGAATGGGTCTTTTTGGATTTAAACTGGGTTTGTAAGAACTTTTGAACAGCATCATTGTAATGTCAAAGCCAGTCATTAATAAAAGGATATATAAAAGTGGGAACACATTTATATCATTGTTGGTAGGTTGGTGGGTTGACGGCCACTTTCTCTCCCTTTGGTGGGAGTGGGAGAGTCCATGTTATCAATCGTCACCCACTTCCCCTTCATACTTAGTCCAGTAGCAGTGGCAGATAGCCAGCGTCCATGTCCTCAGGATGCAAAAAAGTCCTGGATGTGTCTCCAGGAGATGACCCTGTCCTTGCAGGGGGTCATGCCAGCCTAATCTGGCCTCTGCTTCTCCTGAATGCTGGTCCCCCCTCAGGAGTCCACAAGAAGAGTGAAAGCACCTCATTTGGTTTGGGTCACTTCGTCTTCAGAATTTATCGATAGGCAAGGGGTTAACCCTTCTCATCAGAGGGGAGGAGTTCTATAAAGCTAATACTCTAAAAATGGCTGAGGAGATGCTGCATCCTGGGGATTAGTCCAAGAACTGACCATGGGGATTCCCACACCCTGCTGAGCTTCACTGGGAAATTAGTGGTTCTTTTTCTGGGTAAGTGCCGTTTGACAATCCCTGACTCCTATCCCTTTGGAGGTGAACCATCCCTCGCCTGTCACTCACAACTCATGCTTTTTATTTCATCTTCTTGACTTAGATTTTTATTTAGAATCCTCTCGCTACCCTCTAAATCTATGGTGTCCATTTTTTGAAATTGAGAAGTGTTTCGTATCTGAGTGAGCTCTAAATCCTAGTTTTAACGATGGAAATTTGTATTTTTCCTTGTAGGGATTCTGTCCACATTTGGAAATGGGTATGTCCTTTATATGTCTTCTAGACGAAAAAAGAAGCTGAAACCTGCGGAAATAATGACTATCAATTTAGCGATCTGTGATCTGGGGATTTCAGGTAACGCAGCCATGCCATTTCTTCTTTGGGGGTTTGAATGCCCCATTATAAAGTCCTCACTGGCTCACAGATCACCCTACCCCCAGCTTCTTTTGCTCCTCCTTTCACAAATCATCTTTACAGTGTTTGTGGTAAGTCAGCAGAGTGTTGTTTGGCTAAAGAGATCATCCATTTAACATAGATGGAGTCCATTCCATGTGCCGGGCATGGTAGATGCTGAGGATACAATTTGAAATGATACGTGAGACTTTGGATACCTCACAGTATAGTGGGCTAAATGATTCAGAAAACAGAAACTTACAGACAGGATTTAGATCACTGTTTTGAGCTCTGTTACATCCCTCACTCGCTTAGGGAAATCTGTTAAAATAAACATCAAGGGGGTGAGGTCTTAAGGGTAAATGATGGGTCAGAAAGGTGAGCCAAGGAAGGGGGAAGGGTTGCCCTTGTAATGACATATTTAAGTGTGGCTTAGGGACTGACTGCAAGTATAGGAAGCTTCTAGTTCAGTGGTTCTTGACCTTGGCTGCACAAAAAAGTCACTTGGGGAAATTAAAAACAAAACCAAAAACAAAACAGAAACAACTCACAGCTGGGTTTCATACCCAGAAATTTTGCTTTTAATTAGTTGAGAATGTTACCTGGCCATCAGGTTATTTAAAATTAGAATTTCCAGGTAGATTTATTGTGCAGCCAAAATTTTGAACCACTGGTTTATTTCTTGCTTCTTTGGTCTCTCTGGTAACCCAGCAAGGAGGAATTGGAATAAAATTTCTCTTTAACTGTAATTCATTTTTACAAATATGAACAATTTTGGGTCAGTCACTTCCCTTTACATTTACATATAAAATTCCAGAGTTGCCTAGATACACTCAAATATGCCTCTGGATCCCCACTTTCTGCTACACAGCGTATGGTTTTAAGGTACTAGAATTAGGGAAATTGAGTTTGAATAGCACACATCAACTCGTCTTTCCACTGGAAATCTTTTAGCAGGGTCTCATCCAAAGCATCCCTTCTAAAATGTTTCCCGGTATTTGTTTCTCTCTTCATAAGTGGATGTTTCTGCCACTGCCAGTCTCTGAAAACAAGTCTTGGTGATGTGTCTACTTACTGAGTCACTGTTTATTACACAGCAATGGATGTGCTGCCCTCTCACTGAGTTTGGATGATCTTGGTTATTTGGGAAGACTTTACTCAGTATGGACAGACGGAAATATCATGACCTCTTTGGGGAAATACACATGCACATTAAGAGGAAAGTGACATATCCGGCCCTTTTCTGTGAAAATAGTCGCGATACGCCTCAGAGAATTTGCCAGGCTGCAAAGTGACTGCCATTCTCGTTTTGGCCACGCGATGGCGGTGTCGCAACATGAATGATGGCTCTCCGGTCAGCTCACCATGCTGCCCCCTAGTGGTTCTCTCGCTGGTACTGAACGTAAAATGCTTGAATGAAACGGGCCATTTCAGTCACGTCCTTCGCTTATAACCAACTTATGCTTAAGTCTGAATTAGACTAGGTTTGAATAAAAATGTCCTTAATTGGTCAGATACATTGAAAATGCTTTCACCCAAGCAAGTCTGCTGCAGAATTGCATAAACCACCTCATTACTCTGTATATATCTTTAGAGTAATTCACCAGAAAGCATTTTCTGCCATGGGTTAGTTTTCTCTGATCAACTCAGATCATTTTTTGCAACCTCTGGTTATCTCTTAAATACATTTTTTCCTTCCAATAAACCTTAAAAATTTTTATGTCTTTTTAATTTTTTTTCTTGCTTCACTATATTCCATTATAAGCACCTTGAATAAACACATCCTAGAGACCAGATGTATGTCATCTATACAACTAATATTTATTGTTTAAATATCAATGGCTCTCAATCATGTATATGTATTAGAATCACCTGGGGAGCTAAAAACAATATATTGTGACGGCCCAGCCAGATAAATGAAGTCAGGTAAATTAAATCCAGATAAATTAAATCAGATTATCTGGGGGTTGGAGCTCTGGACACTGATATTTAAAATTAAGCAAAGCAAAGCAAAACAAAACAAAACTCCTCCAGTGATTTTAATGTGCAGCTGGGTTTAGAACCATTCTACCTAGTGGAGGAGGGAGAGACCTTTCCAAGAGGTTCATCAAAACCCTTTGGCATCCCGAAGGTTCTAGATGACATCCCATAGGTTCATCAAAAGCTCCACTCCAGAAAGAAGCCTAAAATACCTTTTGCTGATGGATCCCAGGCACAACAGACACAAATTTTGCTCCATCGGAGTCACATTCAATTGTCTTTTTTGCTGTCTTTAGCACCCACCCAGCAGACACTCAATTCAAGCTCTGAGTTTGCTGTCTCCCCTGCCTAGAATATTTTCCCTCTAGATGTTTGCTCGAGTCCTCAACCACTGATTTAGCATCTACCTAAACATCACATGCGCAGAGAGGTCTTCCCTGATCTCCTGATATAAAACAACCATTTCCGTCTATTTCCTTCCTCTGCTTCATTTTTCTTCCCGGAACTCATCGTGACCCATCAGTCCGTCATATTGTATCTTATATTGCAAATTATTTGTTTCTTTTGCCCCCTCTATCTATTAAAAATGAATCTGTTAATCTTAATCTCCACTTTGTCCTCTGGCACCTTGTTGCATCCTGGGCACTAAATAGTTCATTTGTTAAACAAAAAACTAATTCTTTTACACTGGGTTTCCTCACTGGCAATGGGTTGTAGACCCAATAGGACTGGGAAGCTCTGATATGAGGGTGCCCAGTCTAGCCAGTTGGAGCATGAGACCAGCTGTGTAGACCACTAGAGGCGATGTATGTCTAACTTAGAAAAGCACCCAATAAATATGTGTTAATTGACTGAACTAACAGTGTACCAGGTACGGGGCACACCTGGGAGGGGTGGGGAAGGCTGGCCCCTGCAGGCTGCCAATGTCAGTGACTTGGTTCTTCTAATGCATTAAGGTTGGGGAACCCTCTTTTGACAGATGGATCTGATACAGATTTTGGAAAGCTTCCTCAGCCATTTCCTTCAAAGGGGGGGAAGATTGAATGCACAGCTGGATAAGGCGGGTGCAGGGCATGAATTAAAGTAGAAGATGACTTCCTAGAAAGTAAAAACACAAACAAACAAAATGAACTGATGAAGCCTGAAGGAATAAATAGTTTAAATCCCAGAAATCTGGGTCTGGCTGTAAACAAACTGGGCCTAACATTTCCGAAAAGAGCTCTCTGTGGTCTGCATGGGATAAAGCTCAACAGCGAGTTGAGGTAGGCGAGGTAAATTTTAACCGAAGGGAACTTCCCTTGACAAGTTGCTTGGCGCTCCAGTTGTAGGCAAACCGTTCACCATCATCTCTTGCTTCTGTCACCGCTGGGTGTTTGGCTGGATTGGCTGCCGCTGGTACGGATGGGCTGGATTCTTCTTCGGCTGTGGAAGTCTTATCACCATGACTGCTGTCAGCCTGGACCGGTACTTGAAAATCTGCTATTTATCGTATGGTAAGTAGGAAGGTTTCTATTCCCTGAGAGTCAAATCTAGGTGGATTGTCAAAGCGGTACAAGTTTTACCGAGAGGTAATAAGGATTATGAATAACCTCAGAGACCAGGAGTATTTCTACTTATAGCTTATCTTGTTCTAACCTATGTTTAAAGATTGGAACCTGTGTCAATGTAGGTTTCTTTAAATACTACTTTTATAGGAATGTCTGGTGTTTGGCTATGATGCTCTTAAAAGTATCATTTTTCTGTCTAAATTGTGTAAGCTTTTACCGTGTTAAGCCATACAAGCAAAAGAATGCATTTTATACATTGAAAGGATGTTGGGTCCAAGACGTTTAGCTGGTTCCCCAAGTAGTAAATATAATTATACGGAAAGATGTTTCTGGTTCTCCTTTAGCACTCAGGATCCCTATGACTGCAGAGAAGAGGAATTCTCCTCCAGGTTAGAGAGCCGTGCCGCAGGAAAGGACACACATACAGAAATACCGCCCAACATTCTTTTTGTGGTCTTGGTAGGTAGAAAGATGAGCAGCTAAGAGAACGGGCCAGGGGTGAGCCAGCAATAAACAAATTTTCAGAGGCTAAAGATTTTTCTTTAACGATAAAACGATTCTACGTGTGAAAAATTAACTTTTCGTACTTTGGCTTCTTGGGGCCTGAAATGGGAAGGATCAAGTTGATGTGACACTCTCAATGGGGTGGAATTTCTCTTTATATTTTAGAAGTTTACAGTCCTAAATTAAAAAAAAAAAAACATGCAGGGGGTCAGGGCAGGGGTAGGGTCATGGCCCAATGTCTGCACCATCCAGGCTCACCTTTAAAAATAAAAATTGCATCTTTTTCTAAACAGCTTAAAACTTGCAATAGAAATAGCTTGAATCAAAAATTCCAATAAAATACAAAAAATACAATTATAACTATGCTGGATGATTTCAGATTCAATATTTTTCTATAAACTTATTTTTGATCATATCAAAATAGATTTTAAATATAGATTTTACAGACAAAAAAGCAAAAGTTCCATTTCCTGAGAATATTTGAGGAAGACTAAACCTCGATGTCTCTGCTTTTTAAATATTCTCCTGACTTTAGGCTTTGGGTCCGTTAAAGAGATGGTGCCGCCCATCCCCAGAATCATTGCAGGGCATAATTCCTATGGGAACGATATATTTTTTTTTCCAGCTTCTTCTAAGGTTGATTCTCGATAGTCTAGCTTCATCATTTGTTTTGTCGCACAATTAAACACTCCACACAGTGTCTTGGAATGCTGGAATTAGAAGGTCGCTTGGGGACATGTAGACCTTTTTCCCGTGTAATGTGATAAACTGTTTTAAGGCATCCCTGACAGACAGCCACTTGGCCTCTTCTTGAATAATTCCAGTGACCAGTGACGGGGAGCTTACTACTGCACAAGGCAGCCCATTCTCTGATTGGTCTGCTCTCATTGTTACAATGTTATTCCTTATATTAAGACAAAACTGCCTCCCAGTAACCTCCACCCATTGGTCCTAGTTCTGACTGCTGGAGCATCACAGAACCAATCTACTAATCTACTCCCTCCTGTACTTGACAGCCTTTCACCATAACCGAATGTAAGTATAAAACACCTCACTAAGTAACCCTAACCATAAATGCTTCTACGTATGCCTGTGCACATTCCTATAAATATATATATATAATATACATAATTATTTGTGCCAATGTCTTCTCCATTAGAGTGGAGAACTGAGAGCTGACGGATATCGTGGCTACGTAATTGTTACCCCTCTCTGGTGGGTCCGTGAAATTTGCATTTTATGGCACTGTATGTTTGAAAAAATAGAGACAAAGGAAACAATCTGTTATATTTCTTCTTAGCGCCAAATAAGACAAACACAGGAGTAAATACTCGTGTTAGTGCAGTTCTTCATAGTTTGCAAAGGAGGCCTGGCATTGTTCATTTCACCCGTACCAAAATCTGTAAGCAGTATATCTTTATTTTCTCCATTTTACTGATAAGAACACTGACGTCTGGAAAGGTTACAGGAAGAGGGTCAAATACTAGAAATGAGAAGCATTAGGCCCTTCTGATTTCCCAGACCTCACATGACACTAAACAGAGGCAGGCCTTGAGTCTGTGCTGAAGAAATCGTTTGGCTTTTATTAAGCATGTTTTGATATTTCTTCTCTGCTACCAAAAAGCAAGGCAGTTAGGGGTTACTTCTCTGGCCCTTTGGGTTTCAGGCAATAACCGGTATGGAGGTAATTTCCCCTGCAGGCTGAAGCCCTAGATCAGGCTGACCTGTCTTAGGTGGTTGTATTGAACTTTTGCAAATGATCACTAGCGCTTTACAGCTTTCCTTAAATGACTGCACTGTTTCTGCCTCTTGGAATTCTCTTTCGGCGAATGGAAACTAGTGCTGAAACACAGAGCTCATTTTTTTTTGTTGTTGTTTTACTGGAAATATTTTCACAGAATTTCTTTTGCAGAACATGATATGATCTACCTAGATTCCCCACTTCTCCATCTGTGGCTGTGTGAATGTGACTGTCGTATTAATAACATTGGAAGATTCAAAATCTCCTCTCACCCAGTGGGGTCACCCCATAACGTCACCCCACACAGTCATGACCGTGGCACCAACACCCACTCCACGAGTGCTTAGGTGAGAGGCACACGAGCTTTTAGGAAGAAGCGTATTTTAAAGATACGGGCAGTGTCTTATCACTTCTCCCGCAAAGGACTCTACCTTAGATAAACCCTTAACACATGCTTTTTTGGGCTCCATCTTTATATTCTACCAGTTGGCCTCTTGTCCTGGATAGGATCTCAAAGATCATTCCGGATGTTTTCCCAAGACCTTCCACTGTCTTCAGCATCCTCTCATCTTTTTTACTGCCACCTCTCCCCAGCTTTTGTCACTTCCCCCTCCCAAGGCTCCCAGATGCCTAGAGAAAACCTTCCCTGTGAAATCACTTCCAGTTTTATTCTCTTGGAAAAAGGGCCCAAGCTCTGGAACTCTCTTCCCTCCACCCTACTCTCCCTCCGGCTTTGGTTACTGTGACCACTTCTCCCAGAATCCAATGGATTAACTCTTTGGATGTGGAATTTGACCTATGGAAGGGAGGTATCTGGGCAGAGGGTAGATTACATCCTACTAATGCTATTCTTCCACCTCCAGGGGTTTGGCTGAAAAGAAAGCACGCCTACATCTGCCTGGCCGTCATCTGGGCCTATGCTTCCTTTTGGACCACCATGCCCTTGGTAGGTCTGGGGGACTACGCACCTGAGCCCTTCGGAACCTCGTGCACCCTGGACTGGTGGTTGGCCCAGGCCTCAGTAGGGGGCCAGATTTTCATCCTGAACATCCTCTTCTTCTGCCTCTTGCTCCCAACGGCCGTGATCGTCTTCTCCTATGTGAAGATCATTGCTAAGGTTAAGTCTTCCTCCAAAGAAGTAGCTCATTTTGACAGTCGGATCCCTAGTAGCCACGTGCTGGAAATGAAACTGACCAAGGTAACTGCAGTCGTAATTTACAGACGTGTTTTCTAATCAGTTAAAACTTCATAGGGCAAAGAGGACAGAGAATGTTGGAGACTGGGAGAACTTCGAATGTCCACTGTTTATGTCCTTATGAACTTTGTTATTATTTATTTAAACCTTTGTAGTATCTCTTCCCTCTGTCTCTATCTCCCTCTCATTTATACACACACACACACACACACACACACACACACACACACACACACGTCTAATAGCTACCGAATTTATACAATGGATCTACTGGGGGCTTTTTCTTTCTATTGAATAGGATATCATTGCTTCTTACAATTATTTCACTAATAAGAGTAATAACTTTTATGATTCATAGAACGCCTCACAGTATTTACTGTCCTGTATGGACTTTGATGGGCACGATTAGGGACATTCCTTACTAACAGAGTCAGAGCTTACCATGTCTGCTTTCCTATGGGAAACCCATCTTCACACAAGGGCAATTTCTGCAGCATTGAGTCCCTTGGCAAATGCTAGCCTCAGAGTTAGCAGCTCTTCAGATATTGTGGTGTAAGGAGAAGAGCAGACAGTTTGAAAACGGATGAGAGTTTGGATTCTATCACCGACACTTGCCAGGTTTGTGACCCAGAGACAGATACTTAACTTCTTTGAATCTCTACTTCCTCACTTGTGTAACAGGGATAGTAACATCTATCTCTCTGGGTTGTGGTGGAGAGTCAATGAGATTAACATGTTATCCTGTCATCGGCTGCGTGGATGATGTTAAAGGAATCATGATTCCTCATGTCTCTTCTAACTTTTAGGAGTTCTGGTAAGGGTTAAGGCAGTGGTCTTTACACTTCCATCACGTTTCACCCTTATATCGAGGAAATAGTTTTCAGCACATACTCTCAAACTGAGTTTTTAATATTAGCACACCCTAGTTTCCATCTTATATTTGAAAGATAAAAATAAATGTAGATTGAAGTTCTAATCATTCTTCTGGTGTCCCAATCCATCATGTTGAGTGATATCCACCTTCAAGTGTCCTCACAGCCTACCCTGGAGACCACTGGCCTTAGGGACCAGGAGTAACACAGTTCCCTCCAGACCACAGGTGGCTACCTACTAAGTCAGGACTTTTGTCCTAGTAATAGTTTTCTCTCCAAATTTCAGAGTTTTAGATGTTGTGCAAGGACCTCTTGGTTGCACAGTGAGAGCTAGAGGTTCTGGTTCCTTTACTCCCGAAACTCCACATTTGAGTAGAAGAAAGTTTGAAGTTTTCATCACTCTAAATCTATACTGATCACCTAAAAATGGAGCTGTTCTACCTGGACAAATATGCAGCATCAGGAATCATGATCAACTTCTAGCTTACAATGGGCTGTTATGTAAGAAAAATATTTCCATAAATTCAGGATCATGAATTAAGTTCTTCATTTCTAGCTCTTCCTTTAGCTCCTGTCTGTGATGTAAAAAACCAACTAATGCCAATAAATTCATCCAAGTTAAATGTGGATTCCGTTTCATCCAAATCCTATTCGGTACCAGGTACTGTTCTAGGAACTAGATGAATGCAACCGAGCTGAAAGTGTTTGTGTTCAATAGTTCCTGGAAGTATGCCCAGGGAACCACGTGATGGCTGTCACATGGGGATGTGATCTCAGTTGCATTCCTGTAGGGTGGCATGCCATGAAGCTGCCGAGATGTCATCTGATGTCCTCTCCTCTTCCCATCCCCCAAGGTTACTGGCCTTGAGACACTTGTCTGGGTGAATCTGGGTCCTCCTACCCATGAGGCCCTTCTCCCGTTTCTCTGAGGCAATCACTCATCATCTTCTCTCCTGTTAGTTGAACTCCTCAACTCAGCCCACTCACAGCCAGCTTTTACCAATACCCTAGCATCTGGTTCTTCGTGTATTCTTGAGGGTGGGCAGCTCGTTAGTCAGAGCTCCTAAAGCTCGTTATACATACACGGGGAAGCTCAGCATATAACATTTAATTTGATGCGTAGTGTTTTTGTTTGTTTTTATTAAAAAATTTTATTTTATATTGGGGTATAGTTGATTAACAATGTTGTGTTAGTTTCAGGTATAGAGCAAAGTGATTCAGTTATACATATAAATGTATCTATTCTTTTTCAAATTCTTTTCCCATTTAGATTATAGGGTTTTGGGCAGAGTCCCCCGTGCTATACAGTAAGTCCTTGTTGGTTATCTATTTTAAATACAGTAGTGTGTATATGTCAATCCCAAACTTGATGTGTCATCATTCTCCTTGCCCTGCGCTGTGTAGACCAAATAGTCAGGCTCACCCAGACCAGATTAATCAAAGCAATGTTAGAGGAAAAGTGTAGGCATATATGTGTATGATTTTACTTTATATATGACTTCTAACATGTATTCTCATTATATTATACATGATATCTATAGTATATGTTACATCTTGACTTCATTTGTATATATAAAACCTATATTAAAATAACCTAAACATACAATGCTTCTAATTATTGACATTTGTGCAAAATATTTAAGTCAAAATTCAACCTACGTTGAAAAATAAACAGAACTTTCTACTGTGGCACATTCTATTCTAAATTTAAACTATTTTCAATTACTAGTTAATTTTGATTTTTTTTGTAGTGAGTAAAAATAAGTAGAAAAACCTTCACAGGCCTTTTCATAGTCTTAGAAGCCTTGTCCTCCGTTCAACTACCTCTCAGGATTGGCCCTTTGCTTGTTCATTTGATGCTTCTGATCTTCAGAATGTCCTGGTCTAAAAGCTTATTAAAGGCCACCTCATAGGATTATGGGATCAAAATAATTCATTTCTTTGTGTACTCTAATTATTTCTAGGCAGGTTATTATCTGGGCCTGCATTTTGCCAGTCTGACCTCGCCAACTTAAAAATTGATGCTCCAGCTATAAACCTTTCTCCACATTGTAATTTCCTTCTAATTAATTAAAAAATGGTTTTGCTAGACTTTTATAGCAGGCTGAAATTTCAGACTACAGAAATTGCAGAGGTGTGCGAAAGCAAAAAAACCCTATAGAAACCAAAAAAAAAAAAAAAGGAAAGAAAAAACCCTTTCTCTTTGTATTCCTATGACTCAGTATAATCTCATTTTTATGCCGGCATTTGATCTTGTAAAACAAACAACGTTACACAATCAGGGTAAATTCAGTTGAATCGGGTTTTCCTCCTCTTCCTAGGCTCTGTGTAAGTTCAGGGAGGTCTTTATAACTCCATGGGACCAGTGTGTGGGGGCATCTGGTTTGGTTGTTGTCATTTATTGACCCTAGTATTGCTGAGATAGTTAAGGTTTCCTCTGGCCTCAGGCATCCATTGTCATGGGTCACTTCGCATCCTTCTTGTTTCAGCTGTAAGGCCTCTTTAGACTCACTGGAAATTCCAGGTACTTCCCCATCCTTCTTTGGCAACCCATTGGGTGGATGTCAAGACCTTGGCTGGCACCCTGGGAAGTGAGGCACAAGCTGTCTGCTTGTGCAACTGCATTGAGAGTCTATTGTTCCCCCAACCCCTTCCCTGGCCCCCTGTGCTCGGTTCAGTGGAGTATTTTCAGGACAGCTTCTCAAGGTCAGTTACCAGCTCCCCTGATGTCCTCCCTTGCCTTTGGGCTGTAGGCCCTTGACGCGCTGTGGGCTCTTGTATCCACGTACGTCCCTTTAACATGTCCACACTGTACACTTAATGCCTCTAGTCTTGCATATCTCTGGCTGCAGATACTCAAAAATCATTTTTGTCACACTCGAAACCCTCTGCTTCAACTATTTTCTCTCTTGTAAGTTTCGAATTTCTATTTTGAAACTCAGACGCTGAGAAATGAATGTTTTACTTCTTCGGCATTTCTGCTTGTGACAACCTTCATACCAATGCAGTGGACACTCTTGCTGCTGCTATGATGAGGGGGAAGGTGGAGTAACAGGAAGGAAATACCAGAAGTTTCAGTTAATTTTTCCGTATATGACTATGCTGCACATCTTGGTACTTCATATTTATTCATTCAGCACACACAGCTCACCTACAATGTCCCAGGCCTATAGTTAGTATCCAGATCCTGTGGACACCTGGGTTGCTCTTTATTTCTCTTATTTCTACCAGGAAACCTTCCCAATCCCTCCTGCTTTGTTGAAGTCCCTCTGCTATGGGCCACCAGAGGACTTGGCGTATCCACTTTTCTGAATGACACATCTTTGTGGCTCTTTTTGCAAGATAGTAGCTGGATGAGAGCAAGTGCTGTTTGCTCTGGCTCCCCAGGGCCCGACACCTGCTAGATGCTTAATCAGGATTGCTGGGATGACACATAATTGAATATACTATGTTAATTAACCTAATCACCTTGATCAGTGTTAACTGGTCCCTTGACCCCCAGCTTGAGGCCCTCTGTCCGTTTTATACCTGCAGAGGCATTTTGTTTTGCTTTGTTCTTTCACATTGACTGTGAAGCCTTTTTAAAACTCATCAACGTAAACCTCTGCTTCCTTCAAAAGACTCCCCTCCAGCATTGCTCATGGAATGTTATTTATCATTGGGGGTTCGGCGTCAGAGAACCCCCATGGGGACTCTGAGGGCAGTTAGTGGGAAAGCAGAACTGTATTCTTGAACCAATGTATTAATTGCTTTCCTCTGGTTCTTCTTACTTGTTCTTAGCTTCAGTGTTACTTTCCAGAGAAGCGTTCTCCAAATTGAATGCAAGTCCTCCTATTAAAATGTTTCGTTGCCGCTTTTCCGTTTGCCTTGTAGAACTTGTCACAATTTTTAGTTAATTTACACTTACCTACTTACTTCTGTGATGATTTGTTCCATGTCTGTCTTTACCACTAGTCGATAAGGCCCACAGGGGTAACAAGCATATCTTTCTGTTCACTTTGTGTCCCCAGAGCCTAATACAACGCCTCAAACATATACAGATATATTTGTCGATGGAAAGAATTTCAAAGTTCAGCGCCAGTTTTGCCACTTCCCCACCGAGAAATCTCGCAAAGCTGACGCTTGTTATTTGTGTTGGCTGACAGTGGCTGAAACCCTTTCCGGGTCTGAAATTTCCATGGTGAGAAATTGTCAACATTTTATGTCTTGCTGGGGAGCAGCAGGGGAGAAACAATGTTTCCGGGCAAAGACGGCCTCTTGACTTAAAAGATACGCCGAGACAAGTTATTGATTTTCCAAGATTCCCTTGTGGCTAGAGTGCAGCTATGACCCTAGGCTCCAGCTATGGTAGCCTGTCTCAGAAACTAGTGACACCCGGTGAAGGGCAGGGAGATTGCTCCCAAGGACACGGCTACAGCAGCAGGAGTTTGTGTATCAGAACAGGTTCAGGTCATAGTTTTTGGGTATCATTTCTGTCTGCTTGGCCCCGATTCTCAGTTGAGCATTCCCAGTGATGCTCTGTCCTAACCAGTGCATTCCTTTTCTGTCTCACTCAGCTAACGTCCATTTCTGTTGCTTACAACTCAAAACACAGATGCATAGAGTGACATGACCTAATTTGCAGCCTCTCCTTCCAATCACAGCTTTCGCTTGCTTATGGAGTAGTGGTATTTTAAGATTTGAGAAAACTGCAACTGGGAAGTGCAGAATTCTTATTTTTCTTCCACTCCTTTAAAAAAATTTTTTTTTATTTATTTTTTGGCTGTGTTGGGTCTTCGTTGCGGTGTGCAGGCTTCTCATTGCGGTGGCTTCTCTTGTTGTGGGGCACGGGCTCTAGGCACGTGGGCTTCAGTAGTTGTGGCTCTCGGGCTCAGTGGTTGCGGCATGCGGGCTCTAGGGTGCAGGCTCAGTGGTTGTGGCACACGGGCTTAGCTGCTCCTTGGCATGTGGGATCTTCCCTGACCAGGGCTCAAACCCATGTCCCCTGCATTGGCAGGCAGGTTCTTAACCACTGCGCCACCAGGGAGGTCCCTACTCTTTTTTAAAATATATATAAATTAATATTTCCTAGTCGGATCACAACCAGGGCACCAAAGCTCTCAGAAATTTTTTCATCAGTGTATGAAGGTGGGTCTGAGACAGTTGGCCTTTGTTGTCATTCTGCTGGTAAAATAGAAGGAAGGAGGAAACTCAAACTAGACGTGTTTGGAGTTGTCGCATTACTTAATTTCTTAAAGGTGGTGTGAAAGCGAAATATCGCTACCCCTGTTTCTACATAGATGAGGAAACAGAGGGCCGAGGAAGGTAGGTCACAGCTGTCCAGCTCCCCACCTTCCTCCTTGTCACTGGCAGCATCCCTCAATGACAGGCTGCCCACGCATGGAGGGCCGTAGTCTTACAATTGGCATTTATCATTGCATTGCCAACTTTTATTACTGTTTTCTCCTCTAGTTGGGAACAAATCCATATACTTGCTGGCTAGAGCCAAGAGAGAAAAACCAAATCTGATCCTGCCTGTGTTCCTGCCAAATGTACGCTCTCTGTAGGCAGGCGGGACCCTCTCCTGCCCTGTCTCTCAATGCACAGATGTGGTGATCTCTCTCCTTGTGACCTTATCTCATCCCAGCCACTGCAATATCTTTGTTATCAGTAGTCTAGCTGGTTCTGGAGTGTGATTCAGCCTCATCATTGGTGGGGCATTTATTCCATCTCTTTGGCTCTGATTTTAAGCCTTCACTTCCGCATCCAGTCCTCTCCTTATCTATTTCATTATCCAAGGTAGCAGGCAGCTTCAAATGTTGGCTGAAGTCTTACTTATATCTGGGCAAAGGAGCCTGGTGGAAGGAACTGAAGGGGCAGATCTTAGAGAGAGATTCTGTCTCCCTTACAGTGGTCAGTGGAACTGAAGCAAGATTGGAATCCAAACCTGAATATCTCCATGTCAGACTTCCCCACTATTCCACACTGCCTCTGCACACAGACGAGATAGGACTTCCCTTTTTTGGAAAACTTCTCTGCTGTAATGGTTCAGATGTATTGGGCCCAGAGGCAGCGCCTTATAGAACTTCTTCATCCCTATTCTATTCTTGCTTTAATTGGTTAATTCACTGGAATTGATCCATTGTGGGCAGTACTGCTTACGTGATGCCTGATGCCAGCTTGAACCGTGTAGCTGAAACGTACCAGTATTTCTTGGTCCTCTGCAGCAAGATATTTTAAAAATCAGCAGGGTTGCAGATGTGTGATTCTTTTGTAGAAGCTAAACATGTATTCTATGAATTTCCTCCCACAAAAACTGTCTAGTTTAAGAATTTGAAGTTTTATTCCTTTTCCAGTGAACCAAAAGGCAGTGATAAAAATGAAGCAATTAAAAAAATAAACAACTTAGAAGAAATTGATGGGTACAGGTGCCTGTATTAGAATTGGTTTAAGGATGTCTGGGATAGAAATTTTGGAAAAGAGAAATGAGGACACACTTAGAAATGTGGAAAGTGAAGGACAGAGTGATGGGAAGATTAAACGTGCTCCAACTTGAGTAGAAAGTTCTGGGAAAACTGAATGTCACATGAAACTTTTGCAAAGTTTTGCAAAGTTTTGTAGTCTCTCTTAAAAATAGCTTTACTATTTCAAAGTTTAATATTTTGTGGACTTTATTTAACATGAGAAGCTTGTAGAAAATGACTGTGTCTCATATTAACTTTGTATTCACTTCAAAAACATAAGTAACATTATGCAGTACTTTGAGATCTAAGCTTTTATCCCTCTTTCTGCTTTAAACTTGATTTCTAGTCATTCAATTTGAAGTATTTAGCTTTATTCTAATCCCAGAAAAAACACTCGGATTCATTTGCTATGTATGTAAAAACCTTGGTATATTTTAATTCTCTTCTGTCCTTTTAAAAAGGATAACAAAATGCAAATGTTTTAAGTCCTTAGTGTTCCCCATTATACACTCCCATAAAAAGAGAAAATATGTAAAACGTAGAAAATATTATGGACTAAGTGCTAATCTATTTTTTGTCAATGACTTTGGCAGCAACACAGAAAACAGCTTTTGAGATACTGTGAAATCATCTTATGACTCACACCAAAGGAGAGAGGATGGAGCTATGTTAAGTTCCCAGACATCGGCTAGAGCAAGCTTTATTTATATTGTTATTGTTTATTTGAGGATTTAGAAAAAAATATGACCCTCGCTGTGAGCTTTGAGGCATCCACTCCATTTACAAACAAAAGTCACACAGACCAAACCAAATGCTGTTTCTCCTGGGTAAGCGTCTGCAGAAAGATGGAAAGGCAAGTAGGCAGGAGAGCTGCATGTGTGCTTCAGGACTCCTCTATAACTGCTGAGCGCAGGTGAGAAGTTTAGCTCAGGACCCTAACTCGGGACTTGAGGACGTGCAGGAGATCTGGGCTCATTTGATTCACCTCTTTGGGATTTAGATTCTCTATTTGCAAAATGGTTACTGTTGAGGTTTTTCTCTGCTACAGTTAATATTTAAAGATGATCCTTGAACTTTTTGGGGTAGAACTTTAGAATCTGAGACTTTCAGGTAGATTTCTTATGCTTGCTTCTTGACACAGCCCACACACATGGGGTTCTCAGGGCAAGCACACCCTACTGGCAGGCTGTGCCACAGATCAAGTAGACTGAGGGGTCCGGACCACTTCCTGCTCCCACAAAAGCATATTGAAATGCACATGCACACAAATGACTTTGTTATGGGAAAAACTCTTCCAATTGGATTTCAAACACAATCAAGTATGTGCAACTATTGTTGCTTTAACTACTATTAATAAACTATTTGGTGTCTCATTCCTCGTCCTCCACACCAGCTTGACGTTGCTGACCTTGATGCTGGGAGCTGTTAATTTACATTTTACTTCTGAAATTAGGGGATGGGGGCTGTGAAAGGAAGTGGCTCCTGGCCTCAGATATCTCCAGCCTCTCATCCTCCCAGGCCTTTAGGTAACTCAAAAGGAAGGCTGACTTTTCCTAAAACTGCCTTTATAAAATCCCAGGGTGGGTCTGACTATGCTCGTTCTAGTCATGTGTCCAACCCTGCTCCTAGGATTGTAGCCAGGGGCATGCAGTCCTCTGGTCAGACTTGGTCTTGTGATTCCTGAGATGCCAACTCCATAAAAGAGGATACAGGGCAGAAGGGTTGCTGGCAATGCTAAGGCCGAAGGTATACTGGGAAGAGGAAAATAAATACAAACAAACAACAGCAGATCTTCATCACACAGAGGGCAAATTTGAATACGGTTTCATTATTTATCTTACTGAAAGAATAATCTAGTAGATAATGGTATTAAGGATGCTTTGAAGTTAGTTCACTCTCTCTCAACCGGGGCTTAAAATAGCTCGCATTTAAAAGAAAACCGGAAGCTTGGACTTCCTTTGCAAATCTCGGTACTCTAATTAAGACCCCTTTTGTTTCTTGTTCATACAGTCGCCTAAACAAACCTGCTCAGAATGGAAAGTCTAGGCGTGCCGGCATTGTGTCTGCTTTGTTCATTCTTTTATCCTCAACACAAACACGTAGGAGATGCTCAATCACGCTGGTTGAATGAATAAACAATGACTTTTCTGCCTCCGATTTTTCCCAGCTGCATTTTATTTTAGAGGTTAATCTTCCTAAACGTGACTCTCATATGTCTCCTGCTCAAAAACCTCCTGGTGTTTTCAGGCATATGGAATTAAGGGCAAGCTCAGTAATATGTTATACAGAACCCTGAATACGTGGATGTTATCTTTCTTTCCAGGCTCGTCTCCCTTGGTTGCTTTCTCACACATCAAAGTGAATTGCTTACTAGTTCCTATACAAACCTCACACATACCTGTCTTTACCTTTGCTTGTGCTGGTCTCACTCACCTTTATTTCCATTTGCCAGCGTGTAGGTTATACGCCACATTCCTCCTGAGACTCTTCTTACTTTGCTCCATAGCATGTAATTTTGTCTTCCTCTGAGCCGGCACTTAAACCATATTCAGCTTCGTCACGTAGTTGTTAGTGCTCTAGAGGGATACAACCCAGGCACGGAGGGGTGCGGGTGTCTCCGGAGCACTTACACAGTGTCTCACGCAAAGCACTTGCTAAAAAAAGATTTGTTGAATTCAAGTGGGATAATCTATAGGGTCAGACTACATTCTTTTTTTTCAAAATAAATTTATTTATTTTTGGCTGCGTTAGGTCTTCGTTGCTGCAGGCGGGCTCTCTCTAGTTGCGGCGAGCGGGGGCTACTCTTCGATGCGGTGCGCGGGCTTCTCACCGCGGTGGCTTCTCTTGTTGTGGAGCACAGGCTCTAGGCACACGGGCTTCAGTAGTTGTGGCACGTGGGCTCAGTAGTTGTGTCACGCGGGCTCAGCAGTTGTGGTGCACGGGTTTAGTTGCTCTGCGGCATGTGGGACCTTCCTGGACCAGGGCTCAAACCCGTGTCCCCTGCCTTGACAGGTGGATTCTTAACCACTGTGCCACCAGGGAAGTCCCAGACTACATTCTTAAAGAGCCTGAATGGCAGATGGTGAGAAACTAGTCAGGGTGCTTTGAACCCTATCTCTAACTATTCTTTGGTCCAATTAGACCAATTTGGTCTAATTTGGTCTAAAATTAAGAGGCTTCTAAGGGTAAATATAACTTGGTGAGAGAGAAAAGCACTTTCTGGAAAAGTCTCATTTTATACAACTGTGTCGCTTTGGTTCAAGCTCAATGACTCTCTTTTGCTTTGTAGCTAGTGAATTTCCACCATCTGAGCCTCAAACTTGAGCCAAAGGAAATTCCATTTCATAGAAATCTCGGAAGAAGCTTCCTATTAGAATTTCAAACAAAGGCAGAGTTTCTAAGTTTCCTGAGGCAAATGAGGGCGATTTAAAATTTCATCAAGGTGTACATATTCTCCATCTAGTTTTTAAGTGAATGTGGGTTGAGAAGTCTGGAAATTTCCGGCTCACAGATGTCCTTTTAGCATGATTTTCCTGCTCCACGTAGGCACAATCTGACACCTTTTATAGGGTTAAACTTCGGGTCTTTGGGTACATTCAAATTCTGGAGTGGAGAATGGATAAGATGTGGTGAATGGGATAAGAATTGTCATAACTTCTTCTGGCTGAACATCTCAGAGATCCATATGAAATGATTCCTACTGGCAAGATAAATGAACACATGATAGACAGACTTTCTTGGGTGTAAATAGGCTGCCTGATCCTCTCCCCCACACCCATCGTTTCCACCAAGTGCCTCGATTTTGTTCTCTGTCGCTTTCCCTTACCAGGTAGCGATGTTGATTTGTGCTGGCTTCCTGATCGCCTGGATTCCTTACGCAGTGGTCTCCGTGTGGTCAGCTTTTGGAAGGCCAGACTCCATCCCCATACAACTCTCCGTGGTGCCAACCCTCCTGGCAAAATCGGCAGCAGTGTACAACCCCATCATTTACCAGGTCATCGATTACAAATTTGCCTGTTGCCAAACTGGTGGTTTGAAAGCCACCAAGAAGAAATCTTTGGAAGACTTCAGGTAAAATTTCTGAACCTGCAAATGAGGGATACCCTCTTTGTTTCAAAATTCCGTGGGGTTCAAGCCACTGGGAATGCTGCCTTCTTAGGGTTAGAGCTCATCACTTAGGATTAGTGCTAGGAGGACTTTACTTTCTGTTCACCAGAATTCCTGAAATCAAGTAGTCAGATATATAGGAGTTGGACAACAGGAGTAGAGGGCGGGAAAAGTGATTCTGCTTTTTATTGTAGGGCAGCCAAGATACGGAGCCATGACCATCTGAACATCCACCCTGTATCACTCCCATGTGGAACCAAATCCACTTCACTCCAAGAGTTACTGTGCCACATGGCATCGATCCAAAATTAAATTTTCACCACGGAAAAGATTCTCTTGTTTGGGACATTTCTACCATTAGCTAAGATATAGGATTTGGACAGGCAAAGGAAGGGGAGAAGGGGAGATGACGTTTTTACTCTCTGCCAGTTTCTTTATTTTCACAGCAAGACCCATATTATTTCTTCTCTTTGTCAGATGAGGAAATGGAGGTTCAAGTAAGGTGAAGGTCTGTTGGGTTTCAGAACTCAAGCATGTTGACCCATAACTATATCTACTTGCTTTAAACTGATCTTCATTCTAGTTCAAACACATTCTAAAAGATCTACAGTTTTAATGTTAGCACTTATTACCATTTTAGGCTATGACTACTGTGTTGCTTTTAATTATCCCATTTTCTGAAAAGATCCCCGCCATAGGATAATAAAAAATTAAACAGAATAAAAAGATCTACATTTTTATACTTCCTTCCCCCACATATTGTGATTTTGATGTCCTGTTTTACATCTTCTGCTACACAATGAACAAGTGAGTTTGGGGATCCAGCGCCATTTTTCCTAAAGACCCGAAAGGCTCAGGGTGAGTCAAGAGTGGCGGGTGATTGGTCGTGTTCTATCCACTCAGGGACAGTCTTAGTAGAATGTGGAACAGGCACAAAGTTCCTGGTCTGAGGTGAGGGGTATTGAACGGCCCCTTAATTCTTACTCACTTGAAGTCTAGATACTTTTCAATGCTATTTTCCTTGAGTAAGTAGGGAACAGAGGAAAAGGTAGAATTAACTATGAGAAGATGTGGGTGTTTTTTTTTTTAAACATCTTTATTGGAGTATAATTGCTTTATAATGCTGTGTTAGTTTCTGCTTTATAACGAAGTGAATCAGCTATACATATGCATATATCCCCATATCCCCTCCCTCTTGCATCTCCCTCCCACCCTCCCTATCCCACCCCTCTAGGTGGTCACAAAGCACCGAGCTGATCTCCCTGTGCTATGCGGCTGCTTCCCACTAGCTATCTATTTTACGTTTGGTAGTGTATATTAGTCCATGTCACTCCGAAGTGAGAGAAGATGTGGGTTTTGACCTTGTTCTTTCACTGTGCTCGGGCAAGTGACAAATCTTTTGACCTTGAGTTTCCTCAGCATGTTGGTACAGCAGCAAAAAAAAGATAAAACAGGCACAAAACGAAAGGTAGTGCTGTCGCTGTTGCTGTGGTCCAGGGGAAGAAACACACGACTTGGAGGTAGGAGACCAGAGTTTAAGGTCGATTTTGCTGTTTACAGTAGCTCTACATCTTTGGGAAAATGAACCACTCAGAGCCTAGGATTGGGATGAGCTGAGGGCAAAGCCCATCTTCCAAGCTGTAATAATTACACAAAATGCCCAGGTGAAAAGGGCTAGGTGACAACTGTTAGTGTTCTTTTTTCCACATTGTTGGTGGTTATTACCATCTCTGTTGAATTGACTAGTTAAATTCAAATGCTAAAATGCATCTGTTTTGGACATAATAACACTTTGTCCTTATCAGCTATTAATACTCTATTATGGGGCTTCCCTGGTGGCGCAGTGGTTGAGAGTCCGCCTGCCGATGCAGGGGACATGGGTTCGTGCCCCGGTCCGGGAAGATCCCACATGCCGCGGAGCGGCTGGGCCCGTGAGCCATGGCCGCTGAGCCTGCGCGTCGGAGCCTGTGCTCCACAGTGGGAGAGGCTACAACAGTGAGAGGCCCGCGTACCACAAAACAAACAAACAAACAAAAAAACACAACAACTCTATTATGAATGCAGGTAGGGAGAACACTTGTAATGGAGCAGCTGCGGGAGAAAATAGTGAGGCACTTTTTCATCTGAAGGAGATGGGAATTTGACAGGAATGACTGAAGACAAATTTCACTCACCTCATAATTTGGCTTCAGACTGACTCTGTGTTCTGTATATTTGCTCACAAGTGTGAGTAGCACGTAAATATTCAACACTCCACAATACAAAGAGAAAAAAAATTAGGTGGAAGAAAATGACTTAGGGCCACAAAGCTTTGGAAAAATCAGTCAGGCAAGGGACAATTCGGTTCACCTGCTCCGATTAGCCATTTATATGAAACAGAGCAATTGCTTTGCCTAACGATAGCAAGGGCTGCTTCCTTACTCCAGAGTTTCAGCTTTTGGTGGAAAAAGCAGGCGGTGGTGATGAAGCAGGGTGGAGGCCTTGGATTCTAGAGGCTGAAGCATCTTCAGAGAAGAAATGTTGAAAAGGTGTGATGAGTTGCAGATTCTAGAAGGATCTATTTTGGGGGAGAGCCAGAAGGCGGAGCAGTGGCCACCAGACTTTTCTTTTTAGCTTTCCAAAGAAGACAGACAAACAAGAAGAACAATATTTATCTTTGCTGCTATCAAAAAGCTAAGAAAATAGGTAATGTGGAGGTCCATAGAGTGAGGTGTAGGCATAGGAAGCCAGTTCAGAGTGGCTAATGTACTACCAGAACAATTCAATTGAATTAAACTGGATTCATTTTATCCTTGGTCTTTCATTTTCTGAGCTCTGAAATGTACTACTCATGATGGGAGACTCTCTTGGGAAATAGTTTGAATTCAAATAAAAAAGCTAACGTGTTTGAGTATGAGATTGTTGAAATAAATTTTGAGTAACTTTAACGGTTCATTAAAAGTTAACTCATTTTCCCCCCCTTGAATTGAGTCCCCTGAGATTTTGGTAGACGCTGATGAACTGAAGGAAAAAAATGTGGCCAAGAGCCCTTTTTGAAGTTTTATTATTCACTACACTATATTATCCGGAAGTAGTCTCGCATATTTTGTAAACAGTGTTTCCGCACCCTGGCTGTGTATTAGAGACATGCAAGGGAAATTTGAAAAAATACCGCTCTCTGGACCCCATCTGCAGAAATTTGGATTTAACTGGTCTGGATTAGACCTGAGCATCGGTTGTTTGGTTGGTTATCTCTCCCAGATGATTCACATACACAGCCGTGGTTGAAAGCCAGTGAACCAGAGTCTGGGAAAGGAAGACACTGACGTTGCAGCACGTGGAGTCATAGGCCTTTCACCCCACCTACCTAGAGACCAATGAGGCCACCAATCACCAGTGACAGGTGACCCAGACTTCAGATGCAAGGCCAATCTTAGGTGGAATAGAAATGTTTAAAAGAGCTGGTGGTGCATAGTGAAGGCCTGAGGCATTCCACATTCCTAGTATTTTAGTAAAGATAAAGAACAAAGAAGAACAAAGCCCCAGACTCTGGCATTGCTTGTAATCATGCCTCCTCTGACCACGTTAGCTGGGTGAGTCACAGGGCCCAACTGAGTGGTAGGTTGGTGTGCAGAGAATTTTGTCCTAGAGGACAGGAAACTCACTAGGGCACAGGAAATGTGCTCTAAACCAGTGGCTTGTTTTTGGAAAGCTCTGCCCAAGGAATTTCTTGACTTTGAATATTCTAAATTGAATTATTATTTTCCATCTCTTTCTAATTCAAGTTTTGTGCATATAATCTTCGTGGTACTCAAGCTTGACATGCCATACATATATGTCTTTGTGTATGTATCTGTGTGTGTATGTACATATATAGTGTATTATATATATATTAAATTGCATCTTTCTTCTCCTATATCCAGGCTGCACACTGTAACCACAGTCAGGAAGTCTTCTGCTGTGCTGGAAATCCGTCAAGAGGTATGAAGTTGGACACGGCATTACTCATGGACACAATGATTCACTTATTTGCTTCTTCACTGCTGTAAACGTTTGTGACCACACTTCTATCTCGATATTACATTTTTATATTTTGTACCCTCTCCCTCTTTTTCTTTAGGCCAAGATTTGCTAGGAAATTCCAGTGGCCAAATGGAAACTAGATGATAGGTTACTACTTCCAGGAATATTACTAGAATGAGCCTCCCTGGAATTTTTTTCTTTTTAATTCTATTTTAAAACCTATTGTCATGGTACATAGTATGAAGTCTGAGGTATTAAGAACAATGTTTAAAAGTTTTATTTATTAGGGCATATTTAAATTCATTACATCATCATTATTATTTCTTAATGTAGGGCCAGGGAGGCCATTTCTGGGGCTCATTTAGGTGGGTGATCATGGGGGCAGGGTGTTGGACCTCAGGCTCTCTGACCGGGAGATGCTCTTGATTCTTGAAGCCTCTCTCTTCTCATGCGGACAGAGGGTCACACCCTAATGGTAGTGATGCCACAAAGTAGTCCTCTAAGGAAATCAATTTTGCCTTAAATCCCTCAATGGAAAACTCTCTTGTATCTCAGAATTTGAGGACCAAAGAGATTCCCACTGATGATAATTTGACTCTTATGAATTTTTTCATTAAGTTCTACATACTACTATAGTGGATGTGACAGGGCATTACTAGCTATAATTATTTAAGAAACGAATTTAGTGAACTAGCTCTGTATAAGTGCTGTTTCTTTTATTCTTTGTTACCTTTGTTCTTTCTTTTGTTCCTTCTTTTTTCGCAACAAATACCTTGTGAGGTCCGCAGGTAAAGAGATGCAGATGCCTGCCCTTTAAGAGTTCGTAAAGGCAGCAGGCATGTAAATACTAGGTCTACATTGGCCTTCAACTCCACGTCTATCTTCTCTCCTAATTCAGCATGCAAGGCCATCTCTACTACAGTTCTCTATTTAAGGCCAACCACGTGTTACCCCTGCTCCCAGCTCCCATCTACCTCCCCCTCCTGCTAGGAACATAACGCACCGATTCTGATCCTGCTTTTCTGACAACGGCTGGTGAGAGAAGTGAGGAAGGGAAGGGAGGGGCTGTTGGTACTCTCTCCACCCCTCCCCACTCCTTTCACTCAAGGATGGATAGAGAATGGACCCTCCTCCAGGGTTCAGCCTTCAGTGCAGGACACCTGCAGTTTCTTGGTCTTTCAGTTTCCTCCAGAGTTGGGGTGGGGGACCAGGAATGGGTTGTTGTGTGTCAGTGGTTTAAGAAAAATACTAAATAGATGTGTGTATAAAACACACTCTATGATGCAAGCAAAAGGAGTGACAAATCTACTTGGGGCTTGGGACTGCTTGAGAAAAGAAGCAGGATTGTCCTGAAAATAGAGAGGCCAGGGACTTTTAGGCAGAAAATATAGAGGTGTGAAAAAGTGTGCTGCCACAGGTGGAGAGCGACACAGGTTTAGAGAAGAAAGTCTGTATCTGCACCCCAGCTCTGGGCCCTTCGGAGAGCCTGTAGAATGGGGATAGTAACAGGAGTTTGCTCACAGGGTCATTGTGAGGCTTAGAAGAGAAAATATCCATATAATTCACTTAGCACCCTGCCTGAAACAGAGGGAGCATCCCTTACATGTTGGCAATTGCTCTAATTATGATTAAGGTGGGTGCTGGTTGTCAGAAGTGGGCCTGGAAGTTGTAGTCAGCAAGGCCTTTGTTGTTTATGCTGTTCTGTGAATTTTACCTGCAAGGTAATGCAGAGACCTTGCAGGAATTCAGGCAGGGGAAGGAAGAAATGAAGTTTATGATTTTTATTTTTTAATGTAAATTTATTTATTTACTTTTATTTTTTGCTGTGTTGGGTCTTCCTTGCTGTGCACGGGCTTTCTCTAGTTGCGGTGAGCCGTGGCTACCCTTGGTTGTGTGCGTGGGCTTCTCATTGCAGTGGCTTCTCTTGTTGCAGAGCACGGGCTCCAGGCGCAAGGTCTTCAGTAGTTGTGGCACACAGGCTCAGTAGTTGTGGCTCACGGGCTCTAGAGCACAGGCTCAGGAGATGTGACGCATGGGCTTAGTTGCTCCGCAGCATGTGGGATCTTCCTACACCAGGGTTGGAACCCGTGTCCCCTGCATTGGCAGGCGGGTTCTTAACCACTGCGCCACCAGGGAAGTCCAAGCTTATGATTTTTAGAAAGACCGGCCTGATGACCATATGGAGGGTGGATTGTCCTGGGTGGGGATGGGGTTCAAGATTAGAGATTTGGAGACAAGTTAGGCAGCTTTATAAAGAAATTACAACTGTTAATGGGGGCCTGGATTAAGGAATGGTAACAGAAATTAAGATGAAAATATTTAAATTTAAAATCTTTTAAGAAGTAGGGGATCTTGGCAATTGATTGCCTGGAGAATGGAGGAGTCAGGATGACCCACAGGCGTCTGCTTAGGAAACTGGGAGGATGATGGTTTCTACAGAAGGGAAAAATGCATGTGGGAGTGGGACGGAGGGCAGATAATGAACTATATTTGGGATGCGTTGAACACAGTGTCACAACACGGGCCAAGCTATTTAAAATAGTGGTTAAAAATAATCTACATTTCATACCGGTTGATATGGGGATTATAGAGTTTGGGAGTTAGCAGGTAGGAAAAGCATGTTAAGGAGGAAATTGTTGGTCTCAACCTGAAGAAAATGAAGTGAAGGAGTTTTTGTTTGTTTTGTTTTTGAGGGAATGATTATGGAAATAAATGTTGGAGGGAATAAGTACAAAAGAGCATTCAGTTGAGTGTCGGTTTGTCTAGAAGGTAGAATTTAACACTGACATAGGGAGTCCCTGAAGGTAGACCATACCCTGTCATTTACTAACTGGTTAACTGGAATGTGGTCTTTAACACAGCTTTGAAAAGCAGGAACAAGAAAAGGTTAGTAGAGTAATGGGGGTGTGGGGCGAGGGGAGGAAGCGTTTAATTCTAGGAGCCTTGAGGGAAGTTCCGAAAATTCTCTTCTGCTTCCAATTTGAAAATATGATTTAAAAAGTGATCCTCCATGTTGTAGTTTTACAATTTTTTTGGTGGTACTCTGGGATCTGGGAGGCTCCAGAAATGTTCCCAGTATCTATAGGGAAGGACAGAGCTGGTCCTTGGGATAGAATGGAGGAAGAAAAGAATGATTCTTTGAGGGTGAGCTTGTATGCACCGGGCTGCCGGTGGGTAATTGCCCCACCCCCAGGGTCTTCCAATGATTTGAAAAAGCCCTGTGTAGTCTCCAGACACCTCTACTAATGTAAGTTTACTTTAGCTTAAAGCAAGACATTTCCTTTTGTGTGCTGATGTGGTTGTGTGTAAGACAGACTTTGAAATCTTGAGCAGGTACTATGTCTATTCTCCTCTAGGTTCTGGTGACTGGTCCAGTGCCTGATGTGGGATGGGCACTAGGAAACTGAATGGTTGAAATCAGTCATCAAAAGGGTAGCTATCAGGTTAAGATTTGGGAAAGATTTGGAAGTATGGGCTAGCGTATTAAATCGAGAATGTAACATCCTAGATATCTGATTTATTCTTTAAGTTCACTTATTCACCTGCTTCTATGGACCTCCATTTAAATATGACCTGTCTCATTAATGAGTGAATGAATAAATGAATTTGTGAAATGGGAATTAAGAAAAGAAATGCCCTATTAACTTGAAAGGTTGGATTTCAAGAATCATAGTAAATTCCAAATACATTTTGATTTTTTCCAAGTAGAGTGAGGCAACAGGAGTATATTATGCAGTAAAATCCTATTATTTGACTCTTAGAAATATAGTTGTCTCAAGAATCAAGCATGATGCTTATTTAGAACTGAAGTGGTAACTAAAAAATTTTTCTCATTTAGTTTTCCCTTGAAAAACTCAATACCACCTCTAATGAGCTTTAGAAATATGAACCCCAAATCCACCTTGAAAAACTCAATACCACCTCTAATGAGCTTTAGAAATATGAACCCCAAATCCACCAATGGGAATGCTTCTCCATTAAGTTAGTGCAAATGAGGGAGAAACAGGAAGAGCGGAGGAGACTGAGAGTAGGATACTGAAGGGGTCGCTGATGCCTGCATAACAAAATGTCTTAAAGACTTTCGAAATGTCAGAGGACATTTTATAGAGTGAAGATATACAAGCAGACCTTGGAGATATCGCAGGCTCGGTTCCAGACCACCACAATCAATGGAATATTGCAATAAAGCAGGTCACACGAATTCTGTAATTTCCCCGTGCACATAAAAGTTATGTTTACAATCTACTGTAGTCTATTAAGTGTGCAGTAGCATTGTGTATAATTGTATGTAGGGATCGTCCCAGTTTTATCATCTGATGATGAAATAAATTATATATATATATATATATCCCTCACATGTATCACAGGCTCTAGAATAGACAGACATTATATACATTACATGAAACATATTTGAGAGCAAAAGTCATTCAAACTGTATATGTGCATTATTGTTGGTTTGGTTTTGATTTGGTTTTAACATTGACCAAATCTACATAGGCAAATACTGCATTCTCTCATTCAGCTTTGAATTCAGGAAGCTTTTATTAAAGGGCCTGTAGTCTACACTGTCCTGAATGTTTTGGGAGATGCAAAAAAGGGGAGGATGTGCTTTCAGTTCTTTAAGAATTTGGGGGTTTTGGCAAAGTCTTGACCTCTATCTACATTATAAATGGTTTTAATAGTAAAAATTTTTAGATGGGCATCTACAGACGCCAGTAGGGTTTACTTTGATGGCGTACTGTGAGAAAACGCAAAATGTCAAGACAGATCCTGGAAGCGGATTTGCAGAGGCGCTTCTGTGCCCCAGATGAGCAGAGAACCACGGGGTTTCTGACAAGTCTTTTCGAGCTGAATTCATTCCTTGCCTGGGGCAACGAGCTGCCGTAATCTCTGGATATTTGAACGCTTGGTTTGAGCAAAGGCAAAGTTCACAAATCTGTTTCTTTCCCCAGGTTACAATAAAATTGGGCCAGCTAGGCGGTTTGGGGAAATTATGCATTTTCTCCCAAACAAAGATTAGAGCATCAGAGAGACGGCATCGTTTAGAAGTACTGAGTACGGTTGCTCATTCACCCAGAGCTGATCTCAAACTCAGGTTCTGTCACTTACCAGCTGCATAGGCCTGGGCAAATGACTCGATCGCTCAATGTCCTGATTTGTTCTAGCTGTGAACTAGGGACAGTCTTACCTCATTAGGATTTGTTGTGAGTGATTTAAGTTTGTAAGGTTCTTAGGAACCTTACAGTGGAACCTGGTCCACTGAAATTACACCATAAATGAAAGCTGCTATGATCAACACAGCTAGTGTTAGGAACTGCCACCTCGGGAAGATGCTCACCTGTTTAAGCCACCTTTGGAGGCAGCAGGTAGTGCATTAGACCAAGAGGGTAGAGGTTTGCTCCATTCCAGTGGGAGCCCTTCTGGAAGGAGAAGGGGGCAGGAGTGCCTTGTCTCTTTAGTTCTAACGGAAGGATCAAGATGATCAGCCCTTCACTGAGGTGAGAACCTTATAATTATAATTATAATTATATAATTATATAATTATATATATTATATAATTATATATATATATAAATATATAATTATAATATATAATAATAAATTATAATTATAATTTCCCACTATGAATCTTTATGGAAATAGAGGCAGAATCGGAAATTCTCTTTGAGGTTTCAAACTAGTTATAGAAATTCTCAAATAGTCACCTGGCCCTCAGGTCACTAGCTGGGGAGTGGAGTTAGAGCAGAGAAGATTCCATTTCGAAGGCTTATTTAGGATTTTTAACCTGTTAATGTCTGTGTACGATGTGTAGCGTGTGGTCTAAATCCTTGCTGCCTACAGTGTAGTCTTCGGAACAAGAGCTTGGGTATTTTTTCAAAGCTGGCTAGATTCTCCTTCTCACAAAACCAGGGGAAGGGAACATGAGGCTGGTGGGCGAGTCAACACATTCCTCGCCTACAGGGGTGTTTTAGTGGGATTTACTACTCAAAGCTAATCTATTTAGAGAGAAGGAAATTTCCCTTGATACCAAGACTTACACTTCTGTAAGTATTTTCTTACTTACATCCACTTACCCACACACCCAAGTGAACAAAATCTAATTTTGTTAGAGGAAAAGAAAAGCATCTGATCCATTTGAAAAAGGAGCCAAATTCGACAGCAGCCAACGTGTGGGATTTATCCAAACTGCCCAGAATTCTATCTGAAGCTACACATTTTGACATTCCATCCATGTAGGAAGCACAGCCATGGATGAGCCCAAACTGATCAAAAGCTTTAAAGCATAGGAAGTGAAGAATAACAGCATGAAAGTAGCAAGTCACTCTCAACACTCCCGGAGAGTGGAGAACCCGGCACCCTTCTCTAAATACAGGACCAGTCCTGAACACCGCACAAATACCCCCAAGCTCGGGTTTTGCAGGAACTCGCTGCCGTTGGGGAACTGGCAGGGCATCCATCCAAAAGAGAATCTAAGTCTGCAGTTGAGCTTGAAACAAAGCCCTTAGCTCAGGGTGAGGATGAAACCAAGAACTCTTTAAAGATGATACTAGTCCTAAGATAGGGAAGATGCCCAAGAGGAGAAAAGACCCTACCCTTTGTTGTCAACTCAAGTCCCGCTGCTTCCTGCTTACCAAATCAATACTCAGAAACGTTGATAGAAAGTAAAGGTGCCTTTAATCAGAATTCCGGCAATCTGGGGAGGTGGTGGACTCAGCGTCCCCCAAAGACTACCTCTGAAGATTCTGTTGGTCCATGAAAACTTTTAAAGGGAAACAGGGAAGTAGTCTCGGTTAATCATTGAGATGGGGGTCAAACATGTCGTCGACGTGCCCTACTGTGTGCAGGCTTGTGTACAGACTCTTCGACTCCCCGTGATCTGCCTCCAGATATTATCTTGTTCACACAGGTTGGTCACACAGTTTGTTCGGGAGACTACTGAAGGGGAAGCTAGGGGAGAGATCTGGTCATCTGTTAATTACTTATTTTTCATTTCTACTGCTTTGATCTACGGAAAGAACTGACAAGTTAGGCAAGGTATTGTGTGACTAAAAGATCTGAAAGGTGCGCTTGGGCGGGAGATGAGTAGAGCATAGGGGTGCCTAGTTTCAAAGTTAGTTACCATACAGCTTTGCTAAAGTGACACGTAAAGGGGCTTCCTGCTGAGGGCGGTTTCCTGCAAAGAGCTGCTTACGACACCATCTCTTTTGAGCCTTCTCCTGGTATTGTTAGCTGAGGTAGCTGGGCAGCCACCAGGGAGGAGCCTGCAACGGAGGGTGTGGGCTGGGAGCAGGACAGTCCCAGAAATCAGCAGTCTGGTCCACCTGGAGCCAGGAGACCAGGCAAGCACTGCTGTGAGAAGCAGCTGGCTCAGGGGTCTTCATGGTAAGAATCAAGAGCCCCTGGACTGTAATGGGTTGAGTGGATAAGGCAGAAATGAGAGGGCAGTGGAGGTGCATGAGACAGTGGATGAACAAGAGAATTTCCTGTCTTGTGCGGGGTTAATGCAGCTGTTGCTCGTCCGGTCCCTGCGGGTGGACACGGCGACTTGGAGGATCTCATAAACTGGGGACTCTGTGGCAGAGGAGAGCAACGACTTCTTCTAGGCAAACTCTACAAAAAAATATTTGCTTGCAAAAGTTGATATAAAAAGGACTCCTTTAAATTCGTTTAAAAATTATTTATTTATATTTAGCTCCTGGAGAAAATACCAGAAGTGGTTAAATCATTGTGTGCATCATTTAGCAGCAAAACAAACACCCTGACTAGAATATCTAGCCGTTGCCTCACCCCTTGGTCACCCTAAATTTCCTAGGCGGTGGCACCAATGCCATGCCCTTCCTGGTCATAATTAACTGAATAATTCTGAAGGCTATGTATATAGGCATTGTAAGTATACCTGTGATACTGGAAAGAAGTAAGGGAGTGGTTTATTCCGTATTCAGCAGTGTAGTGCCTTGGTTCGGTTTAATGTTGTCTTGATTTAATTTAGCACAAGTATAGCTTCCTTTATTTTCAGTCGACTGTGGGGAACTATGGAAGTGTTTTCAGTATATGCAGATTGTTTCCAGATTTCCATTTTGGGATCATATATTTGAGGGCAGAGTAGTCCTCATTCTCATCCAAATGTGGCAACTGAAGCTCATCTATCAGAGTTGCCTGAGATGCTTGTTTAAAATGGAAATCCTCGGGCCCCATTCCACACCTCCTACATCAGACTCTCTGTGGAGTGGTACCTATTTAAATCTGTGTGATGTTTAAATCTAGTGGTGTTTATTTATATCTGCATTTAAATAAACATCCCAGGTGGTTGTTATATGTTCCTCGGTTTGAGAAGGGTAGTTTTAAGAAGGAATAAGAGGGAATGCTAATCTAGGTGATATGGGTCTAAACAGGGGTACCGGGGCTTCAGAGGAAGAGCTGGATGATAGATGTAGTTTGGAAATAAAAATTGGTAAGAGTTGGCGATTCATTGGCTGTGGGTAATGGGTAGCAAAGGAAAAGGAAATGCTCTTCCTGATGAAAAAAACTCTGACTTCAGTTATTGAAATGAGATAGAGACTATTTTTCTCCCACCTAAAACTGTACCTCTTCCTGCCTTCTCCCCCAGGATAATTCAGATAGTTGCTCACTAATTTCTTGGTTTTTATTCTGGAAATGAACCAGAATGTCTAAAAATGAACACTCAGTTTAGTTCCCCAGAAACTCAAAACGATGTCCGGAGTGGTTGGTCAGAATGTGTATTTATTCAAATGAAGGTCCCAATACATAATACAGTATATTTTTGAAATTGTCATGCCAAATGTGAGAGATGTGGAGCCTGGCAAGAGTAATTTAGGTAAACGAAGGAGTCTGTTCTGTGGGCAGATTGGCCATTAGAGAGCTAATGAGACTTGTTTATGAACCAATGTTATCATCGTTTTTTTTTAATTTCTGGGAGAAAATGTTCTTTAGTTGATAATTTTATCATCCCACATGTCTGTTGATCAGATTCCTCAAACGAAACGCTCAAACTTCACAAATCCACAAGCTAATCTGTCATAGATAATCCAGAAGTGTCATCCGAGGTCCCTCCCATATATTTGAAGGAAACACTTCAAGGATACCGCTGGCTTTGGCTGTTCTGAATAGCATGAGCCCCTGTGTGATGCCAGCAAAGCCCCAAGCAACAATCTGATTGGAAAGAATATTGCTAAGGGAGTTGTCAGAACTGGTTTCTGTCCCCGGTTAGTTGTATGACCTTGGTCCAACACATGACTGGATAGTGATGTTAAATCAGACATGAATGTAAACCTCAAGGAGCTTGTATTCTAACAGGAAGGGCAGAGTCAAGGGATAGATGGATAGATAGTTTGGCTTTAAAGAGGAAGTAGTTTGAGAAGAAACTTAAAGTATGGGTTAGGTTTTTGGGTATGGGAGGAGGTCAGGGGACTGGCCCCTGAGGGGCATGACCAGAGGATAGAAAACAGTTTGCACTGGATGGATCAAAGACTGTGTAGGAGTAAGTTAGGCTGTACAGGTGAGTAGGGGGCAGATCCTAGAGGGTCTTACAGGTTAGTCTGAGGAGGTTGCATTTCATTCTAGGCAATATATCTCAGGAGTAGAAGACAAGGACAGGAGTTGGGAGGCTAGGCAAGTGGAACAGAGAAGGGAGTCCTGAACTAGAATAGTGACCATTAGAATGTTCAGGAAGGGAACAGGATGAGATGCATCTGGAAAGCTTGAATCTGCAGGACCACTTACATGTGGGAAAAGGAAAAAGAAATTCATGGGAGAAGCTGTCGTCAATGACAATATCCATCCCCACCCCGTCCTTCTGGTGTGTGTGTGTGTGTGTGTGTGTGTGTGTGTGTGTGTGTGTGTGTGTGTGTGTGTGTGTGTGTGTGTGAATGTGTGGTATGATTAGGGTCTGGATTTAGTTTTAGAATCTCCCACTGACCTGGTGGTACGCTTCTCCTTGAAACTCAATTTTTCCTTCTCTACAATGGGAATAACATACTTACTGGCTCTGAAGAGTGCATCTAAATTGCTCACATGGTGTCTGGCACATACAGAGATGTTAGCTTACAAATGTTGGTTCTCTGACCTCCCACCCCCACCCTATTTGCCCTATTAGGAGAAAAGTAATTTACAAGGAATGTCAGAATAATGATGCACCCTAGGAACACTGAAGTCAACTAGCTGCGTGGTCTCATTCTAGGATAATGGCAGAGTTACCAACTACAGCATGCTGGAGACCCACATTTTCAACATCCTCCCCTGCACACCTTAATCTAGTAAATAAGGGACTGATGTTCTAATGAACTGGGCTTTTGAGAGCTCATCTGGACCCAGAGCTGATTCAAGGAGGTCAGTCTGTGTCTTCTTCTGGGTCAGCTTCACTCCCCGTCTGTAATTTGACTTGTTCTCTTACAGAAGAGGTGCTGGGCAGACATGAGTGTGCATTGGTGAAAATATATTTTAGAACTGACAAAGCAACGCATAGGGGTCTTCTGCTGATGGGAAGGGTCGCCAGGTTAGGGAGGCAGGTTTGGTCCTGATGCCTTTACCGTAGTATCTGAGTACCTCCCTAGGGTTTTTTCCAGGTCAAGTCCAGTTTCCGTGAGGATAGTGTGGGCTTCCTGTGCTCAGAGGTTCCATCATGACAGTTAATGTGGAGGTCATTGCAGATGCAGGTTGCCAGATGTGGGTCCCATGTGTGCAGAAACTGCCCAATTCTCACAATCGAATTACTTCCTCCTCTTTTTTTCTTTTCTTTTTTTCCACCTTAAGGATCTTCGGAACGTCCCCTATTAGACGTCTTTAGAGAATAAGAAGTCAAACCAGGGCAACCTGAATCAATTTTTTTTTTTGTAAAGAGGAGAACAGAGACCCATTATTCTTATAACTCAATAGAATTGTTTTTTAATTTATTTTTTCTTTATTTGAACTGTACAATAGGAACAAAATAAGAAGAGTCTACCTTAATTTCAAAGGTAACTCTTAGTTGAAAAAGAAAGTCACAGTGCTTGACCAGAGGGAGAGTGGAGATAGGAAATTTAGAGGATGGAAACAAACTTCAGTATCTCATAAATTTTGAGTGGATTATAAACACATAAGAGATGAATAATAAGGCCCTGCTTGGAGACTGAAGTGGTCTAGCTGGGAAATGACTAATGCATGAACACAAATCTTGGTGGCAGGTTGGTTAGCTGAGAACTTTCTAAAGATTAAATGAATAATAGAATTTTGTTAATGCCCTGAAATGAGTTTAAATCATTAAATACATGATGCAAATATGCAAGTACCTTTAATTGGGCATAATTAAAAATAATGAGGTATGTTTAAAATAATGACATTTAGAGCAAGAGAGCAGTTAGGGAGAATTTGTCCAAAAAGCCAACAAGTGATAGTAGTGTGGTGATTTCATTGTTATCAGTAGAGAGAATTCTGTTCCTATAATAAATTGGGCACTTTAGCAAGTGAAATAGGTTCTAGGTCAACTGCACATCCTTTCCCTGGCAGCTGGAAACCTTGGCATTCCCAGAAGACAGCTTTAGTTAAAATGAAAAATGTACACGACCCTTCAAGTCCAGCCTATTTCTTACTGCATCGGGTCAATGGAATGTTCGGCATATTCAATTCTCTGTAATCCAGCGCTGATTCTGTTTTTCCTTCTGCTAAAGTGGGGTTGGTTGGTTTGGGCTGTACTAGTGTATCATGTAGGCATATGAGCGAAAAAATTAAGCTAATTGGGTTCTCCTTGACTACTGTCTCCATGGGTGACCTCTTCAGGTTCTTTCAGGTGTGTGAAGAGTTTCATCTCCAAGTTAGTGAGAGGAGCAGATAATTTACCTTTGCACGAATGGGTCTGTGAACCTCAGAAGATTAGCCATTCCTCTTGGATTTTGGGGTGTGTATGTGTGTGTGTGTGTTTCTGGTTTGCTTAGTATCTTTTCAAAAAGAATTTTGGAAAAAAGAAATTTTTATGGAATATTTCAAACATATACAAAGGAGAAATAGTACAATGAATTCCAACATAGCCATCATCCAGTTTCAACAATGATCAACACATAGCTTATCTTATTCCATGTTTACCCTCATCCACTACCTCCCTCTCACTCTTCCCCCATTATTTTGAAGCAAATAACATCCTGGGATTACACCACAATTTTATGAATATCTGATTTGTGAGAACAAGATTTCCCAAACTATGATCCACGAAAACCCTGTCCTGAAAAGCTACTGCAAAAATAAAGGGTTTTAATCTTTAAATACTCTGGGCAAATGCTAGACACCATCTCTCCTTTTTGAAGAGGTTCCCTGTACATTAACATATTAATGGTTCTGAGAAATCTGCGTGTAAGAAATTTAAACCAGTATCTTCCAAACTTAATTGAGTCTAGAACTCTTTATTTCCAGCAGATCCTATTTATATCAAGTGGAAGAAATGTTAAGAGAAAATATTTACAACATTTACTAGGCACTCAGTATTTGCCAAGTTTTCTATAAAACATTTTCATATGCATTGATTGCCTTATTTAATCCTTATAATAATACTTTGAGACGGGATTTCCAGATGAATATATTGCCCTGTTTTCAGATGAAGAAATTGAAGCTCAGAAGTATGAAATAACTTGATGAAGGTCACACAGTAGGTAAGAGACAGGGGCAGGATCTACCTCCAGAGGTGTGTGACCCCCTGGAACCTAAGCTCTCATCCACCATGCTGTACATTTGGAGAGGAGGGGTTAGCGATATCTGATGACATGAGCATCCTCTAGCGGCTTTGATATCCTCTTGTTTTCTTATAGTGACAAGGGAAACAAAGGGACAACAAAGCACACTTGGTCAGAGTCACTAGGCTAAGGATTTTGTTTAATAATGCTATTTTCTATTTCCATTGTGCTTTGTACTTTCTAGATTATTACCAATGCCTTATGAAAAGGGTAGGATGGGTGTTATTCCTATTCAGCTGATAAGGCACAGAAAAGGTATGTGTCTTGACCAAGGTCAAAAGTTTGTTACAGTCCTGGAATTAGAACCGCAATATTTATGTCCATTGCATTTTCTTTTGACTGCCCCTGACTCCTGGCTTGTTCTGGTTGATGTGAACTGTGGAAGCAAAGAAAAGGGAGGTTTGTGGGGAGACTGACTTAATTCAGAATTACTTGATAGTGGAGAGTCCACAAGTGGTAATGCTCTTTTCAGAAATATTCTAGAGGCAAGCTCTGGTGCTTTCCTTAACAGCTAGATCATGTTTCTCATGTTTTAGGGTAGGAAAGGATAAATCTAAAGATTTCATTGTTTTAGGACAACTTATGACTCCCATCATGTCCCTTTGCTCCTTTAGACCAGGAAAAATTCCACCAATGCTCATCATGAAACCTGCCCACATCCAACCTCAATCTGTTTTGGAAGCTCTGGCCTATGCCTTGTCGGTGATGGCAGAGGCTCTGTGGAACCACTTTGTGGTTCCTTAGCAGAGATGTCCATGATATAGCTGGAAAGGCACTGAGGGAGAGTTGGAAGAGCAGCTCTTTGTTATCTATCTCACTTTCCTCTGTCAAAGTCAGAGTATTGTCTTCTAGAGTACACGTTTGGTAAATTCTCCCCTGAGTGTAAAATCATGCAGAACAGTTTTAGAATTATGCAATTATTTTCAAATGTGTCATGGGAAGCAGAACAGTTGTATAATATCTACACAGAATTAAGCGCCAGCATTTTTAGAGCTTTACTGAGGCAAACTAAAACACTTCTGATTAACTGGGCATTTATTTTGGCTGAGACAGACTTGCATGGAGATAGGGAACATTGGGATGTATGCTGCTAATAACGAACGTGATCACTTCATTAAAGTAGGTCAAAGTAAGCAAGTGTGATAGGTTTTTTCCCCACATGCTATAATTACCAAGGGAATTCAGCAGGTTTTAGTCCTGTATATAGCTAGGCCATAATAGTATCTAATAAGCAATCATTCATTGCAGGTGATTAAAATACATGTCTCCAGACAGATTAAAAGAGGAGAGATAGAGAGTAAAGCATCATGATCTCATTATGTATTATATTCTCCTCTCATAATTAAGGAAGGTGTAAATTTAAAACTTAATAAAAATGTGGAGGCACCATGATATAACAAGAAGCGCATTGGTCCTTGGGTTAGACAATGGGAGTTAAGGAATCGGTTCTTATACTTCTGACAACACGGCCTTGAGAAAATCATTTAATTTCTTTGAGCCTTGGTTTGCTTATTTGGAAATGAAGATAATAATTATTTGGGGAATCAAATAACATGATATGGGTATGTACAGTCCTAAAACTTTGTTAATAATAATTTTTAAATGTGAATGATAAAGCCAGACTAGAAAGGCAGCAACAAATGACAACAGGGTCCCCTGTACGACGTGGTGTATCTGGGCGTGCAAACCTGAGACTTATGTCTGTGAAACAGGAGTGCATCAGGCTGTCTCCAAGTTCACCGATGAGAGGAGGGTCAGCTAGCTCAAGAGCAATGAGCCAGAGAAAACCAGAAGAGCCAATCACACGCTAAGTATCAACCTTAGAAATGCAGTACATACTGATTTTGGGATCTGTGACACTAAGAAGAAAGAAAGGTGTTTTTTTTTCTGGCCTGGTCACTTTGTTCCTGGTTCCTGGTTCTAAGTTTCTAAGTATGTGTAAGTCAATGGTTATTGTGATAAGAGAGTGTAAATCTTGTTTCTTTTTCTGCTTGGTTTAATTAGGTTGTGATTGTCCAGAATGAAAAATGTCTATTCCATGAACCCAGGGAGCTATTGCTCATACCAAACTTTCAAATCAGTGGAAGCATTCACTTGCCCTAGGAAGTCAGGCAACTTATCCATGTTTCATTCTTGGAGGTTTTAAAACTCAGAGAGCACCAAAGGCTCTTCCCAGAAAACACAGAAAGCTGGTGGTAGAGCCGGAAAAGCCTTCATGAATCAGAACTTTTCCACCTGCTTTATCTACTGCAAGTTAGATGGGTGTTTTGTAAAGTATCCTGAGCATGGCTGTTACTCTACAAAAAGAATATCATTAAGGAAAAGAGAGACCTTAAAACACAGCTAAGGTAGGTAGAAGTGTCTGGCATATGCTGGGGGTAACTTTCAGAGGAATCTGTGGCAATCTGGTAAAAGAAATTAGGAAGTCTGCAGTAATTACATCCTAAATAAGAAGGTGGGCTATATAATCTCCCCAAATGAAAAAGGAAATAAATTCCAGTTATTTTTCAGACAAGCCTTGGGTAGATTACAAATAGTTTGAGTGGCAGGTTGAATTGTTGGGGGAAAATGATTTCCTCTGTAATTAAGTTTGTCTCTTATGCTATAAATGTCAAATGAGAGAAAAAATATAGAAAGATTTCAGTTCATCCTAAAGAGACTACAAAATAATACTAAGAAGAATTTTTTAAAGTTTTTTACTTGATGTTTGCAAATTTAAATAGTAATACAATCTCATTGGAACAATTGGAACAATATCACACAAAGATGTATAAAAGCAAAGATGATCGATCACCTTCCCTGCAAAGTCATCTCAGTGTAAATAGTGTGATGTGTATCCTACTCACACACCTGAGAAAACATGTTAAAAGTGGCAAATTTTTAGATAAAACCAGAGAATTTCAAAGTGCTTGAGACTTTTCAGCAAGATCAGAGACAACCAGAACTACCTTCTTTGGGTTGAATCAATGTAGGAGAAGCTAGACTGAAGGCTTTGGGGCTAGAGTCTGGCAGGGGTCAAAAAAGGGAACCAAGAGAAGCAGATCCAGAATAATTTATTTCTCAAACATTATCTCTGAACTGAGATGCTAGACAATCAGACTTCTTCCCTCAAACCTTACTCCTCATTTCCTTAACTAAGTGTCACAGAAAGAAGTATATGGTGACATGGTAATCACATATCCTTAGAACAGGTGTTATCACCAATGTGTATTTAATATGCATCTTTGGGGGCATGGTTGTAAGGTGCAAAGGTTAGAAAATCAAGCTAGGGAAATGACCCAGACTTTCAGGGCACAGAAAGAAATCAAGGATCTAGAGGCAGATGAACAAGTAAATTACGTAGCAGAATGAATCAAGGACTTAATACATTTGTGGGAGGGTGAGGGAGGAAGATCTGGAGCAGGCACATATTTGGATAAGATGGGCTTGGAGAGGAAGAGCTGCCTTGATTCCAGAGGCAGCTACCTCTGCCTAGTGAATATGATACAGCAAAGTGTTGGAATGAAAGGTAGTAGTGTTCTCATGCAGAGATAAAACTTTAATCTGAATCCACTGGAGCATAATCCTACTATGCCTGGGTTATCTCTTTGGGGCTTTTGACTTGCAGTATGCTATCCAAATTGTAAGATGACAAAGAGCATTACAGCTACACAATGTATCTGTGCATCCACGGGAGAATCTGAGGAAATAACCCTTTTCTTTCTTTTTCTTTCTTTCTTTTTCTTTCTTTCTTCTTTCTTTCTTTCTTTTTCTTTCTTCCTTCCTTCCTTCCTTTCTCTTTCTTCCTTCCTTCCTTTTCTTTTTCTTTCTTTTCTTCTTTCCTTCCTTCCTTCTTTCTTTCTTTCTTCCATTCATTCATCTATTTATGTGATCATATATATGCATGTATATATGTCTTTATATAAACATATGTATCCCTGCATACAATAGGCCAATCTCTCAATCAAAAATTTGTAAAAAATTGTGATGAGTAATAATTGCATTATTTATGGAATTCTTTGAAATGGAAAAAATTGCATATTTCTTGCTCTTGTGGCAATTGGTTTCATTTACAGAAAGCTAAGCAGTAATTTCTTAACTTGGAAATTTTACATATTTCTTAGTGGGACACAATACAGTAGGCTGTTCTGGTTATAAGTTCAGCTGGGCTAGGGCAGTACCCTTTGGAACTTTCTCTTTCTCACTGGGTTTTCATCTTTAGGATCTATCTGAAGTTACCAAAGGCAAGCATTAAAGTTGATGCTTTATAAAAAAAGTCAAACAACTCTCCATCTCCACCCCAGTGTCCATTGCTGAGACATGTGTGAATAAATCGATAAATGAGAGTCTGGCCTCAGAGAGTATGGCTCAGAGATTGTAGACTGTCCATATAGTTGTGCCTTCTGTGAATAGGTTTGAAGAGCAGTTGAATAGATGCTAGAAACAATGGATTTTCCCCTCAAAAATGTTATTGTCTATACAGAGCAGGTACAAATGTTCTAGTACTCATGAATTGGATAGAATGAGTCCTGGTAATAATGGGGATTGTGACAAGGAATATGAAGCTATCCTCTGGGGCCAAGAAACCCTTCACCTGTTCACAGAGCTTCAGAGAAAAAATGACAGGTTCTAATACATATTTTGAAATTCTGAAAAAAATTTAGTCTGTTATGTGTATTTGTTTTTAAAGCTTGAGAAAATAGATGACCAAGGCCAGCTGAAGTGTTATTGTTGAAACTTAATCATCAGTATGCAACATATGTTGTTAAGTACTCACTTTGCAACCTTCATGGATGATTAAAAAACAGTGACCCAAAGATGTTTAAAAAACATTAAAGAACAAAACAAAACAGTGACCCAGGATGGAAAGGGCATCCTTAGCAATGGGAAGGCAATGAGTAGCTTAAGCTTTTTACTTATTGTGATAGCAATTGAGCTTCTTGATAATTTATTGCTGTAAAAATGTCTTTGAAACCACCAATTACTGCTTCCTGTAGATGGTTAGAATTTTGACTCTTATTTGGGAAACTTCTAGAAGCATAATTTGCCAAATTCACTTGTACAAAGCATTTGTAAGTACTCTCTATGAGAATATTCAGAAGATGTTTAGTTTCCTATTTGTTTGCTCTCTCCCAGTTGTGTGTTCAACTAAAGGGCACATTTGGCTACTGCACTGGGGAAAGATGGATTAGTTCTTCTCATCTCTGTCAGTTTCTCTGTATCCTCACATTTAAAATAATTTCTCTCTCTTTTCAAGCCACAGCTGTGTTACTGAAGTGTGTTTTTTCAATAAAGAAAATATGCTGCACTGATGTTCTGAATTATATTGGTTTTGTTCGCATTGTTTATTTTAAATCTGAAGATTCAGTGGCACAGTGGGTAATAAATGAGAGGCTTTGACGGAACTAAGAAAAGCTTACGTTAAAGGGACCAGCCAAATTGTACAATTTGGTAACTCTATCTGCCCATTATGGTGATTTGTGTGGACTCTTCTAAAACTTCAAGATTTAGGTTAAAATGCTCACTGGTTAGGAATATTTCTTAACATTTGATAGTACTGGTTGTTATCCAAGCAACTCAAAGTATCCCTGGGAGTTATATCACCGATTTCCTTGTCTAAACAAAAGTAAGTCCCCCAAGGTCACCTTTTAAAAATTGGAACAACCAATAAATATTCTATTGTGACCTTTATGCCTTCATCTTAGAAGACAGCATTGTCTAGTTAGAAAAGCTGGTTCTCCCACTGACTATAACTTATTGCAACAGGGGCCCCAGAAATGTAGAGACATGCTATCCAAGAAACCCAATACCACAGCAGATGTCTCAATCTTGTATTATGACCATTTAAGAAAGAAACAAAAACATGAGAGAGAATATTGAAGAAAAAATTTTAAAAAGTATTAATAGATGCATGAAAGTGTGTGTGTGTGTACGTGTGCACATGTGTGTTTGTTAGTCCCACAAATTAAAGGGATTAACACAGACATGAATCAGCTCTCATGTAGTGATAGCCACATTTTAAAACCTTTTAAAATATTGTTCCTGATATGTTTTATTAAAACAAAGGCCATGCTACTCTGTAGTAATGACACACACCACACACACCCAAAACCCCAAACCAAAAACCCAAAACCCCCTAATCTCAGTAGTTGAACACAATAAAAACTTATTGCCTGTTCTTGTTGCAATTCAATGCCATTGGGCAAATGGATTCTTCTCCATGCAGTCCTTCAGGGTCAGTGTCCTTCACAGCTGTCCTGTGACATCTCCATCTTCAACATGTGGTCTCCAAGGTCACCGCAAAAGGAGGAGATGAGAGTGGATACTCTAGCGGGGAGATTTTATGGATCATGCCAGGAAGTGCAATGTGTCACTTCCGCTCACTTTCTATTGGTCAGAACTGAGTCATATGGTCCAACCCACCTGCAACAAGGTGTGGGAAAATGAGTCTTCCTATGTGCCCAAGAGGAAGATGAAATGGTTTCGTTGAACACACAAGTGGGGTTGGTCGTTTTATTTGTTGGCACCAGTGAAAATATCAACCCTGAATACTAGTGCAAGTCTTTTGAAGTCCTTGGTAAGAGATAGTGGGGGGATAAATAATATTATCCATGATGTCGGCCTGTAGATACGTCATTCACTTGTTTCACAATGTTTCCCTTAACATCTAAATAGAAGCTACAAATAACAGTGGTTCAAACAAGTCAGAAGTTTATTTCTCTGGAAGGTGGTTGGGTGATGTTATGGGATTAGTGCTTATCGGGAACTCAAGCTCCCTCTACCTTGTTGCTCTGCCAGTCTCAACGACCCACATGGCTGTTCCAGATCCTCCCATTGCTTTCACATCCAGAGAGGAGGAAGCAGGGAAGGAGAAGGGGGCATGTCCACTCTAAGGATACAACTTGGAAGTCCTACATATCATTTTTTTCACAATTCTTTAGCCAGGACTTAGTCATAGGGCAACCTCTAATTACAACAAAGATTAAGAAAAAAGTGGCCTTTATTCTGTTGGGGGGTGGGTAGGGGGTATATTCCCCCATGGCTAAAACATGCAGTCTAATCACTATGAGAGAAAAGGAGAGAATGGGGGCAAATAGCAGTCTCTGCCAAAGCTCATCTCTCTGCCACCCAAATACCAGTTTGCACCCTTCATTTCACAGAACACCCTCCACCACCTGTCCCCACCTCCACCAAGGAAGAAAACCCTGAAGTCCCACCTGGTTAATGCCTTGGAAGAGCCCAGATGCTCTGGGTGATGGGAATTCTATCCATCAGGTTTGGGTGAGGCTTCTGTGGTCCAGTGACCACCCCTCACTCCCAAACCCACATAATAGGCTATGGTGGGGGTATGAACTGAATAACCACCATAAAAGCGCTCATTTGGAAAAGAATGGGATGGAAAATACTGCATCACAGAGCCATAGCATTTATCAAATCCAACCTGGCAGGCATTTTGAAGCTTCTCTGCCCCGGCAGTAGAGTAAATTCATTGATTAGCTCCATCTAGTAGCTTCTAATTCTCCCCACTGGAAGGAGTCCCTTGTCATTTGGCTTCTATGACCTCTGGCTTTGCCCAAGGGAATCCTTGCCTTTTATTGTCCATGACTCATTCTGAAGTGGGCACTGGAGAGTGTGCCCTGCCTGAAGGCTGCAGAGGGTTCTCAACCTGCTTCCTGCTGGTGCAGGTTTGGGAGTTAGGGGTTATTTTAGGGATCAAAATCTCATTCTTTTGAAAGTGAGTCTTGCATGGGTTGTTTTGAGGTATCGGCACTTTATTCTTATAGTAATGGGGAACCGCTAAAGGCTTTGAGGGTAAGATTTCTCTTGCATAAAAGTCATTGCCTATATATCCGGAGAAAACCATAATTTGAAAGGATGCATGCACCCCGATGTTCACTGCAGCACTATTTACAATGGCCAGGACATGGAAGCAACCCAAATGTCCATCGACAGAGGAATGGATAAAGAAGATGTGGTACATATATACAATGGAATATTACTCAGCCATAAAAAGGAAAGAAATAATGCCATTTGAAGCAACATGGATGGACCTAGAGATTGTCACACAGAGTGAAGTAAGTCAGAAAGAGAAAGACAAAATCATATAATATCATTTACATGTGGAATCTAGAAAAATGGTACAGATAAACTTATTTGCAAAGCAGAAATAGAGTCACAGATGTAGAAAGCAAACTGATGGTTACCAAGGTGGGAAGGGGGGTGGGATGAATTGAGAGATTGGGATTGACATATATACACTACTATATATAAAATAGATAACTAATGAGAACCTACTGTATAGCCCAGGAAATTCTACTCAATGCTCTGTGGTGACTTAAATGGGAAGGAAATCTAAAAAAGAGTGGATATATGTATACGTATAACTGATTCACTTTGCTGTATAGCAAAAACTAACACAACATTGTAAAGCAACTGTACTTCAATACAAATTAATAAAAAAAATAAAGGTCATTGCCTAGAGCAGCTCCAGGAGAAGGGTGGTGGTATTGGAGATGGGGGTGAAAGGGTAGGTGTGGGACATATCTAAAAAAATATGAGGGGACCAGGGGACTGACTAGATGTGCTGAAAAAGGAGAGAATAGAGTCAATGACTCTCAGACATTGTCTTTGGTGACAAACTAAATAGGTGAGTTTGAAATGGGGCTGATGGGTGTGGAATGTGGACGATTCAGATGATCAGGAACACTGAGTTCTCTATGCAGGGAACTTTGACAGACTTGACAAATCCTAACTGAAAATACTCGTTTGTTTTTTTGTTTTGTTTTGTTTTTAATTTAGAACTATCTGTGGTCAATAAAATTACCACCTTCTTGGGTTTTTTTTAATTATAAAATGTAGGTCATATGGATTTCATATGATTTGAAGATCAAGTTGAAGGTGAAATATAACAGCAAGCTTCCTTTATAAAAAGATCTAAGCATTTTCCCTCTTTCCTCCCACGACTCACCTAAAGATTCAGTGATGGGGAAATTTCTTTATCTCACTAGGCAAAGTGACAGGGTAGGTCTTATGAAAATCTATTTACAGTACTACATTTTCAAGTCCCATCACTGCAAAGCAGCAGTACATGTCCTCTGGAGGACTTCACACATTAGTAATTCATTATGTCACCAGTTCCTCTTGGTGTGAAATTCCTCTCATTAAGAAGAGATGACAGAGGCAGGAGAATGATGTAATTCTCTTCTCCCCTCTAAACAAGTCATACTTAATATTTCTTCAAGGTCAAGTTAAATTGAAAATAGGATAGGGTGATAGTTCCTTAGATTTGTAGTAATAACTGGGTGTTCTCAGCAGAAGCCTTTTGGCAGGAGAGCAAAGTTAACTTATCAAAATGCTTAAGAAAGCAAAATTGCCTGCCAGGTAGGAGATCCCAAAGTTTCAGGGCCCGTCACAATCAGATTGCTCTTTCTTTTCCTCTAATAAGAATGAACTTGATACTGGCATAGCAATGCCTTTGAAAGTACGATCTCAGATGCAGAACAATGTTCTTCCTAGGATTTTGTTTGTAATTTTATTTTAGGTGTTACCTTCCAACTGGCTTTAGAACATGTTAGAAAAATAAGAGGCCAATGCACTTCATCCTGGTGGCGACTGTTTAGGTGACACCTTGCAGCATATATTTGAAAGCCCAAGTGGCTCCTCCATTAACTTTCCTCAGCTAACCCTTCAATCATTCTAGTCACCTGTTGTGATCTGTTATTCAAAGCCTTGAAGGTCTGGAAAATTGATCTTAGTTGCCTGTGGATTCAAGAGTATGTACATATATTCACTTTAAGTCATAGGTGTCAAACTGAGGCTCGTATTTTCACAACGGGTACTGACTCTCAAATAGCATAGCATGGTTAAGAGGATAGGTGTCAGCTCTGGACTCTAGCCCCAGATTCACCCCTTCCTAGCTGTGTGGTCTTGGGCAAGTTACTTAACCTCTCTGAATCTCAATTTCTTAACTAAGAAAATGGAGATAAGAGGAGTATTTACCCAATGAGATATTATTCAGCCATAAAAATAAGGAAATCCTACCATTTGTGACAACATGGATGAAACCTGAAGGCATACTAGGTGAAATAAGTCAGACAGAGAAAGACAAATACTGTATGATCTCACGTACATGAGGAATCTAAAACAACAACAACAACAAAAAGCCCTAAAACACCAAACTCATAGAAAAAGAGATCAGACTTGTGATTACCAGAGGCAGGGTATATGGGGAAGGGAGAATTGGATGAAGGTGGTCAAAAGGTATGAACTTTGAGTTATAAGATACATAAGTACTAGGGATATAATGTACAACATGATGACTACAGTTACCATGGCTGTATGCTATAGAGGAAAGTTGTTAAGAGGGTGGATACTAAGAGTTTCTATATGAGATGCTGGATGTTAACTGAAACTATTGTGGTAATTATTTTGTAATATATGTAAATCACACCAACATGCTGTATACCTTAAATGTATACAGTGATATAATTATTTCTCAACAAAACTGGAAAAAGAGTAGTATTTACCTCCATGGCCTGTTTGTGAAGATTAAATGAGATGAGATGTTTCATCCAGTGGTTGACACATAGTGAGCTCTAAATGGGAGGTGGTTAATTTTAATTTAATCATGAACTACAGAGAAAAATGAAAAGAGATTCTCATGCTTTGAAAGAAATATTTGAAAACTTTCTTCTGCCTTTATAGCCCCTGATTGTTTTATAATTTGGAACCAAATATCCTGTAATAAATACAGCATCAAATTCTATTAATGCATTAATAGAAAATGTATATCTAACATGCACCCCGATATTCATAGCAGAATTATTTACAATAGCTAGGACATGGTAGCAACTGAAATCTAAACCTAATCTGTTCATCGACAGATGAATGGATAAAGAAGATGTGGTACACATATACAGTGGAATACTACTCAGCTGTAAAAAGAATGAAATGTTGCCATTTGCAGCAACATGGATGGACTTAGAGATTATCATACTAAGTGAAGTAAGTCAGACAGAGAAAGACAAATATATGATATCAGTTATATATGGAATATAAAAAATAATGCAAATGAATTTATTTACAAAACAGAAACAGACTCACAGACATAGAAAACACTTATGGTTACCAAAGGGGAAAGGGAGGGGAGAGATAAATTAGGAGTTTGGGATTAACAGATACACACTATTATATATAAAATAGATAAACAAGGATTTACTGTATAGCACAGGGAACTATATTCAATATGTTGTGATAAGCTATAAGGGAAAAGAATCTGAAAAAATATAATGGAATCACTTTGCTATACACCTGAAACTAAAACAATATTGTAAATCAACTATATTTCAATTAAAAAAATATACACACCAAGTGTAGCCCTCTTGGACTAGATTAATATACTTGGATCTAATTCATTCTCTTAAATATTAGCTCTATGTTCCATAGAATCATATACAATAAATATATATTCTTTTATGGTTAGAAAAAGAGAATGCGTATCTAAAGAGAAATAAATGAAAAGAGGGGCTATGGATGAGAAAAATGATGTGTGAAAGGGAACTCTCCTGGTAGATGTTAGGATGTCAAAGAGAGCACAGGCATGAGCCTTTTCGGCTTTGAAGCTCTGAACAAATTTGATCTGGATATTAGATCCAGAGAAAAGGTGGGATTGATAAAAGAGAGCATTATTGCAAGATACTCAGAGGAAATAACCATGTGTAAGAGGGCCCCAGAGTTCAACATTCATAAGAGGTGATAACGAAGGGAAATACTTGAGATTAGTGTACCTGGAATGTTCTCTTCTCTCTCTGTACTAATTTCACCCCATTTTCCAGTGCCGGGTGAGTTTCCACCTCACACACAAACCCTCACTCAGTAGATACCAAAGCTTTCCCTGCCTGCTCTTCCCCCTGAAGTTCCACAGCCCTTGGACATTTGAGATTTAACTCGACACTTTATGCTGGAGTAACACTTGTCTCAGGCTGTTTTGATTTGGGTGGCAGGGGTGTCCGTATTTGATCCTCTGCCATGCCTCATGGGCTTGGGCATATAAATATTTCCCAGCACTTTCATTTAACTTTCTCATCTCTCTGTGTGGAGTGGGGTGCATATATTCATCCCACTCCCCACAGAAGCCACTCAGCCTCCAGGGGATTAAGTGATCTGGGAAGGTCACACATCTATGCCTCCCTGTCATCTGTGATTGACTGCAAGCTCATCTCCCACTACTCTGTACAACCCCTAAACTCACCCAGTCCCAGCTTCCTCTCTCCGCTGGTCTGCAATGTGCTGAGTTGTCTTTATATTCAAATGGTTCTCTGAACCACATCCTTGCCTTTCCTTCAACCTGATTCTTCTGTGAGGATAGGGTTTCTCTCACTCCTCTCTCAAACAAGGACTCAGTCTCTCTCTCACACATCTCATAAACCTCAAGCCCAGAAGGTGATGTTAAGTGTATCCCTGACTCTCAAACGCTGCTTCCAGGCCATTTCTCTTTCTTCCTACATCAGAACAAACAAGTGAAAACAAAGAAACAAACACCCAGCTCCCTGGAACCTCAGTGCGTTCAACTATGTTATCATCATTCTTATCCTTGCTGCTGACTACTGGCCTCCTGCTCTCTCCTTTCTTTCCCTGAAGAGAAGAAACTCCTTCTCTGGCTCCTTATCTCCCTCTCCACCTCTAGTCCTGTCATCATTTATGATAACTGTATGATCCACTTAAATGAACCAGTCCATACCTTGATCTATCAGTTCTTTAATATCTACACATTGGATAATCTTTTCCTCCTTCCCATTTCCCAATCCTTGGCATCAACACTTCTGAAATCCCCACTTTGGGCAGTGGAATAATCCCATGTTTCATAGCGGGACAAAGTTAGTTAATGCTAATCTGGCCTTGAAAGAGCTTTGTAGCTGGAGACCAAGGACGACAGTGATTTGCGTGAACTCAAGACTCAAGACCCAGTAGGAACAAAAACATCTCGGCGGCGGAGGCCAGAGAGATTTCCATAAATACTAAGTCACACCTCGCATGTCCTGGTGCTATTTAAGCCCCAGCCCTTTCTAAGTTCCTCTCACACAGGACTCAAAACTAGTTTTACGAATTCCAACCCCCATGCTTACTTTTAACTACAAAACTATAATAACTTTAATAGTGCAAATTTTGGATCAGAGACTTCTCTTTCTGATCTGCAGGGGAAGCTGTTAGTCACTTTGGGGGATGGTGGTAGTCAAAAGAATTGGACTTAAGGTCTCTGGCTTGGTATTGTTTGCTTTTCAATCCTATTTCTTTCCTACTAATTTGCAGTGGGGTGGGCCAGTGTCTGTGTGACAGCTACAGAGTGGGGGTTAAAGACAATTTATCAGTGGACCCCTGTGGAGGCTTAATAATTTATTTTAATATCTTGAAACGCTACCTAATCAAGAGCCTAGGGACTGTGCCTGGTATATCTAACTTACTCCTTTCTTTTTTCCATACAAGAGGACAGGGCCTTGTCAAGTAGGTCTTTGGAGGGTGTCCCACAGGAACCTCCATTCTTCCCTCTTTCTGTGTTCTTTCCAGTCCTTATGGCTTCCCTACAGTCCTTTTTTTTATCCTTTCCCATCTGCTCCCAACTTCCTGTCTGTTCCCACACACCATGGCCTTATTTTCCACTAGACAAAATGCCTCTCAACCCAGTCGGGGATCCTGCAAACTCAGGACTCCTCTGTTTCAGCTCCAGCTGACCCCATGCTGGGAGAGGAAAGCTCTGATTCCTTGGAGAATGACCGGGTCTGGGTGAGTAATTCAACTCTTGTTTTTAGACCCACTCACAGCACCAACTTGCATGTTCACTTCCCTCCAATCCTTGAACTTTTTAGAGCTCTGTGGTGAAAATTGGAGTGCGTTCTTATTAGTCGCCCACCTCACAGTCCTGGTTAACCACCTCATTTGGTCTTCCAGATCAGCTAACAAATTTCCATCTGTTTTCAAGCTTCCAAAATTTTGTTGACATCTCCTATCTGCTGTTGTTTTTCTGGTCTTACTTGTCCTTATGCGTATATACCTTCTTTATTCCTTAAATGTTTTGTTTGTTTGATTTTCCGTTCCATGAGGAATAATGAATAAACCAGTAGGATAAACATGCCAAGCTTAATCTGAAGTGTGCTCTTCTATGGCCTCTGATCTTCTATATGAATTCATGCTTCATTGTTAAGCAGAATACATTGACTCAATATTCACTCCCTTCTGATTGTTTTAGTAACTTTAAATGTAACTCCCTATCAGTGTTGGTTTAAATGATCTCTTTGCGATCATTCTCTTTCTTTTGGTTAAATGCTCAGGCTCTTAGCTGTTTTCTTTCTTTTCTGGCAATATGGCCTCTGAGTGCATGATGGGGAGAGAAGACTGTGGATTCATGCAGTTTCCTCTGGCTCCTCTTGGGTCTTTGCTATGGGGAGGTCAGTTTGGATTTATTCTACACTGATTCCTGAAGGCTGTGGTCCTGGCTGTCTGCTACCAATAATAACTTTTCTGTGTCATTTGGGCCTAATTCCCAGGTCTCATCAGACACTGGTTCCCTCAACGCCTCTTCATTCCATCCTCAAGGCACCCAGAATCTTCTCTGTCTCCACATGCCCTGTGCAGGCTGTCAGGAACAAGAGATTTATTTCTCTAGTCATTTCTCTGAGCTACTCTCTTATGCTGCAGTGCTTCATATTGGCTTTGAGTCAATCATCCCAGAAAGCTCTTCCCAAGGTTCTCTTGGGAATGTTGAATGTTCAAAGCAGAACAGGGGAAGCACCACTTGCTTTCAGTTTCCCCTAAGCCTTTATAAAATGCCTTTCCTAACTGGGATTTTGGTACAAAGAAGGGGAGTTGGGACATATGTTTCCCATGATCTTCCTCTACATCCCAGTTAGCCTAGAAAGAGCAGGCTTACCTTGCTTTTCACTTTCTGGCAGGGTATTTCCCCTCTGTCATAATTCTTTCTTGGGAACATTAAACTTTGTGGTTTTGCCTTGACGGTGAAAAATATTGAAACTATGAAAAAGCCCTTTCTTCTGCCAGTTTTGTCTCTGATGTAGGTGATGCAGAACAGGTTGTAACTATGGGTCACCAAAGTTAAAAAAAGAAAAACAAACCCAAAACATATACCAAGTATATTATCCCTTTTAAAAAGGCTTAACTTGAAACAAAATACATCCTGAATTATTTGGGGAAGGAGAAGATTTTAAATAAGTGAAAATTAGTCCAGAAAACAAGAGAAGGCACAAACAATGGGGACAGCCAATTAAAAGATCCTAAGTAATGGAAAGGAAATGGAAATCGTGTGTGCTTTAGTTGTGTAAGTTCTGTCACCTTGATAATAGGCAGGTCACTTAACTTCTCTGAACCTAGTAATGCCGTTCATGAAACGTAAAAGGTTAGCTTGATAACTGCTAGAGTATATTTTCCAATCCTGCTATTCTGCATTTTAGATTTAAATATTATAATGTAATGCTGTTCTGTAACATCTACCCAAAACTTAGTGGTTTAAAACAACAATAATTTATTTTTCTCAGGAATCTGCCACCAATCTGTAAAAAAAGAATATATATATATATTATTTTTTAAGAATATATATATATATTCATTGTAAATCAACTCTATTTCAATACAAATTTTAAAAACATAGAAGGTGGGATTTTTCTAGTGCTCATTTTCTTCTATAGTTTAGAAGTCATGAAGTATTTGTTCAAATCAGGAATTAAGACCCCAAATCTGAAAGGGTGGGCGGGGATGCCCAATCAACATGGACTGCTTGACTCCCTCCTGACAGCAATGGGCGCTGAGATTGCTCTGAGATCAACCTTTGTAGGATGTCACATAGGGTCTGAGTCAGGGAACCTGGCAGGGAATAGCTTCCCTCCTGTGGCTGGTGCCGGCTTCTGAAGAAATTAGGAGCTAACTGCAGCATGGGCACCCAGGGCTTTCCCGGTCCTGTTTCCTATCAGTAAATTGCATCGGAGTGGGTTCCCAGGGCCTCATCAGTAAGAAGATAGCTGAAGAGCTTCTGAGAAGTAATGGTGCTCTCTACTTGATAACGTCCTGTGCTTGTGCTAACAGTGCCATGTGGCTGCCTGGATGCCTCATGTGACCTTAGGCTGCCGAGGAGGTAATAAATCTTCCCTCTAACTGTGTGACAATCAGGCTGTGTCCAGTTCTGGGCAAGGTGCTTCCAGAGTGTTGCTGAGAAGCAGGGGCAAGTTCAAACAGGGAAACCAGCATAATGAGGGGTCAGCAAATAGTGTTATCTGAGCAATAGTCGAAGGGGCTGGAGATTGTAGTTTTTCTTTCTTTTTTTTTTTTTTGAAAGGTGAGAGTCCAAAGGGGAACAAGGGAGATCTCTTTAAATACTGAGGATCTGTTGTGGGAAAGATGAGCTAGATTTATCCCGATTGAGCCAAAGGATGAACATAAATATCAGATCAATGTGAAGATGAGCTTTCTAACAATTATCTGAAGGTGTTGCCTCACAAGGGAGCGAGACTTCCATTGTAAGCGGTGTGCAAACAGAAGCTGGATGTTTGTAGAAAGGATTCCAACTTTGGGTGAGAAGTGAGGCTGTGAATAGTGGGTAGTGCAGAGTGCAAGCTGACCCAGAGAAAGGTCTCCCTTTCTAGCACGGTTCAGTCAGTCAGCGTTAAGATAGACTATGATGGTTTTCGTTTGCCAGATTTGCAGCGGCCACACGTATAGTGACCAGAGAAAGCAGGAAGAGGCCTTAGATATCATTAATGTAATTCATTCATTTTATAGGCAAGGCTAACCATCGTCACTCAGCCATACAGAGGCAGAGGTAAAGGAGATTCTCTGTTTTTTCATCTACCAATGGTTTTCAAATTTTTCCAGGGAGCTTGAGGGGTAGGAAGTGGGGTGGTGGGAGTGACAGACTCGGCCTCAGTCTGCTGTACTCATCTGCTCTACATGTGCAGTTGTTGTGTTGATCTTTGCTTGAAGAAAGGATTCCACAACTAAAAATTCAGAACCTAGATTTATAACAAATAGTGTCTCCATTTATCTCCTACAGTTCTCATAGTTGGGGTAACAAAACTTTTTCTCTGCCTCTAGAAATGCCACTAATTGCTTTGTTGAGCACCAATCACCTTGAGAACTCAACAGAGAGTGAATAAATGGTACATATTTTGGGCGTATTGGCTCAGATCTATTATTTTCCTTCCGACTTGCATCGCCACTGTGTGCCACTGCTCTATTTTTCCTGAACCACAGTTTATTTTTATAAGTGTATTCATCTAACTGCTTCCAATCTTTCCTCTCACTATTGATCCTTCCAACTTGTCCCAAACTTTTTTGGGGATTGAAAATGGCCATCCCCCTCATTTCAATAGTATATAAAAACTCTTTTCATCTCTCAATTTAATTCTGTATGTCACCCCAAATAACACTGGTTGTTTATGTCTTATAAATACTACAAATGCATTCTCAGCTTGCTTTCTCATAGCTTTGTTGAGCTCTGTTGGTTTAACTATTTTTGTGTGTGATTTTTTTCTAACCCCACCTCCATACCTAGGGTTCTGGTAAATTTCCCTGTATGTTTCTCAGCCAAATTCATTTGGGTTTTTTAATGCTGTCTCTCTAACATCTTTATGCCTGTACTTCTTGATTTTCTTCCCTTGTGAGGTTTGGGAACACTGATTGCTTCATTATCATATGCAGATTTGATTTATCCGTTGTTCTGAATCAATAATGAAGATGTAAAATAATGTCTGACTCTAGGGGCTGCGGATGACACCTCCCCTCAGCAAGATTCATTTCTATTCATTTACTGATGCTGTCAGCCTTCCAACCACGGGAATGTGCAAAGCCCAAGCAATTTGCAAGTAAGATTTTGGAAATATTATCTCAAATGCTTTCTGAGAGTCTGACTCTATACACGCATTGCTTATATATTCAGTTTCTCTCCCATCCTGATCTGAATGATTTTTATCAATACGTGGTCCTCATAGCTCTTTTTGAGATGGCTTATTTACTGATTTTCTCTTTACTACTAGATTCATATTTCACCAAACTTTAATCACTACTTTACCAAATAGCAATTATCAAGATCTTTTTCTCTAATAGGCCACATTTTCTTCCTCATTACTACCAACTCTCTAAGGAAAAAAATTCCATTCATCCTGAAAATTAGGATACAGTGGGCCCAGTTTACCATAGCTCAGCACTCACGGTTGGTGACGTGTGGATGGTGTAATGTACAAGGGGTGATGTACAGACCCCAAGGTTTTAAACTGAGGAGAGAAGCCCAGACAAACAGCTCAGTTCTTAGTTATGGTGGGTAACAGCTTATATAGTCTTTTCGATATTAAAATATCTACCTCGCAGCCTGTTGCGACATCTAATCAAGCAGAATTGGTTATTTTGAGACAAGTGAGCTTGTGCTGAAAATACTTACACTTAATTGAATTTAAAAAAAAAAGCATTCTGGACTTCAGCAAATTAAGGAGGAGGTGAAATTTAACTCACCCTTAAGCTTTTCCTTTCTTCCAGTTAGAAAATTAACACACCATGCCTCAGAGGAAAAAAAAGGAACTCTCATTTTTGCCAACCCCTGCTAAATTGTTAATGCATAAATGGATAGCTAAGCTGTTGAGCTTTACCACTATTGATCTACAATATCACCTTTTGCATCTTGATGGGGAACTCTTAAAAGTAGTAAGCTTTCTAGATCAAAGGAGTGAAAGTACAATGATACCTGGTCCTGAAGTTGATGATGTTGGAGATGGCTTCCTTGCTTGTCACTCTTACAATTTATCTCATACAATCTGCTCCCAGCAAATTGGTAGGATGGGTTCCTTGGAGAAGAAAAGTTTTGATTAAGTGCTATATATGATAACATTTCCTTTTTAGCTACCTGTTTCATAGGCAATTTGGCAATGAGAGTGCAAATATGTGCGATTTAGTGCTTGCCTTTTCTCACGGTTGCTCGTGTCCTCATTTCCTAGACTACCAGGGATTTGAGATTCAGGATTATAATCCCAATAATAGTAAATTTTTTCATTTGGGCTTTGGAATGGAACAATTAAGGCCTACGAGGTGAAGAGACTTGACTGTTTTGTTTGAGGGAAGGCTGATAGTATTTACATATCGTGTTAGCCCTCTCCCCAAACTGGGAGTAGATGGAAAGAATGACTTCTAAATAGGTGTGATTGGGGCTCCATGAATTGCATGGACTTCCTGGTTTTAGCTTGTTCTAACAGTATTCAGATATGCATAAGAGTATTTTGGTTTATTTTTCTCTGCAATGGGAAATTAAAATAGCCCCAAATCCAGGTGTGTTGGCTGGATATAATTTCATTTGCATACCACGTAGAGGAGGAGAGAAAATCTGGACAGTATTTTTGGCATTTTAATAATACGCTTCCAAGGAAGGAAAAAGTCACACAATTCATGTTCTTTGACAAAACTTTAATTAGAAAACCAGACTCCTCTGATTATAAAAATTACACAAGCTGATAAATCTTGGTAAGTTATAGAGAGAATAATTTTATGAACATTTTATACCTAATAAAAAAGTTAAAATAATTAACAGCATTCATCAATTTTGTTTTCACATGATTTTCTAATATAAAAAAGCATATAGTCGTCAACCTTTATAGAAATCCATATATGTTTGTAATAGCTTTTCATAATGGGAAGGGGACAATATTCGTATTTAAATAATGATATTAATAATTCAATAATGAATATCAAAACTGCCATAAGCTGAAGCATGACAAAATTTATGATCAAAGATGCTTAGGGAACTTTTGAGTCTTCTGAATCCAGCAAAAATGATCTTTTGGAGAAAACCTAGACGCAACAACTCGTATTATCATAGTATTGCCTCACTTGAAAAAAAAATACATATCATCAGTGTCGCTTTACTTATTTTCAGAACAATGACTTTTTCTTTTCTTTCAACAGTTTTGTACCAGAGTGGGGTAACCATGTGCTGGTGAATTGTGATGCCTGCAGGAAATGGCGTTTGATCTACAGTAAACTGGAAAACTTCTTTTTTCAACCCAGACTAGTAAGAACAGATGCATACTGACAGTACAATGTTTCATGCAAATCCACAGTTTACTGTGGGGATTAACCTCTGTCCTGCAATACTGCATTTCAGGACACCTCGCCCCTTACAACTCCTGTCCTGGAGCAAAGCAGCATCACACTGACGTTGTGACAATCGCCTTTCGGCAAGATAAAAGAGTAGCTCTGTGTCCAAATGAGAAAGGAGGAGTCTGGGTAGCACAAAGCAGTCCCATGTAATATCTAAATTTCTTTATTGCATTCTAATTTTTTCAATATTGCATTGCAGTGCTGACCCAATTTCATACCATCACCAAACCATTTTAACCTACAGTGTTTACAAGTGCTGCTGTCTCTTCGATAGTACCCAAATACTGTAAACTGTTAACAAATTGCTTATTTTTCTGTGAAGAATGGCAATGAAAAAATTGTGAAGTAAATCGACTTCTGAAGATGGCATTACACTGAGCACATATACTAAACACACAAATGGTTGCCATTAAATATTCTTTTACTTGCTGGTACTTTAACACTTACATCCCAAAGTGAATTTGATTAGAATAGTTTTGGAGCAAACTGTAACTAGAAATAATTAGACATCAGTACCTTGAGGACTGGGGATAATACATTTAAGGATGCCATTGTTTCACATCTCAAATGCAGATCCAAACATAAGCATTCCTAAACATTTCAGTTGATTTAGCTTGTGGGCTAAAGAGCGGCAGAACCAGAACATCTATGGACATTTAAACTTGAGTGTTGTTCGTGCAGTCTCTGTTGTACCTTCCCTAGGAAGCGTTTTGCTAGAAATTATATACCAAGTGAGAGGACTGAATGAATACCTCAGCAATTATAAGAGAGGGAAAGTTCTCAGATCAAAATATACTTGATTTTATAGCATGCACCCCACAGGTTTGGATTCAGAGACAGACATAAGAAGAAAATGTGATTTTAGTTTATAATATTCATCACCTTCCTCCATAAATAAATTCCTTGGGTAGGACAAAGTAAAGTATATGAAAAAATATGGTATATATTCAGCCTACCTCAACTTCAAGATTCAAGTGGATAAAAATATAAGCAGCTATTTCAGCTGAGCACAGGGTAGAGATGAAAACATTAATGAAAATAAAATAGCCATCACATCACCCAAACATCTACAAAACTTAAAGAAAACTTTGTGTATGCTGAAACCTATGTGGTACAATTAATAAAGCATTTTCTGCCACAAATAATGTAATACTGCTTCACCAACATAAATTACGTTATTTTGGAGAAATTCTAATTAGGATAAACTAAGGCATAAAACAAAAAGCAATAAAAAATTTGAACACATAACAAAGCCACACTCTACTAGCCATCTGAGTCAGAAGTTCTGTGGTTGGAATTGAATAATAAATCTGCTGGTGTTAAAGAAACTAAAATAAGTTCTATAATAACAAAAATTTAGAAGATGAGAAATTTCTACCAGAAAGAATGATACAGCAAATATCACAATTATACAGAAAAATGCTTCTTATATTCCTTCCTGAACTGATGAATTTAAACTACAAAATTTCTTCTTAATTCTTTCAGCCATTAGAGGACTAATGATCTTACAGAACCTGTGATTTAATTATGAGCATCTGTTTTGGAGACTAATAAATGAATCAATGTGAGTTTGGGAACAGCAGGTAAAATACCAATAAATTATTCATTTTGAGGGAAGAAGGAAATGTTCCTGGGCATCAGATGATATATTTAACTTATATTTATGTCAGGCTAGCTTTGGGTGCTTGTGGACATAATCCTAAAATTCCAGCTGAAAATGGCTTGGGGCAGAAGCTTTGAGTTACTTAGCCAAGAAGAAGTAGCATAGTGATTTCCCCCACTTAAATTTGTGGTTGCATGATAATCTTCCACGTTTTCAGTTGCAAGATAGGATATGAACACAGTCCCTGCTGTATCAAAGGAAACCAAGGCTTTTGTTAAAATTTAAGCTACTGATAAATATTTAAGGAAATGAAAGGCTGATGCAAATACTACCTGGCAAGGAATTCACAAGCAAGGAACTTTCTAGTTTATTAGTAAGTCTACCCTGAATTACTTACTAGACGATAAGATACATCCAATGGCTTCAACTTTATAATTGAAACACCTGAAGCTTTCAAGGGCCTCCTGAAATTGGTCCACACTTTGATCTGATTTCCTCCCTCCCTTCATGCCTCCCTCCTTCCCTTCCTTCCATCCTTCTTTGCCCAAATATTTACTGAATGCCTAATAGGTGCCTGGCACTATTCTAGGGTACTGGGGTTATAGCAGTTTGTAGAACAGAAAAAAATCTCTGCCCTCGTAGAGCTTTTAACCTACTGGGGACAGATAAATAATAAACAAATGCTATGATAAGGAGGGAAGGAGGAGAGGAGGGTTACTGTGTTTTTATAAGATGGTCATGGAAGGCCTTCCTAATGGCATGGTATTTACGTATAAATATCATGAAAAAAGGGAAGGAGACTTACAGCTAGAGAGCAGAAAAAGAGCATTCAGGGTGGTGAGAACTGCAAGCACAAGAGGACAAAGGGGAGAGTGGCAGGAGAGGAGGCCAGAGAGGAGGAGGATGGGGACAGATTCCCTCCATCGTGCATCTTCCATCAGAGGTAACGGCTGCGGAGGGTGGGATCCTTGGCTTAAGCAGGTCCACTGCATTCGTCAAGTGAAGTTGTATTTTCTTCATGCAGTGTTCCCGTTTAACGCCAACAGAACTCGATACCCACATTCTCTTAACCCTATAGAGTATGAACCATGCAAGTCACTGTCAACCATTTTCTGTGTTTTATCACTCAGGACTGCTTCCTCTATTGGCCTCTTCAAATAGATCCCAAGCAGTTTAGGGTAGAAACCACATAATACATTTTCTCCTTTCCTTACAGTGTGTAACACTGAGCTCAAGGTAATTAAATGAAAGAAATACATAAAATTATCTGTTCATTAAGAGAAGACGAAGAAATCCACAACTCAAGAAAAATTTTTTTTCAAGAAATTTTAAGAATGTTGCCATGGAAACAAAAAAAATAGTAGGTTGGAACACAGTCTATCAATTTCTGATTTGTCTGATGAATTACATCATCGTCCATCCTAATCTAGGGATTATCTCTATGTGTTTGTAGACTCTTCCCTCCTGCCCTGCAGAAAGTGGGACCCCTATCTACGCAGGCTTCTTTCTCTCTTTATAATAGTACTACTACCCATTCTCCTTAATGTCTGCCGGCACCTATGATTCTTTCCTCTGAATTTATATCTCCAATTTCCCAAGGTACTGTTACCAAGCAGGGTCAGGGCTGTCAGTGGAGCAGAGGATTACAAATATATCAGAGAGTTAAGCTACAGGGTAAAAATTCACCAGGCCACTAATTTATTTGAACCACTTGCTTGAGATGCACCTGCTTTAAGCAGGGACATTAGGTTATGGATGAACAGTGGTGCTAAAACACTTCCATAAAAATTAATTATTTCTCTTGTGGTGAGGTCTTTATGAGTTTTAGACTTAAAATAACTCTATGCATATTTTTCATCAGTTCTCTATCAAAGATAGTAGAGTCCAACTAAGGAATAAACGATGTATTCAGGCTCAGCTGAACAAAGAAGAAAAGCAGCTGCTGCTTAATACCTCTTGAATCATCATTTTAGTGGAAAATGTCAATCCCAGATCAATCTCAGTCCAAAGCTTGAGATCTCACAATCCCCCCAGTGCTAAATTTCCAACTGGACAAGCATTTTGGAGCTTAACGTGAAGAAGGAGTAAGACTGTTCCCTCCATCCACAGATGGACTCTTCTTTCCCAAATTAGTCACGACGTCTCCTTTCTGTGAGCCATCCTTCTGAATATGTCTTAGTCATTTCCACACTGAACAAAATGAGCAGAGGTGGTAACAGGGCAGGAATGATTCCTCATTAATATTCTTTGCTCATGCTCTTTCATAAAATGATTTTTCCTTTTTTTTTGCTCTTGTCAGTCTCAATTCTGGCCCAACTGGTCTATTTATCAGTATTTTTTCCCTTGGATCAAATTATGAGTTTTGGAACTTGTTTATACTTGTACTCACTAACTTGTTTTAGTGTATTCACATCAAACAAAAGGATTTACGCCCTCAAAGTTTTTATCTCCTCCATTGATTACCCATCCTGGCCTCCCTACCATTACCATTTTGTCTCAGACTCATCTAGCACTCGTTGATACCCATTTCCAGAAAACAAACAAAAAATTCATAGGGTAGCTGCTATTTATTATGGCAAACAAATATTAACTAAAAATTTTGAACAATTTTTAGATTAGGATAATAGCAGGCAAATGATAACTCTGGTCTTGCCAATGTTTCATAACACAACTGTTAAAGCAAATAGTTACTCTCATCTTTTTATAAGACATTAAGATATTCCTGTGAATTATTCGAGCATTGTTTGCCCCTAGCATAGGACTTGGCCCATTACTTGGTACATTAAAAGTGCTTAATAAATGTTTGTTGGGTGGATTAGTGAAGGAATGATACGGCTGGTTCATTATGCCATTTTACTTTCCGAGTTCCTAGGTATGCTCATAGTTTTAGTTGTTGGAAAATTTCTTCTAATCAATAATTATTTTCTGTCCCTGTCAACCTTTAGCTGTGGCTTCCTATTACTGAAAAAAACTGAGTGCTCTAAGTATTTAGATATAATACATAAAGGAAAACTATTGGAACATAAGAGATCTTTTAGAGAGATCTTGTATGTGACTCTAATCTAAGAATTTCAACAATTCTTTATTCTAGTTGTATGACTGAGGTGGCCCTTTGGGGGTCTGGTAGTGGTGGATTTTCCTAATGAATTACAGGTTTGTCAACCATTGCTTTTGCTAGGCTATGGCTTTAAAAAAAAAAAAAAAAAAAACTCCAGTCTGGCATACATCACAGTTGAATAGCTACAATATTGAGACCAAAGATCTGCTTGCAATCATTTTCAACATTTGTTATATTTATAAAATTTAGTTTAGCTGTTGCTTTCCCTCTTCAGAACTTTTGCATTTTTTGCAAAAGTTGCTTTTTTGCTTTTCTTACTTTTTTTTTTTTTTTTTTTACTATCCCTGTCCATGGGTATTTTTCTTCATGTCAAATCACATAACCTTTTACTTCACTATCAAGATGTGCAAAGCTCTAGGCTCTAGCGTTTCAACTTACTGGAAAGGATAGTGAGTTTGACATACCTGAAATTCTTCCCTCACATGGGGCCTTATTCTGGTGTAACTGGCTATAAAGGAGAATTACAGAAAATAAAACAAAATAACAACAAGAACATCCACGTGTCGGCTCTCACAGACTGAGGTTGTTAAATAACTCACTTTTCATTAGATCACAGGCAGACAAGTCAGAGGCAAGAAATTCTTTCATTTATGTTTTTCACTGAATAGATAATTGGCAAGTGTATACTAAGTGGAAGGACCTGTACGATCTACTGTTTGCCATGTCAGCTGCCATTATTAAAAGCAGTGGGAAAAAAATAAGTGATCATAAACTATATCAGATAGGAACAAGTGCTATGATAAAAATTGTGATGCGAGAGAATATAATTTGAAAAGGGATCTTAAATATTTTCAGAAAAAAACAAATGGTAATTATGTGATGTTATGGAGGTGTTAGCTAATACTAGGGTGGTAATCATTTTGCAACATGTAAGTGTGTCAAATCAACACATCGTACACCTTAAACTTACATAATGTTATATGTCAATTACATCTCAATAAAGCTGGAAAAAAAGCAGTAGCCAATTTCAGCTTGATGCACATATAAATAACAATAATTAATACTTTTCCTAAACTTTAGTGCCTGCAAATATGTTCACCTGTCCAGCTTAATTTTGCTATGTTCTTATTTCACTCTTTTCTAGACATACTCATTCTTACCAAAGGAGAAACATGCTTTAATTATTGTAAGAAAAATTATTTTAGAAATAAAAAAAATTGAACAGGAAAAAAGCAAAATAAATTAATGATTAAAATATTAAATCTGGACAGGAGAATAGCTACTAAGTCAAATATTCCCATACAAAATTCTGGGCATCTTTGTTTAAAAAATATGAAAAACTATATAAAGTGAATGTTATTAAATAGAGTTCTCTGGTTATTCATGCAAATGATGTCACTAATGAAATCTGCAATAACAAAAGCTTCTAAAGTGGATTACGGATTATTAATTCAGTATAATTTTGGCATCAGGTTAAACATGGTGAATGTTGGATATCGATGTATTATTCCCTGTAATGCCATGACATTAATCACCAGATACAGTGGACTCGGGTATTCAAAGATTTAAAGTTATTGGTTTAATGACTTGGAAATAGTGCTGACAGCTCATGAATAATTTTGTCCAGACTTGGAACTGTATCACGCGCAGCCTGGGGATGGGCTTTGTCAGTAAGCCTGGGCACTGCTCAGGAGCCACCAGCCTGTTTATTATTGTCCCCGTCTCTGTAGTTCTCACATGGTGAGAAAATTGTTAGTTCATGCGCGTTTGTAGTTAATGTTCATACGGTAATACAATGTAATGAAGTGAGATGTTTTAGGCAGAATTTTTTTGAACTGATTATAAATTGCTTTAGAGTTGAAGTTAATACAAGTGTTAGGGGTCTTAAAAGGCCATCTAACTATTTCAGTAACACTTCAGTGATTTACACGTTATAAAGATATTTGTAACTTAGGGATTTGTAAAAACTATGTTTCAGGAATACCAAGGTATTCTGTGTTTGCTTCAGAACCTTACCTTAAACAGGTAGAAATAATTGATATACATAATCATGGTATTATTTTTAATGCATGTGTTCTTGTATTTTTAAAGGATAAATTTTATAATTTTTAGAACCTGTAATTCAACAAAAGACTGAAGAAGTATAGATTATTATGTTTCATTGTGATGTCATGGGATGTTGTGCTTACGAAGTTTAATTCCTAGCCTAGAAGAATCTATCCCTAAAGGATAGGGAGCCCAAAGATCCCACTGAAGTGAGATGAAGAGGTCATGTGTCATGATATTACGTGGGGCATTTAATATTAGCAATAAGAAATGAAAGAGAGGACAGTGAATCTATGAACAGCCTAGTGTGCAGCATTTAGGATTGTGACCTAGAAAGAACTGGTAAAGTTAACTGATACTAGTAACAAAAGAGTAAACACCTGTATCATCTATCAGTATTTTAACATGTTAACTGTTCCTTGTTATGACTAATGGAACTAGACTTTTGTGGTTTTTAAAATAAAAGGTCAACATACCCAGAAGTAATGTAAATAACTTTGCCTAGTGGCACTGTAGTAAATATAACTGAGATGATATTTTCGCAAGTAGCTAAGACTTTATGATTATTTTTCTTAAGAGTTTTACTTTTAGGCTTAAATCATAGATTTCCTAAACAGAGTAATACTGAGGAATTTAACTAAAATTATTATATCTCTCTGTGGGCAAAGTATGAAAATAATAAAATAAATAAGGAAATATTTGCAACATAATTTCCCTTGATTGAGTTAGGACATTAACTTAATTAATAGAGGTATATGCAAATCTATGGGGAATAATTTGTTACTTCTTTATTTTAACTATAGTTAGAAAAAAATCTGGTTTATAAATTATTTTTTCACTTAGAAAGAATGGAGATAAATTGTGATAATGGACCAAATTCAGGGGATTTTGGAGACTGTGAAGGACTCACGTGGAAATACTTGCTCCTTAGCGAGATTAAAAAAATGTGCATTCGGGCAGTTCCCTATTTTGAAGATTCGTTGGGGTGAAAATATAACTGAGGAAATACATATATATATTTTTTTGAGATTGACATTTTTTGTTCAGAATTCTTTTTTAAGCTTTCCTCAATAAGTAGCTTTAGTTTCAGAGCCCAAGATACAGAATTACAGAGCAGAGAGCTATATATGGCTTATTAGTTTACTTGCACTATTTTAGAAGTGATAAGTGAGACTGTTTTCATGAACAAGATGTGGTAAGAACCTATAGGGCACAGAATATTAAACAAAAGAATGTTCTTACAGGGAAAGACATCTGAAAATGGTGGTTTGCCATTAGGTTTGTATTGGTAAGACACTAGCGTCTCAGAATTTTACACTTTTTATCATTCTCCTTTATTTTGCGATAGAAATTAACATTTGTTTAGCCAGGATTAAGAGCAAGTGGGTTTTGTTTTAGGAAAGAAAAGGAAATAAAATGCTCAACTTTTACTCTCATTCCTACAATTTGTCTATGCACGGGTGAAGAGTACCTCTTCCTAGTAGTTTTCTTTTCACTGATCCTAATGTTTCCAAAAGTGACCTGTGTTTCAGAACCCCAGTTTAACTAAAAATAATAGTAATGACATCTAGTGAAAAAGAAAACCTAAGTAAAATGCCAAATACTGGTAACTTAGTCTCTTTCTATTTGCTTAGGGTAAACAAGCAAACAAACAAACTGAGTTTTCCCCCCATTGATAAGAGGTGCACTTGGAATTTTTACTGAAGTTATTCACAGATTATTTGACTGTGCACTTCACTAGGTGGACCACTGCCTCATAGGCAATGTCAGGTTATTCTCTTTCTGAACCAAGTTTTGGGATGTCTGCAGAGAGACACCAAACAACTGTCCTGAGATATTTCAAGTATATGAATATTATTAATCAGAATGCACAAGTGGAACTGCACATAGGGGTATTCCTTTTACACTTAGCCTGGTCTAAAAAGAGCATCAAGGAGAGCTAGTAAATAATATTGCTTTGTGGCTACAACATATTGCCATTTAATCAAAGGCTGCCTGCCATTTTGTCTTTAAATACCCTTTTGAGGTAGCTTGGAGAGATCTCTGCCCTTTTCATGCTGTGACAGATTTCCTATTTAAGAGTAAGAAAATCTATTGCTGAAAAATATGCATAATTAACAGGAAAGTAGAATAAAATTGTTGCTTAAATGCTGCTAGAACCTTGGAATATTTGCATTGGTGAGTTTAAAGTCTAATTTATCAGTACCTAGCACTTTTATGTTTGAGAAGAAAAGATATCAGAATTTCCTGATTCTACCTCAAAAGAGGTGCTGCATACTACAGCAGGGCATGTAGGAATATGACAGCTTGGTTTTCTTCCAGGTCTCTTATTGTGTCTACCAATGACCAGTGAATTAACCAAACAGAATGATGGAAGGTATTTCAGTTTCTGGGGGGAAATTCTGTGGACCATCTTACATTAAGTAACTTAAATGCTCCCCACAACATACTGCAGGTTGCCTCTACCAAAATCCAAGTTAATAAATTTATACAGGACTGGAAAATGACACATTTATAATAAACTCCCCTTGTCTCTTACCCATGGCAGCCTCTCTAGTTACTCCTAGGAAATTCTTCAATGAAATTGTCCAAAGCATTAAAGTTCTTATTTCTCCACTGGTTTGACAGAGCCTTTTGTGTAATGCAGTTGCTCTAATAACTATGGATATAGAAGGTAGGGAAAACACGCTGTTCTTCTATCTAGCCATGCCATTAGCCATGTTGGAAACTGGAATACAGTTACTAAATGACTTCTAAAGACCCCAGTTCAGATAAGTACAAACACGTGACATGGAACAGGAATCACACAAAACCAGTACATGTTCTTATTCCTCTGTTTCTAAAGTTTCCTCCTCATTTTTAAGACTTCATAAATAGCATGACCTGTGAGAATTTTCTTAGGGAAAACTTCAACTGGGAAAAATAGTAGGGACTGACTTTCTATGATTTATAAAAGTGCAAAATTAGCAATAATTTTTAATAAATACTTTGTTATATTAAAAGTATCTACCTTATAAAGCTTCTCATTTTAAGGTATAAGCCCATTTAATTTTGACAACACCTTTAGAGGTGCAGAAGAAATATGATGTTATTTGTAGACTAGTCATCTGCACTATTCTAGTGTATGATTTTTCACCCTATATACTTCACTCTGTGAGTTGTTTTCCATATCATAAGAAAAGCAAGGAACTTCTCTATCAGCAACAGAGGTCCTAATTAAGTACAGAGAAAACATCAACAAAATATTCATTATGTCTCAAAGATGCACAAAATCAGAGCAATGCCAATAGCCATCCAGGATAATGCTTATCTGGGTGCTTACTTGAAGCTTCTATTCAAGGAGACTCCCTAGTATCCCATTTTCATCCACAAAATGATCTATGGTCCTGACTCATGCTTGGAAATTCAGGAGCACTTGGCCCACAAATGTCAGGTTATGAATCTGACAAATGAGAAGGTAATCAATCTTCAAATGGAGTGTATTGGCATGTGTTCGATTTGGCTAGCAGTTAAGAATCTATAGTTTTGAGGCACCGTGCAATTCTCTGTGCACGGTGTCTCAAACTATAAACTGTACATGGTGTGCTTGAAAGATTGGTGTAAATGCCTGCACCACAGTGATGATGCTGAGTTTTATATTTAGATGGAAGATGGGGAAATTTCAAGGGCATACCAATTCCGCTATAGATCGATTTTGAGTCAGTGTCATAAAATTTGTCACAATTTCTTTTTTGTAATACAGAAAGAGTAAGAAGTGTTTTTGCTTTGTTTTGCTTTCTTGTTTTTAAAGAGAATAAAAGTGTTCCTAAATCTATTTTGGTATAAATGACAGTTTTTAGGTTCACATTTGAAAGGATTATCAATACCATTTGCAAACACCAACAAAATAGATTGAACAGAGATCCCTCTACAAGAAAGAGATGGAGCAAATTATTGAGTTCTCCAATCCACGGGAGACAACATCTAAATTCTATTCTCAAGGCATTGTATTCTCTGTTTCAACTTGAGATTAGCAAACAAGGGACACTAAAGTATGCTTAATTACTGACTAACATAGAATCTGCTACGTCCTTTACTTGGATTCCAGATTTACCCTCTAGGATTTTCCAGAGGACATTCTAGAAGAGGTTGCTGCCACTGACACCCAGGGAAGGCAACTTTTAAACTGTTCCCCTTGGTATGGAAATTTCTATGGACTTTAGGCCCTTGGAACTAAAACCTACAAGGCATTTATGAATAGGTGACATGAGAATTTTAATAAAAGTTGCAATAACCATGAAAATAGTGTCTTTAAAAATCTATGTACTATTAGTAACAATTCATGCATAGTGCCAGGCATTCATAACTATTTGGCCAGAAAAATATGTGACTGTAATTATAATATTTACAGTCAATTTATAAAAAATACATGTAATTCTGAATGGCAATAGTTAATCCCTAGCTCTAACCACAAGCCTAGGAGGATCAGCTTATTATGGGAAAATGCAATGGGTAATTACAAAATGGAGAAAGCTCTCACCCTCTTGAATTTAACATTCAAGAATGGCTATTATGGCATTATAGGAGCTTCATTTGTCATAATTCTTCTTCTAATCTCACAAGGTAAAACCAACAATTCTGTGGAAATAACTAGGAATAAAATGGGAAAGGAACACTTACATGATACAGCCACAGTGGAGAATATTTCTTTCATAGAGTATTCATGCACAACCTTCAAAGAGGTTCACTGGTCCCTGAAAGAATTCATGGGATGACATTTAAGTATACCTTTCATTTAAAAAACTTGTGCATGGTCTAAGTCAGCATATGATTACCTTTAACTATAGGAGGGAAAGAACCTGTTAGCCAAATCTCCTTTCTATCATTTAGTGAGTACCTCTTTGAAGCTTTATTAATCGTCACGGAGAGTGGAGCTCTTATGGTACTAATTATGGTACTAATTCAAATTTAAATTCCAATGGGAGGAAACAAATCCACATCCCAGTTTAAATTCAGAAAGGGTGTGGTTTTTGCAAACTTTTAAACTCTCACTTGAAGGGAAAAACATGTTTCAGCAAAAGAAAATATTCTACATATCTGAGATAGTTCCCACAGGTTTCTTCTCTTCCTGGAGTTGACTGGTCATCTTCTAGCAGTAGATAAGTTTCTAATTTGAGTACCATCAATATTTCACAAAAGGAGTAAACAATGGGAGTAAACTTGAAAAACTAGAAGAGTTGCACATGAGCTACTGAAAGAGGCAGAGGTTTGGTGTCACATGCAAATCATGATCTTATACTTTAGGATGTATCTTGGCATTCGGCAAATGGGATTCTTGGAAATACCTGTTTCACAGTGAGTTTGGGAGGTCAGAGGATGCTCAGTTACATTCTTCCTAGGCTTAAATTACTTTCAAGGACTGAGTTAGGGCATTTTGTGTGGTATATTAACTCTTCCAGGACAAGAAATCCCATTTCAATAAATTATTGCTACAGTTCACTAAGGAGTACCATGGTGTCCTGGAAAAGATAATATCCCTTCCAGAATTCCACCTCTCTAGTCTCTTGAACAATGAGAAATTCATATTTTTCTTAGTCACTTTGATCCTTGAAGATATAAGCTAAAAAAGAACTGTTTTCCCCATCCAAATAGAGACCATCTAGATGGAGACATGATATGAGAACTGCCTCAGTATTGGGGTAGTTACGCCACTATCCCCATATGCATTTGGCAACTGGAACACTTGATTCTTTCTTTATAAACCAACCTGCCAATCTTCTTTGCATGTGGAATTGTCTAAGGTAATCAAGAAAAAAAAATGACCCAAGTAGGCAAGCTTTTTAAAAATTGGTAAATTAATGGAGTATGGTACATTTTGGAAAGAAATGGACTGATAGTTAATGGAATATCTCGGCTGATGACCTCCCATTTTTGAAAGGGATGTAAAACACATCTTCACAAATGATGAGTAAACTGTGAAAGAAGAGTCCCCCCGATGCCACCAAAAAACCCAATGCCTCAGAAATTTCCACTTCAGATATAAGGTCATGGGCTGCAGGTCTGCTAGTGCCAAATACCAGTTCATCCTAGTAGAGCAGCTCAGGAGGCAAAAGGCTAGGGTTATCTGTGACATGACTTTACAAATAATGTACAAACAAAAATGCTATATTATGGCCATTATTTTCCATACTCGATCTATTGATAGTTTGCCCATATGAACACAACTGAAAGGACATGGATCACTTCTAATAGAAACTCAATAACCTCAAGGTAGGACAAAACAAACTCCATTTAATAAAATAAAATTTGGTGAAAGGTTTTTCATTGTAGAGACAGTTCTCCTTTCCCTTAATATTCCAGTAAACTCTTTATTTGTAAAAGCATTCCCGTTTTGTTGTTTCATTACTTCATTAATCTACCAACTTCATTTCTAAACACTGCAACGAGACTGGAATGGCTGGTATCTCTTTTCTGAACGTGAGTCCAAAAAGTCTTTTGGTTTGTTTGTTTGAGATTTTAATATTTTAAATTCAATTAAAATATGCAACCAAAGTTGGTGGGAGACAGTAGCTCTCCTCCAGGTAGAAGAGCTGACTAGCAGATTTCATAATCATTGGACATTTGTTCAGTCCTACCTGAAAACTAAGTTATTTTACTGCCTGGCACGGGAAAAGGCATTTTCTAGTAATTTTCTGTGACAGGAAGCACACCATTGATCCAAGGAAGCACCCAACAGACTGAGTCTATCTGCTGGGGAGCAGCTGTAAATTTTAATACAATGAAAACATTTCCCTTAGTACTGTTTCTGAGAGAGAATTCAGCAGCAGTTACAGTTGATCCGTCACCTGTGGAGAACGACGATCACCCTAGGAGTCCTGCCAACTGACAAGCACTTTTCAGGTAACAAGAACAATGATATTGCAAGAAGCTACAAAACAATATTGCAGTAGTTATAGCGACCACCACTATAGTGATTGTGGCCTGGGTTAATGTTCCAAATATTAATGCAAGAACACACTAGACTTGATAGGTTTAGAGTATTTTCTTTACACTAAGAACCAGCTGGTAACACATGACGAGTGGTGATGCTCCGTTTACTCTATTTCCTTCTATAACAAGTTTCCTAGTTATGCCCACTTTCTCCTATGTTAATTATCTATATTCCACGGTAGTATATTTTCAACATCTAAAATGAGAATACTGTAACTACGGAATACCTCAACTCTCTCTCACACACACACACACACACGCAGTCTTGTGCAACTTTACACACATTTGTATGAACAATGCATGTAAAGTGCTCATTTGCAGTGGGTGAGCTCCCTAAAAGCAGCTAAATCAGTCCTCCCAAATACAGAGAATCATTAAAAGCCAATGAAAAGCCACAGTAACTATTTAGCACTAACATGAGATTTTAAACCTTGCCCACGTGGTAATTAATTCAAATGCCTTTTGCGTTTTTTGCTAAGTCATCCAAAGCAAGAATCTCAAAGATTGACAAACATGATATGTGAATCTAATGGGCTCACGTCTCTGTTTATTTTGCTTATTGCACAGATGAACAGTACTCTTGCTGCAACACTTGAATCGATTTTGAATGGCCATTAATGCGTCTACATTTGGCTAAGGCTGGTTTGACTTTCTAGAGAAAGGCCAGCCGGTCTGCAAACGGGCACCTCCCTCCACACACATGTCAATGTACACTAAAGACAAATCTAAGTATATGTATATATGGCACATACACATATATACGCACACTTAAAATGAATTGGGAAGTGCTTTGGCTTAGATGGGATTAAATATGTACTTCCCAAGTGCATAGGTTTCCTTTGACCAACCTGTTCAAAAAACAAATATGAAAACTGTCATGGCAATTTTGACATTTCCTATGTCTTTTCCGCTATTTGGAGGCCCCCATCTTCTCTACTCCATCTCTCCTAAGCATTTTATTTTTAAAAGCAGTTGGCTCCTTTGGCCTTCTAACACTCCATTGATTCGTCCATTCCTTGGAAGAGCTCTAAGGTCACATCCAGAAACTTATCTTTAGTGGAGAACAAGGTTGCAAAGAACATTTTCCCCTTCTTTGAGTCCTTCTTCCCCCCCAAGAAGTAGACACCGTGATGTGTCATGAATAATTCACTCTTGATCTGACTTGCCTTGTTACCCCTGGCCAGCCCAAGCAGCTGAGGTCTGAGCTTTGCCTGCCCTGCATCGTTGTGCAATACTGGAAAAGAAAAATAATCCATTAGTCTACACCCTTCAGACTGTGGTGACGTGATCAGGGTTCTCTTGAATTTCTATGCATTCGATTTCCTCTCTCTCCTTCCGTTTGGCGCGTTTCTTTTTCTTGTGGTGCTTTTTGGAAGGGGGGAAAAAGGTTAGGAACACAGGTAAGATAACAAAACAGTGCAGAAGTGTGCAACCCCCCGTGAGCAGCAAGCATTTGAACAGTGTGAAGGTCAGGTTCGAAGGCACAAATAGGAGGGGGACCAACCCAATAAGAAAAGAAGTAACATTTTGCAAAATGGCTGTCCCATGCTCTTGCAGGGAGCTTTTTATACATTGTGTTCGGGTGTGCTCAGTTGCTAATACAAACGTATAAAGCAGTGGTGCACAGTGGTCAATGGCGAAATTTAAAGTGTAGATAAGGCACAAGATAGAAATGCAATCCATGTCGATGTTCCATAATGTCATTAAGCCCAGAACGCCCAGCTCAATTGAGGTGACGCTAAGAATTAGCCAGAAGTTTCCCAGAGGGTGGATCACTAGGAAAAAAGTCAGGATTAACACCAGGAGAACACCAAAGCCTGCAATCAGAACAGGCACTGTGACAGATAAGCTGTAATGGTCCGTGAACACAAAGGAGGGGTTGAACACGATGAAACGGATGCTCTTTGACAGCGACAGGGGCCTCAACTTTTCCAGCACTTCTATGACTTCCTTCTGCTTGTCTCTCCTAGTCCTGGCCACCAGATACAAGCGAGAAGCAATGATGTTGTTTTCATCTCCTGCCTTGGAGAAGATGATATCGTTTCGAAAATGCTGGAATTCTGGCTTTTTTAAAAATGAACTTTGTAGGACACTGATAAAGTCACTCTTGTTATTGGCACTGATGTTGCTCACTTTCAGGAACTGGTAATACTGCTCCACCCAGGACACTGCAGTGAATCCACTGCAGAGTCTCCGGAGGTCCTCCTGGACACTGCTGTTCCAGTACTCGAGGGGCTCGTAGACATAGAATCCTATCACGGGGCTGTAGTTGCTGAAATATTTCTGCTGAACCATGGCATAAGAGACGCTTGGGGAATCACTGGCTAGTAGATTGATGATGTTGGCTCCGTCACTGATCTGCAAGCACCCCATGAAGGAGAAGGAGGCATAGATGAGATAGAGGATGACAACAAATGGCTTCACGTAGATATTGGTAATCCATTCATTGTAATGTTCACGGAGGAAGTGCTGAATAAAGTGGTGCTGGTAGGGGTTCGTCTCATGATGGGATGTGTGTTGATGCCCATCACTCATCACTGTCTGGAACCACACAGGCTTGCGGTCCAGGTATTCTGCAGAAGGGATCTTACAGCAAAAGATGCTGTGGTAGCCGTTTTGCTCTAGTTGGCCAGCGAAGACCAGACAGGAGCCAAAGAAGGAGAAAATGTAGAAGTAGTTCAACAGGATGGAGACACACATGTTCTGACAGAAGACCTTCACAGCCTCTATGTTGGTGAACGGGCTGGCACCCATGCCAAAGGTAATAAAGTACAGGGAGCTTGTCATGGTATAGGTCACCATCACATCCGAATAGGCATCTGCTACCCTGTCTTTGAAGGGCAAATTCTCTTTGGTTCTCCGCCATCCAGACAGAAGCTCAAATACTCCTTTTGTTCCATGACCTAATTTAAAAAAAGAAGGAAAAGAAGAATTGTTTTCATTCCCTCCTATGGTTCAAGCGAATTCCTTATAGGTTATCTATGCTCAACAGTACTGCATACTCTTATCTTCAAAGTACTATGATACTCCTATCAGGATCTCAAATTTCAGTTACATAGCAGGATATGTTTGGTTCATGTTTCTACTTCAGCAAAGTCCAAACTTATTGGTATTCTGGGCAAAATGAAGCATTTATTGTCTGTTCCATTAATTTGCCAAATTGTAAATGTAATGTGACATTGTTTTGTGATTTTTTTTTCCCCTGCACACATATTGTCTCCCTAAATGGATACTAAGTTGTCAAGGGCAGGGGCTGTTAGTCACCCATCTTCCAATGTCCCTCAATACCAGTTCAGTGCTTTATCAACTGATGTATTGACTGACAGTCCCTAACCTTCATTTCAAACTGACTTACATGCTGATTTTGGAAATCATAAGATGATCTTAAACACTTAAAAATGGCTTTAAATTGATTTTACAATGTTAATAATCTGCTAGGTAGCCAAACAGCTTAGAAACCAATTTCTATAGATTTGATTAATTAACATTGGATATGAGTCAAAAAACTCTGCCAGGTCTCATAAAACACAGGGCAAGACCTTCAGGGGGAAAGATCATAGCAGGCATTTCCTCACAGAGCTTTTATTCACACAGAGTGGGTGATGAGTAAATGTTTGACTGCTCCATTAAAGTGGATGGAGTGTGATTTTTCTTTTTCTTTTTTTTGCGGTACGCGGGCCTCTCACTGTTGTGGCCTCTCCGTTGCGGAGCACAGGCTCCAGACGCGCAAGCTCAGCAGCCATGGCTCACGGGCCCAGCCGCTCCGCGGCATGTGGGATCCTCCCGGACCGGGGCACGAACCCGTGTCCCCTGCATCAGCAGGCGGACTCTCAACCACTGCGCCACCAGGGAAGCCCTAAAATAATTCTTTAATGAGAGCACTTCTCTTCTGAAATGAAGACTCTTGGTATCTTTGTAGTCGCAAGGGGGGAAAGGTTACCTGAGGCTATGGCTAAATTTGGCTTGTCTCTGCTTTTGGTCACTTTTTTGGAGCATTAGGTACATTATGGAGGCCAGGTTGTTACTTTATATAGTACAAAGGTCTTACGTGTGGGATGAAGCTAAATCATATGAGGTCAAATAATCACTCTAAGTATGGTAAAGACTGAAAACACAACTTTGGGGCTGGCATGTTTTATCCCATTCATAGGATTCGATATTTTACAGGGTGTTCCTAATAATACTCACTCATTTGATTTTCACCATAGTCTGGTCACCTCCCAGCAGTTCAAATCTATTACCTGCTCGAGAGTAGTCCTCTCACTCCCCATCAACCTGCCTAGGATCAGTCTTACTTTCCAAGTTTCGTTCATGCTATTTTCTCTGCCTTTCAATACCTTCCTCTTGTTGCTGCTTATATTGAAATTCGACCCATCAGTCTGTTAGCTCAGTTCTCTTCTTTGTCTTGAAGCCGTTTCTGACAATTCCAGACATACTGATTTTTTTCTGTTCCTTAAATTCCTATTGCACTAATTAGCTACTCATTTTGGCACACTAACATGTGCTGTTTTGCTCTGGAACAAAATGGTTTTCTCAGGACATGGTCTATCTCTTTGGTTAGACAGCAAATCCCTCAAGGTCAGGGAATGCATTTTATGTTACTTTTATACTCTGCAGAACATCTGACAAAGTGATAGATGTCCACTAACCTCTCAATGAATTAAATCAACTGTAACTCTCAATTCCAGTTGGGTCTAGAAAATGTACCTTTTAATTACTAATTCAAAAGTTTATTATGGTCTTTATACCTATATTAATTGTGCCCAGAAGAGATACACACTTTTTTTTTTTTTTTTTTTGGTACGCGGTCCTCTCACTGTTGTGGTCTCTCCCGTTGTGGAGCACAGGCTCCAGACGTGCAGGCTCAGCGGCCATGGCTCACGGGCCCAGCCGCTCTGCAGCATGTGGGATCTTCCTGGACCGGGGCACAAACCCATGTCCCCTGCGTCGGCAGGCGGACTCTCAACCACTGCGCCACCAAGGAAGCCCGAGATATACACTGTTAATTCAACTCAACTCAATATATATTTATTAGAATTTGCTACCATGAGGATCTGTGCTAGTCAATATATAAAACATAAAGGTAAACAAGAAACACAATCTTTTCCAATATCTGTCAGTCCAGAGGTCATTTTTACTTGGGTAATTCTGAGCCTGAGATCATAGCTTCTAATACAAATGAATTTTAGGAACTGTTCTGTATGTTGTAAGATGTTTAGAAGCATTCCTGGCCTCTACTCACTACATGTCAGTAGCACACTCCTCAGTTGTGACAATCAAATATGTCTCCAAACATTGCCAAATGCTGTTTTGGGGACAAAACTGCTTCCAACTGAGAATTATTGGTTTAGTCAAAAGAAAAAGAGATATTATACACACACACACACACATACACACACACACATTTTAATCGCCCTTTTCTGACTATAAAAATAGGACATATTTCCATCAAAAATTTGGGGAAAATGGAAAAAATAATGGTGAAAAAATTATTCCATAGTCCCATAACACAGATAACTGCTGTTAACAGTTTGGTGCATTTATTCTAGCTATGTATGTATGTATGTATTAAGCTTTATCTATCTATCTATCTATCTATCTAACCATCCATCCATCCACCCTTCCATCTTTCCAGACAAATAACTATAATTATTTCACAGAACTGGCCTCCTACAAAGAGAAATTAGGGTTTGGGGTTATCTTGTTGTTCTGTCCAGTTGGCCTGTCAACAACGGAGATCCCGTTTTCTAACCTCTGCAGTGTTTTCCCTCTTGGTTTCTTACTATTCCCTTTAGTTTTCATTCTGATGCTAGAACCATTTTTTGAACATCTCTGCTCACTTGAAAGAACCCTTAAATCTCTACATAGCTTTTTAAAAGGATTGTATTCACTATTTTTCCACCCTTACTCCGAGAGTCCTATTTCAATTCAAACAATACACCTGAAAACAAGGCACTAGTATCCACTCAAAAGACAGGTGGTCCACCATCTCAGATGATGAAGCATGGAATATACACAAGTGTGACTGCCCCACTGAACAAAGATCTGAACTGATTCCATGATGTTACTCCCTGGTACCCTAGTCCTGGCAGTTCTTTGCTTCTGTCCGATTCCCACCAAAATCCTTAATCCTCACCGAAGGCCTCAGTTTGTCTTATGAACACCATTCATGCTCCTGAGTGGTGATAGACATATATGTAAGCAGCTAACAGACTTGAAAGGAAGGCTTACATTCTTGTTAAGTAGAGATGTATGCTGTGTACTGTGAAAATACAGTTGATTGTTTCTGAGGGGTCAGAAAATCTCCAAAAGGTGTTACCAGGCAGAGGATGATGCCAGTGGTGATCCAGACTGATGGAATAACATAAGGGCACAAACCCTTATTAATTAAGGGAAAGTAGTTTTGTTTTTGATGTTTATAATTGAATTTTTTCTCTCTGCAGAGATAATCTATTGCCCAAATTATACACTTTATTTAATGTTTCAAAAGATGACTGCCAAACACTGATCATGATTTCCTCCCACTATATTAGTATATATTTGCAAATTATATTAGAATAATATGACAAGTATCTCACCTGGGACATTATGGGATAACTGACATTTGTCTTGATAAAGTTTCATGAAAGAAAAGAGAGAGAGAACTCTTAGGAATAAAAGTGATTTGGACAGAATTGGAACTGGGAGAAAAATTCAAGGAGGAAAATGAATAGAAATAAAAGATCTGCATGTATATGTGTGTGTATTGAATATTGCAAAAGTCTTCAGGGATGTTGCTGGGGGGACCTCTTTCTAAATGAAAGCAAATGGAAGAATTGTGCAGTAACAAGGAAAACTTAGCTGTCAGCTTACTAACATACCCTATTTAACAATAATTTAATAAGTTCTGCTATTTGCAATTGAGAAATGAGAAAATGAAGAGTGTGTCGATTCTTTCCCTAGCCATGGCAGTGCAGGTGAGCCAGAGGAAATATTTTAAATGACTAAAATTAAAAAAAAAAAATTTGTTACCAGACAAAACTCATTTCAGTCCTAAGTGAGCTGAACAATATTCAGAATTAGTTATAATTCGATCTGAACCTCAAGCAATCACTCTACAACAAGTAAAGATGACTTCTATAGTGAGATGGATCTTCTTGAGAACTTATTCCAGCCCACATTTTACAACATTTCTCTAAACTCCTGCACTTCCCATGTAAACGTCTACACTATGATTGACCTGACAGTGCTGTAGGAAATCTCTCTGGTTCACTGCTAGTCCGGAAGTGACTTCTTTCAAAGCAATGATATTCTTCTGCAAATCTAATACAAATTTTACAGTTGCCACTTTAATACCAAACCTAACCTCTCCAAAATCAAGAATTCCAAAGAAAACAGTTTTAACAAGGATCAAATCCAATCAGAACTAATTGTAACTGACCCAGTTAGTTTCCTACTGGGTTTTCCTTTGATACAGTTATTGCTCTAATAAGCTCCTTCTGTGGGGCTTCTAATTCTTTCTTATCTGCCGAATTAGAATTCTCTTCTGAAGACGTACTGGTGGGTCTTCCTCTTCACTTGAACATGTTAAGCCCTCAGCAGGTCATGAGAGTTTGACATCTCGTGTTTCAGCGACATGAAAAATAGAGGTAAAAATAATACTCCACTCACATCTCACTCCAGAGAAAACTTTCTGCTTTCCCTTAGCCGTTATTTCTGCTTTGGTTAATTAACTATGTGTTCAGCAGCTCTGTTTGTGGAAATCACCATTGAGCTCAACTAGAAAAGCATTTTGATTTTTTTATTGGGCTCTTAGGCTATGTGATCCTGATGCCAACCTAATGGATGAAAAAACAAAATCCCAGTCAACTGAACCAGTAAAGCAGCTAACAAAAAAATCGGGATATTGAATCAGCATTCTGAGTTGTCAGTCACTGGTCTGGCATTATATGGGATCCTTATGCATAGTTCTTTCTCTTTAGTTGGCTGATTTCTATGTATATTTTAAAGATACCACTTAAACATGATCTCATCCCTAATGCTTTCCCCTTCCCCTCTTCACCTCTAACTCACCCACTTAGAAGCCTCCCCTCTGTGTGCCAACACATTTCTTAGTGCTTACTACTACACCCAACTGAAATTATCCATTCATGGGACTGTATTTCATGTAAGTCCTTATAAGGTCCTTACCATCTAGGGCAGGTACTTATCTTTTCTACTGTTGTATTCCAATTATTTGGCATTTACTGGTACTCAGTAAATGTTTGTGAAACTAAATTGGCCTTGATCTGCCAAAATCTGTCTAGTTTTCAAGATATGTTTAAAGTTCTTGTCATAATTGTTATTAACAGCCCTGTATTCAGTATAAGATTTAGTGAAATATAGTTTGCCCCTCAATTTACTGAGAAGGGAATTTGCCAAGTGCTTCTGTGGCAGAGGCGGTGGTAAATATCAATGATGTTCAGTTACAATATTAGCACATAATTCATTCGTTCGGCTGGCTCAGCATTGTAAATGTCTAGAGGGAATGGAATAGGAAATTAAGAAACTTGCTCTAAGTTGCTAGTTGCAGGGTAGAAATGGGTCCATAAGGCACTCCTGTGACCTGACAGATGATGAATTTTTTAGACATTTTCTAATCCCCATGATGTCTAACTTAGCGGTGGTTATCAGTGTGTCTTTGTAGACTGACTACTTTTAATTAACTCTCATCTAGAATAAATAGGTGATTATCAAGCTCCATTCATAAAGGACGGCCAAGGCTGTTGCACCTTGGTACCTACGTAGCCCACAAAGACATAGGTAGCAAGTTATTCAGCAGGAATGCTCCAAGTTGCTCTCTGATGGGGCATATTTGATGGTTTTACGTGTAAACCTGTGGCGTGCAGTGAGGGAGGGTCTAGCTTCATATTACCCTTAAGCATTTCTCCTGAAGTGCTCCCACCCCCGTACGGAATGAGGCAGCGAGAAGGAAAATAAGGAATTCAGAACGAATCTGAACAGATACTCATCCCTTAGCTCTTAGCAGGAGGTTAGAGGACTTTATCATGTCTCTAATAAGAAAAAATGGAATCTAGTAACAGATTCTCATTGTATGATTTTCAGAGCTGTTATATACTTGACACATATCTCAACGTATAGAAAAGAGCATGTAGTCTCATTCCAGAGTTTGCATTCCATCATTTTTGACAATTTATTTTGTAGTTCTATATAAAGTTAAAATTTTAAAAATCCAGTATGTGTGTTTATTCATATGCATATGTGTATATACATGCACATACAGATACATACATATACACATGTATATATATTGAGAGAGAGATGTGTGTGTGTGTGTATGTGTGTGTATATATATATATATATATGGAGAGAGAGAGAGAGAGAGAGAGAGAGAGAGAGAGAGAGAGAGAGAGAGAGGAGATGGGAGTGTTCTAAAGCTCACAGACTATTAGCCAAGATTTTAATACTCAAAGTGGGGAAAACTAGGTAAGTCCCACTATTTGATATTGTGATTAGCAGCACATTCCCCAGAGCCAGAGTTTAAATCCTGGGTTAAATCAGAGTTTAAACTGCTTGACTTTAAATTCTGGGTCTCCTACTTCCAAGTTCTGTGACCTTGGGCAGGTTGTTTTTTAACCTCTCCATGTCTCAAGTTTTCTCATCTGTAAAATGAGGTGACAAGAGAAGCTGCCTCATGGGATTGTTCTGAGTTTTAGATAAGTTAATACATGGGCTTGGCACACAGGAAGTACTCCACTGAGTGGAAAAGCTCAGTGCTGGCAACTCCAGGGTATTTACCATGGAGAACATTCCAAGTCATTTGACTTGGGATGCCAGCTTCTGAATGCAGCCTGGTTCCTGCTCTCTTCACCACCACAGCTGACTTGGCTTTTGGAGGGAACTCGGGGGCTCTCTTTTCAGATTTCCTTGCCGCAGGGGCTCAGTGTTGCCAAGAGCTGAAACTCCACTGCAGAGCCAGCGCACACACGGTGGCTTGCTTTCTTGTTCTCTCCCTCTTTGGTATTCCCATTCAGGGAGAGAAAAAGACTCCCAGGAAGCTTTTCATTTTCTTCTCAATGCTTTCCGTGTCTTCTAGTTTTATGAAAGGAATATACATTATGTTTGAGAAAGGAAAAAGCAGCCCTGATAGCTGGGTGCTGTCAAGTAGGTCTTGGTGTTGCCAGGAGCTGGTCTGGCCCTCACAGTTCGGCTTAGTATTGTCCTGTTGATGACACAGATGGTCTGGCAGAAAAGCATCAGACAAGATCACTTTGTGACCGGGATAGATTGAGACAAAATAATACCACTCCATAATCACGACTGAGCACAAACAAAATGCAAACATTGTCCGGAACATAAAATAGGCCAAACATCCTTTTATCAAGAATAGTAGGATTGGGCTTCCCTGGTGGCGCAGTGGTTAAGAATCCGCCTGCCAATGCAGGGAACACGGGTTCGAGCCCTGGTCCGGGAAGATCCCACACGCCGCGGGGCAACTAAGCCCGTGAGCCACAACTATTGAGCCTGTGCTCTAGAGCCCGCGAGCCACAACTACTGAGACAGCGTGTCACAACTACTGAAGCCCGCGTGCCTAGAGCCTGTGCTCCGCAACAAGAGAAGCCACCGCAATGAGAAGCCCGTGCACCGCAACGAAGAGCCACGGCTAGGAAAAAGCCTGTGTGCAGCAACGAAGACCCGACGCAGCCAAAAATAAATAAAGAATTTAAAAAAAATAGTAGGATTGATTGCTGCTTCTTTACCAATCACAGTTTAATCTTGGTCTGGTTTCCTTGCCTTCTAAGAATTGTTAAGGTAACTGATCATGGATTTACCCTCTCTTCCTGACAGGACCCAACCTTGCTGCCTTCAACCCTCTTCCAAATCACCTAATACTTGCAAAAATCATATACTAAGTCCATTCTAATATCTTCTTCCAAAAATGCTTCATAATCCTCAGAGGTGTGTGTTCTTCCTCATTGCAGTGAGTCAATAACCCCAGATTTGTTCAATTATTGTAGGAGTCCTGGTGGTCTTTGGTTGGAGGACATTGATATTTTATAATAAATATTTTTGGAAAATGAGAGAAATTAAACTTCCTTTATTGTTGACTTTATAAATTGACTTCTTTGAGTGTAGGAGTTAGAAGTGTGGGAGCTAGAACAGGAGCATTGGATGAGAGTTAATTCCTGGAGGATTTGAATTTCCAAATCATGTCACTAGTGAAAGGGATGGTGTTCTGGTGGAAGTGGTATTTTAGTTGTATTCTCACTAAAAAGAGAAAGCCAGATGGGCATATGGGAAGTGGCAAGCTGTTCTGAAAGGAATATAACATGGCTGTCAAAATCGGAGAAGCGGGGAGGAGCCACGTGGATGAAAAAGTCATTGCTTCAAGCAGAGAAGAGCAATGAATGGGAGAACCGGGGCGGGGCTGAAAATCTTACAACCGTCAAGAGAAGTGGATTGGTAGCTCATAAACTAAACACAAGCATATGCTTAAAAGAAATCAAGACCTACAATAAGAGATCATGTAAAGGAAGAAAATAATAAGTATAAGAACTTGGAGGAAGGAAAATTAAGATAATCTAAGTATTTATTGAGCTAAAGGCATTCAAAGATTGGTTAGAATAATCAGTTCATTCATTTGAAGGCCATTTCCTGAGCGCCGCCCATTAGGAAGATACGGTAAAATGTCATCGCTTTGAAGTTTAATAACTCCCATTTGTCCCATTTGAAAACCATATCATATCCATATGCCTGAATTTAATGGTTCATTAATTACAAGCTTTGGGGATCTCTTATCCTACGAAGAGTAGAAGTGATGATGACTTAGGATTTCTATAACACCAAGAGCTGGAGAATGCTTTTGAAATATCTGATTCAATCATTAAGAAACGCGTTTGAAATGGAAGGAATCTTACGGAGCAAATTTAAATTATGCACAGTTTTGGTTTCTTATAAATATCATTCAAGAGAAAATCTTCAAAGTTGTAGCACAAATGCTTGATAAAAGCATAATGCTTTAAAGAGCAAGTTTTCCGGGAGCATCCTTGAATGTTTTGCTGCCTGTCTTAACCAGTGAAGATAAATTTAACAATCCAGGAACGAGAATTCTCTCTGAACAGAATGGCCTGAAATCAGTGGAAACTCAATTAACCAGGAAGCTCAAGAATTGGATCATCTGATTATTTGAAGCCGTTAAATTAATCAACCAGAACTTCCTTTCTGATTCCGCTTTCATTGGTTGATTAGCTTTATCGGAGATCTTTCTAAAATGCATTAGACTTGTATTCCTCTTCTGCATCCAGTTCTGGAAGAAAGGGATTATTTGTACCAATTAAAATGATGTGCTCTGGAGTAACACTTTTTTTTTTTTTTCCCCGGTACGCGGGGCTCTCACTGTTGTGGCCTCTCCCGTTGCTGAGCACAGGCTCCGGACGCGCAGGCTCAGCGGCCATGGCTCACGGGCGCAGCCGCTCCGCGGCACGTGGGATCTTCCCGGACCGGGGCACGAACCCGTGTCCCCTGCATCGGCAGGCGGACTCTCAACCACTGCGCCACCAGGGAAGCCCTGGAGTAACACGTTTTGCTTCTAGTTCTGGCACATCATTTTGTGATGTGTGGTAGGGGGAGAATTAGTTTAACTGCTGTGTATTTCACTTTCCTAGTCTGGAAAATAGGGATTACAAAGGTACCCATTTTAATGGGCTATGTGAAGATTACATGATGCAATAGTTGTAATACGCTTAGAGCAGGCCTGGGACCCAGGAAGCACTCAATAAATGTTAGCTTTTATTATTTATTAAATAATATACTTCAGAGTCATCATTTTATCATACGTCATTTTATCAATAATCAGGAGGCAATTTAGCATATTGGTTAAAGGACTGAGTTCTGTGGGTTTAAGCTTCCATCTATTAGATGTGTGACCCTGGGCAAATGAAAGACTCCATGGCTAGATTTGCCAATCTGTAAAATGGAGAAAACAGCAATTCCTGCTTCAAAGGATTGCTGTGTTAAAGGAGACACAGACACATGAATCCCTTTATAAATACCTGGCACACAATCAGTGTTCCCACAAATGATAGCTAGTATTGAACAGTAATATATAGTCGCAGAAATGTGGGAGTTTGGATTGAATGTATACCAGGCCTAGAGAAAAGTTCAAAAGTTTTCTTCTCTGATGATTATTTTGAAATTGCCTGTTCTGTCGTTAAGAAGTTCGTTGTGAAAAAATGTTGATTAATAGAAGACTTTAGTTAACTGGATCCAACTAATTGCAGGATTCTTTCCATGTGTGCTCTTATTCAGGCTAAGCTAATAGAATCGTTCTCATCTGGCAGGAAAGAAGCTGAAGAAGAGCTTTTCAGCCACTGTTTTATTCTGCAGCTCACAGAGCAAACCAGACTCCCTTCTAGGAGCAGAGCACAGTAGGGCTTTGGGGCAGCCGACTGAGTTCCAGCAGCCCCCAGCGGTTGGGGGGGGGGCTGGTGCAAGGACACCATTTCCTAGAGGGTCCTCTCTAAGTGAGAGAACTGCTGTCATTTGAATACACCCCTGATGAGTACAGAGTCCCTTTTCAGATGAAAAGGCCCTCTTCTCACCATATTTCTCTGTCATCTGTCCCCTTTCAGCGGTCCACAGCTTAACAGCTTTAACACAGCATAAATTAATCCACGGGAGTTATCTCAGAAAAAGTTAGATGTTAATTCTCAAAGGCAGGGGATCAAGGACAGTGGCTGGGCAGATAGCAGGGTGGAAGAGGGGCCCTGAGTACTGGCTCTTGTGTTAATTCCCCAGGTTCAAACCCCAGCTACATCACTTCCTACCCCACACCTTCAATAGCAACCTCTCCGTGTCAATTTCCTTATGCGCAGAGCAGGAAATGCAAGCCCCTACCTGATAGTGTGTCGCTAACATTAATGAACGAGATAATCCACATAGAGTGTTTACCACAGTCCTTGGCACATATTAAAAACTCAATAAATAGTAGGCGACACTTTTTATTTATGGGTGAACATTCATTTGGAGTCTTAGCTACGTGCTCACAGTATAGTACAGCACACTGCTGTGTTTCATTCTTGAAGTCATCAATAGAAGTGACAGTTAATCATGATAACACACCAGGCCACCAAACACAGCTTCAAGGGATGAAAGTTGTAGGAAACTCTTATTGCCCTCTTGGGATAAATCTTACTCCTATCTGTCTTGAGAATTCTCATGGACTTTGTCCTGCCCATTCCCATTAGGCAAAGATTAATCAAGAAACAATCATAAGAAAGAGTCAAATGAAAACCCTCCCAGATAGCTATGACTCTGAAACAGCTAACTGGACCTTGGGAAGGATGATTTTTGGCCATGAGACCATCTGAAAGTTCTAACCCTTAGAGATGTATGAAAACCTAGGGCTATTTCAGCAATTACAAAATAAAAAAACTAAAACAAACAAACAAAAAACAAAACAGGTCCACATTATTCTTTTTTTTTTTTTTTTTTTTTTTTTGTGGTACGCGGGCCTCTCACCGTTGTGGCCTCTCCCGTTGCAGAGCACAGGCTCCGGACGCGCAGGCTCAGCGGCCATGGCTCACGGGCCCAGCCGCTCTGCGGCTCGTGGGATCTTCCCGGACTGGGGCATGAACCTGCGTCCCCTGCATCGTCAGGCGGACTCTCAACCACTGCGCCACCAGGGAAGCCCTAGATGGAATCTTTTGATGTGCAAAAGTTTTTACTTTTGAGTAAGTCCAATTTATCCATCTTTTGTTGCTTTTGCTTTTGGTGTCATATCTAAGAAGGCTTTGCTTAACCAAGGTCATGAAGAGTTACTCCTACATTTTCTTCTAAGAGATTTATAGTTTTAGGTCTTTCATTTAGGTCTATGATCCATTTTGAGTTGAATTTTACTTACAGTGTGAAGAAGTCCAACTTTATTCTTTTTCATGTGAATATATAATTGTCCCAGTATCATTGGTTGAAAATATTATTTTTCCCCATTGGATTATCTAGGCATCTTTGTCAAAAAATCAATTGACCATAAATGCAAGAATATATTTCTGGAGTCTCAATTCTATTCCATTGACCTGTATGTCTATACTTGCGCCAGTTCCACTGTATCTTCATTGCTGTAGCTTTACGTTAAATCTTCTAATCTATGAACATGGAATGTCTTTCCATTTACTCAGGTCTTTTAAAGTTTTTTCAATAGTGTTGTGCAGTTTTCAGAGTACAATTTTGCATTGCTTTTGGTATATTTATTGCTCAGAATTTTATTCTTTATAATGCTATTATGAATGGAATTGTTTTCTTAAATTCATTTTTGGATTGTTTATTGTTAGTGTATAGAAGTACAATTGACTTTTGTATACCGATTCTGCAATATTGCTGGACTCCTTTATTAGTTCCAACCATTTTTTGGTAGATTCCTTAGGATTTTCTGTAATGAGATCATGTCATCTCCAAATAGAGATAATTCCTCCTTTCAATATGAATGCCTTTTATTTCATTTGCTTGCCTAATTGCCCTAGCTAGAACATCCAATACAATGTTAAATAGAAGTGGTGAGGGCAGATATCCTTGTGATGTTCCTAATCTTAAAGGAAAAGTGTTCATCAAAAATATTATGTTAGGTTTGGGTTTTTCACAGATGCTTTCTATCAGGTTGACAAAATTCCCATCTAGTACTAGTTGGTTGAGTGTCTTTTATCATAAAAGGGTGCTGAGGTGTGTCAAATGCCTTTTCTATGTCTATTGAGATGATCATGTCTTTTCTGACCTTTATTCTATTGATACAGCATTTTACAGTAACTGATTTTCAGATATTAAACTAACCTTGCATTTATGGGATAAATTCCACTTAGTCGTGGCGTGTAATCCTCTTTATATGTTGCTGGATTTGATTTGCTCATGTTTTGTTAAGACTTTTTTGCATTTATACTCCTAAGAAATATTGGTCCGTAGTTTTCTTTCCTTGTGATGTTTTTGGTTTTGGAATCAGGGTAATACTGGCCTCAGAGAATGATTTGGGAAGCGTTCTCTTCCCTTTATATTTCTTAAGTACAAAAATTGTTCCTGCCTCTCATATCTTGCCAGGTAACCTTCTTCATTTTGTTTATAAATTATAGCATATCTAAACTTCCTCATCAGTCAGCACTTAGGAAAGTACCTATGTGATTTGAACCAATTTATCCTCATAATCAAACAGTATTTATAATGCTCCCACATGATTTAAACCAATTTAGTATTCCCGTGAGAGAAGTCAGATGTGTGAGAGAGAGAGAGAGAGAGAGAGAGAGAGATGGTGTGTGTGTTGCAGATGTACAGCAAGTACAGGGAGGGAAGGAATGTCTGGAGGATACTTACCCTCCAAGGAGCAGAGAGCTTGGTTCTTAGACCAGAATAAAATCTCAGTATTTCACAAATCACTCTGTTTATTATTATGGTTATTATCATTACCATTATTTGGTATCCTACCTTTAGACTCTAAGAAGCGAGCCTTCATGTTGAATCTTCTAAATCTTGCTTCTTTTTTTCTCCTTCCTACCAGAGGTTTCTGTCCTCCCTCCTTCCTTTCTTTTTTTTAGAACAAAATCTGCTACCGGCCTGAGATAAACTCAGTGGAGATAACCCATTGATGCCTTAAAAATAAAATAAGCATGGGAATCCAATAAGAATCCAACGTAGGGGACACAGGTTCACACCCTGGTCCGGGAAGATGCCACATGCTGCGGAGCAACTAAGCCTGTGCGCCACAACTACTCTGAGCCTGTGCTCTAGAGCCTGCAAGCCACAACTAGTGAGCCCACGTGCCACAACTACTGAGCCCGTGCTCTGGAGCCTATGCACCACAACTGCTGAAGCCTGGGAGCCTAGAGCCCATGCTCCGGCCACAAGAGAAGCCATCATGATGAGAAGCCCTCTCACCGCAACGAAGAGTAGCCCCCGCTCACCATAACTAGAGAAAACCTCCACACAGCAGCGAAGACCCAACGCAGCCAAAAATACATAAACAGATAAATAAGTAAATAAAAAAATAAAATAAGTCAATAACTAAAGTGAGAGTGTTATTTTCTTAACTGAACTCATATTTCCCACTTACTCCCGTGAAAACACTAGGGAATTAAAGATTTTACAAACAACAATAATAACAACAGCAACAACACAAATACCTTGTATGATTTTGGATAAATTAACATTGTCTGGCTCCTCTTACAACACTAGGCTTTACTGAAATGTTTCATTTTAAATGCTGTAAAATTATAATCCTTTAATCTAAATATCTGCTGTATATCAACGTTTCTATTTTTAAATAATCAAATTCAACAGGTTTTTTTTTTTGGTTTTTTTTTTTTCGGTACGCAGGCCTCTCACTGTTGTGGCCTCTCCCGTTGCGGAGCACAGGCTCCGGACGCGCAGGCTCAGCGACCATGGCTCATGGGCCTAGCCGCTCCGCGGCATGTGGGATCTTCCCGGACTGGGGCACGAACCCGTGTCCCCTGCATCGGCAGGCGGACTCTCAACCACTGCACCACCAGGGAAGCCATCAACAGGTATTTTAGTAACTAGTTTGTTCTGGGTATTAGGGATTAGAGAAAGAAGGTTCGGATAACTTTTATTTTGAGAGGTTTACAGTCTTATTGAAAAAAGGCATATATTTAAGAAATAATTAAATAAGAATTCGAGATACTTTAATCCAGGGTAACAGGCACTTGTCTACCTACTACGTTCAAGGCACTGCATGTCACTCAGAGGTGAAACTACAAGAGCTCAGGAAAATGAACACATGGGAAAGCTGAAATGAAGAAGACGCTTCCAGAACACAGGAAGACGATGAGGGTATGCATTGATAAGGAATGGAGGCATTAACAATGTTTTCAGCCTGAAGATTAATTAGCAATTGTTTTCCCTTCCATTTCAAACAAAGCAGCCAATTTAAAAACTGCCAGCTAGCTTTCTTTACTCTGATTTCCTTTTAATCACATATAAATAAATCCAAACTCTAATCTTTCTTTTTCTCTTTTGTTGGTGTAAATGTCAAATGTCTTACCTTGAGTCAATTTCATATGCTCATAAGTAACCCATGCACACTTACCTATCATGAAAAACTTGATGTTTTTCTTTGTTCTGAAGTACAAAGGAAACATAGGTTCACATAGCGCTTTCTGTTTAAAGCTAGGAAAACAACTTGTTCTCAGAGCTTTCTAAGAAGAGTTTTTCTGGCATTATTTTGACCCATGGGCTAAGGGTCTGGTCAGCAAGTTAACAAATATCTGGAGAATTTAAGTAAAACTTCTCAATAACCAATTTCTGCACATGCATTTAATTAAAAAACAAGGTATAACTTCTATTTGACTTTTGAAACTTTTTCCCCTCCCTCTAGTTTTAACCTGTCAGTGGAGAGAGTCAGTTCAGATGAAAAGAAGTTGCTAACATGCAACTATTAAGCATTCTTAAGTTGAGTACAAAGATGAGCCCAATGTGTACAAATATTTTTCAACGGGAAACTTGACTTGTTTTCTTGAATATTAAAAGGAAAAGAAAAAATTACTTGTGATGATGTCTTGGCTCAGGCACAGAAGTTCCTATAAGGAAAAGGACTTGCTTATTCACTTATTCTTTTATTCAGTATATATTTATTGAGTGTATACTATGTACTAAGCACTATTATAGGCATTACGGATACAGCTGTGATGAAGACAGAGGTGGTCTCTGCCCTCGTGGGGCTTAATTCTAGTGAAGACAAACAATAAGTACTAAGACAAATAGGCACTAAATATAACGTGTTATATATGGTCAATCAGGAAAACAAGCAGAAAAAGGGGAGTTATATGTGTCTGGGGTAGAGGTGGGAAATTCTTGAGAGAGTGAATAAGAAAGACCTTACCATAAAGATAACTTTTGGAAGATGGCCAGAAAGAAGTGAAGAAACAGCTGTGATGTCTTCACGAGAAGAGTATTCTAGGCAGAGGAAACATTAAGTTCAAAGGCACTGAGTCAGGAATCTGCCCGATATGTGCAAGAACAGCCCAAGGCCAGTGTGGGCTGGAGTGGACCGAGAACAGGGAGGATGGATAGGAGGTGAGCTCAGAGAGGTCAAGATGAGGGACAGATGCAGCCGTGCAGATCACAGTGAAACTCTGGCTTTTACGTGGAGTAAGATGGGAGGCCACTGAACAAGATCACCTTGGTTGCTGGGACAAGAATAGAAGGCAAGGGTGCAGGTGAAAAAGGATCAGTACAGCTAGGTTTTTGCACGAATCTAGGCAATACAGAAGTGTCATCTAAAGCTGTGACTCTGATTACCTAGGGCAGGGGTTGGCAAACTAACCTGCTGCCCCAAAGCTGCTTCCTCCTGTTTTGGAAATAAATTGTATTGGAACACAGTTATGCTCATTCATTTACCTTTTGCCTACGGCTTCTCGCCCCCTACAACGGCAGAGCTGAGCCATTGCGACAGAGACTGCATGGCTAGCACAATTGAAAATATTTAGTATTTGGCCCTTTACAGAAAAAAATTTGCCCACCTCTGACTTAGAATCTACTGGGAGGAGGATTACAGCAGGGAAGATGCCTTCTGGATGTACAAAACAGCATGGGCACAAACCACCATTTCTCTTCATTACAATTCTGTATAGTGTATGCGCTTTGCAGAAGGTGGAGAGAATTATATCTGGGTGTTAGTAAATGGGACAAAATGAAAATAAGATTAGTCTTTCAATAATGGATAATGGGGAAATCATTCATTCACTCAAGAAATATTCTTTGCAAATGCCATTTATCATTTAATGAGCTAGAAAGACATCAAATAAATAAACACGCGAGTAAATATATAACTACAAAAGCACTAAGTGCCATGAAGAAAAGGATTGGGTTCAACGGAGAGAACAACAAGGGACACACTTTCTATCAGGGGAGGTCAAAAGAAATGCCATTTGAGGTGAGCCCTGAAGGATGAGTGGGAGGGAAAGAGAGCGGAAGCATTTCATGTACAAGGAACAGGATGTACACAGGTGGTGAACTGGAGGGAGAATTAGAAGAACTAAGAAGACAAGACACACACACACACACACCCCTTATGCGCATACACATACGTGAATGGCTGAGTCATGAGGAAAGAGTCATGGAATGTGGTTGGAGATAACAGTGTGGCTTGGAAAATACTGGGCTTTTGTAGATCATGTGAAGGAGTTTTGATTTTATTGGAAGTCCAATGGGGAGACACTGAAGGATGCAAGGCAAAAAAGGAATGATTAGCTTTGCATTTTTTTTTTTTTTTTTTTTTTTTTTTGCGGTACGCGGGTCTCTCACTGTTGTGGCCTCTCCCGTTGCGGAGCACAGGCTCCGGACGCGCAGGCTCAGCGGCCATGGCTCACGGGACCAGCCGCTCCGCGGCATGTGGGATCTTCCCGGACCGGGGCACGAACCCGTGTCCCCTGCATCGGCAGGCGGACTCTCAACCACTGCGCCACCAGGGAAGCCCTAGCTTTGCTTTTGATACAGAATTCTGGCTCCATGAGGATAATGGAGCGAAGGGGGTCAAGAATCAAAGTCCAGCAGCCAGTTAGGAGGTGGTGTGCGGTGACTGGCTCAGGAGACAGATGATGACAGAGGTTTATACTAAGTTGGTGTCTGTAGTTTAATTCACAATTTATTGTATTTTTACTATGAACAAATGTTATTCTTGGTTCTGTGTTGGGGGGAGGTAACGATAAATGGAGGTAGTCTCTGCCTTGGACAAAACTATAGCTCTGAAGAGTGAGAAAAGTGAACAAATACTTGTTATATGTAGTCAACTCTGAAACATTCTTATGACAGCTTGAAAGAGTACTATTGGAGACAAGGGAAGGAAAATTTCTACTGGCTTTGCTGGTGAAAGAATCTTAGTCACCACTGTATTTCCAATGCTGAGCACAGTCTCTCTATACCTCCCAAGACAGACAGGCTTGGGAAATGTTGAGAGAATGGCCTAAATCACGTCTCTGGATTCTTGTCTTGTTCATTATTTCCAAACGCTAATTGCAGTAACTTGATGAGCCAACCTCAGCTCCTTTCTACGTTGCTCTCTTGCTACCAGTCAGCCTGCTTCTTGCCACCAGACCTCCCTCACACCATGATCAGACAGTCTGCCAGGACAACTGTGCCCCTCCCTGTGCTAGCAGCTTGCCTGCCTTTATGCCGACATTGCCAGGTGTTTGTTGTGTCTGTCCTCACAGTGTGGAAGGGAGCCGAGAATGAGAAGGAAGTACGCCAAACAAAGTTGAAATAGTTTACAGAAGCCCAGGACCTGACGAGTGTATCCTGTCTTGTGGCCAAGAGTTACTCAATTCAGTTTGGATCTATATGAGGGTCCCGCCACTCCATGAGTGCTTTCACACACTAGGTGTTTAATAAACATTAATTAAATTAAAAAAACACAAAGTAAAACGCAAGACATTTCAGTTAATCCACTTCAAAGCAGGCACTGCATGCAATAAAGAGTGTTCAGGGTGCTTTCCTGCTGCTAGTGAGAGAGGGTGCCCAGCCCCATTCTTTGTCTTGCCCTCCAAGCTGGAATCACTTCCACTTGTGGGATGAGTCTCACCCAGCACAAGCCGACTCAGCAAGAGAGTATAATACCAACCTTAATATAACCAAGAGCTGGAGCCTGAGTTAGCCTACGGGCATAGTCTATGGATCTTGGAGGGAAAAGATAGAGTACAGATTACAGCCGAGTATTTGGAGCCTGAATTCTCTCGTTTTCCTTCTTTACACTGCCATATTCAGGCTGTGTGACATTGGGCAAATTTCTTAACTTCTCTGAATCCTAATTTCTTCATTTATAGAAGGAGAATAATGAAATCTTCCACACAGGATAAAACCTTTAAAATGTAAATCTTGACATGAGATCAGCATGAGATGATCAGCTCTGGTGAAACCCTGTGGTGATGTGGCTTATTTTGGAAATAAGGAGATTGGTAGTTTCCCCTAGCAGGCTCACCCCCAACATTTCACTAACTTTATAATAGTGTGTGACCTTGACATTTTTGGTTTTACTATGTTATTATATTGAGGTATAATATTGCTCATGCAGAAACCTGATATTAATCATGTCTGAGAAAGAGACAGAAAATTTCAAGTCTGACATGTTTCCCCCATCTTTGTTTTCCAAAGGAGGACCGCCTTGAATAGCATACATCAATATAATGTTTGTATTTTGTTCTTTCCCCTTAAACACCCTTTGAAACAAACATGCCTTCAAGTCTTGGATGCAGTTACAGGTTTCTACTGGCCAAGTGGAATTGGTAGGGAGGGATTTTGGAAATGACTGCCTGGAACTGAGAAAACTTTTCTCAGTAGAAGACTGTTTACCTCCCCATGGAGCCAATAATAACATTTTTGTTATTATTCATTCAGGTTCATTCAGGTTCCCAGGAACACAGCCACAGGGAAGAATGTGTTTTGTTAATGATTATAACAATTAACGCTGTTACTGAAGTGAGACTTCTGGTTTTAGATAAGATGAAGAAGACTCATTTCTTGCTCCATCTCTTGCTAAGTACAATTATAAAATCCCTGGACATAATACAACTAACAAACACAAGAAGACTTTGAAAGGTGGAATGAAGATGGTATACTGACCAGGGAGGGACCCTGGGGCATTAACAGGGGTGATTTCCCTATGCTTTCGTTTTGCCTCCCGTGCATCCTGGGCTTCGTGCTGGATTCTGGAGAAGCCCTTAATTTAGAAGTGCCAGAAGACACAGACAAAACCAAAATCCCCCATAATCAGCTCCCTCTAGACAAGACCAGAAAGTGCGTGATCGATCCAGCAGGATGGCAAAATTGTTGACAATATCCACCTAACTCCGGCCAAACATCATGAAGAAACCATGCCCTCTCCCCTCACTCCCCTGTGGTGCTGGCAGAGATGGAGTGGGAGCCTGGACTTCCCATTCTACCTAGAAGTAGCACATGCATGGCAAGGGAGCAGGCAGCTCTCCGATGCCCCTGCAGCCAGGGTGGTGTCAGCAAAGACTCTGGGGGAAACCTGGACTCCATGACTCCCACCCGCAGCTGTGCTCCTCTCTCTATCAGTTAGAGAGAGGGCAGGATTTTGGAGAAGAAGGAGCTGGAGAAAAGATTTCTTTAAACCATTATGTGGGCAGATCCCTCATAACTCACATGTGAAACTGGTCAGAAATTAAGACAGAAATACATTGTAGGGACTTCCCTGGTGGTCCAGTGGTTAGGACTTCGCCTTCCAGTGCAGGGGGTGCAGCTTCGATCCCTGGTCGGGAAGCTAAGATCCCACATGCCTCTCGGCCAAAAAACCAAAACATAAAGCAATATTGTAACAAATTCAACAAAGACTTTAAAAATGGTCCCCATCAAAAAAATCTTAAAAAACAAAAAAAGAAATATTGTAGAACACTGCCCGAGATTTCACGTTGGCCTCTAAGTAGTCCACACACAAAGCAGACTAGATTATCACTACATAGGCTGTCAAAACTACGTTCTTTGGAAACACATCCCACAAAAGTAGGACACGACCTGCATGAGACCTAAAGAGAGACTCGGCTAAAAGAAGATTAAGGGGCTTCCCTGGTGGCGCAGTGGTTGAGAGTCCGCCTGCCGATGCAGGGGACACGGGTTCGTGCCCCGGTCCGGGAAGATCCCACATGCCGCAGAGCGGCTGGGCCCGTGAGCCATGGCCGCTGAGCCTGCGCGTCCGGAGCCTGTGCTCCGCAACGGGAGAGGCCACAGCAGTGAGAGGCCCGCGTACGGCAAAAAAAAAAAAAAAAAAAAATAATAATAAATATGATTAGGATCCAGAGTCATATACTCTGGTAACCCAAATGTCCAGATACTGTATTGGTGTTACTTGACACTCATGGCCATCAACCAACTTTCAGCATCATCCCCACTCTTCAGCTCCTGCTCATTTGAGGTGACCTGTAAGTTGGGATTTTGTCTTCCTTTTCCTGCTTAGAGCCCGGAGCCCTGATTCTAACTGCCCCCCATCCCTCACCCTGGGACATTGCCTAACGTTTTCAGGAGAGATAACTATTCTACGTGTTCCCAGCAATGGGTAGACTCTCGTGGATGGATCAACTGAATAGAATTATGATGCTGCCCTAGTGTTTTTGGGGTGCTCGTTGTACATATGACCCAAACTGTCCTAGGGCTGGGTCAGTTTCCCTGATGGCACTCTTTGTCAACCCAATCCGGGCTAGGATTACTCCTCCTCTCCAATAACCCAGGCTGTTGAAATCTAACCATGGTTTCTGCCAATATTGTCCTAACAAAATGTCCTGGTTTCTACCAGAAATGAAAATTTAGCCCACCAAATATTTTTTTTTCATATCTAATTTTGCCACAGTTCTATAAATTCAGCCACTGAGGACCCATATATTTCCTACTAACTTCAATTCATGCAATATCCGTTTTAATAACTTTTTTCCTGACAGTGAATGTAAAACCGTGGGTGGCTAATGATCCTTTTGAGGAGATTACAATATGTGAATAATGAAGTAATAGTAGTGATGTAAGCAGAAAAGACATAATGGTTCCCTTGTTCTAAAAACCTCTCTCGCTTAGGAACGCTACACGAAATGAATGTCAGACTACCTAGCGGGGAGCCTGGTATACAGTGGGTGCTAACATATATTTACTGAAATTAAAACCATAAATTATGTTAAATGGTTTGTTCACACTAATGGATATTTCAAATGCTACTTTAATCTTGATGGTCAAAAGAAATCTAGAAGTGAACTCTTTTCTTGAGGTAGAAATTATCACTGTAGTTGAGGCTGTGACCTTGTGAGAAAGTAGATTAAATACCAGAGAGAATACATATCTGACACCTGAGACCAGAGATTTACAAAACCATCCCAGTTTTGTAATCTCAGGGAAATATTTTACTGAAATATTTTGCTCACACCATCTGAAGCAGATTAGTAATAAGCACTGAATGCCTACCTACTGCGGAGATTGAACACGTTTGCTCACGTGATACTATTGTAAACCATTAGGAATTCAGTGCACAATTCCTTAACATATTTACATTAAAGGCAACAATCATATACTCAAAATATTATTAATATTAAATAAAAACTTAAAGATTTAAAATTTTCTGGTGTTAAAATGAAGTATTTGGTTTGGAGGCCCAGATTTTAAAACTAAGAAAATAGTTACTGTAGACAAATATTTTGTTATCCTCAATTGTCCAATGATGATTTATTAGCTTATAGTTTAAACTCAATCATTATGCCATTTTCACTATTATTTCATCTCTAGGACTCTTTGAAGCAAGTCAGTAATATTATTCCCCCTGTTTACAGATGAATAAGCAAGCACTAACAATTAACTGATTGGGTCAAGAGGTTAACAGTGGAGATGCAGATGAGTAATTGGACTCTAAATCTTACCCCTGCTGGGATCTGGTGTCTGCTGCCTTGCAACACTGGGAGGCCTTGCACACGTATCACATTAGAACAAAAAGTAGAAACTGTTTCTCAGAATATAAGGGGTGACTTATCTCTCCACATGGGAGACATGGCTGCTGCAGTGGGAGGGTCAGCATCCCCCGCCAACTAGGGAAAGTCGCTCTACTTCTCTGTGGCTAAGTGGAACTGAAGTAGTCACTTAACTTTTTTGACTTCCAGTTTTCACATCTAGAATTCTGCACTAGATGTTTTGTAAGATCTCACCTGGTATTCAATTCTCTGAAATAGCATCAGAAGACAACAGCTTCCTTCGTTTTGAGGGTCTCTTCCTTTGAATGGAGGGACCTGTTGAGACCTTGACTGTGCAGCTACAAGAGGCATTGAAAGGTCAGGGTGACATCTGGTGCACTGCACAGGCAAGGAGGTACACACACACACACACACACACACACACACACTCATTCCAAATTTTGGCTAGGCACTTGGAATTTAGTTGGGAGGTAGAGGCATACGTTCTGTTTTGTTTAAAGGAGCTGTTTTGCCTTTTATGTTCATTAGGTTTTTATTTATTCAGCAACTACCTCTTTATCTTTCCATCAATGCATGCCCTTTGGTTTGAAACTAGGTCCTGGAAGCCAGAAGAAAGAAAACTAAACAGCACCTGGTTTTCTGATCCCAAGTATTTGTGACATCTTTCTCTTTAAGATGGGCTATTCCATGATTACCTCAGAAAACAGCAATAGCAAACACACAAAAACAGAGGCAGGGGGCTCATTCCTGGCATTGCTTGGATCAGAAACAACTGGAGTTGTCAGTGACAGGCTCATTCTGCCACATGTACAATGGCTGTGTTTAAAGACATCAGCATGAACGAGAACAATATATGTGTATGTGTAACTGATCACTTTGCTGTACACCTGAAACTAACACAACATTGTAAATCAACTATACTCCAATAGAAAATAAAAATTTAAAAAAAACTTTCAAAAAAAAAAAAAACCATCAGCAGAAGAGGAACAACCACAGCCACCATAACTCCCACACCATCAACCCACTGCTGGTGGGACTCAGGCATCACAATCCCATTTATCTTCATTCTCCATTGTTCTAATTTCCTTCTGCAATCCAGTTCATGCTTCCATCTCTTCCCAGCTTTATTTTTTTCTAGTTTTTGACTTTTTTTTTTCCTGGTTCTCCAGCTTGCAGAGAGCAGAACGTGGGACATAGCCTCCATAATCACATGAGCCAATTCCTATAGCAAATCTCATATATATACTTCTTATTGATTCTGTGTCTCTGGAGAATACTGACTACTGCACACGTCATAGCCCCTGGCTCTGATTTGACATGAGAAATGTCAAGTTCAGTATCTCAAGTTTATGTCTCCAATATTTTGGGAGGCACTCTGAAATAAGCTGCTATTGACATTTCAATAAATGCTTTTGTATTTAGCTGCTTTTAGGAACTCATTAATAACTAATTAATATTCATGACATCTGACCAGAAGCGGTGAGCCCTGAATGGGGGATAATTAAGATCTCAGCACTCCTCCATTACTGTTTTTTTTTTTTTTGGCATCTCACTCTCTTTATTTTATTTTATTTATTTATTTTTAACATCTTTATTGGAGTATAATTGCTTTACAATGGTGTGTTAGTTTCTGCTTTATAACAAAGTGAATCAGCTATACGTATACATATATTTACTGAATGTGTAAAGCACTTCGATTCTCTCTAGGACTTTCCTGGTTGCAGACATTGGCATATGTACGTTGCTTAATTAGCTAATATTTTGGTATTTTGCTTTTACCATCTATTCACTTTACGATATCACAGGCCAGCAAACGAGATGCTATTTACCTCCTGTCTCACCTGCCCAAGATGTTTGCTGCCATTGGAGTTACTCAAAGCACCCTCCCCAGGACAGTGAATTGATCAGTTCAAACCTGTGCCCTCTGTAGTGTGGACAACCATAGCACACAGGAAGGACATACTGCTTGTGAATATTTGTGTTCCTAAAAGCAGTGCTTTAGTTCCCATTTTTTGGAGTGTCTATTTTCTTTCCTAATTTTCCCTAAATAAGCAAAATCAGGTTTTTACTTGATAAAATCCTTCAGAAAAAGCTTTCCATTCTAAGTTAACTTTCTCTTCCTACACGTTTCCATGTAAATAATAAAGAGAATGTGTTTGAAAAATATGTACTTTTAGCAGTGCTAGAAACTCTGGTTCTCTGAATCAAGATAGCCCTTGTGAGCTGCAAACTCATTGTGAGTCTAAACCTTTTCTACTTCCTGGTATGGCTTTATCCACAGCCCTCTCTCCCAACCCTTAGCATCCCTTCCCTAAATATCCCTTATTCTAAGAGATGTGTAGTCTTCTCTCTTGGTCAGAGATAATCATGTGCTTCAAGATGCTAAGAGGTTTTGAAGAAAAATAAGACCTTTATTGATAGTGTGGATAGAAGGGCATGTTCTAACTATTTTGAGTTAAAAATAACCACCCCCTCATTATGCATAAGAATCTGTTCACAGTGCAGTGTGCCAGGCACTGTTCTAGGTACCAGAGATACAGGAGAGGACAAAGTTGACAAAATACACCTCCCTTATGAAGCTTATGTTCCCATGGGGAAGACAGACATTCGACAACAACAAGGACAAGAAGTTGAGTATAACGATCAAGTCAAGAAGTGATCAGAACTTGTGACTGTCACTTGCTCACTGCTCTTGGATCCATTCCCAATCTTTCCCCTGGAAATTACACTTCTGAGTGTCCCTTGCTCTCTGGCTTTCAGCTAGTTTTGGCCAAAGGGAGGCACTAATAGGAGACTGGAGGGCAAGAGGGAGGGAGAATCCAGGGCCTTTCTCCTCCTTTCTCTTGTTTCAGGCAGCGCATCTTACAAAATCTATGTTCCCTTTATATCGGCTGCCTCTCCTCTCTATATAAGCTACTTTGTGAATCCACCCCTCACCCTCCCTCCAAGGGCAGCCCTTGGGCTCTCTGGTGATACATGTACTCAAGTTCTAAAGGGTCATGGGGCTTCCCTGGTGGTCCAGTGGTTAGGACTTGGCGCTTTCATTGCCGAGGGCCCGGGTTCAATCCCTGGTTGGGGAGCTAAGATCCCACAAGCCGTCCAGCGTGGCCAATAAAAAAAAAAAAAAAAAATTCTAGAGGTCAAAGCAGCTTCCTTTTCTTCCTAATCTTTGTGTTGCCTCTTCTGATAACTTTGTGCCTATTTGCTTACATTGCAGTCCTTCTTTTGGACCACTTAGTGTGGACTCTTTCCATCCCTCCCCCCTAATATTGGACCTTGCCTAACACAGTACTATAAAGTTTAACTGATAAGAGAACTGAGAGGGAAGGGGATGCTGATAAGATAGCCAGGAAAGGCCTCTCTGGGATGGTGGCTTTGGTGCAGGGACCTGGATGAGATGAGGATATGAGCCACAATAATGTCTTGGGGTAGAATATTCTGGGCTGAGGGCACAGCAACTATACAGGACAGGGGTGGAAACATGCTTGGCATGTGGAATAACAGCAAAAAGCCCAGTGTTATTACAACATAATGTGTGGAAGAAAGAGATGTAGGAAAAGATGTCAGAGGTTAGCAGGGACCAGGTCATGTATGGCTGTGTGAGGTCTGATAGACGTAATCAGAATAACTGGGGAGAGGAGAGTAACTTGAGCTGATGACGCTGGGAAGAGTGCAAGGGGAACAATTAGGAGGACCAATTAGGAGGCCATGGCAACAGCCTGTCCAGGTAGAATATAATACTTCAGAGGTAGAGATGGTGAGACATGGCAGATACAAGATATATCCTGAAGGCGGAGCCAAAACACTTTGCTGCTGGATTGGATGTGGGTTGTGAAAGAAAGAAGTCAAGGATGACTCCAAGGTTTTGAGCCTCTCAACCACATGCATAGTGATGATTCTGACTGAATTGGGAAAAACTTGATGAGGAATACTTTTGGAGGGAATCACATGGATGGGCAGACAGTGAGAGTTTGATTCTGGACATGTTAAATTTGGGATGCTTAACAGACATCTAACAGTGCAGCCAGAATTCAGGGGAAAAGACTGGGCTACAGAAGAATTCTAGGAATCATTAATCTATAGATGGTCAGGGGACTAGATGAGATCTGGGGAATGAATATAATGTACAGCGTAGTGACTATAGTTAACAGTACTGTGTTACATATTTGAAAGTTGCTAAGAGAGTAGATCTTAAAAAGCTCTCACACAAGAAAAAAAATTAAACTATGTGAGTTGATGAATGTTAACTAAACTTAATGCTGTAATCATTTTTCAACATATATGTATATCAAATCATTATGTTGACACCTTAGACTAATACAATGTTGTATGTCAATTAAATCTCCATAAAGCTGGAAAAGAAAGTTGGGCAGTTAAGGAAGATCCAACAAAAGAGACTGAGAAGCCGCAGCCAGGAAGGCAGAAAAACAATGGAAGGATGTGGCATCCCAGAAGCCAACTGAAACAAGCATTTCAAGTGGAGGCCGTGACCAGTGGTGTCCAATGCTGCTCTGAGGTTGATAAAGGAGAGGCTACAAAATTGGCCATTAGATGAGAGTTAGCACCTACTGCACTGTAGCTTGTGATGATGGGGCTGGGGTCTCACTCAAGGGAAATAAGGCAGCAGGTCTGGGGAGGCAAGGGAGAAAGCTAAGCTTCTGCTCTGGTGGAGAATAGACACTTCTCTTACCTCCTGATACAAAAGAAAGCAAATCCACCCCACCCTTAGTGGTGGGTAAGTTTCTGAAATTAGAAAGATACCATGCCTCGTCCTAGAACTCTAGGCCAGTCCTTCAGTTGGGCATGTTATGAGTTTGAGGAGGGACATTCTACACTGTGAAATCAGCCTGTGCATTGCAAGATATTTAGCATCCTTGACCCCTCCTCCCTCCCCCCCCCCCGCACTAAGCACAAAGCAGTTAAACTTACTCCCCTCTTTTCCTGCTTTTCATTGCCACCAACAATATTCCCATTTCCTTAGTATGACTGATCACATGAAGATTAAACCAGTTCGCACCAGGATGTAAATAACTGATCATCTTTTTTCAAGCCTTCCTTGAATGTTTTCTTTCTCAGACACTAAATCCAAAGGAATAAAAAAATTAGTGACATTGCTGTTGGTGTAAGTAAGTCAAGCAGTGCAACAATGGGAGGCAGATAATTGACGTAAGACAAACTGATCTTCATCTTGTCAAATAATAGAATCCAATTCAATTTTGCATTTACCAAAGTATCTATTATCTGCAGGGCTTTTTTCCAGGTACAGCATGGAGCACAAAGAGGAAGTTTTGATGACTTGACATTTCCTGGGTATCGTCAGTGGAGACACCCAGCAACTCCTGTTTCCCCCACCCCTTCCCCTGTGTGACCTTTACAAAGTTCTCCTTATTCTAGCTTTTCTATCTTTGGCCTTGCCTCCCTGTGCTATTGCTCCAGATGAGAAAAGAACCTCTCTTAAAAGCCAATCTTGGGACTTTCCTGGTGGCGCAGTGGTTAAGAATCCTCCTGCCAATGCAGGGGACATGGGTTTGAGCCCTGGTCTGGGAAGATCCCACACGCTGCGGAGCAACTAAGCCCATGCGCCACAACTACTGAGCCTGTGCTCTAGAGCCTATGAGCCACAGCTACTGAGTCCACGTGCCACAACTACTGAGCCCACGTGCCACAGCTACTGAGCCCACATGCCTAGAACCCTTGCTCCACAACAAGAGAAGCCACCGCAATGAAAAGCCTGCGCACTGCAAGGAAGAGTAGCCCCCGCTCGCCGCAACTAGAGAAAAGCCCACGTACAGCAACGAAGACCCAACACAGCCAAAAACAAATTAAAAAAAAAAAAAAGCCAATCTTAGATAAATCACCTCTAGCTCTGAATTACCAGCACTGCTAAAAACTAATTTGTCCTTAATTTTACAGTTTGGATGTGTTAAAAGCTCGGGTTTCTTGCATTCTCTCTGGGCCTGGGTCCAGTCCTAATTCTACCTCTTACTAGTTGGGTTATTTTGTGCTAAGTACTTAAGTTACAGTGCTTCATTTTTTTAAAAAAAATCTGTAAAATGGGAAGTCAACAGTAGTACCTACCTCATGGGATTTTTATGAGGATTAAATAAGATCTTACCTACAATGACTGTGAAAGAGTATACAGCACTTCATAAATGCTCCATAAATGTTAGCTATTTCTATTATTTAATGTGATTTTTCGTGTGTTGTGGTCTTTTAAAAATGTTAACAAATTAATCCTTTTAGAACAGTCCTTCTAGAGAAAGGATTTGTTTAGATGCAGGCACTAGTTCACTAGACATCTGTAGATCTTTTGCCCAGGTTACACATTTCGTAAAAACCCTAAAGGCACATATAAGACTGTATCTTATGCCCAGCACCTGAAAGCCACACTCCCTAAAGTTGTGAATGTTGCTAGCCTTGCCTGGCACGGTTCTGGAGCACAGTAAGTACTCAACTATGACTTTTTAAATTAACAAACTGCAGGATATTTCTCAATAAATATCAAACTCCAAATTGACCAGTTATTCTAGAAACAAAAGTTCTTGCATAAATCTCCCTCATTAATTTAATCTCTCTCATCACATTTAGGATGAATAAATAATTTCTTGTCTTAATTTTCACTGTCTACCACTTGTTCTTATAACCTCACGAGCTGTTTATACCCCATGTTGCATGGACAGAAGGCCTATATTTGCCTCCTTGCTCTCTGCCCCCATTCCTTTATATTTTGCTGTGTGTTGTAGAGGGTTGGTTGCCTGCAAAATATTTCCCAGGCTCTCTTGCCAGTTGGATTCAGGTTATGTTCTACCATGAATAGGCACTGGTACAAGAGCAGATAGGAGGAAGGGGAGAAGTGGCTTTCTTCTTCCTTGTGGTTTCAGGTACACTTTTTGCCAGCAGTACAGGGGACAATATAACAGAGGCTACAGAAATGGCGGCTCTAAGAGTGGTTCAGGCAACAGTTGCTGCCCTAATCAAGGTGACAATTCTGGTAGATCCAGAACCAACCGTGACAGCATCTCCAATGCTTCAATAGCAATTGTAAGCTGTAGCTACAGCCCAGCAATAATAGCAGCTCTTACCTCTGGGTATCACGCCTTCCTACTTATTGCTCTTCCAGGCCCCTCCTTCTGCTTTTGATTGTCTGGTTCTTCCAGCATCTTTGTACCTAATCCCCTGCATTAAAATACTTGTTTAGGTATTTATATAGATTGTATTAGAGGTGATATGAATTGGAAATGTCTCAAGTGCAATTACATGTTTCTATTTATTCAATAGAAATTGTTACACACATGTGATTTACAAAGAATTTCTGGTCATGGCCTTTGGTTATATTTAAACTCTCACATTTTTTCAGTCAGTTGCTATAATTTGGGATACCTCTGTCCTGAAAATTTTCAAAGAAAAGGCAAATAGTTTTGCCCAGCAGTGAGCTAAACCTCAGACTCGGCAAGCTTTGCAAAACAATGGCTTCTCCAGTAAGCGATTATTAACTCAGCTCCTGTCTGTTTCAAGGAATTTCCTTTCTTCTACTTGGCGCTAGTCGACTTTATTAGCAGTGGACGATCCGGTGGTATATGTTCCGTGGACTTCATTTTATGGTGCTCCCCACTGGGACACTGTTTCTTACCACTTTCCCCACCAAGACAAATCTTACTCATTCCTCTAACGAGGACAAGTATTTCACACTGTGCAGCTTCTTTTCGATCTGGGTGACCTGTGATCCCAATTCTCATTTCCAAAAACTGAAGCAAGTGTTCTGCTCTTTTTCGTTACAACTTTGTTTTTGTTTTTTTTTCCAGTCTAGTGAAAAATCAGAGAAAAAGAAGAGTTGAAATAAAGGGTTTTGGCCTTTCATGGTGAACTGGTGCTTAATCAGATGAAATCATGACTCCTTGTGGGGAAAATGTAACTTCTGAAGGAGAAACCCCTTTAGAAAGCCCTTTTGCCATCAGTAGTGGGCCCAGAGCTCAAAAACAGAGTCCCGACTCTTTCTTTCCGCACCAGTTTCTAGTTTTAGGCTTCAGTTACTTCATATTATTGCAAAGAAAGAGTCTGTGAGCAGAGATTCAAACTTCAGCATGCTTGAGGAGGTTTATGCTGCAGGGGTGTTAAAATGTAGATTCTAAAACCCCTTCCCCAGACACTTTTCTGTAGATTGAGATGGAGTTCGGAAACTTGCATCTTAAACAAATATTTGGCAATTCTGATGCAGGCCATGTCTGGATAAGATTTTAAACTACTCTGCATCTGGAGTGCTGGTCTCTGATTATGTTAGAATATCCCTTATTCACAAGTGTTAACATGATACTGATTTTTTTTCCTTTTATGTTTGTTTTTGTCCCGCGTTCTGGCTATGCAAACAGAAATATGGATAACAATGGAAAAATTTAATTTTAGTTAAATTTCATTTTCCAAACTCATTCAAATATCTGAATGTTTGGTATTATGAACACAAAATATCTGCATGGATGACAGATCTTTTTATTTTTCGTCACCTGTATGTTTCATGTTTGTTTCAGAGGCCATTTAAGTATTTTCTTAGTGTCATTGTGATGGTTAACTTTATGTGTGGGCCCTGGGGTGCCAAGATATTTGGTTAAACATTATTCTGAGTGTGTCTGTGTTTCTAGATGAGATTAACAGTTGAGTCGGCTGAGTAAAGCAGATTGTCTTCCCCTATGTGGGTGGGCCTCATCCAATCCACTGGAAACCTGAACAGAACAAAAGGGAATATTCGCTCTCTCCGCCTGACTGTTTTCAAACCGGAACATGGGTCTTCTGCATTCAGACAGGAACTTACACCACTGGCTTGCCTGGTTTCCAGGCAATTGGACTTGAACTGGAACTGTTAGGGAATCACTGACCGAAACTGCCTGCCCTGGCCAGACACGATAATGACCCACTTGCATGGGCTATCTCACAACAGGAGGTCCTGATAAGGAGCACAGAACAAACTACTGCCAGCCAGAAGAATTTGGGAGGGGCCGAAAACGAGGGAGGAGCCGCCAGCCCACAAATATGGCCTGCCAACCTCCCAGAAACCTTCGCGCTGGAATCCATCTTGGCTGAGAGATTTGTGTGCCGTCAGGAAGGACCCTGAATCAGACCAAATATGGGCACAGCAAGATGACTGGCCAGAGAGAACCCAGAAACTAACCCCATTACCCTAAAACCTGAGATTTCGAGCCACCGGGCAGAGCAGTTCTCCTGGGTTCCCTGACCCCACTGCTCTCTGCCTGGGGACCCCCCTCCAATAAAGTCTTTTGCTTTGTCAGCACGTGTGTCTCCTGTGACAATTCATTTCTGAGTGTTAGACAGGAGCCCACTCTCGGGCCCTGGAAGGGGTCTCCCTCTCGGGCCCTGGAAGGGATCTCGGGCCCTGGAAGGGGTCTCATTCTGTTAATGACAAATACTTAACAGAACTACGCCACAAACTCTCCTGGGTTTCCACCTTGCATACAGTGGGAATGTTCAGCCTCCATAATCACATGAAACAGTTCCTTATTGTTTCCTTATAGAGATATTGGTTATGTTTTTCTGTGAACCCTGACTGATAAGAGTTATGCCAATCAACAAAGGAAAGAGAAAAAAGGAGTGAACACTGCACAAATCAGTCTAAAGACAGCATGAAAATGACACATTATTTATCATGAGGTTCTTTTTGTCTCTCCTCTTTCATCAGCTTTGTCAAAATTCCCCAAAGCTACTTCTTGAACCTTTATTAGAACTCATTTAAGATTTGGGGCAATAAAATATGTCTACCTAAGGTAGTGATTAACCATCCATTTTGAAAGGTCTACAAGGTAATTTCATGGAAGAGAAACCTAATTAAATATCACAGACTTTTTACTACCTCTCGGCTTAAAAAAGTAAAGCCAGGAAGAGGGTTGCCTCAGGCTCCCCCAAACACTTGTCAATATGAATTGTAAAAGCTGGAGTTAAATATTTAAGTCCTTATTGATTCAGTAAAATGATATATTTAGTCTGCCAGTATTTCTTTACATTACTAGGTGTGTTGATATCTGTATTAGGTTCATATTGTAATATTTACCATTATTGAGACATAGTCAGAATTCAAGTACACGTCAAAATAGAAAAAAATTTCTTTACGGCGATCACCTCGAGGTGATGACAATGCCTGGCTACGGAGAAGAACCATCCATTGGCACTGAAAGTCCTAAGCAGCTTTCATAGGAACACAATAGTGACATCATTTTTGAACTAAAGTTGTGGAAAGTTTCCAGAAATTTCTGATTTGGTAGAATAGAGTCATGGAAGTTATAGGGGAGATTCTTTTTGCATAGAAGAAAATTGAAGTCAAAAGAAGAGTGAAAACTAGAAGGTACACGCTGGAAGTTGGGCTAGTGATAATGCCATTCTATTTGTGATGGATTTGACAATAAATTATAGTGCTTGGCATTTATATTTACTATGCTTATTAAAAACAAAGACTGGGACTTTTCCCGTTTCCTCAGAATTGCCCTGTACTGGGACAGAGGAGCACCAAGTATCCTGAGAACATGCATAACTCACACAAAATCAGTAACAGTCTGAAAGAAACCATTGAGTGTCTAAGGATAAGAAAGAAAGTGAGGAATTTGGGGCAGGAGCTGGTGTGGCTGGCAGTGCTCTAAGAGAATCCTTTTCACAGACCAGCCAGAAGGCTTCTGAGCTGCAAACTCTGAAGTCCATTTTAGTGCTATCGTCTAGTGCATGGCGAGAGGTTTCTTGGGAGAGTGTGATATGTGTGCATACCTGGCAGTTTTGAGTGTGAACAGAGACTGTTGGTTGCTTCTTGTCTGCCAATTCCAGAAAGTGCTGGAAAGCGGCTGGAGTTGGCAACATCAGCAGAATGACAAGGGACTGAAGTGTAGTGTGGCTTGGGAGAAGAGGAGAGTGGTATCCTCCTCTGGGTCCTTGTGGCTCTCTGGATGGAGGAAGACCTTAGCAGTTCCTCCAGTTCCAGGAAGATTAATGGGGGAGGCTAGATATAGGCAACCAAAGCATAAACTGGCCAAGTGAGGTTATACCCCACCTAGGAACCTATATGCTGTAGGACTGAAGGGAGACCCTGTTGACCCTCCTTGAGGGCATCCCTAGCAAACCACCTCCATCATCCATGTGGAGACTACCACACCTGTGGATGCTGTCGCAGCACGTGGGGCCATTGTGAGCCAGAGCAAGAAGTCTCCCTCCCCACCACCTACACGTAATCAGTTGTTTAAGATTTGCCCCTTCTAATTCCTCTTCTGCGTTCCCAATTATGGAAGAGCTAGACCTAGAAGAGGGGGAAGAATCAGGTATCTCTAAATCACACCTTCCCATCCACCCCCCATAACCACATACACACGTACTCTACAAGGGGTTAGATGGGGAGAAGTACACCACCCTCCCTCCCAGAACTAGTGGATGGTGGCTAATGGGACAGGAAGTTAAAGACTTACAGTGAAACAGGCTGAATTGGAACACCTAAAATTGACCTGAAATTATAGAATCTGTCCAAAATGTGAAGGCTCATGTTGAAGGCAATAATTGGAGAAAAATAAAACCACTCTGTACTTTACATCCTTGTGGGTTGGCACTCCTCAACATATCATTTAAAGAAATCCTCTGATTATAAAAAAAAATCTGAATTTAGGGAATTCCCTGGTGGTCCAGTGGTTAGGACTCCATGGTTTCACTGCTGAGGGTCTGGGTTCAATCCCTGGTCGGGGGGACTAAGATCCGGCAAGCCCCACGCGGGGCCAAACCCCCTGCCCCAAAACAAAACAAAACAACAACACAAAACAAAAACAAAAAAATCTGAATTTAAATAAAATGCAGTTGCCTGTCTTATAAAGACTCGTTCTCTGAACTTAAACTACAATATAAAATAATGTACTGTGGGCAACTCTGCATGTAAAACATGATTATATCTTTCACAGTTCAATTTATACTAATATTTTCAATGCTACTACTTTTGGAAAAAACAAGTACTATGTTTTCAAAGAATCCGAAGAAAAGAATTAGTCATTCCTTCCAAAATTCCAATGCCACAAAGAAGTAAATTGTTCAAGGTCATGTTTTAAGCCTGGTCTAGGATTGAATGCGTCACCAATCAGCCTACACAGTCCAACCAGCCTACACAGTCCAAATAACAAAAGCCAGACTGAGGGAAATGCATCAGTGAAACGGACAAATACTCTGACGTACACAGATGGTGCACATTATCATGTAGGGAGATGTGTAAGAACACAAACTCCATACACTGCGATGTGCTGTCCTTGAAAGGTTTTCTTCTTAGCCTTCCTTCTTCAAGGATGCCATAACCCTTTTAGATCATCGGCCAAAATTGAAGAAAACACTTGATTTTTCTACACATATTCTTTTATAAATTTTCTCAAACTTAAATAAATTGTGACACTGGCGGAAAGAGTTTTAAAGGTTTGCAGGTGCCAAATGAATACACAGTATATATGTTTCGAATGTAGACTTACTGGAAGTTTAAAAGATTTATCTTCAGGGATCTCACCTTGTTTTCTTGGAGATAGACATGCCTGAAAATTTATTTCTATCCTGATGGTGCCAAAGGCACTCACAGGAACAACAAAAAAAGTAAATCCAAGTAGCAAGATGGTAATACAGTTGCAACCATTAAACATGCACATGAAATAGAAAAATTAAAACCCGAGCAGAACTTTCAACTTAAGTTGCTGAAGCAGTAAGGACTAGTGGGGATTGGGGATGGGTATGTGCGTGGAGCTATGGATATGAGCTATCAAGAGGAAACAGAAAAAACTCAGTGGAGAGAAGAGCTTCACAGTACATTTTTTTTCTAGCCTAGACTCAACCTAGAATTTACGTTTTCCATGAAAAATCCAGGAAGTCCTCTTAAACCCCCTCCAAGAACAGCTGCAGAGGGTATTCACAGACTTTTGGAGCTGAGAAAGTTCATGTTTGTATCAGAAAGCCACTCTTTCAAATTTTCAACTTGCTTAGATTAGGGCATTTCTGAGAAGGAAAATAGCTAGCTAAAGGAATAGGAAGGTCATTGACTAAGTCAAAGTAAGTAAAGACGCAATGCCTTTGCATTCAACCTGAAATCAAGAGTCCTTTGCAATTAGTCCATTGGGCTTTGAAGCAGAAAGAATCCAGATCAGCCTGGGGAAATAACAATGTGTGGGATGTAGGAGTGAGTAAGAGACTAGAACCAGGGCAACCAAATGCCAGAGAAGTTGAATCAGAACTAGGACAGAGATTGTCCTATAGTAATTTTGCTAAGATATTACAGATACTTACATGAAAAGGGATGGGTAGTTAATGTTAAAATGTTTGTACAGTATTTCTACTTGACTAGCTATAAATATATTTAAGTTAACGGTCACAAATACTATAGAGGTAATTCCACACTGTAGGTTGTTTTTTGTTTTTTTTTTTTACACACCAGTTATTTACTTACATCTCTGAATCTTACATCTTCATCTACAAAACAAGGAAGAATAACATTTTTCCTAATAGATATTCTGAGGATAATTCAATTAGGGTTTAGTTATTTTTATTTATTTTTGTTTTCTTTGCGGTACGCGGGCCTCTCACTGTCGCGGCCTCTCCTGTTGCAAAGCACAGGCTCCGGATGCGCAGGCTCAGTGGCCATGGCTCACGGGCCCAGCCGCTCCGCGGCATGTGGGATCTTCCCGGACTGGGGCACGAACCCGTGTCCCCTGCATCGGCAGGCAGACTCTCAACCACTGCGCCACCAGGGAAGCCCGGTTTAGTTATTTTTAATGGTGTTTTTTCCCTTATAAAATTCTAAGTGGAAAAAAAAAATCATTTCAAGTATTATAGCAGAGACTTTTAGTTTTCTTCTAGTATATCTCCCCTCTATTATAACAGAACCTTATCTACCTGCAGTTTTTACCTTGGCACATAGCTATATATATTAAATCTGAATTTTTCATCCACTCTTAGAACTAAGTATGACTACATGACTAAGTTCTGGGCAATGGAATATAAGAGGGGATGGTATGTTCAACTTCTGAGTCGGGATATGAAAGGTTAGCTCCACCTGCTGGCTGGGCTGTGGATGAGGTGTGAGCCTTGATGGACCAGTCAGTCTAGGGCAAACCCCTAGTACTAGCAGGGAAACAAGGAAGAAGAGCTCTTGGACTTGACTCTGTGAAGCTGGTATATCAGCTTAGTATGCTGAAATATGGCTCTTTATACTGGGATTATTTACTGCTGAGAGAAATAAGCTTTAATCATGTTTAAGCTGAACCTCAACTTATAACCAACTGAAATAGTTATTTGTTCACTCATTCATTGATCAAATTGATATTTTATGCATATCCTCTATCAGTCACTGTTCTAATGATACCAGGTCCCTGCTCTTAGTAGAGTAAGGGGCTTCAGACAATAAAGAAATAAAATGATATATGAGGCGATATCTCATACGTATAAATGCTGTAAACAAAATGGCACACAGTAATCTAATAGAGAGATATTAGATGCACAGGGGAGCTACTTTTAATGAGTTAATTATGGACAGCCTCTGTGAGGAGACGACAGTTAGGATGAGATCAGAATGATAAGAAGGCATACATCAGAGATATTGTGGGTCCAGTTCAGGACCACCACAATAAAGTGAATATCACAATAAAGTGACACAAACTTTTTGCTTTCCCAGTGCAGTATAAAAGTTATGTTTATACTATACCGTAGTGTATTGTGTGCAATCGCATTATGTCTAAAGAAACAATTACATACCTTAATTAAAAAATACTCTATTCTTAAAAACTGCTAACCATCACCTGACAATGCAGGGTTGCCACAAACCTTCAATTTGGGGAAAAAAACCCCGAAATATCTGCAAAGTGCAATAAAACAAGGTATGCCTGTTAACATCTAAATATATGGAAGAAGAGTGTTCCAGCAGAGGGGACCAGCACGTGCCATAGCCCCAAGTAAACAGTGAGCTTAGAATTGCTGAGAGATGTCAGAAAATAGTAAGCAAAAGGAAGTGTAGAAGCATCCAAGGTCAGAGAGACACACAGGTATCTGATCATGTAGGATTTCGTAATAAGGGCGAGAAGTCTGCATTTTGATGGAATTGCAGCGGGCAGCTACTGCATGGCTTTAAGAAGGGCAGAGGTATACTCTGATTTTTAATCTATTTGAAAAAATGCTCTGTTGTAGAAACAGGAAATGGGTGTTACAAAACTAACGCCGTGTGTTCACCAAAACATGTTTTATTTTCCTCTTGGCCAGACAGGAAGACTACATTACCCAGTCTCCCTTGCAGGTGGGTGGGGCCACGTGACTGGCCTCTGTCCAATGGGATGTGGGTGGAATGGTGTAGGTCACTTTAAGGCCTCAACCTTGAAACTTCTCCTGTGAATCCCCATGAGTTCTTTCTTCCCCCATCTGCTCGTTGGATGCTGCACTTCAAAGACTTAAGTGATGGCAGAGTCTACTTGAAGGAACCAGATCCCTGAATGACTGCATGGAGCAGAGTCTCCTTGCTAGAAATCATCCTTTATTATGCTAAGCCACTGAGGTTTGAGTATTGTTTGCTGAAGCAGTCAGTTGAACCTGATTGCACAGACAGCTAGTGTGATAGTCTAAACAAGAAATGATAGTGGCTTGGACCAAAGGTAGCACTGGAGGTAGTGTGCAGTGACTGGATTTGGGATAAAACTGCAAAGTGGAGCAAACAGGACTGACTGATGGATGAGATGGAGATAAGAAGGATATGAACAACATTTTAAAAAATGACTCGAGGCGTTTTACCTGAGCAGTTGTGTAGCTTGTGATTTCATTAACTGTGGGGGTTGGGTGGGGAGACTTGGGGAGCGGCACGCGTATGTCGGGTGGGGCAGTCAAGCATTCTATTCTGCTTAGGATACATTCTTAGATACTTAGTTATACATCGAAATAGAAATGTTGGCTGCCTGAATCTGTATCCCAGAGAAGAGTGAAGGGCTAAAGATAAATTTTGGAATCATCATCCAGTGTGGACTAAATCAACATTTGTATTCACAATACTTGTCCACTGCATCGGTTGTTTCTCCTAAGCATGCCCACTCCTTACCAATGTCTTCTTATAAAGGTACACACACCCCATCATATTAGAGAGGAACATTACAGAGATGTGAGCCTGGACAAGCAAGTAAACACAGTGTGAAGAATCTGACCATGGATAGACACATAGGCTTTTAGCTAAAATTCTCTTCCCAGGAAAATGATGGCCACCACCCAAGTGTCAAAGAAAAGAACAAGACAAGAGGACTGGGAATCTCTTAAGTACAGCTGAATAGATTCTGTTGATTGTTGTTGAAATTACAGGAAGCAGAAAAAAAGATGACCCCTGAAGTGTAATTCCATTTACCACACTGTGGGTTCAGGTCACTGAGACAAGATCTAAAATTGTCTGCTGCAAAAGTTAAACAAAGAGGCATAGTTTAAAAAAAATGGCTCGCATTTAAAGAAAAGATTATTACTGTCACCACTGTAAATTTGAGACAAGCTCTTTTGAAAAAAAAATCATTTGTAGTCCCACTGCTCCAAGATAACTACTGTTAACTATTACACTTTTCCTTAACTATTCAGCAAATTTGTTTCTTTTTTGGGGGGTTAATTTGATAAGAGAAAGTGCCACCCCTCTGCTTTAATTTACATTCCTTTAAATATTAGCACATAGCACATTTACCCCCCTATTTGCTACCTGGTGATACTTATCCTTTGTCAATAAACTGGTGATATCCCCGGGCTTTGTTTTCAATATCAACTTTTGTCTCTGTGTTAGAGACTATTATTTTTCTACCCAAATATCGATTGCCCCCTGTTTTAGAAGCCCTAGCTTTTAGCTGTGCTCAAGGACACTTGAAATAAGACATTTCCCAGCCTCCATCGTAGGAAGGTGTGGCCATGTGACTAAATTCTAGCCTATGGAATATTAGTGAAAATATAGTATATCAGGTTCCAGGAACTTTCTTTAAGAGGCTGTGATATGGAACCCTTATGTACTTCTTACATCTTCATGCTTAAAATGTGGATATGATGGCTGAATCTCTATCATGGACCTTGAGAACAAGGGCAGCCTCTGTAGCTGGCTGCCTGGTGGCACATGGGTTCCAACTGACCAGACAGTCACTACACCAGCCTTGGATTGTCCACATCCAAATTTTTAAGTGAGAGAAGAACAGGTTTCTATTTTGTATAAGTTGCTATTTTACTGATTCCTGTTGCTCATAGCTAAGCCTAATCTTAACTAATATAGATATTGAATTCAACTTTTGATTTTCAAATGAATGTTAGTTTTGAGAGATTTCCTGAATGCCAGACAGTTGCTGGAAGAACTTATGAAATACACTTCTTTTTTGATTATTAAAGGTTTTTAACTTTTTTAATTTAAAACTTTTTTACATTGCAATACCAATTTTTAATTTTTCTTGTAGATAATGCTTCCCTAATGCAAAAAAAAGGAATAAAAATTTGAAAAACACAAAATGTTACAATCATCCACAACCTCACCACCCAGAAATAACCCTCATTAACATTTTAATTTATTTTCTTCCTGTCTTTCTATGAAACATACATTGTTATCATTCAATACATACTCATTGCCTACTTTCTGCACTTACTGATATATTGTGGACGTTTTTCCCTGCCATCCTTCTATACCATTATTTATAATGGCCGAATAGGAATCCAACAAATGGCTATGATATACACTTATTTTTTTAAATTTTCAGATTTTATCATCTTGATTTTATCCCTTGCCTCTGACTGCTCCTCTTCCATTTCTTTTCCTTTCTCCCCCTCCCCAGTCCTCTGTTTCTTCACCACCACTTTCCCACTCTGTATGTGTGTATCTGTTTTCCTTCACCAGGGCCTCTGCTGGCTTAACTGGCCCCTTTGTAGGCATTAGAGAGAGGCAGTCCTCAAGGTAGCTGCAATTCCACTGGTTCATGACTTGGCAAAAGGGCAGATTGTGAGAATCAGGAAAAGGCACCCCTTCCTCCAGGTGGATCCAACCCCACACAGAGCATGTGGTTTGGCAGGTAGAACGTGGGCTGGTTTTCAATCCCTGCTTACTCCCTTGGCTGAGTGCCCTTGTGCAATAAACTATATGCCCATGTTTAGAGCCAGCCAGTCCTTCACCGCAGGCTCAGCTTGTCTGCAACAGGACTCTGATAAAAATAAGTACACATGGGTCTCCTAGTTCAGAAAACAGTCATTTGGACTAAGTAGCAAGTGTTACTCTTGTTATTGGTTTTCCAGCCTAATAGCTCTCTTTGCTTATCTTATTCCCGATGATAGTCAAGAGAACGGACTTGACGCCATGGGGAGGGGGAAGGGTAAGCTGGGACGACATGAGAGAGTAGCATGGACGTATATACACCATCAAATGTAAAATAGATAGCTAGTGGGAAGCAGCACATAGCACAGGGAGATCAGCTCGGTGCTTTGTGACCACCTAGAGGGGTGGGATAGGGAGGGTGGGACGGAGATGCAAGAGGGAGGGGATATGGGGATATATGTATACATATAGCTGATTCACTTTGTTATACAGCTGAAACTAACACAACATTGTAAAGCAATTATGCTCCAATAAAGATGCAAAAAAAAAAAAGAGTCCTACTGAGATTCATTTATTGCCTTCATATATCTCCTTTGCTGATACTGTTTCTGGTAGCTTCTACCTGTGCTTGCCTATCTCGTTATTTATTTTGCTTTTCTTAGCTCATAGTACATATTTGATTCTTTTAAAAAAATTTTTTAAATTATTGATTTATTTATTTCGGCTGTACTGCGTGGCCTGCGGGATCTTAGTTCCCTGAACAGGGATCAAACCCATGCCCCTTGCAGTGAAAGCGTGGAGTCTTAAACTCTGGACTGCCAGGAAAGTCCCCAATATTTGATTCTTATTGTCTCAATTTTCAGCTTCCTCTTGTGCTGATGTCTTAAGGACTGATGCTGGCCAAGGATGTAGAGGGGAACAGATGCAGAAATTAATTAACAGAAATTAATCAAATTTACTGAGTAGCCCATGAGCCATTAGTTAAATATTTTCAACACAGACATGATATTTTAAAATATTCTCCAAATTTAAAGTGTAAGGGGGAAAATCAAAATACTCCATAGAGAGATTCCTCTGTGTGCTTTAGGAAATAGTCTTATTTTCTCTACAGGTTTTCTTCCTCCTAATTTCTGGGATTCAGTAATACATAATACACTGTATTTATTTATTTATTTTTTTAGAAATTCTAGTTGTCTTACTACCCTTCCCACCAATATAACCAAAGATCTCGTCCTTGCACAAGTTATAGCATTAAACACTTTTTATGTCTTGCTTTTCCAGACTCCTCACGTATAAATACAAACTTAACTTGCATGAAGTACAATGTAAACCAACCAAGACTGGCTCCATCTCTCTGTCATTTCCAACCAGATGCCCTTGGGGTTAAGAATGGAACTCCTGCTACTATTATTTTCCCCACTTGGTATAACCATACAGTGTTGTTCCTGTGCCCTTCATTTGATTCCTTTTCTTACCCCAATGCCAAGTGCATAGATGATGTCAAGTTTGAGATTCGTGTCATGTTAAACATGATGGTACCCATAAATCCATTGTAAATGGTATAGGCTCGTTGTTAGGTTTTCCTTGTCTTAACTTTTATTTGTTGGATAGAAAAATGAGTTTGAACACGTAAGAAAGCTTGATTGCAAAGGTAAAGAGGTTCCTTGGAATCAGCTCAGGGGAACGATGTCACCTCAGTACTCTTGGCACGAGTTCCCTGTCCCAGCCAAGGGATCCTTTGAAATTCTCTGATTTCTGAACGACGCTTTGCAGTGCTGGGCTGAAGGTTATCACTAACAAAGAGTGAATGGAGAACAAAAAACTATGTCTAGATAGAGCTCCCCTTGGCATTCCCGGTTCTAACTGACACTGCCCTCAATATTTCTACCTGTGTAGGCTCTGTAGCTTCCCTGCTGAATCCTTTATTCTCTGACTGATTTCTACATGAAGTACAATCTCGCCGTCACTATCACTAGCCTGTTCTTCTGAGCCTTGTCCTCTCCTGAGCTGCTGCCTCATGTGCTCAGCCAGATGGTTGGTCTAGGCCACTCTTGGTCGGTACTGTCCTGGCCAGCTTGATGGGGTCCTGACTATGTGGAAAAGCCCAGAGAGAGGAAACCCACTTCAGAATGAGCATGAGAGGAAGTGAAGGAGAAAGAGAAGGATGCCTAATAGGCTGTTTCAGATTCTTACCAAAGTAAAGATTAAGATGGCTTTGAAACTCAGTGGTACAGAGGCACTCAAACTGAGGGAGGATGCTTGGAGGTGAAGCCAAGTGGATGGATCCAGGAGTGAATCTTAGCCTGCTACTTGCTTTTGAGTGTGTTGGGCTGGTTTAACCCCACAAGTCTCCGTTACCACATCTGTAAAGTGAAGGTCATGACATCTCCCTTATAGATTTGGGAGGATTATAGGAGATAAGGTATGTGACTCACTTAGCATAGTGCCTGGCCCATAACATGCATTCTGTAACTGGTATTTTGAAAGAACAGGTCAAAGAACCCTGTAAGGATTTTTTACTGAGGTTTGCTCAAAAACAGCTGAGAGCAGATTGTAATGTTCCTAAGTAAAGAACACAAATACAATCCTTTACCTCTAAGTTTTTCTTTCTTTCCTTTTACTTGCTTAATTCAAACCTCTGCTCAAATGTTGCCTCCTCGGAGAAAAGCCCTCTGACCACCCCATGGAAAATAGCACTTCCCTTCAGTTTCTTTTCCTTTATCTGGATTTTTCTGTACAGTACTTGTAACCAGACATCACATTATATATGTTTTTTTATTACTGATGGTGATGGTTTCCTTCACCAGCGTCAAAGCTTCATGAGGAGAGACTTTGTTTAGTTTATTGCTGTAACCCTAGTACCCAGAAAAATATCTGGAACAAAAAAGGCATTAAATGCATATCTGTTGAGTGAGTTATGATGAATCACTTTTCCTACTTCCTGTTTATAAATATATTGTTTTTATGGTGAATATCTGCAGCTACATATAGACAGAAGTAGAGGTATGACTGGCAGGGTATTTTCCTAGTTTTCTTGCCCATGAAAATTCTTCTCTAATATGTGGCACCAACTCATGATCAAGTCAAACGGCCTGTTCCCCAAGGACCTGACAAGTCCCTTTTGGACTTTCTGTAACCCTAAAAGAAAGCCAGAAGCTTCACGGCCCCTTCATATTTTGCCAGTCTCATCTCTCACAGCCCAGGACCTGTGTCAACTTCCACAGTGTGGGAAATTCACAAGAGTTTGTGACGTTCTCTGTTGGCTTGCTTTCAGTCACTCTTTCCTTCCCAAGAAATTTGCGCAGTTTTTTTTCCTTCCTGTCAGATGCAGCACTGCTGTTTAGTCTGCTTTCAGCCTCAGGGATTACTCATCAGGGATTGTTCCCCAACTTGCTCCCAGTTGAACAGGCCTCTTTAATTTCATTGTTATTCATCTGAGCAAAGAACAGGTTCTGGGGATTGATTACTGGAGCTTCCCGCACTAATGAGCAATGTGCTGCTCAGAGGCTGCCTCTGCCTGGGGGCCGGCGGGAGGGTCTTCCGGGAGCGCTGCCTAGGACCCCTGCTCATCTTCCTCCTTCTGTCGAGGCCAGCGAACACCAAATACCATGCTGCTGCATTCAAGGGGCCTGGGGCTCAACTCACCCACGTTAGGAAAGGACATCTGAACGATGTCCTCATCTCAGTACTGCAACTGTAATTGTGTAGAATCCCTGACAGGTGTTGGGCAGAAAGTCACCTCCTGGAGGTGAGGAGGAAAAGTGAGTGCTCTGGGTTGACAGTGGCCAATGGGCAGATGTCTCTCTTGATGCTGGGAAACTTCAATTTTTAAAATATAGTCTATCAGTTATATATGTTTATGTGTATATAATGTTTTCTTCAAAGAGCTTAATGGTGTACAATATATTACCCTAAAGGGATACGACTGGTTTTGAAAACAGCGACTTCTTTGATAAAAAAGTAAGATATAACTATTCTTTATTTCTTAAATAAAGATACTATCAGAGATACTATCAGAGATAGTATCTCTGATTTTGTGTAACTTAAATCCCATAGAAAGAGAAAGTTAGACTAGGTTATCTATAAGACACTTTATGCATTTCTATTAAAGGTGTGTGAACCTTGGACAGACACTATCAGCTTGACCTGAGATCTTGTTAGAAATGCTGCGACTCAGGCCCCGTCCAAGATCAATTGGGTCAGAATTTGAATTTTAACCTGCTCCTGGACAATTCACATGCACATTACATGTTGTGAAGCACTGATCTTCAGCTCTAATATTTTGAGATTCTAAGATTATATTTCCTAGGTTAAATAATATAATTATCTAAACGCAAACAATAGCAGGCAGTGGAAAGAACATAGATCTGAATTTGGATGTCAGCTCCATCACTAATAATCTTTGGGAAAATAGTCTACCTTGAGTTTTCTAATTTGTAATGTGGAGAAAATAACATCTGCCTTTGGGTAGATGTGGGGATTAAAAGTGACACATGTAAAGCACATGCAATGTCTGGCACCCAAACCTGATAACAATGATTATTAATTTAAATCTATATAGTTAAGGGATTCTTAAAACTTTTTTACTCATTTAAAGTTCATTTTTGTGGAAAGCCAATAGCATTGTCCAATGAGTTTCCTCTAGATTGCCCATCAATGGGCCACCTGGGGTTGGAGGGCCCTTTACGGCCCAGAGGGGAGGCAACACCCAGTTTAACTTCTTATGGGGCCAGGGATCCCTAAGCTCTGCAGGGGTCGGAAGCCATCATTTCCCAGGACTATCCTAAAGAGCTGGTACCTAAGCTCAGCTCCTTCGATCCTAAGCCCAACACGTTTATGTACCCTCTATCCTCCACCTCACACTCCCCCTATAAACAAGGGAGAACTAAGGGGTTATTATCCAAAATATACAAACAACTCACACAACTTAACGTCAAAAAAACCAAACCACCCAGTTAAAAAATGGGCAGAAGACCTGAATAGACATTTTTCCAAAGAAGACATACAGATGGCCGACAGGCACATGAAAAGATGCTCACATCATTAATCATCAGAGAAATGTAAATCAAAACCACAGTGAGGTATCGCCTCACACCTGTCAGAATGGCTGTCACTAAAAAGAACAGGAATAACAAACGTTGGTGAGGGCGTGGAGAAAAGGGAGCCCATATACATTGTTGGTGGAATGTAAATTGGTACAGCCCCTGTGGAAAACAGTATTGAGTTTCTTCAAAAAACTAAAAATAGAACTACCATATGATCCAGGAATTCCACTCCTGGATATATATCTGAAGAAAATGAAACACTAATTCGAAAAGATATATGCACCCCAACAGCAGCATTATTTACAGTAGCTAAGATATGGAAGCCATCTAAGTGTCCATCAACAGATGAATGGATAAAGAAGAGAATATTAGAATATTACTCAGCCATAAAAAAAGAACGAAATCATGCCATTTGCAGCAACATGGATGGACTTGGAGGGTATTAAGCTTAGTGAAATAAGTCAGACAGAGAAAGACAAATACTGTATGATATCACGTTTATGTGGAATCTAAAAAATAAACTAGTAAATATAACAAAAAAGTAACATACTCACAGATACAGAGAACAAACTAGTGATTACCAGTCGGGAGAGGGACAGGGGGAGGGACAAGATAGAGTAGGTAAGAGGTACAAACTACTGTGTATGAAATAAATAAGCTACAAGGATATATTATACAGCACAGGGGAATATAACCAATATTTTTATAATAACTGTAAATGGAATATAACTTTTAAAAATTGTAAATCACTATGCCATATATCTGAAAATATTGCAAATCAACTATACCTCAATACAAAATAAAAAGGGAGAACTATGGGGGCAGGAGCAATTTGTGGGGATAAGTCATCTCCCTGTGGTCTTTCTGCAGGATACTGAGATAGCAGGGAACTCATTCACTGCTGGTCCTTTTGTCCATGAGTTCTGGCTTGCTCCAAGTAATGCTACTCACACTTACCTGAGCCCTTGGTTCAATACTATTTGGGTTAAGAATAAAGAGTGACAGATAAAACAGCCACCTTTGCAGGCTCAGCGGCCATGGCTCACGGGCCCAGCTGCTCCGCGGCATGTGGGATCTTCCCGGACCGGGGCACGAACCCGTGCCCCCTGCATCGGCAGGCGGACTCTCAACCACTGTGCCACCAGGGAAGCCCAAAACAGCCACCTTTTAATCTAAGTGGTATAAGATGTTATGATGTAGAAACCAGAACTGGACCACATATAAAAAAGTAGCAGGAGAAGAACAATCTACCAGGAGCTGAGGCTTGGGGTCTAATTCTGTGTATACAATTATTTGACTCATCTCTTCTAGTACATTTTATAAATCCAGGACTTGGATTTTGTACTTGTTAAAATGAGAATACTGGATCAAATTATTTTTCCACTTTAAAAGTCAATGATTTCTTTCTACCTTCCTCTTTTTTCTTTTCTTTCTTTCATTCTCTCTCTCTTTCTTTTCTTTCCTTCTTTCTCTCTCTCTCTGTCTCTTTCTCTCTCTCCTTTCTTTCTTTCATCTCATATGAATTGAGATGAAAAATCCATGGATTTTTTTGAGAATTTATAGATTTCATCATCATTTTTATATTATCACCATAAACGACTTAGATGAAGAGATTTTTATTTGTTATTATTATTTTTCCTCTCCTTCTCTGTGTCCTCAGAGGCCCTCCCCTCCTTACCAAGCACAGGAGTTCAATCTTTCCCATAAGGTTAAGTTTTCAAAAAGCGTGTTAGAAACACTGGCTTCAGAGAGCTTCTGCTTCTGTCTCTGCCACATACCTCCCCTGCAGCAGGGGAAGGGCACCAAGCCTGGCTCGCACTACAGGGAGAGCAAAGATTAGCCACCTCAGCGGCATGTGTCCCGACACCTTTGCTGAAGCTCTCCCACCAGCAACTAAGGGTGCTCAGGCTGCCAGGTTGCAGACCTGAGCAGTGGGGAGCAACTTCTCTGACATCCTTCTCTGCGCTCTGGAGCACGTGCTTTGTACCGACGCACATCCATGCAGAGAGGATAGTGGTACCCCACCACCTGGGATGTCATGAGGACTAAATCCAGGCATTAAGTCAAGAACATAGAGCTGGGCCCATAAGTAAGAGCTGTCTTTCCTCCCAGAGCAGGGAATTCATGCGGCTCCTTGAACGGCCCCCTCAGCCCCTTAACCTGAAGGCAGCTTGGAGTCAAAATGAGGATCCTTTTCTAGACCCTCCCTGGAAACTCCCTTGTTGGTGGAAACAGGGTTTCTGTATCAAAGGCCATTCAAATTATTATACAAGTCTCAGAAAACTGATGTGCCCAGCTGGCAACAACAGTGTATGAGAACACTCATTGCCCCTTCATTCCACCAATGCCAGGTATTACCATCTTACGTTTTTGTTTTTTCCTAGTGGACGCAGAAATTCACAACCACAGAATGAGAGTAGAGGTGAGAGACCGGGGTCACCACGGACCCCAGCATAGACACATGGCTGACCATCTCCCCTCAGGACCCTCCTTTTTCTGGGGGGAGGCACAGGTTGACTAAATGACTACAACCTGTCAATCTTGAGTCTCTAGACAGTTGCCAGAAAGGCTGTCCTGTCCCTCAGCCACGCCCCCCCCCCATAATCCTGCCTTCCTCTGTACCTTCACTACAAACTCAAATCCCGAAGCGTTGGGGGGCCCCCTGGGTCTGGGATTTTATCGACATAAACAATCTACAAGTGTTAAAAAAAAAACTAGTGGTCTGACCATGAGATTGCAAACCTGTTTTATCACTTTTCCTAAGCGTGGCTATTTTGAGGCCAGATTCCCTTTCAATCGGAAGTTTACTTTCCCGGGACTGCCTTCCTCTGCACCAGCTTGGGTCTAATCCGGGTCATTCTGGGGCCTTTCTGCACACAGATGAGGTCTCACCAGGAACACAGTTCCAAGGGCTTAACTTGTCTCAGGCTTGGTTTGGGGGAGAAATATTTCAATCCCACGTGCAAATGCAAGTACGTAAACAATGTTCTTTGCTAAAGTGAAAAATGTGAGCGTGGACATTCTTTAAAATATGGTTTCTAGTTCAGTGTAAATTTTCTTGTAACAGTAGAGTCAAAGAGGAAATAACTTGGACTGGAATTGATACTTTGGCAAATTCCATCTTGCCATCAGGTCTGTGCATCCAAAAAAAAAAAAATCAGTTGCCTCTTCTCTCTCTGCTTCTCCTCCTCCTCCTTATTTTTATTCTTAATTCTTATTCTTGCTCGGTAATATGCTGTATTTTTTTTTCAAAATAAGTGACAACATAAAAGGTTTTTGATCTTTGTTTTGTTTTGTTGTTATTCTTCATATAAACAACTTGTGGGCCATGTGAGGTTACTGGGGATTTCCTCGTTCAGTGGCTATTTTTCCAGGATATTGGCTTACCTAAGCACACACGCACTGGAAGAGTTCCAGGTGACTGAGTTTTAAAGAACTGCTCCTATGGCAGTAAAAGAAAAAAAAAAAAAAAGCCAATCCAAATAATTTTGAAAAGAGCATTACTTATCTAAGATGAGGGAAAGATTTCCTTTTTAAAAAAAAATTTATTTATTTATTTATTTTTGTCTGCGACGGATCTTTGTTGCTGCTGCCTGCGGGCTTTCTCTAGTTGTAGAGAGCGGGGGTACTCTTCGTCGCGGTGCACGGGCTTCTCATTGCAGTGGCTTCTCTTTATTGTAGAGCACAGGCTCTAGGTGTGCAGGCTTCAGTAGTTGTGGAATGCAGGCTCAGTAGTTGTGGCTCTCGGGCTCTAGAGCGCAGGCTCAGTAGTTGTGGCGCACAGGCTTAGTTGCTCCACTGCATGTGGGATCTTCCCGGACCAGGGATCAAACCCGGGTCCCCTGCATTGGCAGGCGGGTTCTTAACCACTGTGCCACCAGGGAAGCCCAAGATTTTCATTTCAAGTTTAGCAAGGAATAGTTTCTAAAACTGGCACTGACAATTATTTCCATAAATAGGAAAGTCAGTGAGAAAGAAAGAAATCTAAAGCAATTCTGAATTAAAGTGGCTCTTATTTAAGGCAGGGACCTATGACTGGGGATGAAATTCCAAAAAGGCATTTCTAAACTAATAGAGAAGAAAAGTCTAAAGTTACTTTTAGTATCTTCTTTAGTCTTCATTGATTTGGATTAAATCATAGCAATGGATAACAGGTCTACCATTTAATCCATGTCTCTCCTTTTTGAATTCACCCCAAACAATGTTATCTCCTTGAGTATTCCCAATCCCAAAAAGCTGATCTCTTCTATCTCTGTTATAGCACTATGCTTTGTGTATAACTCTATACTATTGTATTACATAACGTTACACTATACCACATTATAGCATCTACATCCTAGTGCACAGAAATTCCTATTTACATTTCTGCCCACTCTACTTGATCCTGTTTTCCTTGAGGACAGGGACCAAATTTTAGTCATTTTTCCCCCCAGGAGCTGAAACAGTTCTTGGTGCAATTGATACCCAATAAATGTGTTTTTAATGTTGAATGAGTGAATTAATGTACAATGTAGTAATATAAGGAACTCATCATAATGGTGCTTGAGAGGAAAAGTATTCTAAGTAATCATGGCCGTTCCACTTTAAAATGGAAATTCCTAAAGGAAAACATGATTTGAGCTGAACCTAGCCATATCTGGGGTATAGAGAATGTTTTTGAATGGTAGCGCTCTAAATGTACATGCACTTAGCAAGATATTTTTTGACCCACCTCCTAGAGTAATGAGAATAAAAACAAAAATAAACAAATGGGATCTAACTAAACTTAAAAGCTTTTGCACAGCAATGAAAACCATAAACAAGATGAGAAGAATGGGAGAAAATATTTGCAAACGAAGCTACCGACAAGGGATTAATCTCCAAAATATACAAACAGCTCATGCAGCTCAATATCAAAAAAACAAAAACTCAATCAAAAAATGGGTGGAAGACCTAAATAGACATTTCTCCAAAGAAGACATACAGATGGGCAACAAATACATAAAAAGATACTCAACATCACTTATTATTAGAGAAATGCAAATCAAAACTACAATGAGATATCACCTCACACCAGTCAGAATGGCCATTATCAAAAAATCCACAAACAACAAATCCTGGAGAGGGTGTAGAGAAAAGGGAACTCGCATGCATTGTTGGTGGGAATGCAAATTGATACAGCCACTATGGAGAACAGTATGGAGGTTCCTTAAAAAACTAAAAATAGAGCTACCATATGACCCAGCAATCCCAATCCTGGGCATATACCCAGAGGAAACCATAATTCAAAAAATACATGCACCTCAATGTTCACTGCAGCACTATTTACAATAGCCAGGACATGGAAGCAACCTAAACGTCCATCAACAGAGGAATGGATAAAGGTGTGGTACATAGATATAACGGAATATTACTCAGCCATAGAGAGGAACGAAATTGGGTCATTTGTAGAGACATGGATGGACCTAGAGGCTGTCATACAGAATGAAGTAAGTCAGAAAGAGGAAAACAAACATCATATATTAACACATATATGTGGAATCTGAAAAAATTGGTATAGACCATCTTATTTACAAAGCAGAAATAGAGACACAGACGTAGAGAACAAACATATGGAGACCAAGGGGCGTGGGGGGTGGGATGAATTGGGAGACTGGGATTGACATGTATACACTATTGATACTATGTATAAAATAGATAACTAATGAGAACCTACTGTGTAGCACAGGGAACTCTACTCAAAGCTCTGTGGTGACCTAAATGAGAAGGAAACCCAAAAAACGGGGGATATATGTATACGTACAGCTGATTCACTTTGCTGTAAAGTAGGAACTAACACAACATTGTAAAGCAAATATACTCCAATAAAAAATGTTTTAAAATGTAGCTGCATTTAGAATGAAGCTGTTATTAAAATTATGAATTGGTACCTAACACTTAATTTTAATAACTAGACAATTTTTTTAATGTGAACTCCTATCAAATGCTATGTAAACAACTTGATATGCAACATCTTCTTTATAATCAGTACAAAATGAAAAAAATGGCAAAGCAAGTAAAGTAATCCACATAAAAAAGACAACTGACATATCAAAACTAAACACTTTCGAACTAAGGATTTTAACTCTGGAAGAAGACATAGAAGTAAAAAAAAAAAATTCAAGTAGGTCACTGCATATCAAGAACTTACCCGCACCCAGGTGGCAGGTTATCATTTTTTAATCTTTACATTTATAATTAATAGAACCATAATAAGGAAGAGTATCTGATAAGCCCAAAGGGATACTTCTGTAGCAATTCATTGTAATCCTTGCTCCCTGAATCTTGCAAACATTTTGAGTATCTGCCTGTTCTGAAGAAAACATAAATAACTTTACCCCTTCCTTTCTTGTAAACTTGGACAAATCACTACTGCATTTTAATTTATGACACTCCCGTGCCATATATGTCCACAGATGTGGAATTGTGAATTTCCAGAGAGGACTAAAAGGGGTATGAATCATTACCTGGGAAGTGGGGTCCTGCTCGCTCTGGTGCCGTTTTGTAGATGATTTATGGACACAACTGGATGCCAGCATAAGCCACGGTGACAGTCCAGCTCACTGCCTGGTATTTGTGGTCGAGTGTGGCCCCTTTCTGGTCCCTTTTGCTTTCTATTTCACACGAGAGGGAGCAGCCCACCCTCCTTACAGGTCAGTGCGTCAGAGGTCAGGCCAACCGGGCAATGCCTCCTGCTCTTTGTCCTATAGCTTTTCTACTGCCTCTTAGATTCACTTTTTCTAGGACAAAATGTAGTCTTAGGTAAGAAACTTGTGACTAGTTCCATCAACTTCCATGCCCCGTGGCTGAAGCTGGGTCAGCGTCCTCATATCGGCTGTCAGAAAATAGCATGATTTTTCTAAAGTGCATGGAAAAGAAGGAAAAGGAAAAAGGAGTGAGTGGGAGGAGAAGCAGCACGTTGGGGTCAGCACAGAGACACACTCTCTGAAAGCGCAACAAAGGCAGATGTTTTACAGACATGACAAGATTTTACACCTGAACATTCAACTACGATATTAAATAATCCCAAAGATACATTTCAAGAATATCCAAGTAATTTTGCTTTGCATAAAGATGTGTGGGATCTGATAGAAAGTCAGTAATAGGGACACTGATTTTTAAAGTAGAATTTCCCCAAATAGGGTTCTTTTTAGTCTCCACAACATCAAACCTGACAAAGTTTTAACTATCAGTGTCTACCAGATCATCATATTTCTATGTACTCCCAGGGGTCCATGGCACACATTAAAGAAAATATTTTTAGGAGATTTGCTTTGCAGAAAACCCAAAATGCAACATTCATAAGAGCTATGTATGTTCAGAAGGTATGCAGGGTGCTATCAAAATTTATATTTTAAGTGATAGTTCTGCACCAACTCAGAGTGAGCTAGCAACTTCACATTACATAGGCAAGATCTTGGAAATATTCCTGCTTTCATATTATAAATATCAGTATTATAAAGAAGTTAGTGTACTCATGAAGAGTAATATTATACTCTGACTTTCCTTTTAGTTACATGTGGGGGCATGTGGGGTATGGCTACTCTAATACCTTGTTTGCCATTAAAAACACCATATGGAATTATATATGAATATGAATTTCTATATTATTTTTTATCCCAGTGGTTTAAAAATGGTTAAACATTCAGAGACCTAGGGGAGCAAGTACTTGGTTTACTCAGGTCACGCTCTGCTCTGGTTTGCATCTTTCAGAGAATTCAGGCAAAAGCGGTATAATTTGACCATTTTGTTTTTCCCTTTTAAGTGTAGTGACACCCGGCTTCCTCTTTCTCTTTAATGATGGGACATGTCACTGACAATAACTAACTAATACTTATTAACTCTGTGTCACTGATGGTGAGCTAAGCTCATAAAACTTCCTCAAGGAAAGGAACCTTGCCTTTTATTTACTTGGGGGCCCCCCAAAGTGCTAGACACAGCTGCTTGATAAATATAAAAATAAGAGTATTCTTATAATACTCCTATTCAGCAAGAAAATACTCTTTTAGGAACACTCGTTCTTATCATAAACTTCCTTAAAATGGGTATGAAATATGGATATCAGTAGGATGTATTTCTTATTATCGGAGAAGGGGAGTTCAGTTCCCAAAACACAAAAATCACTATGTCAGATACGCAAGATTAAAAGCATTCACATCCACAGTGAGGAAAGCTGACAGAGGGCAACACAGATTAGGTTCAAAGGTGCAATGGGGGAGGGGCTAAGCTCTTCTTTGGCCTAAAAGCAGGGCCCCTGGATGGCGGTGTGCCCAGAGGACTATGGATAAAGATGTGGTTCTGACAGAGGGGATGGCAAATGAACAGGACAGGATTTTCTGTCCTTAGCAATTAATTATTGAAACAGAGTTATTCATCAGCTGGAGGAGGCTGGGCGGGATTCCTGGGAGAGCACCGTGTCCCTCTCTACGTGTGGGCAGATTCCAGACTGTGGCCTCGAAGCCACCTACCTCTGTTATCCACAAACTGTCAATCAGGTTTCCCCTGGTGGGAGGCCTCCAAGCGGGTCTCCTCTGATCTCAGAGACTTCTGAACTACAACTTCCCGACACCTCTATTTCTTTGATGATACCTAGAAAAAATACCTTTAAGAAGGCGTATATGTGTTACAGAGGGAGATTTCATAACGGAGTTTAACTTGAAGCTGAAATAACACTGTAGTGTGAACTGATCTTAGCCAAAATTTAATTGGGTCTGTCAATCTGTAAATGCCAGGTTACAGGTCCTTCGCAGTGTGGATTCCGGGAAGCCGGTTAGGCCTAGTAATGTCTGTCAAGGAGGAATGGTAAAGGGACCAGAAACAAGAGGCTGGGGAAAAAAAAGAAAAAGAGAGAGAGAGAGCTTTGACTATCTGATGATTTTGCCCTACGGAGTCCTTGTTTTCTTTCTAGTGAGCAGGACAGACAGCTGATGTGCATTTAGGGGATTTTTGTCAGGCTACTGGAAATGGCAGCATCCTTATTTCACATGATTTGTGAAGAGTATTTCGCTTTATATTTGACCCTCATTTTCTAGAAGACAGCGTCTCCTCCAGAAGGTCCATGAATCAGCTCTTGAGGTCCTGAGTGTGAGGTCTGGCAGGGTCCTGCTCAGCACGCCAACTCCCCACCAACGAGGGGCTGCACCCAGGTCTCCCTCGAGTCCGCGTTCCTGTGCTCAGTCACTCAGCATCTTGTTGGTCTTACAACTACGCATGCAAATATCAGCTGGGTCCAGTGCAAGTTATAGATATGCACTCGGCACTTTTCTCTTTAATGAGTTTTTCCATATTTGGAAAAAGAAGTATTTCCAGATGGACAAACACGGGATTGAAGATGCACATGGAAAGCCAAGTGTTTCGCATAGCAGCTGAAAGGCTACAAATTAAATGCATGAATAAAGGAGCACACTCACAGTGGTAATTTCAGATGGAGGAAAACAGATAATTGTATAAGCATTACTGTTTGAAAAGCAATGAAATGCTTCTTTTACTTGCTATTAAAATGCTATTTGCTTTTTAAGCATATTCTCCAAGTAGGACGTGAAGAAACAGTAAGTTCTCATCTTCATTTAGGTTGTGTACTCTTTGAATTAAACATACAGATTCCCCTTTTGGACTGAAGCTGATAAAAGGCACCATTAGCATAATAATGACCTAACAATGGCAGGGATCATGGTAATGTTCATCTCAAGGGGCCGGGGAATTTTCCTAGGTAGTGGCTCATGAATCCTCCCAGTATCATGGTGATTTTACTGGTGGGGAAATTGAGGTTTGAAGGTAAAGTGATCCAGGGACTAAAGGGCTTCCCGGGGACACTGTACACCATAGAAGTCCACGCAGTGCCACAAAACCCGAGAGTGGCCTCAAGTTCCACGCAGCATGGGAACCGCTCCCATCCAACCCTCTGGATGGAAGCTCTACACAGAATCTCCCTCCTTCGAGAAACATTCTCTTGTTTGCCTACTCTTCCCCCCTTCCTTCCTGTCTTTCTATTGCAGCAGCTTCAGGGTATGGTGGTTAAGAACATCAACTCCAGAGCCAGGCCGACTGGGTAGGAAGGGCCATTTTGTCCCTTGCCAGCTGTGAGACTTCACACAACCCACTTAATCTCCATTTCCTCCTCTGCAAAGGGGAAACTCACCGTAGCTCCTCCTGGGATTGCGTGGAGGATTCAGTGTTCAACTCTGCAAGGCTCTTAGGACACTGTGCAGCCCAGGCCGAGCCTTGTTTGCTAAGTGAATAAAATCTCTCCTCACTTTCTGCTTTCCCTTTACATTTTATTCTCCAACAAAGGCAAACGGTCTGTGCTTTTATAAACTTACCACACAGAGAATTTACTTGCGCGCCTTTGTTCCTGATGTTTTTCCTTTCTGGAAGGCTTTTCCTTCTTGGACAAGACCTCTTCCTTCTGTGGCTCCCACAGCTGACTGACTCCACTGTGCCCTGCAGGCGTTCCTCTGAGAGCATTACATACATTGCATGGCGATTCCCGAGAGGATGAAGCCAGGTCACAGCTGACACATGCTGGTTCCTGACTTCCATTATACCTCCGCCAGTTTCCTCCTCTCTTTCTGGCCAGTGCATCTAGGCTACCTTTTGGGATGCCTCTTCTCCACCCGTACCCTCAGGGCTCTGTTCTGGATCCCTTTCTCTTCTCCCTAAATGTACATCCACCCCTAGATGCTATCTTTCTTTCCCTTGAGAGCAAATCCTTAAACTGACCATTTCCAAACTTTTTTCCAGATCTTTGTTTGGAGTTTTTGACCCATATAATCAAATGGTTCCCAGTCTCTTCATTCACATGTTCCAAAGGCACCAAAAACTCAACGTGCTCACAACTGCATGCAACACTTTTTTCCCTCATCAACTCTTCCCCCTAAAGATGTCACTCACCCTAGTATTTCTCTGAAGGGCCCCATGCTTAAAATTATTCCTCATTCCTCTTGTTTTCTCATTTCCATCAATACTCTGATCACCTCAGCTAATCCCAGCAAGGTCTTAGGAAAGCCAGCTAATTATATTAGTCAACAGGATCATGTAACAGGGGTCCTTCTCACTCCTCCTAGGAGTGTTTTCATATTAGTCCAAGTGAATCCCCAATATTGGAATTCCAGGTGTTGGGAGAGGCATTTTGGAGACATTTCTCTTAAATTGTATAATTCAGATGACTCCAGGAAGGCCCAGACTGGATGGCTTATTCCAGGAGTCCTTGGTTTATTATTAATCGTAAGTTGGAAACCAGAATCTCATCCTTTTCTTTTGTCTCTCTGCTTCCAGAGCTCCTCCCTACCTCTATGGTCTTGGAAGGGACTCTGTTCTATTCCATTCCTTTCCAGACCAGATAGGGCTTGACTCTCAAATTTTCCCATCTCCCTTTAGCTTTTGCATGCAAGCCTGAAGTCTGAACACCTCTACTGAAGAAAGGCAAACCCAAGTGGCTGTGAACTCAGAGGTGAAAGTATAGTGAGCAGTTACCTACAGCTCGCTGACCCTAAAATGCTTGCTGCCCAAACACAAGTGTGGATAACATTTCATACTCACTGGACTAGTGCATCTCTCTATCAAGAAGCACTATTCCGTCTTTACTGGATCTATTAGTAATAACAATACTCTGTTTTCATGCTTGCTCTTAAAAATGCATCTGAAGTGATTTAAAGAGTCACAAATAATAAAACAAGGGAGATAAATGTAGGGAAATAATGTTGAATAATAGGTAGGATCAGGGCACAAAATACTAAAAGGGCAAAGATGGGAGATAGAGCTGGAGTAAAAAATAGGTTTGGAGCTTTCCAGGGGCTGGAATAAAGGGACAAACACAGTAAGTTATGAGAATGGATTAATGTTGTTCACTTGATGAAAGCACACCTTTTCTGGTGTGTTTGTTTCTGACACCTGAGAGAGATTTATTTTCCTAAAGGGTACTTGGTATGAGGTAGTGAACTATATCCAGAGCAATATCTTTCAGTACGTCCAAAGATGAGTTTCATAAGGCTACTTCTTCAGACAGCCCTCAATACAATAGGTGGTTCAATGCCAAAGCGAAACTAGACAAAGACACAGTTCTGAGGGACCTGCATATTTTGGTACAACTACACAGCTAGCTGTGCATGGTACAGTGCAGAGGTTAAGAGCATGGGCTTTGGAGACAAACTGCCTGAGTTTGGACCCTCACCTTGCCACTTTCTGGCTGTGTAAATGAACAAATTACTTTATTCCTCCGGCTCTGTGTAGTCATCTATAAAGTAGGAGTAATAATATTATCCCCCCCCAGGTTTATTCTTAGGATTAAATTAGTTTATATGTGTGAAGCGTTTAGCATCCTGCCACAAAGGTTAAGCTATTATTTATCAAAGGGAAAAAGTGTAGAACACCTAGAAGAAAGACTTCACACAATTTAAGCCACACACAATAAATACCATTTCTTGTTGCTCTTGATCCCAGTTAGGAGGGGCGAGTTTGAAATGACACTTTTGGACAAGAACCTAGCCTGCAGAAATTCCGTACGGCTGATTAGAGGAGGAGCCATATGCTCATCATCAACCAGGTGGAAGGCTGGGTTGACATCTGTAATGAAGATCAGGCGCCAGGTGAACACATGGTGAACGGAAGACCATACCGCTACTGCAGCGCTACCTGGGGCGGAATCAAATGTTTCTCAGGAAAGGGCTCTGGATCCACAGAGATACACACAAATCTTAAAGGGCCCTAATTCTGTGCAACAGAGAGAACTTGGCTGAAATAATTTAATTTTAGTTTGGAGAGTTTTCAAAACGAGTATGAATATTAGCCATCCTGACCATGTATCTTGTTAAGAAACTAGAAATCATTTTAAGTGCTTGCAAATTTTTAATGGATCCGCCAAGATGATACGGCTCCAGACAACTGAGTTTTAGCTTTGCCCGTAACGCGTAAGTCAATGAAGTGTTGGAAAATCATGGTTTTAGCATTCGAGTAGTTAACAAAAGTTCATTCTTTTAAAAACCCTCAGTATCAGTTATTTATTGAGGCCAATCCTCATTTAGGAGGGAAAAATACCTTACTACAAACACAATGATAATGGTAGCTCCTTTCTTCCCCATTTTAAACAACAGAAATTTACCTGATGCTTATATTACTTTCCTGAACAGTTAACTATCAATTACCATGCATTATAAAAGAAAGGATCAAATAGGGCAAATGATTAAGTTCTTTTGTTTCATTTGATTATTATGCTAAACTAAGGACAACTTAAGGTCTTGTCCTTATAAATTCTTTGTAGAATAGCATGATCATCTGCTTACAACTTAAAAAGCTCCTGTATACTTTATGTATATGTACATCCATGTCACCAAATTCCTCCTAAAACTGTTACACTGAAAGCTACTACATATGCAAACTTTCTGGGTATTAAGCTAAGAAAAAAGAAAAATTAACATGCTTGGTTTCCAGCACATTTTACAGAGCTAAATCTAGCAACTTAATCTAGTCGCATAAAAATATGTGTGTATATACAGTGGAATATTACTCAGCCATAAAAAGAAACAGATTGAGTTATTTGTAATGAGGTGGATGGACCTAGAGTCTGTCATACAGAGTGAAGTAAGTCAGAAAGAGAGAGACAAATACCATATGCTAACACATATATATGGAATCTAAAAAAAAAAAAAAGGTTCTGAAGAACCTAGGGGCAGGACAGGAATAAAGACACAGACGTAGAGAATGGACTTGAGGACACAGGGAGGGGGAAGGGTAAGCTGGGACGAAGTGAGAGAGTGGCATTGACATATATACAATACCAAATGTAAAACAGGTAGCTAGTGGGAAGCAGCTGCATCACACAGGGAGATCAGCTCGGTGCTTTGCGACCACCTAGAGGGGTGGGATAGGGAGGGTGGGAGGGACACGCAAGAGGGAGGGGATATGGGGATATATGTATATGTACAGCTAATTCACTTTGTTGTACAGCAGCAACTAACACAACATTGTAAAGCAATTATACTCCAATAAAGATGTTAAAACATATGTGTGTGTGTGTGTGTGACTTAGTTTGCTAAAGCACATATGAACAGTTAAACTTGACCAATAATTTTTAGTTCACTTTTCAACATTCTTTCTTCTTAAATATCTTCCTAAAACTTCTAAGGCCATGCTTTCTTGATAAAGAATTTGGGACTACATTAAAATGAAGTGACAACTTTTTACTCCATCACTACCCCCAAAACCCCAAATTTATATATTCACTCACTTTCTCCTTCACTCGCTTTGATTCTGTCATCTTCATCTTCTGGTGAGGGGTATTATTTGTATTTAACCATAAACTCTACGTCGGTTTTGAAAACAGAGATGTTAAATAAATTTTCATAGTTCTAAATCTTATAAAACAATTGAAATGATTGGATATGTACAATATTATTTAACTAAGTCTTTAAATGTTTCATTCTTCTCAAATCTAAAATTAAATAAGGTTCACATAGCAAAGTAAACCTAGTTGAAACAGATATCATCTAACTGCTTATTTGATATTATTTATAGTGACTAGTTCATTTCCAGTAAGTGTTTTTGTGTGACAGTGTCACAGATTTAGAAACCAGATCTTTTTAAGGAGCCTCTTGTCATAGAATTAAGGCCGTTGCTCTCATATACTGCACACAGTCTCACTGTGTAAGGCTGTTCTTAGGTCAAATACATAAATTAAACAGTGAAATCAACTGTGAAGTATATCATCCCTATGTTACCTCTTCATTTGTGGCTTTGCATTGTATTAAGAGGTTTGTTCTTATGGTAGTCCAAATTAGGGAAGAAATTCATACGTTGAATTCTTTTCAAAGGAGAATATGCTGTGGGGCACTTTGCATGGTTCAGACATCGGTATGAACTCCAGTGGAGTAACACGAGCTGGCGCACCCTGTGCTTGCTGCCGCCTCTCGTTTACATCACCACCAACACTGTCTTAACAGTCTCTTCTCCACACACCAAACCACATCAAGGGAGGCCTTGAACACTGTGAAAGCATTTATTTATTTATTCTTGTGTGTGAAAGCATTTAGAGAGGAATTCACTGGGACCAATGCACTTGCGTACCCTAGCTTGGCTATTATTTCTTTAAACACGTTGACCCATATATGACTTGCACTTAATCATGCCTTCAATTTCTTTCACCTATTTATTTATTCAACAAATATACAGAATGCTGATGAGGTGCTAGATACAGTTTTAGGTGCTGGGATATAGCCACAGAAAAAGAAAAGTTCTGACTCTTATCGATATTACATTCCAATGGGGGAGACAGACAGTAAGTAAATACAAAGCATATATAATGTTGGGTAATGATAAATGCTATGGAGAAAAATAAAGCTAATGAAGCAGATAAGGAGGGCAGAAAGTGCCAGTGGCAGTGTGGTTCAGAGGGAGAACTTGTCATTTTATTAAATGGGTGATAAAGTGACATTTAAGCAGAGAGGTGAAGGGACTGAGACATGTGAATATGCAGGGGAACGAAATTTCAGGTGGAGAAAACAGTAAGTGCAAAGGCCCTGAGGTAGGAGCATGCTTGTCATGTTGGAGGAACAGCCAGGAGCTCTGGTGGGCAAGTATGGGGAGTAGTCATTGGAGAGAAGGTCGGTAATATAATGGATCATGCACGTCATACTAAGTAGTTGAGGTCGTGAAGGACAGGCAAAGTCCCTGGACCATTTGAAGCAGAGCAGCGACTTGATCTGATTTACATTTAATAGCATCATTCAGGGTGAGCAGGGGAGGACACTTTATAGGGAACAAGAGAAGATAAGACAAGAGGCTATTGCAATGACCAGGTGAAAAAAAGATGATGGCTTGGACTAAGGTAGTAGTGGTAGTGGTGATGGAAATTATGAGATTCTAGGTATATATTTTGAAGGTGAATTCAAATGAGTTTGATACATATAAGATGACTATGTCCTGGTTTCCAGTAGACACTCTGGTTATAATTATTAAGAGTGCCCTCTTTCATTCTCAAAAATATCTCAGTTTGGATTAAATTATATGGTCCCCTGTTTATAAAACACTTTATGTTTTCCAAGCATTTCCTCAAACATTATCTTAAAAAACCCTGATAAAAACGATACCACAGTTCTCCCTTGATAGACATGGAATCTGAAGCTGAGAAAGTTTTAGTGACTTGTCCAACGCCACAGATAGTAATGGCAAATCCAGAATTGGCCTGGCTAGCAGGCAATGCTCTTTCTCCCGCTCTTTGGATTTTTTTCAAGTTGCATCTACAAGGCACAAGCACAACATTCATCCTCCCAGTCAGTCACTCATTTATTCATCACACAACTATTTGTATGTACCAGACACTGTTCTAAGCGGTTAGGACACATCAATCAACCGAAGACCCTTCTACAGATTGTATTCTAGCCAGGGATACTAAACAACAAATATAAGAAACAAGTAAAGTACTTAGTATGTTAGAATATGATGCATGCAATGGAAAAACGTAGTAGAGAATAGAGAGGATTTGTTCAAAGGGCCTCCAGTCTCAACCTGGAAGTGGTCACGGTAGGTCTAAGAAGGTGAGTGAATCAAGCAGAAAAGTGTTCCAGGCAGAGGGAACAGCTGGAGCTAGGGAAGGCTATAGACAAAGGCAAATCTAGTGTGATCAAAAAATAGCAAGAAAGCCCATATGACTGGGGCAGCGTGAGCTACAGGAGTTGTAGGAGGCCTCAGAGTAACAATGGGGCTGGGTCATGTAACACTTTGTAGCCACTGGGAGAATGTGGGATTCTTCTCTGAGTATAATCAGAACACACTACAGGGTATTGAGCCAAGGAAAAGCATGATATGACTGGTGTTTTAAAAGAATGACTCTGGCCGCTTTTTGAGAATGGACTGTAAGGGGGCAAGAGTAGAAGCAGGGATACTCATTAGGAATCTACTAAAGAAGCACAATGAAAAATGAAGATGGCCTGGACCAGCGTGGTAACAGTGGAGAGGGTGAGAAGTGGTGAGAGTCTGGACATATTTTGGAGATAGAAGAATTAACACTATTTCCTAATGGATTATGTGAGGGAAACAGAGTTGTCAAGGGACTTTCCACAGACGGAGAGTTTGTTTTTAGACAGGGAAGGCTATAGGTACAGCAGGTCTGTGGGGGATGATCAGGAGTTTTGTTTTGTACATGCTGGGTTTGAGATGTCTGTTAGGCACCAAATGGCTATTGGGTACATGAGCATCAGGAAACACGCTTGGGTTCAGGATAGATGCCTGGGCTGGAGATATGCATACGGGAGCTGTCAGCACAATGGTGTGTATTTAAATCGAGGACTGTATTAAATCACTGAAAAAAAAAATGAAGTATATGGAAAAGATGACCAAGAACTGAGCCCAGGCACTCTGACTGTAAGAAGGTGGGAAGAAGAGAAGAAGCCTGTAAAGGAGATTGAAAAGGAGCCAGCAGCAGCACTGGAATAAAACCAAGAAAGAGAATCAATAAGCAAGTGAAGAAAACACTTCAGAAAGGAGCCACTGACCAATTGCAAAATACTGCTAATAGGTGGAGAAAGATGAGGACTGAGAATTAACCATTGGGTTTGGCAGCAAGGGGGTCATCGGAGACTGGATAAGGGTTGTTTGGTGGAAAGATGGTGCTCGAGATTCTGTATGACTCAGAAGCTTTCAGGTAATCCATTGCTGCTGGCAGGGACCACACTATGAGTAGCAATAATCTAGTGAAGAAGCAGAGGGATTGGCTTTAGAACAAGTGGCGGGGAAGGGAGAGCATGTGGTTGTAGATGCTATAAGGTAGATGATGAACCCAAGGAAGTTCCTTCTGAATGTTTCTATTTTCTCAATGAAACAAAATGAGGTCATGAGTTGAAAGTGAAGATGGGGGAAGGTACTGGGTCTTTGAGGAGAGAGGAGAAGGTACGACAGTCATCTAGGTGAGTGGGGGCAGTGTGGGCTGGGGATGATGGCCGGGCAGCATGAGGACCAACTTCAGGTGCGTGGCCACGAATTTAAAGGGAGAATAGTCAGTGTGCTTGTGTGTTTTTCTTCAACCATGTTTTGCTACACAGGTACAGGTGCAGAGTAGGCAGAATTAGATCTAACCATGATTCTAGTTTTACTAGGTGAGGCCAGCCACATGAGAAAGGGCCAGGGAGCTGAGGATCTTCCTGAGAGAGTGATTATAATAATTAACCATGGAATTTAAGCTAGGTAAGGAAGGCAGGCCTCGGTGATGGTGTAGGATGGAGTGCCTGAGGCTGGATGGAGGAAACTTACTGGGGAAGAGGAATTCAGGGAACTCAGAGGCCATGGAGGTGGATCCCACCCAGCAGTGGCTGTAAAATTTCACCTGTATCAGGATACTGTGGAGGGGTTATTAGAACTCAAATGGATGGGTCCCACTCCCAGAAATTTTAATTAGGTTAGTCTGGGGTGGGGCCTGAGAATTAGGTGGTGTTGCTGTCACTGGCTGGAGAACTACATTTGGGAACCATGTCCTTCAGGTACATCAAAATCAAGAGTTAAGAGAAGGATAACAAGGGAGAGAGTGACACTGCATCTGGAGCTAAAACAATTGCCAAAAGAAGAGGAGGGGGACTGACCCAGTTGGGGTGAACAGTCTCAATGAGCTGTAGTGGAGAGCGTAGTCTGATTCTACTGCAACGTGAACCTCTGTTTTATTCTTCTCATTCTGCTCTTTATCAGTGCCTCAAAGTGAGGCATCTGGAGTCAGGCTGGTCTTTTATCAGCTCTGTGACCTTGGACCAGTTGTTCACCTCTTTGTTTCTCTGTTTCCTCATCTGTAGTGTAAGGCTATAAATAAATGTACCTGCTGAGGATGTTGAGAAGATAAATGAGTTAATAAATGCTCAAGTACTCAGGCAGTATTGATACATGGTATTCAACAGACTCAACACAGTTCTACCTGTTATTTATTAATTTCCTCATGTTCTTTGTTTAAATGAGCTCTCCCGAAATCTTCTGTCTTGCTCTGAAACTGATCTTTTGCCTATGATTCGATGTGGAATTCTATACTTTTAAAAATATTATCTGGAATTTTATAACAAATGGAATTTTAGGTGATTTAGACATTCATTCCTTTGAACTAGGAATGTTGTAAAGGACTCTGACGTAACATGAAAGCCCTGTCATTACACAGACCTGAACTATAATTATAATTGTTTTATTTCTGCAAAGGTCTCTCATCCAGCATAGAAATGGATTTGACCACAGCTCTTTCATGATCTTTTTGTCTTGGGTCTCATGAGTGACCACAAAGAAAATCATAAACGAAACTATAAATATATAGAAACATTTCAACTGCATCTTTAATGTCATTATATAATCTCACTGAACAATGTAACAAATTGTAACTAGTCTGTATATTGGGTTTAAATTATTAACATATCATGTTTCCTGCATTATGACTCATGCAATGTAATTAGAAGAAGTATTAGGTAGGTGCTTAGCAAAGAGCTTGGGATCCATGTGGCCTGTATATTTTTCCCCTAGTGGATGACCTTCCAAACAAAATCAGAGAAAGAGAGAGCAATTTAACAAATGATTTTTTTCCATCTGCAAAGGGAGTTCCCCAGAGTTTTACTCAGCTGAATATTTTTCAAACTTTATACCATATAAAGCATTAGCCTTTCTAGGTCACTGTATTGCATCTGAGCCTAAAATTAAAACCATAAATACTTAAAGCTTTAACTTCCACACTCCTTAAAAGCTGGTAAGAACAGGCATTTCCCTTTGCCACTTTGCTGTGCTTTATCGTCTGAGAAACAGCACTTTGAAAAATGTGGCTTAAAAGCAGCCACACAGAGAATAAGGGAAGAGAAAAACCAATTTACATGTTTCCATTTTTGTTTCCCTTCTATTTATTCACTCTTGCTTAGGATCAGGACTCACAGGATTCTCTACCGAATTTAAAGAGGGAGGAACTGGCCGTCCCTGGCTCATAGTCAAATCAATATTAAAATATAGAAGGTGGTTGTAAGTCTAATATCCCCCATGGCACCTGTTCCATTACTGGTCCACAACAAATACCTAATAAATATTGATTCTCTGACTGCGAGGCTAACGTATAGACTTCATTATCTGGTCTGCTGAGTGAGCCATAATATCAATTGCTTTAGAACAAACTTTCCCTGACTTCCAGCTTGTCTGTCTATCGGCAACTAGCATCATTGTCTCCTTCTATGCTCTCCCTTGTAAGGCAGGAGCTATAGACACAGGAGCTACATTTTCCAGAATTTTTACTAGCAGAATTGCTGATTGAAAGTCCACAAATCAGACGCTTTCAAGATGTCTGGAAGGTAGAGGAAAAGCAGAAGATATACTTGTATTCTTCCAGTAGATGCAAAAGTCACGTGTGTGTTGGCAGAGGTGAGATTTGCAGTGTGGAGGCACCGCAGATGCTGCTGGTGCATCTGTAGGTTGGCTACTCGTGGCTTCCTGAAAGCTTGAAGAGCCCTTCCCTGTTCTTTGTCCTTTGGCCCTTTTGATGGTTTGGAAGCTCCTGAATCCCTTTCTATATTAAATCTCTTCTGGCTTGAAGTACCCATTTTCTTGACAGAACTTGTCTGGTATATCCATATGGGGGAAAAGGCATGCATTTGGAGACAGAGGTTCACCACAGGAATCCATGCTGCACAGTCTACTAGGGGGCATAGCCATAAAGCAGGAAAAGTGATACCACGTAGAAACATACTAAATGCTCTGGAGCTGAACTGAGTGGGAGATCATTAAAACACAACACGTTGTTTGACCTTGAGTAAGTTATTAGACCTCAGTTTTCTCATCTGTAATATGGAATTAATGACAGAGACCTCCTAGGGTTATGTGGTTTAATGAATTAATATTTGTGAAATTCGTAGAATAAGGAATGGCACATGGTTAGTACTATATGATTTTTGCTTTAAAAAAGTTAATTAAAAAATACACATATGAATATTCCCTTAAAAGCATTCTGCTTGGTAAGTTAGCTAATTTCAAAGCTCAAAACATTCCTGGAATGTGGACATTTTGGAAATTGTGTTGACATCTTGTCTAGCAGCCACACTAGAAAACTGCAGTTTCTGACCCAGTTCTATTCTGCTGCCCATTGTAGGAAGCTCCCAAGCCCCAGGATGTCTCTCTCCCTAACAGTCCAGCTCAGCTTTGGATGAAAAATTGTGTTATGCAACTTGGCCACTCACCTGGCTCATGTGTTTTAGTTCTGAATGACTTAGAACTGTTTATACAAAACCAAACACACTCTCAAAGGATAAAGCATTGCTACCCTCAGAAAGGTTCAAAACAGCATTGCAGAGAATTTGAAAAGATTCCAACTGGGCAGCTGCAAATGTACCCTGGACAATGACATAGCCACTGGCATAAGCTTATAGCCTCCCAGAATAACTTGAAAACGACAGAACTCTTTGGTTGATAAATTTCAAGAAAAATATATTTCTACCTCATAATAACCCATGAGTATGCAATGGTTGTCCTTCATAAATTTTCAGGGATTGCAGTGAGAGTAGAAAATAGCAAAACACAGCACAATTAAAAAAAACTCAAAACAATAACACGAAATGGATTCAAGGACAGAAAATGTAAGCTGCAGGGTCATGATGGTCTTTCTCTGTTGCTTCTGTCACAGTTGGTGAGGTTGCCAAGGTGGCCCTAACCGCTAAGCACAGACTTATACCTGCAAGTTCCAGTTGGGGAGAATGTGGTTTCAAAAAGCAGGCTTCCTTATTTCCTAGCAAACCAGTGTTTACCCTTCTGTGCTTTTCTTTGCAAACACTGCTCAGTTTTGCAAAGTGAGACACGCGTTTTGCTACTTCATAGATGCCACCCAGGGGAGAAAGAGGAAAAAAATAATCTCTGTCGTGTTTTTTCTCTCAGGTGTAAAAAAATTACCTCTGGCTCCTTCCTGTCTCAGTAAATCAGGTGAGAAATGGAGCAAGAATATGTCAGATAACCTGAAAAATATTTTTTCCGTTGTTTATGTTAACATAAAATGAAAGCATTTTCTAGAAGCCCTCAAGTTTGTGACAGCAGTTTGCAACTTGGTTGTGGATTAACTTTTTTACGCAGAGTTTTACGACAGAAATGATTTGGTTAATTAGTCCTATTTTGATCTAGCTGAACGCAGATATCAGTAGTTTATTAAGATGAGTCTTTAGGGCATGCCTAATTTCCTAATACTATCGACTTGGGGCAAATCCTCAATTTCAGACTGAGGATTGCAAGGGTCTCATGTTTTTTGTAAATTTAAAATACTTAACAAATGCAAATCCGAGATTTACATATTTAAACATGTACAATGTTGTGCATGCTCAATGTAAAGTTTGTAAAGAAAGGAAAGGCCTGTAGGTATTTTTATTCTTTGATGATTGTGCACAAAATTTATTTTTGTGATTTTCTGGAGTTTTCCAAAGCATTCCCTCATTCATTCATTCATTCAACTAACATTTAATCAATGCCTACTATGGCTTGGTGCTGTGTGCTAGGCCCTGAGGATTTGCAGTTCTAATCTTGAGGAACTCAAAATTTGGGGCAGTTAAATGTATTAATTATCCAGTAGTTATCAATTACAGTGCTTATATTTTAGTAAATTTCTCAAGCTTATATACCTGGAAAATGACACTTTATCAGGGGTAGGCTTATCAGTTTATCAGTCTTCAGGCCAAATCCAGGTTGCTGCTTGCTTTTGTAAATAAAATTTTATTGGAACACAGCCAAAGTCATTCATTTATGTATTGTCTGTGGTTACTTTCAGCTACAAAGACAGAGCTAAGTACGGTACTTGCTAAAGAGAGGAGTTGCAAGACCCAAAATATTTACAATCTGACCCTTCAGGAAAGTTTGCCTCCCTCTGGCTTAGATTATTATAATTACAAATCAGGTATTGGAAAACAGTTCCATCTGGCTACAAAGCCCCTTCTATTTTATCTTGTTAAACTTTCAGAATCATAAAAAAAGAGTTCTCTAGTAAGTTTTTTTTTCTTATTAGTAGTAAGTATTTTCTATACATTTCTTTTAAAAAAGTTTTTGATGTTGGACTAAAAATCTCCTCCCCCAGAAATGATCAATCTTCAGAAACAAATTCTACTTTTGCACGTAGTTTAGAAAGGGAATAGCAGAGCTGGGTAGCAACAAATAGAATGAGAGAGCAGGACTAGATTATCTCAAAAGAACCTTCCTATTCCAACATCCCATAGCTCTCTGTTTTTGTAACAATAACTGCAAGGGCTAAAATGAAAAGATAGGGCTGCAACTGGAGCAAACACACAGCACAGTGGTTTATGGAAATCAATTAAGGATGAGACCAACCTGACTATACCTGCACCATTAAAAATCCAAGTCTCTCAAATTTCATTTTGCAAAAATAAGGATGAATCCTAATCAATAACACATTATTCAAAGAACTTTCAAAAAGCAGCAATGAAAATAACATGACAGAATTCCCAATCTATCTCTGACATACATTAATTCTAGCAGGTGAATACAATGTGGAAAAAATGACCTTGAAGAATAAAAGACAAAAAACTTAACAGCAGACTTGATGGCAATAATTATTTCTCCAAAATTACCTAGCTTTAATGACCCATTAAGACATATGGTAAAAGCTTTAATGTGGGCTTTTGACCTGAGAATGGGCTAGATACATCTGTATTATACTCTGAAAACTATAAAACATTGACGAAGGAAATTGAAGATGATACAAAGAAATGGAAATATACCCCATGTTCTTGGATTGGAAGCATTAATATTATTAAAATGGCTACACTACCCAAAGCAATCTACAGATTTAACTGCAATCCCTATCAGGACATTTTTCACAGAACTAGAACCAATAAACCTAAAATTTATATGGAGCCATAAAAGACCTGAATTGCCAAAGCAGTCCTGAGAAAAAAGAACAAAACTGGAAGAATAATCTTCCCAGACTTCAAACCATACTACAAAGTTACAGTAATCAAAATAGGGTGGTACTGGCACAAAAACAGACAAGTAGATCAATGGAACAGAATAGCGAGCCTGGAAATAAACCCATGCACCTATGGTCAATTAATCTACAGCAAAGGAGGCAAAAATATAGAACGGAGAAAGGACAGTCTCTTCAACAAGTGATGCTAGGAAAACTGGACAGCTACATGTAAAATAATGAGATTAAAAACTCCCTCACATCATATACAAAAATAAACTCAAAAAGGTTTAAAGACCTAAATGTGAGATATGAGACCATAAAACTCCTTGAAGAGAACATAGGCGGAACACTTTTTTGACATAAACTGTAGCAATAGTTTCTTAGATCAGTCTCCTAATCTAAGGCAAAAGAAGTAAAAGCAAAAATTAATAAATGGGACCTAATTAAATTTAAAAGCTTTTGCACAGCAGAGGAAACCATCAACCAAATGAAAAGACAACCTACAGAATGGGAGAAAATATTTGCAAATGATGAGACCAACAAGGGGTTAATATCCAAAATATACAAGCAGTTCATATAACTCAATATCAAAAACAAAAACAAAACACAAACAATTCAATGAAAAAAGGGCAGAAGACTTAACTAAACATTTTTCCAAAGAAGACATACAGATAGCTAACAGGCACATGTAAAGATGCTCAACATTGCTAATTATTAGAGAAATGCAAATCAAAACCACAACAAGGTATCACCTTACACCTGTCAGAATGACCATCATCAAAAAGTCTACAAATAACAAATGTTGGAGAGAACGTGGAGAAAAGGGAACCTGAGTACACTGTTGGTGGGAATGTAAGCTGGTACAGCCACTGGGAAACAGTATGGAGGTTCCTTAAGAAAACTAAAAATAGAACCACCATATGACCTAGCAATCCCACTCCCAGGTATATATCTAGAAAAAATGAAAACACTAATTTTAAACAGACATGCACCCCAATGTTCACAGCATCACTATTTACAACATTCCAAGATATGGAAGCAACCTGAGTGCCATCAACAGATGACTGAATTAAGAAGATGTGATTTTATATATATATATATATATATATATATATATATTCACATATATACGCAATGGAATTTTACTCAGCTATAAAAAAGAATGAAATACTGCCATCTGCAGCAATGTGGAAGAACCTAGAAAATATTATGCTCAGTGAAATGTCAGACAGAGAAAGATAATATGTGATATCACTTATATGTGGAATCTAAAAATATATATATAAAGGTATGTATATGCAAAACAGAAAGACTCACAGATATAGAAAACAAACTTGTGGTTACCAGTGAGGAGAGGGAAGGGTGAAGGGACAAATTAGGGGTATGGGATTAATAGACACAAACTACTAGGCATAAAATAGATAAGCAACAAGGATAGACTGTATAGCATAGGGAATTATAGCCATTATCTTGTAATAACCTAGAATGGAATATAATCTGCAAAAATACTGAATCACAATGCTGTACACCTGAAACTAACACAATATTTTAAATCAACTATACTTCAATTAAAAAAGACCCTTCTGGAAGACTTTCATTTAATAACAAGTATAGTGCTAAGAGCAGAGAAGAGGAAGGAGGGGAAGCAAAGGATAGTAGCCCTCATGTTCTTCTCAGGCTGCTGTAAAGACCTGTATGCTTACTAATGAAACCTGGGAGCATGTCTCTTGTCCATTCATTCATTCAACAAACATGTATTGAAGACCTGCTCTTTGCCAAACGAGCTAGGTGCTGGAAATACAATGGAAAATAAGCCAAACTTGCTCCTCCCTTTGTGGTGCCTGTGCTTTAGTGGGTGAAGAGAGGCACTGAGCGATTATAACAAGATACAGTGTGCTGGGGGGGTAGGGAAATGTAGACTCCTACAAGGACGTGCCAGGAAAATCTGACTTGGTCTAAGTTATGGGGTCAGAGTCCTCCCTGATACGTCACCTCAGACATGAAGGAAGATAAGTGGGAATCCACGGCCTCGTTTTTGCTCCTTCTCTTCCCTTCCCTGTATAGTCCCTCTTTCCATCCTTTCTTGTTTCCATCTGCTCAAAGTCTGAAAAAGGAAATTGACCCAGGAGCCATTTGAAAATGTGGATGAGTGAGTCATGTATTCAGCAGAAATCATCAGGACAGGTAGATGCTAAGCGGGTGATAAAAACAAAATGACAAATATAAAGGTGACAGAATCTATACACTTCTGCGAGGCAACGATACAAAATGGTCAATAGAAAAGCAGACTGTCTTCCATGGAAATGGAGCAACAATGTTTTATTATAACTATTAGGTACAAGACTGCCTTGCTGGATTATGGTAAACTGTTTTAAAATCTTTCAGTAAAATGAGTGTTCTAAGAATTCTCTTTTTAGGGTGAAGGTTTATACTTCCCAATTTGAGAAGTATAATTTTCTTTAAAAAGGTTTTTGGCATGAATACCATACTTGTCCATTTTAAAGAAAACAAAACAAAATCTAACACCTGTATACACCCCACACAGCCTAAGAAATACAACATTACAAAGACTCTTCCCTAAAGTTTTCTCCTTCTCTCTCCTCCGTGAGTTAGGCTTTCTCTTAATTTTATATTAATCATTTTGTATTTTAAAATGTAACCTCATATGGTAAGTATGCCTAAACAATATTTTGTTTAGTTTTGCCTATTTTTAAAATAAATGTGATCATTCTCTATATTTTTTTTCTAAGATTAGCTTTCCTTTCTTTCTTGTTCTTCTTTTATTTTGCATAACATACTTTTGAGATTAATCCAGGTTGAATCATGGAGCTGAAGTTCATTTACTTTCATTTATTTTACTGCCTGTATATGGATCAATTTGGAAAAACAGACATCTTCTATATGATATTGTGTTTTCCTACCCATGAAAATTACATGTTTCTTCAGTTAATTAGGTCCCCTTTACTATCTTTAAACATAAATCTTTATAGTTTTCTTCATAACAGTCTTAAACATCTTTTGTTAGGATATTCCTAACTTACATTTTAGTTGCTATCCTAAATATTACTACATTAGCTTCACTGTACACGTTTTCTTAAGTAGTATTCTGCTATTCAATTATTATATGCACTTTTTAATTTAGTTATGAATTTTCTTTGATACACAGTTTGAGTATGCCTTTAATTTACAAACAGATCAGATTTGGGATATTTTTTCCTTATTGATTTCTTATTTTTTCCTTATTGATTTTTCCTTATTGATCAACAGCCTTGATGTCAGAGAATATAGTAAATATGATACTGATTCTTTGCAATTTGTTGAATCTTGCTATACTGTCCAGATGATGGTCAATTAATTTCTATTAATGTTTCACTTGTACTTAAAAATATGTGCACCCTCCCATTCTTGGTGCATTATGGCTATTAGACTAAATTTGTTCTTTGTGTTGTTCAAATATTTTCTATTATTACCAATAATAGCTTTGGTAATAATTATTATTACCAATAATCTAGCTTTCTGCTAGATTTTTTAATAACTGAGAGAAGTATTTTCAGATCTTTCACTATAATAGTACATTTTTAATTTATTTCTACATTTCTGCTAAGTTTTGCTTTATATATTTTGAAGCTATGCTATTAGAAATATACAAAGTTAGAATTCTCATCTTCCTGACAGCTAGAGACTTTTTGTTAATGTATGGTGACCTCCATCTCTAGTAAAGCCTTTTTTGCCTTTATGTCTTTTTCCCTTGATATTAATATAGTTTACCTGATTTTGTTTGGTTATCACTGGCCAAGGTGTACTTTCTGATTATTTCACATTCATCTTTTCTCTACATTAGGATGTATTTTTTAAAACATGCAATCTGAAAAATTTTAACTGGACAGTTTAGTTAATTTGCCTTGATTATGATTCCTAATATATTTGGTTTATTTCTATCCTCTTATTCATATTAATTTTTATGTTTCCTTTTTATTAGTCTTTCTTGCCTTGCTTTGTATTGAGCTTTCCCTAAATAATTTACTTTTCCCTCTTAATTTTGAAATTGTGCCCAATTTCTATTCTATTTCTTTATTTTTAATGAGTACTCTAGAGATGTTCAATTGTGTATTTAACTAAAAAAAAATCTGAGGTTTATTAATAACTTTACTTTTTCACCAAGCCATGCAAGAACATTTTATATCGATAACACTACTCCTCACATATATGGTAATTTTGCCCAGTCATTTAGTCATTTGATACCTTGACCCACCCTCCCTTTGTCCTCCCCTCAAAGAAAAAAAAGAACAATTTTCTTTAAAAGTGTTACTGCTATATAACATATTTGTTATTAGATATTGTTATTGGTATATATAATATTTACCAAGAAGTTTATATTTTCTTTTTTCACATTTCTCCTTGTAGCTCACATCTTCTGTTTGGGATCATTTTTTTTCTTCTTGAATTGCATTCATTAGCTGTTCCTTTAGTGTTACTTGATTTTTAACTAAACTTAGTTTCTTCCTTGTCTGAAAATGTCATTATTTTACCCTTATTCGTAAGATATTCTTTGCTAGACACAGAATTCCATGTTGATAGTTATTTTTTCTCAGTGCATTAAAGATAATTATGTTCTACTTTTCATAGTTGTCAAAATGTCAGTTTAAATTTTGTTCCATTATGTCTTCCTTTTCTCTCCAGTTAATTTTTTTGCTTTTTAAAATCATCTTCTTGTCCTTAGCATTTTGTAATTACAATATAATGTGGCTGGGTATGGATAGGTTTTTGTTTAGATTGCTTAAGTTCTTTTGGACTTTCTGACTCTGAGAAATAGAGTCTTTAATAAAATCTGGAATATTCTTACTCATTATTTCTTTGGATATGACTTTTCTGCTACTCTTTCTGTTCTTTCTTTCTGGAACTATGATCTAATGTTTGTTAAACCTTCTCATTCTATCCTTTATGTTCCTTAGCTTTCTTTCACAATTTTAACCTCTATGTCCAGTTTTCTATCATTTCTTCAGCTCTTATTTTCCAGTTTACTTTCTCTTTAAGCCTCACCCACTAAGTTTTTAATTTAATTATTATATATTTTTTTTAATTTCTAGAACTCTAATTGGTTCTCTTTGAAATCTGCTTCATCGATTTTGAAAATCTTGAAACCCCGTTATCATTCTTCTGATTCCCTCTTTTATTTTTTTTAAACGGATGTAACACTCCTAGTTTGTTTATTATGTTGTCAATTTTCAGAGACGTGAAGTCTCTAAGCTCTGGTTCTGCAGTCTGTTTTTTCTGTGACTCTTGCCCGTTGTTTGTGAGCATGTGCCCTGCTTGAAACTTGATTTTCTGGAATTATCTGAAGATGGCACTTAAAGTATATGTTCCAAAAGAGCATCTATGTTTGCTTCTGCGTGTAGAATTATAGAAGGGAATTCTCAATGTTTTTTTAATTTTCATTTCACACAGCGCCAAGGGCTAAGGAGACATGCATTGCCCACTGTTTCCCTCTGCAGAATCAATTTTTCCAAGTTCAACCAAAAAAGGTGCCGCCCTCTAAGGGTTCTGCGTCAGCTGTGAGATCCCAATCCTGCCCCTACTCTCCTCAGGGGACAGGCTTTTCCTCCTGTCTCACTCAGGCATGACCCACGGACACCCAAGCCTTAGGCTGTGGGGTCAGCAGTTCCCCTCAGGGCAAACACTGACTTCAAAACACTCTGGATTTGTGCTTCCTTGTCATTTGTAACGTCTGATCTTTTCCTTCCTTCACTGCCAGATCAGCTTTGCTATTAAAAAAAAAAAGGATTTTCACAAAATGTTTTATCTAGCATTTTTAGGTGTTGGTGCTGGTTGAAGTTTTCCTGGACATCTATACTGCCATATTTCTGCAAATAAGAAATGGATTAGTACAATTTTCTTTCTTATTTACCACAGGGCAATATCGGAAAGAAATTACTATGATGTTACCAGTGGTTATTCCTCGATGGTTGGACTTTTTCTTTTTTCTTACCCATGTTACTTATCTACATGTCTTGACCATACATTACTTTGATAATATTAAAAAAAAAAGGTTATTTTGAATGATAGCAGTGTATAAAATAAACTCCAATCTAACTACTATAGATGGCATCACTGGCAATTAAAGAGAGAAAAAGTAAATGTGCTTAGACTGGTATATAGATAAACTGGAGTAGAAGGAAAAAAAAATAAAGAGACAACAGATAATATAATACTGAAGAGGTAAAAATTAGAGGGTAGAACAGTGAGAATTCTTAGATTATGCTCTGGGAGAGAAAATGATGTAAGGAGTTGGCATTTGGGGATTTAGAAATGAGCAAAAGGCTGTCTCTGCAGATCTGATGCCTGTTTTCCTAAAGCCTGGATGGAGCAATCTGTTTGGGGATCTAGAATGACTGGGAACGCTCAGATGGCAGATCACACATCTGCCACCAGAGCAAGGGGTGTGAGGAATGATTAATAAAGTAGTGTTGTATAGTTTCATGCTTTGCTTTTCAACATAGTGAGGACAGAAGACAATACTCATTGGAGAAAATGCATCTTGGGTTGAAAGTCAGGTGTGGTGAACAAAGGGTCTCCAAATCAGTAAGAGGCTAAGCCTGAAAAAGGGTAAAGAAAAAGAGAAGAGAAAAATCACAAGGGGTGTTGTCTTCCATCTGCAATAGACTAGGATTCAGCAGTCTTCCTGGGCCTGATGAAAACAGCTCTGCTCTAGAAAATAATTGCTCATGTGTGTACTTAGAGCCAGATCCTCAGGGCTCTCTGCCAGGTGTCTCTAAGATACAGCTTTCGACTTGAGACATTAGGTCCCAGGAACTTGCTGCAGTTCATTCTTTTATTCAACCATCAAATATCTTAAATAGATGTATGCTTGAGTGACGACTCCCTGCCAGGCTGTGCTAAGCCTGGGGATACAGTGTAAAAGTGAAGACACGTCCCCACTCTTCCTGGTATTAAAAAGTTTAAAGTCTATTTGGGAGAGACAGGTATCAAGCAAATACTTGAAAACTTACGTTATTATAATTACAATTACTTATATGTACTATAAAAGAAAGCAAACTCCAAACCCAAGGGTACACACACCAGACCCTTGCTAGCCATTTGCTGTTATCTTAATTTATTCACAGGGTAGTGCCCAGTTCTGAGGCAATTTTCATGTTTAGTCTCTACAGTCTGTTTCTTCTTTTTTCTTTACTATGTTGTAATGGTGATCTATTGCTGCATAGATACATAGCAACAAACGTAGTGGCTTAAAACAACACACATTACTAGTTATATCACGGCTTCTGTGGGGCATGAGTCTGGGCATGGTATAACTGGGTCCTCTGCTTCAGAGTTCCCCAAGCCTACAATCAAGGTGTTGGCTGAGGCTGAGGGCTCGTCTCAAGGCTGAACCAGTGAAGGATCCGCCTGTAAGCTCACATGGTTGTTGGCCAGATTTAGTCCCTTGTGGTTGTAGATTCGGGGCCTTGGCTGGCAAGGTAGAGAGTCTCTTTGCAAGGCAGAGGGCACGGTCCTATGTAACATAACCATGGATGCGACATCCATTACCCTTGCCGAATTCTATTGATTTAAAGGAAGCCACAGGTCCAGTACCCACCCCGAAGGAGAGGGAATCACACAAGAGTGTGAAAATCAAGAGCTGGGAGTCACAAGGCTTACTGTACAGTTTTGCCACAACATACAGTCTTCTAGCTTATTTTTTAATGCTATATATATGATTTTGTAAATTTTAACTTTTCCAAAAAGTTTTATATTTTTTAATTGAACTGTAGTTGATTTACAACTGTAAATTTGATCAATTTGATTAAAACAGGAAACAGGAAGGATCAACATAAGAGAAGGAGCTGGAACCTGTCCCATTTTCTCTATTCCTTTATCTTTTGGCTGGATCTCTACAATATTCTCCTAACTGGTGTCTTGTTTTCAGTCTGACTTCTACTGAATCCATTCTCTACCCTGCATCTTATATGGTCTCTCAACATGGGAGAGATGTTCTCAATAGCACAGCTCTGTTTCTATCTCCTCAATGGCTCCACACAGCCCTTGGGGTCCGGTCTAAACCCCAGGTCTTGCCTTGCTTATTCCTAGAACTTCGCGTTGCTTCAGCTGCGTCTCTCACCACTCTCTCTTCTTTACCCTTGCTCCACACTTCCTGAGTTCTTTACAGTTCATGTATCCAACAGAAAATCATGGAGCCTACACTTCAAAGCTCTAGGAACCAAGTAACAGGCCAAGGTGTCTTCATTCTTTAGTCAGAATTCTAAATTCTGGTTAGGAGACAGACAATAAACAAGTAAACTAGGAAAATAAATAAACAAAACAAATAACTCTGTGTTTCTTTGAAAAGTGTATGAAGACAGTGCAAAGGCTGAGGGTATCAGAGGGACTGGGTGTGGTTTGGCCTGTGGCTGCTTTAGGTAAGCCAGTGAAAGCTAGATTGATTTTTACTACTAGGCCAAGAACTAGCCCCCCTTCAGGAAAAAAGACAAGGTCCAGAAAGATGTGATGAGAAGAGAGAAGAATACAGAGGAGAGAAAAAGTTCAGTGTGGATGAGTTTTGAAATACTGTTTTGAAAGGTTCTGAGATCTGGAGGAACTAAAATGAAAGGTTTAAGGCAGTGTTTTAGGCTATTCAGGCTGCTATAACCAAATGCCATAAATTGAGTGGCTTACAAACAATAGAAACTTATTTCTCACAGTTCTGGAGGCTGGAAGTCTGAGTGGAGGGTGCCAGCTTGGTCAGGTTCTAGTGAAACGCTCTTCGGGGTTACAGAAAGCTTCCTTCAGCTTGGTCAGGTTCTAGTGAAACGCTCTTCGGGGTTACAGAAAGCTTCCTTCAGCTTGGTCAGGTTCTAGTGAAACGCTCTTCTGGGTTACAGAAAGCTTCCTTCAGCTTGGTCAAGTTCTAGTGAAACGCTCTTCGGGGTTACAGAAAGCTTCCTTCAGCTTGGTCAGGTTCTAGTGAAACGCTCTTCTGGGTTACAGAAAGCTTCCTTCAGCTTGGTCAGGTTCTAGTGAAACGCTCTTCGGGGTTACAGAAAGCTTCCTTCAGCTTGGTCAGGTTCTAGTGAAACGCTCTTCTGGGTTACAGAAAGCTTCCTTCAGCTTGGTCAGGTTCTAGTGAAACGCTCTTCTGGGTTACAGAAAGCTTCCTTCAGCTTGGTCAAGTTCTAGTGAAACGCTCTTCAGGGTTACAGAAAGCTTCCTTCAGCTTGGTCAGGTTCTAGTGAAACGCTCTTCGGGGTTACAGAAAGCTTCCTTCAGCTTGGTCAGGTTCTAGTGAAACGCTCTTCTGGGTTACAGAAAGCTTCCTTCAGCTTGGTCAGGTTCTAGTGAAACGCTCTTCTGGGTTACAGAAAGCTTCCTTCAGCTTGGTCAGGTTCTAGTGAAACGCTCTTCGGGGTTACAGAAAGCTTCCTTCAGCTTGGTCAGGTTCTAGTGAAACGCTCTTCTGGGTTACAGAAAGCTTCCTTCAGCTTGGTCAGGTTCTAGTGAAACGCTCTTCTGGGTTACAGAAAGCTTCCTTCAGCTTGGTCAAGTTCTAGTGAAACGCTCTTCGGGGTTACAGAAAGCTTCCTTCAGCTTGGTCAGGTTCTAGTGAAACGCTCTTCGGGGTTACAGAAAGCTTCCTTCAGCTTGGTCAGGTTCTAGTGAAACGCTCTTCGGGGTTACAGAAAGCTTCCTCAGCTTGGTCAGGTTCTAGTGAAACGCTCTTCGGGGTTACAGAAAGCTTCCTTCAGCTTGGTCAGGTTCTAGTGAAACGCTCTTCTGGGTTACAGAAAGCTTCCTTCAGCTTGGTCAGGTTCTAGTGAAACGCTCTTCTGGGTTACAGAAAGCTTCCTTCAGCTTGGTCAGGTTCTAGTGAAACGCTCTTCGGGGTTACAGAAAGCTTCCTTCAGCTTGGTCAGGTTCTAGTGAAACGCTCTTCGGGGTTACAGAAAGCTTCCTTCAGCTTGGTCAGGTTCTAGTGAAACGCTCTTCGGGGTTACAGAAAGCTTCCTTCCGCTTGGTCAGGTTCTAGTGAAACGCTCTTCGGGGTTACAGAAAGCTTCCTTCAGCTTGGTCAGGTTCTAGTGAAACGCTCTTCGGGGTTACAGAAAGCTTCCTCAGCTTGGTCAGGTTCTAGTGAAACGCTCTTCGGGGTTACAGAAAGCTTCCTTCAGCTTGGTCAGGTTCTAGTGAAACGCTCTTCGGGGTTACAGAAAGCTTCCTTCCGCTTGGTCAGGTTCTAGTGAAACGCTCTTCGGGGTTACAGAAAGCTTCCTTCAGCTTGGTCAGGTTCTAGTGAAACGCTCTTCTGGGTTACAGAAAGCTTCCTTCAGCTTGGTCAGGTTCTAGTGAAACGCTCTTCGGGGTTACAGAAAGCTTCCTTCAGCTTGGTCAGGTTCTAGTGAAACGCTCTTCTGGGTTACAGAAAGCTTCCTTCAGCTTGGTCAGGTTCTAGTGAAACGCTCTTCTGGGTTACAGAAAGCTTCCTTCAGCTTGGTCAAGTTCTAGTGAAACGCTCTTCGGGGTTACAGAAAGCTTCCTTCAGCTTGGTCAGGTTCTAGTGAAACGCTCTTCTGGGTTACAGAAAGCTTCCTTCAGCTTGGTCAGGTTCTAGTGAAACGCTCTTCTGGGTTACAGAAAGCTTCCTTCAGCTTGGTCAGGTTCTAGTGAAACGCTCTTCGGGGTTACAGAAAGCTTCCTTCAGCTTGGTCAGGTTCTAGTGAAACGCTCTTCGGGGTTACAGAAAGCTTCCTTCAGCTTGGTCAGGTTCTAGTGAAACGCTCTTCGGGGTTACAGAAAGCTTCCTCAGCTTGGTCAGGTTCTAGTGAAACGCTCTTCGGGGTTACAGAAAGCTTCCTTCAGCTTGGTCAGGTTCTAGTGAAACGCTCTTCGGGGTTACAGAAAGCTTCCTTCCGCTTGGTCAGGTTCTAGTGAAACGCTCTTCGGGGTTACAGAAAGCTTCCTTCAGCTTGGTCAGGTTCTAGTGAAACGCTCTTCTGGGTTACAGAAAGCTTCCTTCAGCTTGGTCAGGTTCTAGTGAAACGCTCTTCGGGGTTACAGAAAGCTTCCTTCAGCTTGGTCAGGTTCTAGTGAAACGCTCTTCTGGGTTACAGAAAGCTTCCTTCAGCTTGGTCAGGTTCTAGTGAAACGCTCTTCTGGGTTACAGAAAGCTTCCTTCAGCTTGGTCAAGTTCTAGTGAAACGCTCTTCGGGGTTACAGAAAGCTTCCTTCAGCTTGGTCAGGTTCTAGTGAAACGCTCTTCGGGGTTACAGAAAGCTTCCTTCAGCTTGGTCAGGTTCTAGTGAAACGCTCTTCTGGGTTACAGAAAGCTTCCTTCAGCTTGGTCAGGTTCTAGTGAAACGCTCTTCTGGGTTACAGAAAGCTTCCTTCCGCTTGGTCAGGTTCTAGTGAAACGCTCTTCGGGGTTACAGAAAGCTTCCTTCAGCTTGGTCAGGTTCTAGTGAAACGCTCTTCTGGGTTACAGAAAGCTTCCTTCCGCTTGGTCAGGTTCTAGTGAAACGCTCTTCGGGGTTACAGAAAGCTTCCTTCAGCTTGGTCAGGTTCTAGTGAAACGCTCTTCGGGGTTACAGAAAGCTTCCTTCAGCTTGGTCAGGTTCTAGTGAAACGCTCTTCGGGGTTACAGAAAGCTTCCTTCAGCTTGGTCAGGTTCTAGTGAAACGCTCTTCGGGGTTACAGAAAGCTTCCTTCAGCTTGGTCAAGTTCTAGTGAAACCCTCTTCGGGGTTACAGAAAGCTTCCTTCTCTTTGTATCCTCACACGGCAGAGAGCAGAGAACAGCAAGCTCTCTCGTGACTCTTATAAGGACACAAATCCCATTAATGAGGACCCTACCCTCGTGACCTCCTCTAGAACTAATTACCTCCCAAAGGCCCCACCTCCTAACACCATCACATTGGATTGTAGGGTTTTGGCATATGAATTTTGGGGGGACAAAAGCATTCAGTTCATAACAGGTGGGGATCATCCAGTTTGGAACACAGAAAAGAAAATAAAAGAAATACATTTCTTAACTTTTTCTATGTAAGTTCCTTTTGGCACTTTAGTGAAAATGTTCAGTAGATATTTAAATTGTTTTGCAGTGCTTTCTAGGTGCCAAAATAGTGGTTCTATAGACTATGACGCTGTGCAGATATAGTTGTTCTAAATTAGTAAAGCGATTGTCTGTTTACTTGTCTCTTCCTAATTTTCTTGGTAGTCTGGACACTTACTGTGCCAGGCACATAGTATATGTTAAGATAGGGCTGTCTTCATGGGAGTGTGACCTGTACAATCACACCAGGCCCCATGCAGAGAAGAGCCCTACCCTTGGTTTAGTGTTCTGCTGTTGCTATTTTGAAACACTTAATTTTTGAATAAGAGGCCCCAGATCTTTATTGGACACTAAGTTCTGCAATGCATGTAGCCAGTCCTGTACTCAGTAATTATTGGATGAATAACTGAGGATAGTCTGTACCCAAAACAAGGAAGCCTGGGTATCTTTTTCATTTATTTTGGTTCTAAAGTGACCTTTTCACCTTACTAAGAAGAGCCCTCTTTACATCCTATAAAAATAGTTGATCAGGTATCAGTCTACCAGAAAATAGAAGAAGAGCATTAAGGAGATAAATGTCAACAACTATCTGCACAAAATAAAAACTGATTAGTTTGTGTATAGATATATTACTATGATCTTTAAAAAGTTGGCCAAGGTAGAAAAGAAAAAAAAAAAAAACAAGATAGAGATGTTACATAACATACAAAAATAATACACCAATGATTCAGGGTACCAGAAAGTTCCAGAGGAAAAGATACACTGCATGTCCAAGAAAACTGTTTAGAGTAGGGCAGAGCAACATTTAGTCCCTCATTATGCTTCTGCAAAAAAATTTTTAATTTTTTGACGATTATCAGAGTGGGTAGGTCAGGGAGGCTGGGTACATACATGTATTAGAAAAAAATTGGAAAAAAATGAACAGAAATACATCTTCTAGAGTAGGGGACAATGAAATGAATGGTGATGGTGGTGGAAGTAATTTGAGTGTATTTTATTGAAAAAATATTGATATTCCATATCTGCTGGAATGTAAGCTTTGGCGATGGAGCTCCTCCAAGAAGGCATTTGTTGTCTCCTGCGTTGTGCTGCCGCAGCATTTACTTATGTATCTCTGCTACGGTTCTCTTGGCTTTGTACTCTGTAATTATTTGTTGTCAGTCTATCAACACTAAGAGATATGAACTCCTCCAGGGCAGATTTTATTTTTATTCTTAGCTTCTAAAAGAGTGCCTGGCACAAAGAAGATACTCACTGAATGTTTACTAAATTAACTGTAGAATAAGTGTGTATACACACATACACTCACACAAAATTTGTCTTGAAAGTTAAACAATATAGATTCACGTACATTGAAAATTCTAAACTACTATAGAAACAACATCTAATGATTGTGGTCATAATGGTAAGGATGATAATAATGGTGATGATGACAAAGCCAATGGTAAGATATACCCTCCAGAACAAAGGAGTCCCCCCTTAACTTTTGGATAATGGAGGTTCTCCTGTGAGCTGTGATAGCTTTGGCAATTGTATGCAAAACAACAACAACAACAAAAATGTGTGACTATGTGTGACTACGTGTTTGCTTGTTTTTACTCTGAGGGTGAGGTTCTTATCTTTCATCAGCATTTCCAATGGTCTGGATTAAAAACCAAAACGTTAAGGATTCTGCTTTGTGGGGAAAACCATTTTGAGAAAATGTACTACCTGCATGCTAGTGGGAGATTTATCTCTGAGTTTGGATGAGATTTTTAATCAAGAAATAATCTTTGTACCTTTTGGTATCTTATTTAGAATATAAGTAAAATCACTCCTGCGCTATACATCTTAAAAAGAATCCCATTAGGTTAAATGATCTGAGATATCCCTACAGAAAAGATTCTGGTGTGAACACAAAATATTACATTGGCTTAGATTAAAATCAAGGGAGTATTTGAAAAATTCGAATCAGACTGTAAAGCATATAAAATGCATTAATGGAGAAGCAGAATGAGGCCCAGTATATCTTGTCCAAAGCACCTTGCACATAAAAAAATATTCCATTAAGAAAAAGAGTATTTGGGTGATGTATTGATGTAACTAAGGACTATGAAGTAATCTCTCAGGAAAACACTGACTGCTTAAATGATAACATCACATAAAACACTGGGGACTTCCCTGGTGGTGCAGTGGTTAAGAATCTGCCTGCCAATGCAGGGGACAAGGGTTCAAGCCCTGGTCCGGGAAGATCCCGGATGCAGCAGAGCAGCTAAGCCCGTGTGCCACAACTACTGAGCCTGTGTTCTAGAGCCCGCGAGCCACAACTACTGAGCCCACATGCCGCAACTACTGAAGCCTGCGCGCCTAGAGACCGTGCTCTGCAACAAGTCACCACAATGAGCAGCCCACGCACCGCAACAAAGAATAGCTCCCGCTTGCCTCAGCTAGAGAAAGCCCGAGCACAGCAACAAAGACCCAACGCAGACAAAAATAAAAAAAAATAAATAAATTTATTTAAAAAAACATTATCCTTAATGAAACAAGGGTATATTGACAACTCAAATAATAAACTTTGATTCCAATACTGTCAAGTATAGACCAAAATAAGTGAAGGAAAAAAAAAAATAAGTGAAGGAGCTGAGACGCCTTCTAAAACCTTGGGTAGTTCACATTGGTCCCTAAAAGTAGGAACACAATCTGAGCTCATGGGTATAACATAGGATAAGACAGAACTGTTTTTATAAAAGAGAAACTATATGCCTTTAACCATGTTCATTGTCTATGACTATTATTCTAGAATAAAGAAACTACCAGGTGAAGGTGGAGGGGAAAGGCAAAGAAGGAAAAGGAGATTTTTAATAAAACAGTAGATTGAACACATGCATTTATATTTGCTCCCTCCTAGAGCCCTATTAAATGAAATAATTTTTTTTCACATTCTTTTTTTTATCGTAGTAGTTTCAGGCGCACAGCATCGAATTTCAGTATTTTTACAGATTTTACTCCATGAACAGTTACCTCAAGATAATGGCTATAATTCCCGTGAAATAGTTTTTTAAAGAATGTATATACTTTATTAAAAAAAAGAAAGAAATTGGGAATAGAGACAACAATGGGTGAAATGTCAACAAGTGGGAGAAAATGGGAAGCAGGTGGAAGAAGAGGAATTAACTGAGCGTGGGGGAAATGAAAGGTGTGCACCTGAACGGAAGGGTGCCAGGCAGACTTAAGCTGCAGAGACCTTAGAAGGATTCAGGAATTGGAGGCAAGTAGCACTTCAGGAGGAAGGAAACGGGAAGTTGGACTGAAAAGAGGAGATCTGGTTGAACTCTTTATAAGGAACAGCTAGACCCCCAGGTAGGGTGAGGTTTATTCTCTGATGAAATTTATCAGAGGGACTATAATTTGCAAGACACGAGGTACAATGAAGCTCTGGAATGAGAACTTTCCTACAACTGAAGGTTTTAGAGAAAGCTCAGTACTGAAGAGTGACCATCCCAGTCTGATTCCTTTGCTCCGCTTCTGGTAGCACGTATCTCCACCAGGCAGGGAGCTGAACTGAGTTTCCTCTGGACCAATGCTTCTTACACTGTGGCTCTAGGATCAGCAACACCACCATCACCTGCAAACTTTTCACAAATGCAAATTCTCAGGTTCTACCTGCCCACTAGAAATTGGCACTTGCCATCTGCCTCTACCAGGATTAAGTGACTCGCCATTGCAGCTGTGGAACTTCAGCACACCCCGGCAGGGGTTCAGGCTGACATCAGGAATGAGGCACGCAGAGGAAAAACTGGCAGAACAGGCCTTCAGAGAGTTAGATATTTGCAGGCGGTTTTATGAGCCCCAATTCTTGCCTCCTCTCATAACTAAAAAAGCACTAAATTCATTACTGACGACGTCTGCTTCTCGTGACTAGCAGCAAGCCTCTGGCAGAACATGTGCTCGACTGCGCAGACCCCTTTCTACTAAAATCATATAGAATACTGACCTTTCTCCCTACCTCTCTGGAGCAGTCAGAGCTGTCTGAAATGCCGTCTCCCGGGCTATAGTCCTCATTTTGCCCCCAGTAAAACTTAACTCACGTCACGTTGTGCATGTTTTTTCAGTCGACATACCTACTGAATAAAAATGCTGAGGGTGGTGCCTAGCACTCTGTGTCCTAGCAAGGCTTCCAGGGGATTCTGAGACGCTGAAGTTTGAGTCTCAAGCCCAGACTTGAGGACCAGTGCTCAGGAGCGCTCTGATGCCAGGCAGAGCACTCAGCCATGAAGCGCGCCAAGCATGCACACAGAGCTCCCGGCATGCTTTTAAAAAAGCCTGACGTGGAAGAGATCACAAGGTATTTGAGGACAGCCTTGCAGAGGGAATACAGAAACTCAAACAGGAAAAAGAACACAGGGAGAAGTGTGATTCTGAAGAGAGCAGAAGAAACTTCGAAAATTATAAATGATACCTTCAGAAAGTTAAGAAAAGAGACTGAACTCACAACACCTGATAGGATGTTTTTTTAAAAAAAAGGAACAACAGGAAAACAAGAAAGAGCTCTTTGGAAACTGAAAGCATGATTGCTGAAATTAAAAAGGAAAAAACCCTCCAGGAGAGTTATAAGTGAAGGTCATTCAAACTGAAAGTACCCGCTGTGCACCCAGCGAAAGAATGAAAAAATAGCTGCACCAATTCAGAACCCCACATTTCAGAACAAAAGGGCTTAAGAGAGGTGAAAACAAGTTACCTGTAAAGCCTGGGGAATCAAACTGGCATCTGGTAAGTGCAGCAACCGCATTATGGACCCCAGGAGATAATGGGAAAATGCCTCCAAATTCCAGAAAGAAGTTTCTAACGAATGCCCAGCCAAACTATTTTTAAGATGTAAGGATACAAAAGGTTCTCAAAAATTTGCCTCCCAAACTCCCTTTCTCAGAATGTACTCCATGTTGACGACAGATTGAAATCATAATAATCACAGTCAAAGTCATACAAAATGGAGCTGGTGGCTACTGAGGATCTGGCCTCAGACACATCCCTACATCACTGAGACTCCAACTTTCTGTGAAAGATACCAAACCCAAGCACACCAACTGTTTTTAAAACATCAGCCAGCTGCAATCTTGTGTCTCAAGGTTGTTCCCTCTAGTAACTATCAGCCATTCCTGACCCCAACCAATCCTTGCTTAACAAGCACCCTTACTCCTTGCCAGCTCCAATTATAATTCTTGATAAACAACTCATGTAACTAACTGTAGCCTTGCAGTTTTTGCCTTTATAAGCTTCCTCCATTTTGAAGTCTGGTGGAACATATTCAAGTCCTTTTTTTGAGTCCGTCTCCGGGTTGCAGTCCTAACATACCCCAAATAAACACCTGTGTCAATCAGGCCTCCATTTCTGAAATTTGGGTTAACAATGTAAACAAGAAGACACAAGATTTGGGAAATAGGGCTACCATCACAGGACATAGAAAAAGAGGATCGTCAAGATTAACTCCAGCCAAAGGTGACAATAGTGCAGCAGACTTAGAGAGTAATCAGTTGACTGGCTCAGGAGATACTGTCCAGAAGCAACATCTCTAAGAGGGAAAAATGAACCTAACCAATTACTTAAAGTATTTTGACATATGGGAAATAATACTGAATCTGGGAAGAATTAGCAACATTAACCTAGAAAAGCAAGGAAATGACTCATTTGAGGAAAAACCTGAACAGGGAAGAAATGTAATCACTTCTCAGTTCCAAAAAAAATTTAGTCATATTAGTGTAAGGACTAACCATTGATTTAATAAAAAATGATGATATAACCATAAGGAGAAGACGTCAGGAGTGAAGTATGTGTGGCTGAGGTGGTGTAAGTGGGCTAAATGCTTACATTCCATGCTAGGAAGTCAATAGATAATGGGCAATTATTAAATCAATCACGAAACAGCAGAATAACTGTGTATGGATTCAGTGAAAAGGCTGATGATGAGCCTGGACTCTATTTAAACATAGAACTCAAACTAAACAATTGGGAGGTTAAGGGCTATGTTAGAAAAAAAATTATATAGTAACTAATGAAGGTCAGGAGCTGGCAAAGAGGGAGCTATAAGGAAATAAAGTGTGCTGAATTAAAAATGTTTCATAATAGGGAAGAGAAAAGGGGGGCCCTTAAAAAGGGAAACAAATATTTTAAAAAATTCACCTCCTAATGTCTTTTTTTTTGCGGCACGCGGGCCTCTCACTGTTGTGGCCTCTCCCGTTGCGGAGCACAGGCTCTGGACGCGCAGGCTCAGCGGCCACGGCTCACGGGACCAGCCGCTCCGCAGCATGTGGGACCTTCCCAGACCGGAGCACGAACCCGTGTCCCATGCATCGGCAGGCGGACTCTCAACCACTGCGCCACCAGGGAAGCCCACCTCCTAATGTCTTGCATAGTCTTTTTTTTTTCGCTCATAGAAATTCTAGAAATGAATCTCTCTTGTGTTTTATGAATACTGTGTAAAGTTTAGCAAAATTTTAGCTCCCAAAATTCTTTTGCTTCTTAAAACTTTAAAGTAAATAAAACTAAATCTTTTAGGATAAAATATAGCATGCTATCATTTTATTTTCCAATCTATCCATCTGTCATCAATCTAAATTTTCATCCATTCATACATCCTTATGTCTGCACGAGTACACTGGGTGACATCCAGACCGAGGCTCACCAATTGTTAATGATGATTGTTCTGAGTGGTGAGACTTAGAATTATTTTTTACTCTTGTCTTTGTACTTTTTGTTTTGATTGGACTTCTAAAAAATGATGATATCACTATTAAAATATCTTTAACTTTGAAATTGAAGGGATCTTCTTTTAACAAATTTTAGTGCTTGAAAGATGAATGATGCCATTCCCTTTTTATCATGCTTCTATATTATCTTTCATAATATGCTTTTAGCACTCTGATAATTAAACCACTTGTTTCATGCTACTTGTTTCATTCCTCATCTACTTTTTCTCCATGTAAATATCATTACATTGCACTTTTTATCCCTATGAGTCAGAAAATTATGCTTAACGTATACCATTGTTTGTAATTCTCTGTGTGTTTCACATTTGAAATGGATACAAACAGAATGGTCATATTTTTGCCATGGATATTTTTATCATAATTAATTTTCTTGCACAAAGATATAGATATATTTTTTGGAACTTTAAGAAAGATATTGTGGAAGATCAAATTTCGGTTTATATCTGAGGTCTTCTGTTTTCCTTGAAAACATTCAAACAAGTACCCAAATATTAAGAAAAGGAAGCTTTTTATCCACTTTTACTTATTGGGATCTAAGAAAATAAGAACCACCCCCACCAACAAAGACAGAATAACTTGACAACTGTTGTAGCTGGGGATGTAATCAAAACACTATTCCAACTATTTAATAACATGTTGTGTGTGTGTGTGTGTGTGTGTGTGTGTGTGTGTGTGTGTGTGTGTGTGGCAGTGGGAAAGAGCCAATCAGAACAGAAGCTGTTGGAGTTAGAAGGCACCTACTGGGGCAGGTATTAACCCTGTAGTTGCTGAACTGTGGGGAGATGGAGAAGGTTCTCAGTGGGGCTGGGTCACTGGGGATGATGATGGGAATTCATGAGGCTTAGAGAAGCAGCTACATATCTATCCGTGTGGAAATAGTGGGTAGGCCAAAAGGTTCATATGGAAAAACCGGAACGAACTTTTTGGCTAACCCAATATTTTAGTAGTTTACTCACAGCTAGTACTGTCTGTCGCCAAGGATGAAGACCAACCTTGGTTATAGATTCTTATGTTTGCAGAATTAAGAGTTTACATACAAATTCAATCCCAAAGAACAAAGGCAAATTTAAAGCGTTGCTTTAAAGAGCTCTAATAAGTCACTGCTTGAAATCTCATCATTATTGTTCAATAACTTTGGGTTAATTTGGGTTAACCATTACTGTCTTTCTTTAAAAAATGAAAATACAGTTATCAAGTATGTACATCAAAGCCTCTGTAAGCTATTAAAACTGACTCAGGGTCCTCTCAAGTGGTTAAGAATAGGACACCAAGAGAAGGGCTATTTTGAGAGAATGAGGGGTATGTATATTTATACATGGGGGACTCCATATACAAATAATGGGATCCTTTATGGGTGAGGTGACAACACACAAAGAGAAGACATAAAGAAGCAGAGGGGGGTGAGTACCAATAATGATAAGAGATAAGTTAGGAGAAATGCCAGAGACATTCCCTACTTGTTAAGTTTTCCCAGGCTCCATTCTGGAAAGAAAACAAGAAAAAAGTTGGCTCCAATATTTCATCTCATTTTAGCAGCAGGCAAATGGCTAACTCTTCAAAGCATACTTCACGCAAGAGTCAAAATCCATTTTCTCCTCCCCGCTTCCTACTGTATTTTGTTCTATTAAGGAGACAAATACAGTCATTATAATAAAAACATAGACTTTGAGAGCTAGAAGAATTCTAAGAGTTCAAAGATAAAACCATCTTTTGACGACCTGTGTCAAATAAGCAGAGACCCTGAGTCTAAAAACTCCAGGATTTCTCAACCTTAACACTGTTGACATTTTTAGGCTGGAAATATTTCTTTGTCGTGGGGGCCATCCCATTCTGTGCATGAAGTTTATCCGCATCCTGTCTTTACCCACCAGATACCAGTAGAATTCCTCCCGTCCTGACAATGAAAAATGTCTCCAGACATTGCAGAATATCCCCTGGGGGCTGAGGGGCAAAACTGTCCCTGGTTGAGAAAACTACAATAATCTAAGAAAAATACTTGATTTTGGAAAGCACAGTGTTTTTATTTCTTGCAGATGTTCCTTTCTCATTGTGTCAATTGTAGGCTAATATTAACATTGATCTTTATTTGCTGACCACAAATTACTGGCGAACAGGGAAGTTGGCCAGTAAATGTAAAAATATCAGCCAGAAACAATCTGGAATTTAAAACATTTCATACCAAGCTACATTTTTATAATCAAGCTGTGGCAGTGTCACTCATTTTCACTTTCCTTTAACAAATATTTATATACTAGGCACCATTCCACATACTGGGGATTCAATGGTGAAAAAGATAGTTGAGTCTGATCCCTCATGGAACTTACAAGTCTCTGTCTGCACACACATGTTCTGGTAAAGTGCACATTCTCAGTATTTTCTAACTGATCTTTGACTCTCATGTATCCTTGTACCCATAACAATTCTAAAAGTAACATTCAGGAAATCTGGTTGTTTTAGGTCATGCCACTAAGAATACAATCGGTAATTAAAATTTTTTTAAAGCCAAGCAATTATATGCCTGCTTCCGTTATAGGCTCCAGGCTGTATTCACACCAAAATACAAGAGGTTCCCTGAGTGCTCCAAGCTCCTTCTGGACTCCGTATTTTGCTGCATCCTGCTGCCCCTTTCAGGAATTTACAGTCATCCCTTAGTATACATGAGGGATTGGTTCCAGGACCCTCACAGACACCAAAATCAATGGATGCTGAAGTCCCTTATAGAAAATGGCATAATATTTGCATATAATGTACGCTCAGCCTCCATCTACTTTCAATCATCTCTAGATTACTTATAATGCCTAATATTGACACAATGTGCAAAGTTAAGTAGTTGTAAATACAATACAAATGCTATATAAATAGTTGCCAGCACTCCACAAATTCAACTTTTATTTTTTGGAAATTTCTGGATTTTTTCAAATATGTTTGGTCTGTATTTGTTTGAATCCTCGAATAAGGAATCTGCAGACTCTGAGGGCCAACTGTACTCTCCAACTGTCCTCCTTCAACTCAACTAATGAGTCCTGAATTGTCAGTCACTACAGTTGTCCGTATTTGTCTCTTCTCCTTTGGGAAGGCTTCATCACCCCCAAGGATGAATTAGGCTTCCCCACTGAGACTCCTTTAAAACTCTTTCCTTATTCCATCACGGCCTTTATGCTCTGCTGTAGTTGTTTGTTTCTTGAAGTTACAGGATGTACCTTGTTCACCATCATATACCCAGTAAGTAGCATATTCAGTCACATACTGCGTGTTCAATGCATAATTATTAAATAAGTAAATAAATTACTAATTCACTTGGGGAATGCTTCATGTTACAGATTCTAACACACATAACCATCCTGGCTGAGGCTGTGCTTATCCCAATATCAAGATATCCCTCTGTTGTTTCCTAATATCTGTATTCCCAACCAATTCTTGGTTTCATCGATTTCTCACTTCCTGACAGTTTGCCTAGCTACTAATCTTGCCTTGTCTTGGGCGTATCCTTTTCGCTTCATGAGGTTGACATTGATAACCACACTCCACCTCCAATCACTACTCTCTGTATCTCTCTTCCTCCAATCCATGTATCACTGTTACACTCCCCTAGGCGTTTTCCGAACTGTGCTACTACTCTCATTCTTTACTTAAAGTAGTAATAGTTCTTAAGTACCTATTATGAATTTGGCATTGTGCTCAGCATTCTGCATACAAAGAGAAACACGGAAACTCTTGCTTTTGGAAAGTATATAGTGTGCCATATGTTTCTTCAACTTTACGCACACATCCCTGGCCATCTGTATATAAGACGGGGGCTAAATGGGTCATAGTTTTGAGATTTTTGAGACTAGTCCCCAAGCAAGCCTTCAGCTCTTCTGTTCTTCCCTCTCTCTCATGTCTTCCCCCTTTTAGCTCTCAGATGCCTTGTTCTTCCAGGTTGGTCATACCATTTGGGGACTTTCACAGACCACATCACTCTCCAATTTCTTATGCTTTTTACTTTGATAAAGCACTGCCTGAAACTGCTATTCCATTTGATGTACCTCACTCAGCTTATTGCTGGAGTCCTCAAAACCTTAAAAAGCCCTTATTAGGTATAATTCAGCACACAGAAAGTGAACACTCTCCTGGCTATCTTTCAAGTTGGCTCAAACACGCAATTCTACCTTCCCAGGGACAAAGGGTGAGTTCCTCAGAGCCTTCTCAGCGGCCTGCTCCAGATGGGAAATGAATTCTATCTGGCTGAAAGTCTGCTAAAATCTCAATTCATCAATATTCCAGAGGTGCTTATGTCCTAAAATTAGAAACTATAAGTTATTAATTCAAATAATACATCCCACTTAAAAATGGGCAAAGAATATGAATTGTAATTCACAAAAGAAGAAATTTCTCCTGCCAATAAGGAGATTAAAAAAATTCAGCCTCTGATCCAGAAATTCCACTTCTGGGTATTCATCAAAAGAAAATGCCATTTGGGACAACGTGGATGGAACTTGAGGGCATTATGCTAAGTGAAATAAGTCACAAAGAGAAAGACAAATATCTCATGATCTCATTTATGTGTGGAATAAAAAAAAGCCAAGCTCATAGATGCAGATGACAGACTGGTGGTTGCCAGAGGTGGGGGGGTGGAATGGCAGGCAAATGGATGAAGGAAATAAAAAGGTACAAATTTCCAGTTATACCGTAAGTAAATCATGGAGATGTATTGTACAGCATGGTGACTATGGTTAAGTATTGCATATTTGAAAGTCGCTAAGAGAGTAAACTTTTTTTTTTAATAAATTTATTTATTTATTTTTGGCTGCATTGGGTATTCGTTCCTGTGCGTGGGCTTTCTTTGGTTGCGGTGCACAGCAGCTACTCTTCTTGTGGCACACGGGCTTCTCATTGCGGTGGCATCTCTTACTGTGGAGCACGGGCTTTAGGCGCGCAGGCCTCAGTAGTTGTGGTCTATGGGCTTAGCTGCTCCGCGGCATGTGGGATCTTCCCAGACCAGGGTTCGAACCATGTCCCCTGCACGGGCAGGCAGATTCTTAACCACTGCCCCACCAGGGAGGTCCAAGAGAGTAAATCTTAAAAGTTCTCATCTCAAAAAAAATTCTGTAACTATGTGTGGTGATGGATGTTAACCAGACTTATTGTGGTGAACATTTTGCAATGTATACAAATATCAAATCATTATGCTGTACATCTGAACTAATACAATGCTGTATGTCAATTATACCTTCATAGAAAAAGGGAAAAAAATTAGCCTCAATAATGATACACAAACTAAAATGAAAATGTAATAGCATTTCTTGCTTTTCAAGTTATCATCAGTTATTAAGATGAAACTTGGTCATCAGTTATTAAGAGGGAACTTGACAACTGGTGAGAGTTTGAGGAAACAGACATTGTCATGTTCTGCTGAGAAGATAAATTAACATAAACTGGTTGAAAAGTTTGACAATGAAAAATTTGACAATGATATATATGCTTTTGCCTGCAATTTCATTTTTAGGAATTTATCATAAGAAAATAATTAGAGAAGTGAATAAAACTATGTGTCCAGTGATACTCAGCATTTTAATAACTGGAATAATAGTAATGATGATGATGATAACATTCATTGAGTGCCTAGTATGTGTCAGGCACTGTTCTTTTTTTTTGGCATTTTTTAATTTATTTTTTATACAGTAGGTTCTTATTAATTATCTATTTTATATATATTAGTGTATAGATATCAATTCCAATCTCCCAATTCATCCCACCACTACCACCCCCCCCCCAGCCACTTTTCCCTCTTGGCGTCCATACATTTGTTCTCTACATCTGTGTCTCTATTTCCACCTTGCAAACCGGTTCATCTGTACCATTTTTCGAGATTCCACATATGTGTGTTAATATACGATATTTGTTTTTCTCTTTCTGGCTTACTTCATTCTGTATGACAGTCTCTAGGTCCATCCATGTCTCTACAAATGACCCAATTTCATTCCTTTTTATGGCTGAGTAATATTCCATCATATATACGTACCACATCTTTTTTATCCATTTGTCTGTCGATGGGCACTTAGGTTGCTTCCATGACTTGGCTATTGTAAAGGTGCTGCAATGAACATTGGGGTGCATGTGCTTTTTGAATTATGGTTTTCTCTGGGTATATGCCCAGTAGTGGGATATCTGGGTCATATGGTAATTCTATTTTTAGTTTTTTAAGGAAACTCCATACTGTTCTCCATAGTGACTACATCAGTTTACATTCCCACCAACAGTTCAAGAGGATTCCCTTTTCTCCATACCCTCTCCAGCATTTGCTGTTTATAGATTTTCTGATGATGCCCATTCTAACCGGTGTGAGGTGATACCTCATTGTAGTTTTCATTTGCATTTCTCTAATAATAAGTGATGTTGAGCAGCTTTTCATGTGCCTCTTGGCCATCTGTATGTCTTCTTTGGAGAAATGTCTATTTAGGTCTTCTGCCCATTTTTGGATTGGGTTGTTTATTTTTTTGGTATTGAGCTGCATGAGCTACTTGTAAATTTTGGAGATTAATCCTTTGTCAGTTGCTTTGTTTGCAAATATTTTCTCCCATTCTAAGGGTTGTCTTTTCATCTTGTTTATGGTTTCCTTTGCTGTGCAAAAGCTTTTAATTTCATTAGGTCCCATTTGTTTATTTTTGGTTTTATTTCCATTTCTCTAGGAGGTGGGTCAAAAAGGATCTTGCTGTGATTTACGTCACAGAGTGTTCTATGTTTTCCTCTAAGACTTTTATAGTGTCTGGCCTTATATTTAGGTCTTTAATCCATTTTGAGTTCATTTTTGTGCATGGTGTTAGGGAGTGTTCTCATTTCATTCTTTTACATGTAACTGTCCAGTTTTCCCAGCACCACTTACTGAAGAGGCTGTCTTTTCTCCATTGTGTATTCTTGCCTCCTTTATCAAAAATAAGGTGACCATATGTGCATGGGTTTATCTCTGGGCTTTCTATCCTGTCCCATTGATCTCTATTTCTGTTTTTGTGCCAGTACCATACTGTCTTGATTACTGTAGCTTTGCAGTATAGCCTGAAGTCAGGGAGCCTGATTCCTCCAGCTCTGTTTTTCTTTCTCAAGATTGTTTTGGCTATTCGGGGTCTTTTGTGTTTCCATACAAAATATGAAATTTTTGTTTTAGTTCTGTAAAAAATGCCATTGGTAGTTTGATAGGGATTGCATTGAATTTGTAGATTGCTTTGGGTAGTATACTCATTTTCACAATATTGATTCTTCCAATCCATGAACATGGTATGTATCTCCATCTGTTTGTATCATCTTTAATTTCTTTCATCAGTGCCTTATAGTTTTCTGCATACAGGTCTTTTGTCTCCTTAGGTAAGTTTATTCCTAGGTATTTTATTCTTTTTGTTGCAATGGTAAATGGGAGTGTTTCCTTAATTTCTCTTTCTGATCTTTCATTGTTAGTGTCTAGGAATGCAAGAGATTTCTGTGCATTAATTTTGTATCCTGCTACTTTACCAAACTATTAGCTCTAGTAGTTTTCTGGTGGCATCTGTAGGATTCTCTATATATAGTATCATGTCATCTGCAAACTGTGACAGTTTTACTTTTTCTTTTCCAATTTGGATTCCTTTTATTTCTTTTTCTTCTCTGATTGCCATGGCTAGGACTTCCAAAACTATGTTGAATAATAGTGGTGAGAGTGGACAACCTTGTCTGGTTCCTAATCTTAGAGGAAATGTTTTCAGGTTTTCACCATTGAGAATGATGTTTGCTGTGGGTTTGTCATATATGGCCTTTATTATGTTGAGGTAGGTTCCCTCTATGCCCACTTTTTGGAGAGTTTTTTATCATAAATCGGTATTGAATTTTGTCAAAAGCTTTTTCTTCACCTATTGAGATGATCATATGGTTTTAATTCTTCAATTTGGTAATATGGTGTATCACATTGATTGATTTGTGTATATTGAAGAATCCTCGCATCCCTGGGATAAATCCCACTTGATCATGGTGTATGCTCTTTTTAATGTGCTGTTGGATTCTGTTTGCTAGTATTTTGTTGAGGATTTTTGCATCTATATTCATCAGTGATATTGGTCTGTAATTTTCTTTCTTTGTGGTATCTTTGTCTGGTTTTGGTGTCAGGGTGATGGTGGCCTGGTAGAATGAGTTTGGGAGTGTTCCTTACTCTGCAATTTTTTGGAAGGGTTTGAGTAGGATGGGTGTGAGCTCTTCTCTTAATGTTTGATAGAATTCAGCTGTGAAGCCATCTGGTTCTGGACTTTTGTGTGTTGGAAGATTTTTAATCACAGTTTCAATTTCATTACCTGTGATTGGTCTGTTCATAGTTTCTATTGCTTCCTGGTTCAGTCTTGGAAGGTTATACCTTTCTTAGAATTTATCCATTTCTTCCGGGTTGTCCATTTTATTGGCATAGAGTTTCTTGTAGTAGTCTCTTATGACGCTTTGTATTTCTGTGGTGTCCATTGTAACTTCTCCTTTTCAGTTCTAATTTTATTGATTTGAGTCTGGTGACTTGCTTTTAATAAATAAAATAGAGCAAAAGTGATGGAATGTCCCTTCTGTGATTAGATTGTAAAAGGCTTTGACTGCCATCTTGCTCACAGACTCTCTTGTGCTTCCATGAAGCATGTTCTTATTTTGGAGAATTCCGTGTGACAAGGAACTGAGAATAGTCTTTGGCCTACAACAGCTACTGAGGAACTGAGACCCTCCATCCAACAGTCTGTGGGGAATTGAACCCAGTCAACAGCCACTGAGTGAGCTTGGAAGGGATCCTGCCCTAGTTGAAAATTAATCACAACCTTACAGAAGATCCTGAAACAGAGGATCCAGCTAAGCCATATCCAGGTTCCTGACTCCTAGAAATAGTAGATAGTAATTTTGGTTGTTTTAAGCTAGTATGTTTTGGGGTAATTTGTTATGCAGCAATGGATAACTAAATATATATATATTTACAGAATTTTACAGCATTATCTTTGGACACTATGATTATAGTAACAAGAATTGATAACTTTGGTTCTATATTCAATAGCTTTATCATGGCTTCTCCTTTTTGATTTTTAATTCTGATTCCCTTTTTAATGACATTTTATAAACGTAATTCATTTTTACAAAGGGGTCTTTTGTGCTATATTTCCTGAGCTATTACACCCAGGAGATTATCTATCTTTAATCTTAATACTTGAAGGATGGTTGGGGTAATTATGAATATTTTATTTCTGTTCCATTTTTCTATATTTTCCCTCAGAATAATTGCTTATCATTATATTGATGCCTTGGTCTCCCTCTCAATCATCTTGTAATTGCTTTCCTATTTTTGTTCTTTTTTATTTCACTTTATGCAATTTCCTCATGTCTGTGTTCTATGTTTCTAAATGTGTTTTCAGTTGTTTTGTTGCTTTCAAGGTAGCTTATCTCTCTAATAATGATTTTATTTTTTCCTTCCCTTTATTCCCTGAGTTCTGCCTACTTAATATTCCTTTCTTTTTTTTTTTTTACTGTCTCTTCAGTTTTTCTGTTTTCTTTTGTGTTTATTTCTTACATATTTGTAATACCTAGTGAGGTCTTGGTGTTTGTAACTTCTATGTGGCATGCTTTGACGTTTTTCTGGGATAAACTGCTCTTCTGGTAGAACTTCATTATCTGCATTTTGCTTACATTTTTTCCCTTCATTTTGTATGCTGGAACCTCCCTGGTTATGAAATGGAGGCAATTCTGTCTGGACCACCTATTGCTGAACCCTGAGGGGTTGGCAGCAGAAGTGAGGTGGGCTCGCCCTTCACGTTTCAGTTTGGACTGGCCATCTTAGGATCTCCCTCACTAAATCCTCTGTGTCCTCTACCCTGCTTGCCCATCTCCTTTTAGCTTTTGGTACTCAGGAAGTTTGTATGGCTCACAGAGACCCTCCTGAAATGTAGGTTCCCTGAGATTAAGAGGTAGTCCACACTGCTCCCACTCTGGCCCTCACCCAGGCTTAGCTACATCAAAGAAGACTACTCTTTCCTTTGCTCCACTTTTCCTAACATTTTACAGTATTAGACTGGGTTCTCATGGGACATTTCTCCGACCCTCCCAAGGCTTGCCTTGGCTTCTACATCTCATTCTGCTATTAGAACAGTGGTCTGAGCCCTTTCCAGAGTTCTGACATTTTAACTGTCAGGAACTCTGCAGCCTGCCATAAGATCAAGGAGATGGATACATGTTGACTCTTCATCATCTCTCATCTTGGTCCAATAGAGCAGATATTCTTCACAATTTATAGTTGTGACTCTTTGTTTGCTTTTAGTGGTTTGTAAGGAAGGTATGCGATTAAAAATGTCTGTAGCAGCATCTCTAATTAGAAGAACTGTCTACCTATGAAGCTGACATCGAGTTTCATCTTCCCTTGAATTTTCTTCAAGAAGTCAACCACAACCTCATCTCTCTTTCTTTATGGCCCTTTCATGGTGCTTACTATTTATCTTTGCAAAATATCTCAGATTATATCCTAAATCAGTCCTTAATTTTCCATATGTATAAAAATTAGAACTTAATCTCCATGAATGAAGGGACCACATCAGTCTGACTTACCTATTTTTCCCCCACTACCTAGCATAGTGTCTAAAAGATAATAGGTGTTCAAGAAGAATTTTGAATGAAATCACGAATTAACCCATAAATGTAGTGTAACTGACTTCCAAACAAGACTATATTTTTTTGAGGGCAACTAATGCATATCAAGATAAATAACTTTGAATAATGTTTAAAAGGACTATAAAATAATATATATAATGTATATGGCAAAGCACAGAGTAAACATGCCCTTAATGCCTTCAGAATGGAATTGAACTAAAGAATTAATTATGATTTAATTTAATTAATAAATATAAGAAAATAAATCAAATTAAATATAGACATACATTTGGATGATTACTTATATAGATTACACATTTCTAAACGTTAGGGTAAAATTTAAAAGTAGACATCAAAAAGTCAAATAAATGACGACAAAGGCAAGAAAACTGTGTTAGAGGTAAAATGGAGGAAGAAAGACAACTGTGTGGCTAATAACGTTTGCAAAGTAGTTTTTGTCTGCTTTTCTAGTTTGTTTCTGCAAAAGAAAAATGAGTTTTAGTGTGTTTAAAGAATATTACTAAAGGAAGTTTTAATGATGCCTTATAATGCCAATGTTGCATTTATGCATGATTCAAAATATGATTTTGAGCTTCAGAACGGAAAGGTTTAGTTTTCAGTGGTTTAAATATTTAGTTTTCTTACAGTTCAGGCAGACATTCTGAGAGCAATTTAAAAGCATGACATTAAAACAGTTTTGAAAAAAAATTTTTTTTTCTATTTAGGAAGGCACATTTGGTATTTCAAGATTTGAAGGGCAAATAACTTGAGATTTCCAAGTTTAGTTTTTTATAGTGCAACCATATGCAAAACTCAGTCTTTGTGTGTAATAGGATAAAATTTTGGCAAATGCCTAAAGTTATTTTAACATATTAAGGAAAAATAAAGACAATAGTAAATCACCAGTAAACTCAACAAACTATGCTAATGGCTTAAAGGCCTATGAAGTTCAAAATTTAAAACTCTAAATATTACGGTAATCTATGCTAACCAGTCATTATAATCTTAGAACCTAGAAAACAGAATAATTCTAATTTTACATTTACAAAAATACTATAAATCATAAATATCAAACGTTTCAGTAAATGGGATGGAATTTTAACCCAGTTCCTATGTAAATTCATGGCAGTACAACATATGCAATATTTAAGCAAAAAGAATGACATATTTCCTTCACCTTGTAATATGGTATATTTAAATAGAAATGAGAGGCTCTGTTTGAAGAGTGACATAAATGGTCAATAAGTGTTTTATCATAAATATTTTTCATTAGTAATGTTTCTACATAAATATATAACTTGATAATCATCGACTTCCTAAAATCTGCAAAAAATTCAAGGATTCCCTTCTTTGTTATATATTAAATTAAATCTTAAAAACAATGATTTAGTGCTTCCCTGGTGGCACAGTGGTTAAGAATCTGCCTGCCAATGCAGGGGACACGGGTTCGAGCCCTGGTCCGGGAAGATTCCCACATGCCGCAGAGCAGCTAAGCCTGTGCACCACAACTACTGAGCCCGTGTGCCACAACTACTGAAGCCTGTGCACCTAGAGCCTGTGCTCTGCAACAAGAGAAACCACTGTAATGAGAAGCCTGCGCACTGCAATGAAGAGTAGCCTCCACCTGCCACAACTAGAGAAAGCCCGCACGCAGCAACGACGACCCAATGCAGCCAAAAATAAATAAAATAAAAGATAGGAAGGAAGGAAGGAAGGAAGAAAATGCATGGTATTAAAAAGAAATTAACAAAACAAAACAAAAAACAATGATTTAAGGGTAATTGCCCTAAAAATGATTGTTTTAAATCTTTTAAAAATGATTCATTTAATGATTCTTTTAATGAAAGCTGCTATTTCATATAAAGCTTTAGATCGGATCAACAGATGCTTAAAGAATATCTAAGGTACATATATGGGTACAGTTTCAGAAGATACTTACCAGTGATTATGCATCAGAAAGGAAGATAAATGTTAATACATTACAAGTATGGCTTAATTAACAATTTAATGCACACATAGTTTGTCATAACTGGACCTGTCAGGGAGGGCAAATTTCCCCCTCTACCCCAGTCTTGTGGCTGGACTAATAATAAAACTGACACAAGACTGATTAACAGGAGAAAAAAAACCCAAACTTTAATTTGTGCTCATGGAGCACTCATAGAAATAGGACCTAAGAAGTGGCCAAAGCAGGCAGCCACTGTACTTTTTGGACAAAGAAACGATAAATTTGTAAGAAATTGACAAGACAAAGAAACTTAGGTTTTGGCTGTTTAACTGGTGAAAAATCTGAACAGAGTTTGGTCTTGGGGTAATGAATTAAAGAAGTAACAAGGTTTGTTTTCACAGGCTTCTCAGCCTCAAATTCCCTGTCTCTGGCAATAGGGTATCCCTTCTATCTCCAGATGCAGGGAGGGCACCTTTCACATGACAGATTTATTTCGTGCTTTCAGGAGGACAGAGGAGGGTCAGAGTTTCCTTCATCAGCTGCTTCTCAAGCAGCTTCAGTTCAAAATAATCAAGATGCCACTGTGGCATAGTTTGGGGAAGCCACCCTAAACCCCAGCACACCTATGATGGAAATTAAAGTAGATGTGAGATATAACTTGTATTGGAGGAATTTCAAAGGTAGGGAAAACAATTCCATAATTTATAATTTAAGATTTTCTTTAAGCTTGTGGTTAAAGACAAATTTTCATGTTTTCAATTGTGTTAAGATTTTCTCTATGAGTTTAACATGAGCATAGGGTTCTCTGCAGTGAAATGAATAATATGGGAATTTCTAATTTAATTGTGACCATTCCAACACATTTCCATTTACTTTTGAAAACTGATTTGTATTCATAAAACATCATATATCTCTTCATGTGATTCCTGGAATTATTCTCAGACCCTAACTTCTTTTTTTATTTTTTTAACATCTTTATTGGAGTATAATTGCTTTACAGTTGTGTGTTAGTTGCTACTGTATAAAAAAGTGAATGAGCTATATGTATACATATATCCCCATATCCCCTCCCTCTTGCATTTCCCTCCCACCCTCCCTATCCCACCCCTCTAGGTGGTCACAAAGCACCGAGCTGATCTCCCTGTGCTATGCGGCTGCTTCCCACTAGCTATCTAGTTTACATTTGGTAGTGTATGTATGTCCATGCCATTCTCTCATTTTGTCCCAGCTTACCCTTCCCCCTCCCCGTGTCCTCAAGTCCATTACTATGTCTGCGTCAGACCCTAACTTCTTAATGACTCCTGCCTTTCTTGTGCATAGCTGCTATTCTTATTGCTCCTTTATGCTGACACAGTTGAATAAAAATTATCATGGTGATAGGACTGGCTCTCTGTGCCTTAAGTAAATATTGAAAAAGGCCACACAGTACAGAAGGAAGGACATGCTAAAAACTTAAAAGTGGTACAAAGACAGATATCAGGACACATGGAATTCTATGAAGTAACTAGCTAGAATGGTCTAATATCTTTGAACAGTAATAAAATTACTTGTGGTAACAAAGGATTTGCCAAGATAGCAAAATGTTGTATGAAAGCCATATATTTAGTCAAAATATTTTTTAGCATTATAAAGTTAGAAATGTGTAAAAAATGGAGAAAGAAAAGTTTATGATATAACTATTCCCATTCAATATTCTTGTCTTAGAAGAAATCCTTCATTTAATGGAAGGTGAAAAAAACTACTGATCGTTTTAATTAAATAAAATTAATGCTGATTCAACTGCTATTTATGTTGTATATGCATATTCAAATAACTTTTTATTACTCTGCCCTATTTTTACCATTCATTTCAGGTATAGAAAGCTTAACATTTCAACATACGAATTTTCATTCAAACACACTGATATTTTTAGCAATATCCATGGAGTCTACATGATGAGAAAAACTTGTGGTGATATTATATTGAGGTGAGTTTTTCCTTTTAAAACTTTTTCTTTTTTTGGCTCTTTTGTTTTTTCAGTATCTAAATTATTTTTGAATAGAGGCCAAAGCCGACCTGCTTCATGCTAAATTTCAAACTATACTGAACTGAGCAATTGTGTGTATGTGTATACAATTAATATATTAATATGATACAATATTATATTAATACTATGTATACTTTTTTCTTTTTATCAGATAGAAAATATGTCTGAGTTTTGAGAGAATCTGGTAGACAGTATTAATTTTGTTTCTAGAACTTTAATTTGTCTAATAATTAGCTACTTATGAAGACTTGGAAAGACAATACACTTAGCGGCAGAGGGCATAGATGGAGACAGAGCTGCTGTGTTTGTACCCTGGCTCTACCACATACTATCTGATATGACCTTCAGCCAATTAGTAAAATTCTGTCTCATTGTTCTGACCTATAATAAAAGTTCATATACGATGGATTATTATAAGGATTAGGTAAATTAATACCTGTAAAGTGTTATTACTGGAACATTCTAAGTGCTGAATACTTATGTGTTATTATTAAATCTCCACTGTCAGTTTTCCTGGCTCCCTGACCATACAACCTGGCTTGCAGAAGTATCTCATATAGGTAGTGGATTTTTAAAAAATTAAATTTCAGTGCCTTTTGGCTGTCTATATATTTTCTCTTGCACCAATCCCCATCATTCCCTATTGTCTTATAATAGTCTATTGCACATACCAGTGTAAACGTATCAGTATTCACAACCTGTCCCCCAAGGCATTTAAGATCAGAACCTTTTGATAAAGAGGTATATGTATCTGTTCTTGGGGACTTCCCTGGAAGTCCAGCGGTTAAGACTCTGCACTTCCAATGCAGTGGGCGTGGGTTCGATCCCTGGTCTGGGAACTAAGATCCCACATGCCGTGTGGCCAAAAAAAAAAAAAAGGTATATGTATCTGTTCTTAACTGTCTTCACTGGTTTATAAGAGATTCTTTGTACCTTACTGTCATCAAATCCCTGGATCTGTTCTGCCTAGTGGAGCTGAATTATGTTTTCTATCAATCTGGTCTAATGAAACTTGAACCCAGAATACTCCAAAGACCGATATTTTTGAATTGTGAACTCAAGAATCTCCGTGAATATTATTTCTGTTTTCTCTCAAAATGTACATCAAATTGTAGGATAGGATTATCAACAGTATGGTCTAGTAATATAGTGACTGGCATCCTCTCAACTTCCTGAACATGGATATGAAAAGCAAGTCATGCAGGGGGAAGGCACTTCTTGACCACTGCACTCTACACTGGTGATGTAGTAGTGTCTTACTCTAGATAGTGTCATTCTAGTGCACCTTGTGTATGGAAACGTCTTGCTTCTAAATTCAGATTAAAGTTCTCATAGTGGCAAACCCTTTCCTTTGAGAAGGAGATGCCTGTTTTTCAAAGGAAAAGTATTAATTGGTCTACAGTAAAGTAAGCTTTAAAAAGTTTGTATTTGAATATTATCTACTGAATCAGAAAATGAAGATAATGAACAAATTGTAACCTATGAAATTATGCGAAAAACAAATTTGGGTTAGAAAGCAGTTAATATTAACATTAAGCACACAATACATGTATATCATGAAAATACTAAAATAATAATGGTTTAAAAACAGAGTCCAGAATAATATCCAGCCATTAAAAGTGACACTGCAGCTGTTTCTGCTTCCTGATATTACAGGATTGTGCTATTGGGATCAACCTTTTAGCCAAAAACAAGAAAAATGCTAGATAAAAAATAAACACAAAATATACTAACAAACCTTGTCCTAAAAATCACTAAAGTGCTGCAAATATAGTGGGGAACTTTAAGAATAAATTCTTGGGCTAAGACTGAATGTAGAGTGCTAAGCAGAATTTCACAGCAACTCTATTTTCATTGATAGGTTTTTTTTTAAAAAACAATAATAATACTGCACACTTGGGCTTCAGATTAATAGCCTTCATTTATGAGGGAGGGCAGAAATTTAGTTTTATGGTCTGTGCGAGGTGAGAAGTCTTATTGAGACACCTTCCCCACCTCAAGCTGGGATCTCAAAGGCCACATATTCAGAGCAATGACACACTTTAGAGATGGTATCTGTGCTGAGTAGAATAGAGAAGAAAAATGAAAAGGAAAAAAAATCATAAAAGTTGTTTCTATAGATGGGTCTTTGTGTACATTTACACCCTGGATACCATAGTCTGGATGGAGCAAAGAACCTCAAGTTGGGAACTACACTTGAGATGTTTCCACTCGTAAGTGCCCACAGGTACCAGACAGATGCAAACACAAGCCTCTTTGGAAGAGGGTACAGCATCATAGGAATCTGAAAACACACAGTTTTTTTTCAAGGATAATGACTACCACACACTCATAGATAACTAGGCACACAAGGAAATAAGGTGATTGATTTAAGACCTGTACAAACAACAGACAGCAGCAGAGCCACAGAGACCCCAGATAATATAATGAATATAAAAATCTTAGAAGACTACATTTACTGTTTTTAAAAATACATAACTTTGAAAGTATCTTCAAATAACACAAAATAGATATAGACATAGGCTCAAAACAAACTCAGTCAAACTTTCAGACATAAAAAGATTCAATAATAAAAATTAAAAATTTGATAGGTATTTTAGTAATAGCCTAGGTGCAGTGTCTTAGTTCCTTGAGGCTGCTATAACAAAAATACCATAAATCAGGTGACTTAAAAGCAACAAACATTCATTTCTCACAGTTCTAGAGGCTAGGAAGTCTAAGACCAAGGTATTGGCAGATTCAGTTTCTGGTGAAGGGTCACTTATTGGTTCGTAGATGGCCCCTTTTCACTGTGTACGTCACATGGTAGAGGGGACAAGTTAGCTCTCTGGGGTCTCTTTTATAAAGGCACTGATCCCAATCATGAGGGTGTCACCCTCAAGCATACAGCAAAAGAGAAAATTAGTAAACTATTCTATCAAACAGAAGAGATTATTCAGAATTCAGCACAGAGAGACAAAGGGAAAATGCCAAAGGGAGGATAAAAGACATGCGAAGTTGTAACATGTTTCATTGGAGTTCAACAGGGAGCGAAAAAAATAAGATAGAAATAACATTTGAATAGATAAAAGTGATAATTTTTTAGAATTTATGAAAGACAATACTTCATGAAACCAAGGGACTTAATGAATTTTCAGTGAGATAAATACAAAGAAAGCCACATCTAGATATATCATAGTGAAAGTGCAAGAAACCAAAGACAAAGAAAAATCTTAAAAATAGTCAGAGGAAAAAGACAGTGGAATAATATGATAGAGAATCATTATTTTCAATGTAATTAAAGAATTATATACCCAGCAAAAATAACTTTCAAGTATGAGAGGAAAAAAGACATGTTCAGATAAAGAAACAAAAAACTGAGTTTTTCACCTGTAGAACATCTCTAAAGGTACTAAGTAATTTCCTTTAGACAGAAAAAAGTAATTCCAGATGAAAGATGTGAGATGTAAGAAGAAATGATAATCATAAAAGTAGCAAGTATGTGGGTAAATGTAAAAGACCATGTACTATATAAAAAAGAAATAATGTCTACTGAGGTTAAATAATAACATTAGAATTAAAGTGGTAGACAGGATTAACAGGTAAGTCAGGAGGGGGTCTAAATGGAGTTCAAATGATCTAACTACTTTATTACATAAGGAAGAAAAATGAAGGCTTTGATGCATTTTAGATTTTGATAAGTTAAGTATCAATATTATAATTTCTAAAGCAATCACAAAATTAGAAGCCAACATTTAACTTTCAAACTTGCAAAGGGAAAAAATTGGGATAATAAAAGGTATTAATTCAATCCAAAAGATGGCCAAAAAGGGAATATATATATATATATATATATGTGTGTGTGTGTGTGTGTGAGATATATATATATATATGTGTGTGAGACAAATACGAAGCACAAAATAAAATAGTAAATTTAAACTCTCGAATATATGAAATTATATTAAAGGAACTAAGTTCTTCAGCTAAAAGACAAAAATCATTAAGACAGGAAAAATCTCCACATCCAACTATATGCAACTTACAAGACACATATAGAAAATCTAAGAAAACAGAAAGGTTGATGCTTAAAGAATGGAAAAAAAATATTTTAAAAATATAAACAAAAGATTCTGATGAAGCTAAACAGACTTTACAGCAAAAATTGTTTTTAGAGATAGAAAATCAGTTTACATTGATAAAATATTTAGTTCACCTAGAAGAGATAATAATATATATTTTTATGTACATTATAACATAGTTGTGAAACTATGCAGAACAGCTAAGAGCTGATAACCTTAAAAGTCAGAATAGGGCTTCCCTGGTGGCGCAGGGGTTGAGAGTCCGCCTGCCGATGCGGGGGACACGGGTTCGTGCCACGGAACGGCTGGGCCTGTGAGCCATGGCCGCTGAGCCTGCGTGTCCGGAGCCTGTGCTCCGCAACGGGGGAAGCCACAACGATGAGAGGCCCGCGTACCGCAAAAAAAGAAAAAAGTCAGGATAATGATTATTGCGAGGGAGAGGGTATGATTAGAAAGAGGCTATAGGAATGCTGGTGATGTTCTATGTTTTAATCTGAGCAGTATTCACACATGTTAACATATAACTATTAGTGAAAATAGTATATATTCAGGTTTTACACTTCTTTTGCACATATGGAAATTGTTGAGTTATTGAATTAAGCAGGCTGCATAACAGTATATATACACAGTCATCTCGTTTTGTTTCATATATTGATATATTTATCTCTCTATAGATATAGTCAAAGAATAAACATGAAATTTTTATCAACAATTATCTCTGGATGACGGTTTTAGATTTTGTTTATCTTTCAGTGTTTTCCTAAAAATGCATTGTTTTTGTAATAATGGAAACAAATGAATTAGACAAAAACAAAAACCTACTACCCAGGAATAGAAAACAGGGTTTCTAGCAAGAAGAGAGTTAGTAGAAGGATGTGTGTCAACCTCAAAAGTGGAAAATGAATAGCTTTGTGGAAAGTGAGACATAGATAGTCAATGAGAAGGAAATACTTGGAAAGCGGCAATGCTGAAAAGGACTTCGGGGGGAGTGTGGACAGCAAATTAGGTAGAAGCTTGCAGTAAAATGTGCCAAGAACAAGCACCAATGCTATTTTCAGCTGCAAAAGCACAGGCACCACGGCACAAAACAAGGACAGGCAGCCTCTTTTTATATATATTTGGAAAACCTGACTGTAAGGCAACAATTTTACATCAAACTACTTTTAGCTTAAACTAGGTACAAGGAAGAAAATAGCCACCATGACCTAAAAATGATTATGGTGATATGGAATTTTCCAGTGAGATAACTTCTCATTCTTGCTTTGCAGAAGGCACAGCCTCTCTTAATGCCAGCCCTAAGTTTCACCAAGAGTGATGGTAAAAACATGTGTGTTTAAAACTTTTTCTGTAGGATCTTTCTCAAAAACGGCCTATCGTAATAGCCGTGAAAAGTGCAAAAACAAGTCTGCATAGGAAGCTTGCATGCCCTCAAGACTTCAGCTTACTGGAGAAAGCAAAGTCCTCACACAAGAATGGCTTCTAAAAAGAGATACACTGCCCATTGTCCAAGGGACATTGTGAACTTAAGATGTCCAAAATGGCAGGCAGAACATGACTGCAGATGTCCAGATGTCAACTGGTAATCAAATTCAGGTAGGCAAGGCAGACTGCTCCTTAGGTCCATGGGTGACCAGGAGTTGGGCTGGTAGAAAGTAGGATTCAGTGCCCTTAGAGAAGGTTGGTTGGCTACTGTTAAGCAGAGAATTAAGGTAGGCGGATGGACTTGAGGGCAGAATGTCGGATCCAACAAGATACTGGGATGCTGTATATCTTGCAAGAGATTGAAAGGCTTGGTAGGACATATAGAAATCCTTCAAATGGTATAAATAAAAAACCTTAATTGAAAGACTACTTACAGAGATATGAGCAGAGCCAATGGGAAAAGAAACAACAACAAGGGATGTTGAGGTACCCAGAGACTATCAAGAGCAGTAAGCTGTTACCACTTTTAAGTCTAACAGAATAAAGGGAGGAAATAGTATGATCAGGGTCCAGTAAGAGCTATAGATACAGAGGAGTGGCTGCCTGTCAGAGACTGGAGCTATTGCCAGAGAAATAATGCCAATGCAGGGAGGGAGGCAGCAGGGAAGAAAGTCCTTGGCCTCTTTCTCTTTCTGTCCTACTATCTCCTGGTGATGCCTCTTGGTGGCCAAATCCAACCCAAAGCCAGAGGAAAAGGGAGCCTGGGTGATGCGTCCATAGGAATCAGCCTTCCAGAGCAAAGATCAGGGAAGAGAAAGGTAGAGAAGAAAATCTGCTGGTGATGATGGAGAGTGCAAACAGAGAGTTACAGGCACAAGTGCTTTTCAAGGAACCCAAGGTGAAGGCCAATTATGCATAGTGGGCTAATATGGCAGAATGGTCAATCCAAAACTAATTTTAAAATACTTCCTAATTGTGCTAGGCCCACTACTAGTTGCTAAGGATACAAAAACAGTAAGTTGATCCTTTCTAATGAAAGCTCTGCAGCCTAACATGGAAGTAAATATAGGCGTGTAAACAAGGATAAGCAAAAAGGAAAATCAGTCGTTCTTGGGTTTAGAAGTCATTAAAAATTTCCATAGAGCAAGAGGCATTTAAGCTTTGAAAATCAGAACAAAGCAGAGATAGAAGGGAATCTCTAGGAAAAGAAATATCATGAGACATGAAACAGCCTTGTATATCTGGCCACATAGCAGTTTGGTTTTGGTCTGAGCAAAGAATGTGAAGGAAATTGGAATTAGAGGCTGCATAGAGATGAAGCCCACAGGCCTCCTTTGACAGACATGTCTCCCTTGGCCAGACTGCTATAGACACACAGCAGTGCTGACCTGAGATGGTGTGTTGATAACCTTGTCTGGATAGGGTGGGGAATACAGGAACTCACATAACCTGCTACTGCTTTAGGGTTCTCATCTTTCAGGATAAGGTTAAGAAGAATGAGCGGAAAGGGCAAAGGGATAAACAGACTGGAATAAATAATAAACCAAAAAGAAAGATCACAGGGGGAATAGAAAGGAGGAACCACAAACACTTGGAAATCATAGAAAGATGGTCCCTCTCTGAGGATTAAACTCATCAGTAAATAATCAAAGGAGAAAGAATGTCTCCTAGTCCCAACAGAAACACTCTTTACTTAGTTTACTACATAGCGATATTGAGTCATCTTAGAGAATCATCTTAGAGAGAAAGCTTATCAATGGTGGTGGCCAACACAGAATGAATGGTAAGGTCTAGCAATGTGAGCATCTGTATTGGGTACACAGAACTTCCCAAGGGAGAATGACACTGAATCTGGGAAGCACGGGTGGGCATTTTGGCATCATTCTTTGTGGGAAACAAGGAAATCCGTCAGACATCACTGTGGGGTTTTTTGTTTGCTTGTTTGTTTTATATTTATTTATTTTATTTATTTTTGGCTGCATCAGGTCTTCATTGCTGTGTGCGGGTGTTCTCTAGTTGCGGTGAGCGCAGGCTCTAGGTGTGCGGGCTCAGTAGTTGAAGCACACGGGCTCTGTAGTTGTGGCACACAGGCTTAGTTGCTTCCGCAGCATGTGGGATCTTCCCGGACCAGGGCTCGAACCCGTGTCCCCTGCACTGGCAGGCGGATTCTTAACCACAGTGCCACCAGGGAAGTCCTAAAAATTTAGACTTGACGGAACTCGGCGGTCTCTGTGAGACGGGAGGGCGCACTCATCACTGGCACCACCAGCGCTTCCCACCCCGCCCTGCTGGTCTGCCTGCCTGCGTCAGGGATCACATGCTGCCTCACTGTGTTTTACTTTATGTTCATCACATAGCCCTCTGAGTCTTTTTTATATATCTTGAGAAAGGGAAGCCTAGCTAGTGTAAACCACTTTTTGAAAAGGTTACCAGAACAGAGATTCTGGCTAACATATTACCCTTGTCAACCTAGTTAACGGGATTCTTTCACTGAGAATCTAGTTTTGTCACTGTGTTTTTACAGTACAATTTTTTGACCTGTAAGACAGCCATTCTAACCCTAGAATACAGTAAAATTACAATTACTTCTACCCTTTGGAGCCTCTTGGCAGTCTTACTTAGTTCTCATGACAGAGATACAACCTCACTGCCTCCATCCTTTTGGATTTTCTGCATCTTAAAAATAGGTTAACTTGTCTGCAACAGAGAAAGTTAAGGTCTTAAGCAGACGTCCTGCCTCTAGGAATACTTCAACAAAAAGACTACAGGCTGTCTGTGGATATAACAGTTGATCAAAGCACAGCCACTCAGACTGTAAGATACACTTAGTTCACCTCAAGTTTAGTTTCTACCTTCCATTTTTTTATGAAAGAGGCACCATAGGATGGTAGAGGACGGGCAGTTTTCAAACTTTTTTTTTTTTTTAATTCACAGGAATTTTTCCTCAAACTAAATATCTATGGAGACTTGTCATGTAAAAATATCAGAAGGAAGTTTCTGTTCGGAAGCAGGAAGGAGCAGCCGGGACTTCTGGGGGCTTAATTCTTTCTGAGGCCCACTGCACCCCCAGCACACCCCGAGGACTCCCCAGGGCCGAGTTTGAGAACTGCTAACAGAGTCAAGGAACCTGGGAGGGAAAATCAAGTAATACAGGTTCTGACCTTGGCTCCTCTCCAGGCTTAAGAATAGTTCTCATGAACTAGTTTCATGAACTAAATATTTCCTCATTTAATGGAAACAGCTGCCCTACTTGCCTCTGGGTGAACAGTAAGCCATCTGCATGATCAAATGGCCAATGGGATACTTTTAAGGTACATGACGCACCAAACAAAAGATACAACATTTCGACTATACTCTCATGTTTGGAAATTCAAACGCTCCTCATTACATAAACACTTTCAATGGCTTTGTTTAAAAGCCATGGTTCTAAAATTTTTCAAAGAACACGTACAATTTCAAACACAGATTTTTATCCATTTCTAATAAAAATCTCCTTCATGTCTGCTGTGAGCTAGTGAAATTACAAGTCATTCATTCAAGAAATAATTATTGAGCACTTCTTATTCGCAAAACATTGTACCAACACAGTAAACTTTATTATAAAGTTGCCCTGACCCTTGACTTTGACAGAGGAAAGGAAGAGGAAGGTGACTGAACTATAGAGTGAATCTAGCAACTTGCAGTTAATTATTATGAGTCCTTATTATATGCATCACAGTTTCACCCCAAAATCTGCAAGTTAGGTGCCTTTCACTGGTTTCTCTTTGTGTGTGTGTGTGTGTGTGTGTGTATTTGTGTGTGTGTGTGTGTGTGTGTGTGATTTTGATTGGTTTTCATTCAATGAAATGAGCCATCTAATCTGTTTCTCCCCAAATCCACCACTTTTTATTTTTTTTGCTAAAATGTAGTTTAACCTACTCTTATATCCAGTCCTTTGTGATAAAATTATCTCCTTTTCCTTCATTATTTCGTTTATATCATTGACTATTATGGTTATACTCTGTTTTTTATTATCTCAAACACTATTAGTAAATTTTCTTAACTAATACTTTGCTGATTTATATTATTAAGTATGATACTCAGTTTAGGATGTTCCACTTAACATTGAAACGATCACTAGAAGTATCACTGGCCAGGACATATTCTTATTCCATTTGGGCCAAGTCAGTGTGAGAAGCAGTAGGAAAAGTAGCAGCATCTTCTTTATATTAAATTCAAACTCAGGTTATAACTTCTCTAAGGGTACAGAGTGATATCTATAAGCCAAGGCTTGAATAATAGAGTCTGGCCTTGGTCTGGATGAAGGCACTGTTCTCTCATTACAAAGAAATCAACCACGATGACACACAGATATGTGATGCATTCACAAACACCGTGTTCCAGGAAGGCAGGTGAAAATCAGTGTACAAGGATTCTTCAATTCTTGGAAGCCCAAGGCTGGCCTCTAGGACCCTCAAACCAATGCAGGATTAATCTCATTTTTCTCTGCTAATTTTCAATGACTGGGTATGAAAATACTGGCTTGGAAATGAATTGAATCTTGGAAATAAGTCTCTAGTTTGTAAATGAGCTTTATCTGGCTGAGACTTTGCTTTTCCTCAGAAAAGCAATGGCATAGCCTTAATGCATTTTCACCCTTCAAGTTTCAGGAGTTCAAATTGCAATTTTTACCTTGATGCAGCACTGCAGAAAATCCTGATCTGGTTGGCAACTGCAGCTCTTCTGCATCAGGAATATTTTTTTCTTGAACATTCTCATATGACAATCAAGTCAACATCAATTAATGAGGATAGTTAGGGTTGCTTGTGATAGATGCATATTTGAGGAAGGCTTAGATGTCCACACTGGAGAAGTGGTAGAAGCTGACATAGGAACAGTTCTACCATATACCGGATAAATTGATGTCTCTCTCCTTTCCCTGTCTGCTTAAATATTCAAGCCTAATTCACGATCTGATTTAAGAAGTAAAAAAGCAAGGGCATAACATATTAGAAAGCATAAGGCTTAATTACAAATCTTTCCATTTTAAAAGTCTAAACTAGCACATCACCTACCCTTGAGATAAACACAATCACCAAAATGGGCCCATATGCTTTTCACCCTGAGTAAAATTTTGCTATATAAATACTCTTCCTCATTCCTAAACTCCAACTACCATGGGAGGAAGCTCATTAGCAGTAAAAAGTGCAACAGATGGAGGTGGATTCAAAAGAAAATAAGAATCTTGAGGAGTCAGGATATAATTATTAGTAATGTTGGACAGTGCTTCACAATAAAAACTACATACTATTCAATGCTACCTCAAATGCTTGGCATAAAATTCAGCTTCTTACTTGTTATGCCAAGATCTGTTCCCTTCCCACCTCCTTCAAAAGGTCTACAAAAACCAGTTAGTGAGACAACATCTTAACTTGTTAAAAACTTCTGTTCTGGGAGGTCCATTTCACAGCTACAAAAAGAACAGAGATCAATATAAAGAAATGAAATCTGAAGCATAACATATAAAAAATAAGGACATTAAGATATCTAAGCTAAAGACAACCAAAAGTTAAGCTTTCTCCTGCAAAAGTCAACATTTGTAAAATGCATGCTATGGGCACTTTGGACTAGACACTTGAAAAGATGACAAGTAGACCCAGTTCCAGCTCCCAATGAGCCAAAAACCTAGATAACATACAGCCTAAGTGTCAAATGAATGATTCACTGATTAAGGAGTAAAGGTGGAAAAGATGTTAAGGACCAATCAGTCCGACTTCCTCATCTTATGAAAGAGAAAACATGGGAGGCCCAAGGAGAAGTCACCTGAATGGACAGGGACTTGACTGGGCTCCGGGTCTTCTGACTCCAAGCCTCTAAACAGAGAGATATTTTCACATCATTGACCAACATTTTCCCAAAGAAGATGATTATTTATCACCAAGAGCAGGGTGGCTGCAACTGACATAGCTAAAAAATAGCTCCAATAAGAGAGCTTCTAACAATAGGGTCATTTGGGGCAGGTTTTGATAGGTTTAATGACCCCGAGTAAAACAGGTTCTGTGGCAAAACTAACTTATTGAGAAACATTTCAAAACCCTTAATATAATCATTAAAAAATTTTAGCCAACCATCAAACCTTAGAGGGCTCATTATATGCCAAACACTGTGCTGGTCGAAGTCGAGGAAAATAAAAGTGCCCAAGAAGTAATACCTTACGTCCCTGGCAATACCTTCCCCTTCGTAAATCCAGATTCTGTCTCCAGCAGAACCAAGAGGAGCAGCTACCCATGCTTCTGACGAGTTCTCCCAGTTGCCTCCCTATTAACAAATCCTTACCTATCACCATGTCTCCTTAAGACATTAGTCCAAAGAAGTTTCTAGACAGTGTGTTTTCTAAAAATTTTGATTGTGGCCCGCATTAGGCAATATATCTTACATCATGTCTATTATACACATGTATATTAAACTGAAACAAAAGTACGATGCAATAACACTTTACTATGTGCAACACCTTTTGATATTTCCTATCCTTTTCTACTCTCTTTTCTTCCCCATAAGTGAAATATAAACATGGATCATGATACACTAAATTAAATGACTCTCTAATAGACTATAACCCATTTGAGAAACGCTAACAGACCATTCATTCATTAATTCCACATATATTTGTTGAGTGCCAACCCGAGGCCAGTACTGTTTGAAGTATTTGGAAAACAGCGGTGAATGGAAAAATAAAAATTTACATCCTTTGGGGGCTTATGTTCTATGGCGGGGAAAACAAGTCAAAAAGTAAGTATACTGTATGTTAGATAATGACGAGCTCTAAGGAGAAAACTGAATCAGAGAGGGAGAAAGGGAGTACTGGTGAAGCACTTGTGGTTTTTGATAGAGTGGCCAGGAAAGTCACCACTGATAAGGTGCCATTTGTATAAAGACCTGCAGGAGGTGAGGAAACATCTGAGGAAGAGCCTTCCAGGTGTACAGGAGAGACAGACAGGTTGAACCTGAGGTCAGAAGGTTAGCAGATGCCAGATTTGTTGGGCCTTGGAGATCATGGAATATCTATGTCTGTTAAATTGGGTCCTTTGAATATCTAATGTCTTTAATCTAACATTTGTCTTCCATCCCCAAATGATCAAATCATAGCCATTGTCATCAGTAATAATCTCGTCTCAAAACCTTTACAGCAAGCATCTCTGGAATCCACCTCTATCTTTGCAGCTCACTCACATTACGACTGTGTGGTGATTGCACTTCCCAAAGGTGACCACAACAGTAGCTCCCATTCTACATGCTCTTCTGCAATGTGACTCTGCCACTCTTTCAGTTCTCTGCCACTGTCTTAAGAGGTGGAGTCCCCACTGCCCTCTCTGGGATCTGGGCTGGCCTTAGTGACTGGTACTCAGATGGTAGAATAGGGCTGATGCGATGCTATGGGACTTCTATGTCTAAGCCAGCCCTGAACTTTTGTCCTTCTCTTGTGCAAAACGTTTTCTTGGAGCCCTGAACCACCATATAAGAAGTCTGACTACCCCAGGAACACCATGCTGGAGAGGCCAAATTTAGATGCTATGCTCAACAGTTCCAGCTGAGATTCTCCTTCAGAAGTCCCAGACTTGGTACCAGCCACGTGAGCGAAGAAGCCATGTTGAAAACTGTTGTTCTAGACCCAACTATGCCAGAACTCAGATATTCAAGCCATCCTCAGCTGAGGCTCTAGAAATTCTAGAGGTGGGAGGAACTCACCTCACTGTGCCATTTCCAAAATACTGACCCACAGAATCCACAAGCCTAATCTAATGGTTGTTGCTTTACACTACCCAGTTTTGTGGTGTTTATTATACAGAAACAGATAACCAGAACAGACTCCAGCCTAAGACAGTTCTCTGACCCCACAAAGAATATAATATTTTGACCTTATCAGTGTTTTACCACGCTGATGAGGCAGAATAAATCCTCGTTACCTTTACTGTTTGGCTTAGTTTATGTGGGAGAGACAGTTGATGCTCATAAAATAATCCATTTGCTCTCCTACATTTGCTATCCTCCCTCACAGCTAGTTTATGGCCATATGTCTAGTTCTGGCCAAGAGCATGTGATGAGAAGTAACTGAATCACTTTGGGTACAAGGTAGTTAATAAGTAGTGTGATTTCTCTAATTATTCCCTCATTTGTGTACATGCCGGGGAGCACAAACTCTGAGAAGGCAACATGTTGTAAGACAGAGGCATCCTAAATCCCTGAATCTCTGGTGGAAAAGAGTTTCCAAAGAGAGCTTCCCAACCCACACCAAACTGTGATATGAGCAAGAAGTTAATCTTTGTTCTCTTAAACTAAATGGATTTAAGGCATTATTTGTTACTGCAACATGGTCTAGCTGATCCTAACTATTACAACGTTCATGATCTGTCATTACAGTCACTCTTTTGCATACACTATAAACCCTCTTTTTTTTTTTTTCTGGGAATTTCTTTCTGATTAAATTCATCTCAATGCCTATTCAACTCCTCCCCCAAGCAGCTATATATGGCTGGAGGGGGGACCGACTCAGCAACCACGCTAACTGATTTCTTTTTTTTAATTCATATTCATGCACGTAAATGTCAAGGAGATCCCTGTGCTTCCTAGTTATTCACCTAAATTTTATTCTTTATTCTCCAACTTTCTGAAGTGACTCTTTAAGAATCCCTTCACTTTCCTCAAATTAATGCCTCCTTCCCCAAATTTATTCTCAGCTGATGACTTGCTTCCTATTTTACTGACAAAGTTGAAGCCATAGAAGAGAATTTCCACGTGGTTCCACCCCGACATGTACCAATCTATCTGGATCTGTCCATATTTTCTGCCTTCCCTTTTCTTAACTGTAGATGAGAGCCGTCTAGGCTCTTATATAAAGCCAATGTTTCTAGCTGTGCTCTGAATCCCATCCTATCTCTCTCTCCTGCTCAATGACATTGCTTCTGCAATCTCTTCTCTCTGCTTTACTATGAAGCTTTCTCTACTGCACGTCATCCCCAACTGCATAAACCATTATTTCCCTTTAGTGCAAAAATTCCTTAGAAGAATTAGCTTTACTCACTGTCTTCACTTCCTATGCTCCAAGCTCTACTGAACCTCTTTAAATTACCTCAGCTCTCCTCTAAAGCAGCTCTTGCCAAAGTCATTCATGACCTTCAAATTCCTAAATCAGGGCTTCCCTGGTGGTGCAGTCGTTGAGAGTCCGCCTGCCAATGCAGGGGACGTGGGTTCGTGCCCCGGTCCGGGAAGATCCCACGTGCCGCGGAGCGCCTGGGCCTGTGAGCCATGGCCGCTGAGCCTGCGCGTCCGGAGCCTGTGCTCCGCAACGGGAGAGGCCACAGCAGTGAGAGGCCCGCGTACCGAAAAAAAAATATTCCTAAATCAAACGACCAATTCTCAGTTCTCACCGGACACAATTTCTTAGCAGCTATTGGAACAACTGATCTCTTGCTCCTTCATGAAACACCTTCTTGACTTGGCTGCTGGGACACTATTCTCTCTTGGTTCTGCTATGTCACTTGATAGCCTAATCCTTCTTAGTGTCATTTTCTGAATCACTTTCATCTGCCCAATCATAAGCGTTGGAATACTCCTGGGCTCAGATTTTAGACGACTTCTATTTTCCATCAGTGTTTATCTTTCCAGTTGATCTTATCAGAGTCCATGGCTTTCATTATTAGGTATGTCATGATGAATCCAAAATTTATATTTTCAGCTCCAACTTAATAGATTTTACTTCTGAACCTGATCTGTATACTGTCTTATATCGCCAATTCCACATTTTCCCACTTGGATACTTAATAGGCACCTGAGCACATGGAAAACGAAACTCTTGTATTTCCCCCACAACTTATTCCTCCCACGATCTCCCTGTGACAGTAAATGGCAACTGCTTTCGATTAGTTATTCAGTCCTCAAAGCTCGGGGTCATCCGTGACTCCTCTTTCTCTTACATACCATATCCACTCCTTCAGCAAATCCTGTGAATTCTATTTTCCAGTATTGTATCCTGAGTCTAATCCCTTTTTACCTCTGTCACTGCTCCCATGCTATTTCAAGCCACCATTATAACCCATGAAGATTTTGCAATAACCTCTCACCTATGTATGAGTTATAACCTATAACCATTCTTGCTCCATTGAGACTCATTTCCATAAAATGTAAGTCAGATCACACTCTCATCTCAAAATGCTTCAGATCGCTTACCATCTTAAGCATTAAGTTCTCTGTGCCCTATGTGACCTGGCTGTATGCTACATTGCATAATACTCAGACAGGTGCCCACTCTGCTCCGGCCACACTCCCTTTCTTGCTCTTTTTTAACTTCACCAAGTAAGGTCCATCTCAAGGCTTTTGCATGGATAGTTCTCTTCGTCAAAGAGACTCTTTTCTCAGTTAGTGCATGGCTCCTTCTTCAGTTTATTTGGCTCTCTGTTTCAAATTCACTTGTTTAGAAAGGCTTTTCTCTGACCACCTATGCTCTTTATCTCTTATCCTGTTTTACGATTATACTTTATATCACTTATCAATAATATAACACAGTTTATATTTATTTGTTTATTGTCTGGCACTTTCCCTTAGCAGGCTTAGAATGTAAGATCCACGTGGGCAACAACTTGATTAGTTCTGTTCAATACTTTTTACTCCAGGACATGGTAGGTGCTCAATAAATATTTGAATAAACTAATAAGTAAATGAATATGGAGTTCAGTTTTTGGATGATGAATGAGAAGGTCTCCTATCTGGAAACCCTGGGTTCACCTGAAAAAAACGAGTCATCTGCACATGTCCAGTGACATCAAGCTGACTAAAGTAAGACTCCTGGCATATAAAACAAACTCAGGATGGACAGCAAAAATAATAGTGAACCAAGGCTCCTAATGTCCCTGGCAACTACCCACAGAAGATCAGCAAGATACAGCAGGAGCCAGCTTGGCATCGGTGTGCGGTATTAGCCCATATTTCTCCTTCCAGAAAGAGGAAACACATCCACATAAGGCAAATGAGGTGAAAAAAAGGCTGACAATGAGTTATAAATTAAATTAGTGGCATTCTCATTGGTTTATGCTTGTATAGAGAAAGGCCATTAAGCTGGAGCTAAAAGGGGTCATTTTAAGCATTTTTAAAGAAATTATTATGAGTCTGGATTTCTCTCTCTGAAATCTTTTCTAGAGAGAATACACATGCTTATAATTATCTTCTTTTCTAAGCCTAAATATTGAACGTACAATTCAACATACATTTACCTATAGGGACACCAGCCAAGATATAAAAATTGGTACAGGTTTTAAAAATGAAGGATTTGGAAGTACAGAATACATGCCTCCGAAATGACATTGGGGGTATTAACTGGATGAATGGTCAGAAAAAAGAACAAGCAGATGCAGTATTAAAGAAAGATAGTTGGTCAAAAATAGAATGGTTGAAGAGTAGAACACCTAAGCAACATACCCAGCTTCAGGGATAAGTTCTAATGAGGATGAATGGCTTGAATCTTGGAGCATAATGAAGTGAATATTCACTACCTTAAAGAAATCTTTGTAGGAAGATAGGAATAGAAATAGAGGTTTATAAAAAGAGTTGGGCTTCTTTTCCTTACACCCAACTAACACTGGATTATGCAGTTTTGACACAATGTAAACTAATTCATCAAAGGACTACTTTTAAACAATGCTGTGTGTACCACCAGAAGGTATGTATCTGCCAAACTCAGCTCTCAATCTCTCTCTCTCTCTCTCTCTCTCTCTCTTTCTCTCTCTCTCTCTCTCACACACACACACACACACACACACACACACACACACACACAGAGTCAATAAAGGAGAATGGAGGTTAGAAGTTTGAAGATAATACAAACCTTCAAGGTTTTTACAAAAGAATGATCAAATTCTAACTTCAGTTGAAGAATGAAATGAACAATGTAGGAACTTCAAAATTTAAGACTGAAGAGTCCAAATCCTTCATTTAATAGATGAAAAACTGGGGTTTCCCTGGTGGTGCAGTGGTTAAGAATCTGCTTGCCAATGCAGGGGACATGGGTTCGATCCCTGGCCGGGGAAGATCCCACATGCCACAGAGCAACTAAGCCCATGCGCCATAACTACTGAGCCTGAGCCCGAGAGCCACAACTACTGAGTCTGCGTACCACAACTACTGATGCCCGCGTGCCTAGAGCCTGTGCTCTGCAACAAGAGAAGCCATGACAATGAGAAGCCCGCACACCGCAACGAAGAGTAGCCCCCGCTCGCCACAACTAGAGAAAGCCCGTGCACAAGCGACGAAGACCCAACACAGCCAAAAATAAAAACAAATAAACAAATAAATTTTAAAAAATAGATGAAGAACTGGGACAAAGGGACTATACCTAACTTGCCCAACAAAACATACAAAGTTAGTGGAAAAGCTGGGATGGAAACCCAGACGTCCTAGCTCTGTGGCATATCCCTTTTATTTCACTAGTTCTCCATTTTGGTATCTTTACCATTATGATCATTTTACAAACAAAACAAAACACAACAAAACCAACTCCCCCTTGATGGAGCAAATATCTTAAGTAAGTATATATTTATAGGTCTACTGTTGTTATGTTTTCAGAACATAGCAGGAAAGTTCTTCTAAGATTATTGTAAGAACTTGAAGTGCAGGAATACTGAAAAGTAACCATTTACCAGGCTTCTGGAGTCTGCACCGACCCTGTCCAGGGCTGATTTGTGATTATAAAGATGACTGAGAGAGGAGAAAATGTGAAAAGTGTGTGTTTTAGGGTTTGGACATTTACCTCACTGTGGCTTTCAGTGTTCTTATTATTTCTTTAAGGAATGAAAATACCACTGATTTAGTATCTGAACCTAGAATACAATTCAGCATCACTGGAGACAATTTTTCTCCTTATTTGTATGAAATATAATTCTATACATTATAGAATTTTCCTGATAAATCTTTCCACTACCTAATTAGATTGCCACCAGTTTTAGAAAAAGCCCTCTTGGCTCTAAGGTGCCTAATTTGTCCATCTCGAATGATCCATGTTTCACTTGTGAATCATGCTGCATGATTCATATGAATCTTATATTATTAAGTTAAAAGACTGAGCCCACAAAACATAACAAGTGTAAGTGGTTCAAATCTAGACCTATCCTTGTCACTGGTAAAAAAAAAATTTCATATATTTCTTTAGCAAATAGAAAAACTTTTTGTTAACAAGATGAACATGCATTTAAACATGATATGCAGAATGCAAGAAAGAGTTTCAATTTCTTGAAGCCAAGGGCTGTTTCTTATTCATCACTGAATCCACTGCACGTAACACACCAGCTTAACGACTAAAACTCGATGATACTTATTGAGTGTCTACCCTGTCTTATTACCTTTAGGTACATTCTATTACGTTCAGAAAACAATTCTTTGACTTATTTTTTATCCTCATCATTATTATCCAATCATTATCCTCATTTTATTTTTTTAAGTGATAATAAGCATAGCTGCTTTATTATTATTATCATTGTTATTACTATTTAGTTTTAAGTAGAAATATTGCTGTACCATAGAGGTCAAATTGGAACTGGCTTTTCATTTATCCTCATTTTATACAAGAGGAAACTGAGACTTACCGAGATGAGCTAACAGGGCCACAGTGAAGATGGGTTTCCAGATAAATCCACTTTGCAACGTTGTTCTTGAAAACGTTCGTTTAGGTCAAAATGAAAAGGGCCCAGGTCACCTGGAAGACTTTAACTGCATGCCTACGTCTTTTTTACTTAGTAATAAAGCTATAATTTAGGGCTGATATTAACCTGGGAAGGGAAAAGCAATTATTTTACAGCTGAAGACTCCCCTGTGCGTGTCAGTTCACCATCTAGAGGCCATTTTCACAGTTTATCCTTTGCTGCATGTATGGAATTGTACCACTTCTGACAGAACTCTTCAGTGGCACCACAAATAATCACTGTCATCATCTCTATTCTGATAAGTTCCATCAATCTTGTTGATGAACTATCACTCACTTTTCTTCCCAGACTTGATCTTCTCTTTTGCAAGAAACACACACATGTGCATGCGCGCACGTGCATGCACACACACACACACACACACACACACTCACATACCATTTTCTAGACCGTTTAAGTATGTCTGGGAAAAATGTACAAGAAAGGATAATCTTGACTGAAGATACTCACGAATTGTTTTCAACAGACACCAAAAAGTTAGAGGCCACATCTTTAAGTGGCTGCAGAAAAATTTTAAATAGAGGTGAGGAAATGGAGTATATTCTCTGCAAAAACTCTGAAATGAATTAATAAACAAAGTCTAATGAAGAAGGTCTTTGAAATTAGAACCTATCGGTGGCTCTCAGAATTTTCATCCCGTGATATCCACTCTTCATCACCATCAGTTTGAGGATGCAACACTAATATGAACCACAAAAATCTGTGTGAAACAGGTTTTGGACCTCCTTAACTTCGTACCCCATGATCTTTAACCTATAATTTTTGAAGAAGCTGAGTAGAAGCTTACAATAGTTTGTACTTTAAAAACACTGGACAGCATTAAAGTCCCTGGCATAAATGAGGTGCCTTGGTCAGCCTAAAATTTACTGAAAAAGGCCTAATCAGGTAAAACAGACAGCACCCCAGGTAAAATTTCACAACATCACACAGACATACCAATGCAAAATTAAAACAGATTTCCACCTGAGAATTCAAGAAATGTACTACCTTGCCCCAAACCGGTAAGAAGCCGATTACCACAAGGATGGATAGTTACCCATGGCAAAGAACGGGATTCCCAGCAGGGTGGAGTTGTACTTTCCGTCGGTGATGAAGAAGATCCCAGCCGCGGTGACGACGGAGATGCACACGGTGAGCACCCCCAGGAGGCCCAGGAAGGGCTTGCCGCGCAAGCAGTCCTTCATGGAGCTGGAGAGGGTGGCTGTGGTCAGGATCAGCACGAGGCTCACGAGGACCTGGCTTCTGGCCAGGATGCTGGTCTTATGAAAGTCTCTCCAGAGGCTGAAGGACGCTAAGGAGTATAGCTGGAGGTCCCGGTGCTCCTCCTGGAGCTTCCTCATAAGCTTACAGAACTCATTCTCCCACTTCTCCCCTATGAGGTCTTGGGTGGCAGAGCCATAGGTCTGGAGGTAGTAGGTGATTTGAATGGCTCTGGCTGACTTGACCCGCTGGTCCTTGCTGTTCGGCACTTCCACTACCCCGCCCAGTTGGTGTCCAATAAAACTGTTCCTCCCATCCTTGAAAACAGAAAAAGGGGAGGCTGAAGTTACCAGCGGGATGCGCATTCCAGAGAACAGAGTCTTACTCTAAGTGAAGGGGCACAAAAGGCAGAGGTAGACTCCAGCGACTGTGGAACTGATGTGGGTGGAGTGGCATGTTAGGATTTTATACTCAACTCTTTGGAGCTCCATGGGATACCATGCAAAATGATCGGAATTAAAAAGGATGCAAAGAGCGTTGTGAAGTTATACAAGACTTTCCACATGCATAGGAAAATGTACATACATATTATTTCGATCTCATCCATACCCTCATTCTCACCATTTCCTTCTGTAACAATCTATTATAACTCCTTTATGCAGGATCAAGTTTAATCATTCAGTTTCAGCCAAAAGTGAAGCATGGCATGAGTTAACAACTTTTCAAAAATTAAAATAATAATGTGTTTAATAAATACATGCTCAACTTTCTAGGGTTAACACACACACAAACACACACACACCTACACTAACACACACACACCTACATTAACACACGCACCTACATTAACACACACACACAAACATTACAAACATCCATTGTTCTTTGTACTCTGGGGGTACAGCTGTGTATTGCAGAACAAGTAGAAGAAAATACTGGGGTTTTTTTTACAAATAATTTAATAGTATTGACATGTTTTCTAAATATAATGTGAGCACCTGTTCACTCACTACAACATTCCCTTTAAATACCTGCTCCAGTTGTAGGTTGACCAGAAAGCACAGTGGACAAACCCCCCAAATGAGACTAAGATTTCAGGTGGGGTTGTCAAAAGTCATCTCAATTTCAGGATTTCACATGAAGTAGAGTAGACAAGATCATAAGAGTAGGGTTTATAAGAGGGGCAATCACTCTTCTTTAAGGAAGACGAAAGGTGGACACTGAGTTGCTTAAACAGATTCAGAGCAGTAATTCTCAACCGTGTGCCTTAACACTCAGAAAGAAATCCCTGACAGCCATCGCCGAATATGCCGCATCTGTCATGTACTCCAATGGCAATTTTTGTCAGATGGAATATCAAACCCAGTGGCAGGTTGCAGGATGGAGTCTGGTTCTGAAAAGGTGCATCAGGTCCCAGAAGAGACACAGGCACAAACGTAAATGTATGCCATGAACAGCTTATGTGTTTGCTACATCAGGCAAGACATGACATGTTTCTCGTGAGGATTTAGAAGTGTAGAGTCAGAACAGGAAACAGAAAGGTAGTACAGAAGGGCAACAAACCCAACTGTGTGGTAACCACGGTTGTTTTCACAGAACCATGAGGCACTGTGTACTCAAGAGACACGTGTAACAAGTACTGTGGACTTAGTACCAGACACCTATATCTGGGGTACTTTTTGTATTTGCATCAAAGCTGCCCTAGTACTTAAGAATGTGTTGAAACTCAAAAAGCTTGAGAAATTTACAGAGTGTACAAATATTGTTAGTAGGGACCATCAAGAATTGCAAGAAAGAAATTTTATAGTCACTCTATATACCCATTTTCCCCCTACATGTTAAATAAAAAGTCTTTCTATTTAATTCAACCTGACTAACTCTAAATGAACGATACATTTCTCAATAAGAATTTAATTTGAGGGTTTTTTCCCCGTTGCTTGGGGTTTCTCCCACTCCCCGTGGCATCTTTGTAATGTTCCTATCTTTTTTCCTTATAAAAAAATCAAACTGAAATTCTGACTGTAGGTTCCCAAGGCTCTGTCTTGATTAAATTCTCTGGGGTCCCCCAGTGAGCTGCAGGTGGAAAGGTGGGGCAGCTTTGAGTAAGGAGGTGGAAATTCTGCCCTATCACTGAGAGACTGTGATGTATGATTTTCACTCTTTCAGTACAGGTCAAATTGCTCCTCAGTTGGGCTTGTTTATTTTTGTTTAAGCTTGGTGTAAGTTTTAGCTCCACCCCTGTTCCCACTTCTTTGAAATCCTATCTGTGATGTTGACATATTTTGGATTAAGATTACACTAGACAGAAGAAACTGAAAAAAAAGGATAAAGTTTGTTTTTTTCTCTACCATCCTCTAATCTCTACATATACCTCTCTTCATCTGGCTTCCTACTGTTCCCAGACACTTATACCATCTCTTACTTTTCCCATACTTAGGGAAGTAGTCTCTAAAAAATAACCTGTGATTAGTTAAATACACCTCAGGGTGAATTCACTGAGTCAAATATTATGGAGTGTTTATTATATACCAGGCTTTCTTCTAGGCACAGGGAAATTACCAGCGAGCAAGATAGGGAAGCTGCCAGCTCTCAATAAGCACACGTTCTAATAGAGGAGACAGGAAAGCAGCAATTAAGTGATTAAAGAAGATTATTTCAGACAGAAATAGTAGGGAGAAGATAAAATAGGACTAAGTGCTGGGCAGGAGGTGTCTAGGTTAGATGGTGTGTTCAAAGTGTCCTCTAGAGCTAAGCCCTCTGTGAGGACGTAGACTTGGCCATAGAAGAATAGAGGAAAGCACCAGGCAGAGGGGGAGCAGTGCAAAGGCCTTGAGGTGAAAATGAACGTGGTGGGCTCAAGGAGCAGGAAGAAAGGCCAGAACAGCTGCAGCAGAGTTCAGGAAAAAAGTGGGAGGAGACAAGGCCTGAGGGCTTGGCCAGCAATAGGCCATGCAGGGCCTGGCAGGCCTGGCAAGGAGTTCTTATTTTACTCCTAGTGCAAATAGAAGCCAGTGAAAGGTTTTAGGTGCAGGAATGATGTGCTCTCATCCAGAACTGTCCAAGCAGGCTCTGGCTTCAATGTGAATATATTGAGGGAGAGCAGAAGTGGACCCAAGGATATGAATTAGAGACTTAAATTCATCTTATGTTAATGATGCCGGTTCAATTCATAGAATGATAGAGCTGAAAAATGTCTTCAATATTACATAAACATTTATACTCAGATACTTATATCACTCATTTTATAGATGAGAAAAACTGAAACCTACAAGGGGAAATGAACCAGCCAAGGGTTTCTTATCCAATTACTGAGAAATGCAGACTATATGTGCATGACGCCAGGTCACATGATTCAGTGCTCTCTCCATTAATCCCACCTGACTCCTTATAAATCCAGGGAAGTTCTGCTCAGAGGATAATTACAGTATATGTTATATTCATTCCTTGTTTCTCCTACATAGAAGCACCTATGAGCTGGGAACTAATGAACTCTTCCACCACAAAATAGGAGAATAATCTCTAACAAATAATGTATTTCCCAAGACTATATTGAGTAGGCTGATTGGGGCAACGGTTTGTACAAGATGTTCATCCAACAGAGCTTTCGAATGTCCAAAGACCTTGTTTATTTTATCCTGGTGCGTGGAGTAGGGCAGATTAAAAGAGAGAAATGCATTCGGTTTGTTACATTCATTTACACATAATGAGACGAAAGCCTATCTTTTATGAAGTCATTTTTGTAAGAAATGGAAATTAGACAATTTCAAAATGGGGGTGGTGGTGGTGAGCAGCTAGCTAAACCCAGTGTAGACCAGCCATTTAAAAAATCTATATTTTGCCTTGTTTAAGATTTTGACTTTTGTCCAGACACATTATCAGCACCCTCTTTAATCCACCATAATCTCCAAATGAGGCCTGAGGGATGCATAAATCTTTGTTCTGCTGCTAACAATCCCTCAGAAATTTTGCGGTATGTGGGCCTCTCACTGTTGTGGCCTCTCCCGCTGCGGAGCACAGGCTCTGTACACGCAGGCTCAGCAGCCAGGGCTCATGGGCCCAGCCACTCCGCGGCATGTGGGGTCTTCCCGGACCGGGGCACGAACCCGTGTCCCCTGCATTGGCAGGCAGACTCTCAACCACTGCGCCACCAGGGAAGCCCCCTCAGAAATCTTTTTGATGACAGAAATGAGTAAAGACAGACAGAACTGCACTTACGTGAATAAATAACTTTAAAAATATTTCCTTTTTCAAATAATAGGAAGTACAAGTCCTCTTCCACTTTTATTGCACAAGCAAGCATGTGCCATAAGCTAGTGAATAGACAGGGGGACTTAGGGGGTACCTGGAAAAAGGATTTGCATGTATCATGGCCTGGAGGCAAAGAACGGCACATGATGTTCAAAGAACTGAAGGAAGTGATGGGATTGGAGGCTACAAAAAGAAGCAGGGCGTCTGCTGTAAAGGCCATGGAAGCTTTATTAAAAGAGCTGGACTTATTGTCCTGCAATAGGAAACCACTGGTGAGTTCTAAGCAGGGGAATGACATGATTTACTTTTGGGAGTGCTCTCTCATTGCACTGTGGAAAATGATTTAGGGAGTCAGGGCGACTCTAAACGAAGGAGGTCAGTTAGGAACTCCCTGCAGTATTTCAGGTTCTTAATGCAGCATGAAAAAAATGTCAGCCCAGGCCGTCGCTGGTAGGTGAATTGTTCCAAGGTGAATCAACAGAATTACAGGTCATGATACTATCTCACCACCATGAAGCACCTCATCACATCAACTCTCCAGGAGCAGTGATGCCAGAAAAAAGAATCTTATATTCTTTAGGTCTTATTTTGTTTATGGTTACTACTCTGTAACTTTTACAATGACTCCCACCCAATCCACACCTCCACAGTGGAAAAGGAAATTAAACTCTTAGAGATTAAGATCAAAGAATGAATTCTCCAAGAGATAGGAGAGGAAAGAGACATGAATGTCATAAACTATTGTGCAGAGAAAAAAATTACTCAATGATGCTTTGAAGTTATAGGAGAGAAAGTGTCATATCTGCTCAATGTATGTGCTAGGTTGACATTCAGAGATTTTCTGTGCAAGATAATCTGGCAGCACAGCTCCTGTCCAGAATAATTGTACTTTTGATCTCATCAATTTTCAATGAGGTCAACACTGCAAGGATATTGGAAATCTTTAGATGGTCAGTTGTCTTTTATTGCTGAAAAGAAAGACTGCTGTGTATGGTAGATAGTGACATTTCTAAAGGAATGGTACAATTTGTTCTTGTTGTTTGTTTGCTTGTTTGTTTAAATAAGATTTATTTCTTGTATTTGTTTCCTAACATATCTCTTTGTTTTATTCTCAATATCGACTGTACACACAAAGTAGGATTAAATAAAATCATCAGCTATCTTGAATTTCCTCTCTAGAGCTCCATGTTTAGTAGAAACAAGCAAATAATGAGAAAGCAAGTTCCTATAAGGTACTTAGTTTAAAAAAAAAGAATCAAAAGCATTTTCAAAATGAACACTTTAAAGCATTAAATGCCCTAATAAAGAATAAATTAAATTTCTTATGTCACATTACTAAGCTAGAATAGTGCAGGGGTGTATTTTTTATTTTTTTCAAAGAGGAAGTTTAAAAAAAGTAAGGTTTCTGTGTTGCTGCAATGAAATAAGGGCTTCAGCCAATGAGACTACAAGTTTAATTAAGCACGCTAGCATATTAATTTTTAACACGTGTGGCAGACTCAGTTCCAGAACGGAAGAACTTTATTTGCATTACCCTGGGTAACTTTCCCAGCCACTCTCTGAGGAAGTGCTATTCTGAAATAACCTCAGGTCACCATCCAGAGCACAGGGGCCTTGCGAGAGGAAGTAATATAAGGTTACACAGCTAACTGGCAGAGCCAATTACCTCATTCTTGTTTATAACTTCAATGCTCTTGTTCTTAACACAACTGCACATATGTTTGAATAATCTGTGAATATACTTGAAATGAAAGGAAGTACAAGGTAGCAGTTTTGTACAGACTCAAGAGGCTACTGTCACGCTTACAGCCCAGTGTCAACACTGACCAGCTGTGGGAGTCTCCTTAGCTCTCCGCACGTCAGCTTTATTATTGGTTAAAATAAGAATCATAAGGCATTGTGAGGATCAAGTGTGTTAATACATATAAAACACTTAGAATAGCAGTCAGAAAATGCTGGATATTATTAATGTGTCATAAAGTAAATATTGGAATGATACTGTTTATTTACTTAGCCATCTAGTTATTATTTCTACATTTCCCAGCAACTGCCTGTAAATGTGATAGAAAGCACACAGGGTCCAGGGTCCAGACTGGTTTTAAGCTCCAGGTCTGCTGCTCTACAGTAGGGTGACAGAGGACAAAATGCTTGACTTCTCAGACTGCCAACTGGTTCATCTCCAAAATAAAAGGTTCGGCTTAAATTATCTCTAAAGGTTTCATTAGCTCTGTATTTAATGATCCGTCCATGGTAAAGTCATTAGACATTACAAAGTAGGCTAGAGAAATCTGCCCTGAGGAAAAAAATAATTAAGAAGAAAAGAGAAATGCAAGGTGACCCATGTTCATTTCCATAGAAACAAGAAGCTTTTTATCTTCTTTTAAATCTGGACCCAGTAGCTTTTTCTTCTCTTTGAGTAATTTCCAGAGAGAATTTTTCTCAAATGGAAAAAGATCAAAACTTTGCCCCATTTTACCTACATGTAAATCATTTCTCAGTAGCCCAGCTGAATTCATTTATTTCTTAGATAGTAAAATTCATGTTTTCTTCAGATCGCTATTTCATGAAATCTGAAGAATGAATCACGGAGGATTCATCTTCTCCACTGTACTGGTTTACTTACCACGTAATAGGATAAATGCATTTAATTTCTCCTCAACTCATACAAAATCTTCACACAAATATATAAGTAATGTGTGGAAGCAGAGTTGATATCTACATTAAATGTGAAGCATATAACAATGACCTTTTTATTTCTTTGTAACTTGTATCAGTGACCCTATCCCAAAAATTTCCATTAAAAGCAATATTACTGTTTTAAATGAGTCTTTCACAACGCGAGCACAATGACCACTCAGGGCAAGTATTCCATATTAAAGATTTAAGTTTAATGCTGGTCTACACAAAGGAAGCGGCCATCGCTCACACAGGGGCATTTGAGGAATAGAGAAAGCTTCCTTCAGGAGAGGGATTGAAAGTCTGCCATTATAGCTTTTGCTTTGGGCTAAGAAACTCCCGAAAAGACTAGTTTACGACCACATGCTTTATAAGGAATGTGACACCTGAGCCATTAGCATCTCTGAGTGGAACAGTCGATCAGACTAACAAACTAGAGGCAATCCTGTGTAGAGCTCAAAACATCCTCAAGAAGGCGAAAGTTAGGGAAGATCAAAGGAGTGGGTATGGCAGGCAGGAGTGTGGTGAATCTGTGGGGTACCCAAGGACATGACACACAGGTGGGAATAGGCAAGAAGAGCAGAGTCATTCATTCATTCCAGAAATATTCCAGAAATATTCAGCGAACATATGTTCTATGACAGCCAGCTATTGAGGATAGAGTAGTGAACAGCTATAGTTGTTATCCTCAAAGAGCCTAAGGCTCTGGGGTACAGTGGGAGGTGGTGGAAGATAAGTAAGCAGGCAGGCATATATATATATATATATATATATATATATATATATATATATATATATATATATATATATATATATATATATATATAAATGATACTGGTTAACCCAAGATGTTAAGGTAGCACTGAGATGGAATCACTAACCTAGCAGGGACTAAGAAGGCTTCCCAAAGAAGGTAGCATCTAAGGTGAGACCTGAAACATGAGTAACAATTATCCAAGTGAGGATGGGGGATTTGGTTGGTGAACATGGGGGGCATGGTCTTCCAGGCAGAGGGAACAGCATGTGCAAAGGCCAAGAAAGAAGAGTAAGCATACTGTGCTCCTGGGACTTTGATAATGATTGGAATATACAGTGGGGGCAAGAAAGGGTGATGCAGAGATGGGTACAGGTAAGGAGTATGGAGATTTGTTTGTTCAGAAGCTCTCTTTGACTGCAATGTGAAAAATAAACTTTAGGTATGCCTTGGGGATGGAGAGGGACACTAGAGAAGGGCCATGGGATCTTTTTTTTTTTGCCTTCCTCACAGCATTATCTAATCCAAGACTTACCTAACTGATTGAATGAGCATCCAAAAAACGATTTTTCAGATTTTATAGAATACACACTGTTCTTTTTTTTTTTTTAACCAGGATTTGGCAGCTAAGCTTTTTTTTTTTTAAGATTTGATTTTATTTATTTTTGGCTGCATTGGGTCTTCATTGCTGAGTGCCTAGGAAGGCAAATTGTTAGTCTATGTGTAGAAAGCAAGGTAAGGACAAATAAATGGAAGATAAGGTGTCTTCCTTGGAAGAGTTTATAACTTTGTACAGAAACAAAAGCCTTTTAGATGACAAGAAAATGACAAGCTGCATGGAGCATTAGAACTCAGGAGACACTGCTGAAGAATCGTAACTGCTGAGGGCTGCAAAATTATATACATATAGCATGAACTCAACCACGTAAAACTAATTATGCACATATAAATATTCAAAGGAAATTATCAACATTTTAACACTGGCTCTTATTCAGTATAAAATTATAGGTCATGTCTGCCTCTTTGGTTAATCAGGCTATTTTATATTACCTTTTTAAAAAGCCTATTGACTCATCAACAAAAATAATAAAAATAAGTGTGTTAAGAGAACTGAATAAAGGCTAGATAGGAGTGAGAGGGATAAATTAGGTAAGACTTTGAATCAAATTTCACTCAAACAGGAAGCTGGGAGAGGAGGGAAGGCCAAGAATCAAGACTCCCTTAGTCCCAGGCTCAAGTTCTAAGCAGTCTGCATTGTGGCTTCCAAGTAAACTTGAGTTTCAGTGGTTCATTCTTCCTCATGAAGGACCTTGGTTTTGCCCATCGAGACATAATGAACGATAGTATTCGACTTAGAGTAACAGCAGATTCCCAGCTTCTAAGGGTAGGGTAAAACACTAACACACACTCAACTCTCCAGCTGATCTGACCTTGCCCTTGGCTAAGTGTTTTCTTCTCAGAAAAAAAAGATCATGGAGACCTTTGTAGCTCAATGTCATTTTCCTTGTTCTGAACTTGAGTTCTGAAAAGGTCCTCATGAGGTTCTTTTTAATTTTTGTCTTTATACCTTTCCTTCCCATGCGGTTTTTCTTTAATCTGAAAACAAAGGCCAAATTATTTGACCAATCAAATGAAAAATAATTTTTGAGGATTTGTGATGCATAAAACATCATGATAGGCAAAAGCTGATTTCTTTCTTTCTTTCTTAAATTATCCAGATAATTGTAATCACAGAGGTCTGGATTATGAGATTGATTAAAACTTCCAGGAGATAGGCATTAATTTAGGCGGTTTGAAAACAGTGTTGCCATTTATGAACTCCATTTTTCTAATTTCTATTTTTCTTTACTTTCCAAGATTGTATCTAATTTTCATTCAAAGGGGCCTCTTCTGATAATTAACATGTGTTGTCTTTTTCCATTGTTATTTGTTTTATCACTCCAACTAGACTTCCAATTTCAGTGAAGTTAGGAAATGAAGGTGGGACCTTTTTCCAGCTAAAGGAAACTAATTTGGGACACATATCTCAAGGAAATGTAGAGAAACTGACATACTGTAAAAGAAGAAATCAATGGCATAGCTTTTATTTGCAGTTGTGGGCGAGGTTACCTGTGTCTTAATACTTTGATAAAACGAAGGTGACACCCTTGTTTCTCTACTGAAGATGAATCAGATCTTAATATCTCATTGGCTTCTATGAACATCCTCCCTCCTCTTTCTCCATCCATCTCCTTTCTCCCCCCACTCCTGTCTCTCTCTTTCTCCTGGCTCTCTTTCTTTTTTTCACTCTTTCTCCCCTCCTCTCTGACCTTTTCCCCTCCTTTTCCTCCCCTCCCCCTCCCATCTCTGTCCTTCCTTTATTTGAAACACAACTACTGCAAAGCCACAGTGAGGGATAATTATTGAACTATGTCAGTAAAATGCCAGATAAAGAATACAGCACTTGCTTAAGTCCATTTTATCTTCACTAAATTACCTTTTCTTTTTAATATCTAAAAGGACAGACAAGCTTTGAAAATACTGTGTATGATATACATTCTAATGAGATCCATATAATTGTTCTTTACTACTACCAAGCTATTCAGCCTCAAAGATATTAAAATAACTGAAAGCCTTTCGATAAAGCCAAGAAAGTAAGAATTAAACTTTAAAAATGCCTGAATGAAAAATTAACTCAAAAGCAAAGTGCGTTGTGTTTTTTTTTTTTTGCTTGATAATTTAACCCACTGCAGAAGATTATCCAAAAATCTTCAAAGATTTAGAAAATAAACTTCCACTTTTATTTTCTGGTTGTTTGTTGCCCTTCTGGTTGTTTTTGTTTAAGGCTAATACTAAAGTTCGTTTGCAGTCACTTACAAATGCTTGTTGGATGTAGGAAAAAAGTGACTCATAAAGTTAAGCATATTAAGCAAGAGAATAAGTTCTGTCTAATGACTGTAGACTCCAGTTTCAGTAAGGCAGATAAAACTTAGAGATTAATTCATGGAACACTTACACGCATGTGTTTTTAGTTTTATACCTATGTGAGGCTTTTTCATTAATAATATTCACAAACTAAAATCTTTAATTTGATTGCATATCCCTTTTTTGGTTTGAACACATGGTAACCTGAATAAGTTAGATGGTAGAAAGTTATGGTGGGTAAAAGCATATATATGATGCATAATCCTAGAAGGTTTGACAATTGATTTACTTAGATTTTTAGGCAAGAGAGAAAAATATTAAGACAGTCTCATTATAATGAAAGTAATCATCACTGTAAATTCACTCTTCAAAATTAGGCCAATTTTAAGTGGGCCAACCCACATTCCAGCCTTTGGGAGTTTAACTGCCTTCACTACATAAACATGATTACTGCTTCTAGCCACACATAAATATCCCTCTTCACTGTGTCAGTTCTTATATCACCTAGCCCTATTTCATGGAGTTTGGAGACAAGGCTTCTAATCAAAATTGCAATCCTGTTTTAGGCTGGTTTCAATTTGCTTCTGAGTTTTCCAAAAGAGTGCCAAGTTTCAGCAGCCCGATTTCTCATAATTTGACAATCAGTATATTTTTTCTTTCAACAAATCACTACCTTTCTTTTCAAACTATAAAACATTAGTAGAGAGAATTCTTCCAAAGCTGCTCTTACAAACTGTTAAGAAATGGACTGAGATACCCTCCCCATTCTTCAGAGGAAAGACCTACAACACATACTACAGGTCCCGTGACCTGGTTGCCGGGAAGGTGATGCAAAACCACTTCGGCATCACAGGCCATGTGGCTGACAAGAGCAGCTTGGCTTTAAAGTCTGAAGAACTTGGGTTTGAATGCTGATTTGGCCACTTAAAACCAGTGTGATTTTTAAAAAGTTACTCAGGTTCTCTGAGCCTCCTTTTTCAGTTATGAAATAGGACTGTCTAGCTCATAAGCTTTATTAGGAGAAATGTTTTATGATATTGGAAGAGGGATGGCACTCTGTATGCTATTTTGTAGGAGCTCTATCAACAGTTATTATCAATTACAAAATGATGGTTGAGGGATTCAGTGATCTTAATATGAATTAAAAACAGACCATGGCCCTTGGCACCAAAAACATTCCATCAACCCTCAGCCTACACTGCAGATACAGAACGTTTCCAGGGCTCCCTAAGTAGGAGATGTTTAGCTAAAAGGAGGAACAAAAGATTCTGTCTGTTCCAATCCTGGGCGTCCGCTCGCCATATGACAGAGAGCTTGCTCCCAGTTCAATGCAGGTTCAGAAGACAAACTGTACCTGGTATTTTTAGGGGAAACCTAAAAGAGTTGGTTCAAAATTCTTTTCAATATACTCCAAGTGATCATCTGGACAGAGGATTTCTCTAATACAGAAAGCAACTTAATACCAAAGCAAATTTTCTGAGTCAACTGAGCTCATGAAGTTTACCCTCCTTCACTGCGGGGTTCCCAGGATTCACGGGGTTCAGACATTGAGTCAGGCCCATGTGTCAGCAGTGCCCTATGCTTTTATTCTAGGCACCAAACAGGTGGGGCTTCTGGATGTGACCAGCTCCATGGTGAAAAGAGGGCCTGCTGCAGCTCTGTGGCTTTCTTTGCAGCCAAGACTATGATGGAAATAAGAATCAAACTTCCTGATTCCACAATACAGAGGGCCCCCCCTGGAAGTTCCTGTAACTAAAAGCACCTGGTGAAATCATGCAGGAGCCTCACATAGCTTCCCTATTTTATTACCTGTCTTTAAACTTCATATATAAAATGGCAGCAGGCAAAAGCCAGATGAGGTGACCCTACACTCACATGGTTTCATTTTGTGTCTGCTGACGTGCTATCTGAGCACCCTACTGGATTGTTCCAAGGAATATAATTTCATCAAAATAATTGCAGTAAACTTTGATTTTAATATACTTGTTTCAGTACAAGATCTCCTGCTTGCTACAGATATTCAATGTTCTCTCCGATATTCTGTAACACGTCACACGCATCACTGATGTTTGCTCAAAGGATGCTCTAAGAACACTGTGCCTAATGCAGTGTCAATATAAATTCAGTGTAATTCATCTTCCCCATTGATCGCAGATACCTTCATTCAAATGAGTTGATTACATCAAAGTGAAGAGAAGGAAAAAAATGCCGAGTGAGAAATGCAAATACAAAAAGGGGACACACAGACGTTGCTTTCAACTTACACTCAACAAAGAACTAGTTTTTTAAAGCACCCGCTACAAATGAAGCTATTTTACAGACACAAAAACATAAAGGGCTGGTTCGTTGTCCTTAAGAACGCTCACTGTCACTTTCCCTCACTGCAACACAGGTTAATTCCCTATGATTTTGCAAGTAGTGAGAGCATTCGCTACGACTATGTCAGGCCTCCTTAGGAATAAGGTGAGAGGCTTTCTTTTTTACAGAGATTATGTAAAGAAAACAATCTAACATCTTTCATTTACATGGAGGTACTTTGTGGAAGCAGGGTTAACTTGGTAAGTGGGTGTCTGATTTGGCTAAAAAGATCAAGGCTATTTGAAGCCACTGCAATCAGGGGACACTTTTCAAATGCACATTGCTATGTCAAAGGGCTGTTAAAAACAACGATAATAACACACACACCAAAAACAACACTCCCTCAGAACTGTGGCTGGCAGCTGTCTGCACCACCCTGGAGCTGTTTACAAGGAAATACGGAGTGAGGTTCTAAAGGAATAAAATGGCACTCAGGACTGAGCTACCCAATTTGGAATAATAAAGGACTCCTGGCGTGAAAGGGCAATGAGGCCCACCATCCCTTCAATAGCAGCGTGAGCAATGATGTTTGTTATTGATCATCTAGGACGGAAAAGAAGGATGATCCCGAGGGAGACATCAGAAGCGACATGGGTACTGCCCGAAGGAACTGGGAATAGTTGCCATTGAAAACCTTTAAAACTAGAAGTGACCCGGTGAGATACATGTGCTACAAGTGCCCTCTGGTAGCAATATGATGGATGGTCTGAAATGCCTGTGTGTGTATGTCAGGATTTTAGGACAATATTGACAGGGGGTGGTAGATAAGTTAATTCCAGGAGAAATCCAGGTGAGAGATAATGAATCCCTAAATGGAGCAAGTGACAACAGAGAGAAGAGAGAATGAGCTAATAAAGAGATATTTAAGAAGCACAATGGATAGAACTTGGTGCCTGACTGAATGTGAGAAATAAAGGAAAGGTGGGGAGAAGCAGGTGGTGATTCCAAAGTACTGGCTTAGGAGCCCTGTAGACAACAGTGGCACTTCCAGAGCTGCAGACCACATTTGTGTGGGATGAGTGGAACAGGGATTGAGCTCTATATACTGAGTTTTAAGTACCCGAAAAACATCAAGGTGGAGATACTTAGAAACGAGTGAAATTATGAGTAGCGTGTTTAAGAGAGGGTAGAGATGAACACTTCAAAGGTATTACACAGCTAACAGACTGCAGGAAGACTGGAAGTTATGGTGAGATTCCATAGGCTGAGAAAAATAAGGTCAGGAAAATTCATAAAAAGGCAAAATAATGCAGAAAACTGGCAACACTTCTTGTAGAGTCTATACTGATGAAACATTTCACCATCCCTGATGGGAAAATATATATTAAACAAATGAGGAATTATAATGGATGGCAACACATTTGCTGACACTTATTTAATTATCTCAAAATAAATTTTTATAGTACATGGGTTTACAATACGCTCATATGTCCCAATTCATTGAAATGAAAGTCGTTCAGATCCAAAGAACAGTCTTCAGTTGGAATATTTTTTCAGAGCCTTAATAGGAAGTTCTCACCAGTCAAGTGAAGTTGCATCCTGTTCAACCTTTTGGGATGAAGGATTTGCCTTTTAATGAGAAATTTGCATTTCATTATTACGATGTACCCTCTGTCCTTGACTTGGTTATTATCCACAAAAGCAGGGACTTCTCTGGATCATATGCTTAGCATACAGTAATGACAAATTCTAAAAATTTAACTCAGATATTCTTTAAAAAGCAGAGTTAAAAGAAAACGGCTATGAAAAACACCAGACTCTCCTCTGCTGTGTGCAACACAAAGAAAATCCTTAGAGGTGACCTCACAAATTTCCTGTTTCACAGGCAGGCATCTGTGAAGACTGAACAAGTCAGGAAAAGAGTTCTGTTAGGTCAGGTCATTGAATATGCTAAGAAGTATTGTAAAGAAGTATTTGATCACTCAGGGCCACATGAGTCAGCAGTATACTTTATGCAAGGAAATAGCTGTGTGTGTGTGTGTGTGTGTGTGTGTGTGTGTGTGTGTGTGTGTGTGTGTGTGTGTGTGTGTGTGTGTGTGTGTGTGTGTGTGTGTGTGTGTGTGTGTGTGTGTGTGTGTGGCAGGGAGGATCCAAAATTCTAATTTAATTTGCCACAGCAAACCTTCAATAGACAGATATTAGATTAAATAATAAAGAAATAAGAAAAATGAGCTCCTATTTATGAAGCAATAGAATATTTGCATTAAGAATAATTTTAGCAACTTACTAATTATCTGGTTATAATTAAATAATAAAATGGACAGATTTTCAAGTTGGATCAAGTTATAATTAAATAATAAAATGGACAGATTTTCAAGTTGGATCAATATGACCATTAAAGCCACAATATTTCTGAGGAAAAGTCAGAACTGTCTGAGATAACTTATCTGCAAGAGAATTTTTTTTTTATCCGTGGTAAATAGAAAGTTAGAACTGATATAAAACATTTCAAGAAATTTAAATTGGAAGAAAGCTCTTTCCTCTGAAGTCTTGTGATATTTTCTGGATTTCTCCTATGGCATTTATAATTATCATATGGTATTTTCAGTATGTCTGTTCTCCCCTTTTTTTACTGGAAATTCCCCGGAGGCAGAATAAATGTTTTTGTTTTGTATAACTGCCTACAATAGAGTAGCTCCTCAAAACTCAGTTATTGATCCAAGAGTGATATGTGCCTTTTCCGCTAAAAACTCTCCTTTTTGAACTGTGTGGAGCCTTGTAATACTAGATCACAATAGAGGAGAAGGGCAGGACATTACATGTGCAGGCAGATGGATGGGATCCAGGTAATTCGTGGCTTTCTCTTTATGTCAGAATGGTAGCTGGACCAGTACCAACAACATTCACATGGTTTCTGCCTTCTCTCAAATATCTTTTCCATTGATTTCCACAGCCTTGCTTTGACCTCTTCTTTGGGCCTGAAACTCTTACCACGAGGTGCTATTGTTGTGTGTTACACAACAAAGGGGGTGGGGGCAACATTCCCCAGAAAATCACCCTTAGAATATTAATTCCGGATGGGAATGGTTACCTTGGATACTGCTTCTTTCTCAGGTCAACCCAGAACAACAATCTGTTACCTTGGAAGGCACAGAGCAAGGGCCTGAAGAGCGACCAATTAGACAAACAGGTTTTAATGAGTCCAACAGCTGGTACCGCTTGAGGAATTGTGGGCCCTGAGGGACACTGCAGGAAACCCTGGGCTACCGGATGTTGGAGAAAAGAGGCAGCTTGAGCATACTTGTACCCTTTTGACTAAAATTAGCTGTGGGATTTCTTTAGTGTGACAGATGCAGTAGTCATTTGTATTTTATAAAAATACAAAAGCAAAGAAACCTCACAGGTGCACAGGCCCTAAAATGGTAGGTTTTAAGCAAACAGATTTAGACCTGAATGATGGCGCATTTGGATAAGAAGAGCTGTCTACGGGAAGTCATGATTAGGTGACTGGGTACAGTTGCCAAGGTAGATCCTGAGAGGTGGGGCTTCTGGGTACGAGTCTCCCCAAAAGGGACTAGAATCAAGGTACAGATGTAAAGATGAGGGGTTAACTGTACTGCATTCTCTTACTTTCCTCAGAAAAACAGTGAAGATTACTTTGAGAGTTTTGGGTAACATCTTACAGAACAAAGCTGAGGGTGGGAAGGCATTCAAAAATGTTTATATTCTCTGGTTTCAGAGAACTGTAGTACCATTACTATTCGAATGGAGGTTTGAAATATTAACACACACTTGAAAAGTGTAGCAGGGAGAGTGTTGGGGCGGGAGAAGACGTGTCTTCTGGCTAATTGTTCTCCACTCCTTTGCTGCTCTTTCCCTTCTGAGTCTTGGCATCCTGTGCGCTTTTTCAGCCCGTCTGTCTCTCAAGACCTAATTACTGCAGGCACCACCTCTTATCAGAATAAACTCCCTTTGTAATCACTGAAAATGTTGCTTTTCACTCAATCTTCTCACTCCCAAAACAATGATTAGAAGATAAAATGTCTTGAAGAATTGAGTAATAATAAAATGCTGGTTAAAGATATCGGGGCAAAAAAAAAAAAAAAAAGATATAGGGGCAGTGAGCTGAGTTATCAGGCACAGTGAAGTACCTCCCTTTCCAGAATGGCTGTTGCACACATTCTGCATTTACCATCCCCCAAAAGAAGAAGACACATTTCTCAAAGAATGGAACCCCTTTGTCATAATGCTCTACTGTTCTTGTATAATGAAATGTATATCAAATGCAAAATTAACTGCTTTTTCCTTACTTTTCTTCTTTAAATAATCTTTTTTTTGTTATCATCTGTGTGGTAGATAAATAATGACCTCTTCATTTTTCAGAGAAATATGTGATATTTGAAATATGCTTTTTCCTAATATATATAACATTCTGTTGAAACACTTACTTAGAAGATGGCAACATCTGAATCCACTCAGGTGGATTCAACAACTCAAACTCTGTAATAACAAAGTATGAAGATGAGTTGGGTCACTGTGAATTAGGAAAATCAATCCTTCAGAAGATTCTAATATTTCACTCGACTGCAGTGACTTCCAAAATGTTTCCCTGGACCCAGAAGCATCAACATCACCTGGGAATTTGGTAGAAATGCAAATTCTCTAAATTCTGATTCTCTGAATCAAAACCTCAGAGAGTAGGGCCCAGTCATGTTTTGTTTTGTTTTAATTTTTATTGGAGTATAGTTGATTTACAATGTTGTGTCAGTTTCCGCTGTACAGCAAAGTGAATCAGTTTTACATATACATATATCCACTCTTTTAGATTTTCTTCCCATATAGATAATTTTTTTTTCAGTCATGTTTGCTTTAACAAGCCCTTAGGTGGGTCTAATGCACACTTGAGTTTGAGAACCACTGCCCTGGAAGAATTTCTTTCTCCTGCGCTTGCAGGGTTAGCCTGATGGTGATGAGTCAAACTTCATACGAGAAACACGGTAAGAAGTTTTCTTTTTTGGCTCCTAAGACATCAAGAATGTGTATGTTAGCAGAGAGATGGTTAAAAGAAGGGAACCAAGAGGGATACTATTTAAGGAGAGAGGTTATGCTAACAAGACAGACTGAGGCTCATGAGCAGTGAGGAGAAAAGGTAAAAGCACTAAAGTGACAAAGTACGAAAGTACTTAGTGATGGCATGTTATACGGAAGAAACACAGAGGTATAGGGACTTCCCTGGCAGTCAAGTGGTTAAAGACTTCACCTTCTAATGCAGGGGGTGTGGGTTCGATCCCTGGTCAGGGAGCTAAGATCCCACACGCCTCACGGCCAAAAGATCAAAACATAAAACAGAGGCAATATTGTAACAAATTCAATAAAGACTTTAAAGATGGTCCACATTAAAAAAAAAAAATCTTTAAAATAAAAAAAAAACCCACAGAGGTACACAAACTCTAGAAGTCAAGGGTCCTTTTCTCATAAAGGAAGTATACACAGATCTGTGTCTTTTTCTTCTCTTCTTTTTAAAATATCTCCTTCGGATTAAGCTTGGGCTTAATCAGACATGCACTGTGAACTTCAGAAAGGATTTCAAGGATTTAAAGAAAAAGTTGACATAATCTATGCCGTGCAACTCCATAACAGAAAAAGAAAGCTCAGAAGTTGGAAAAGTCTTTAAAAATACCAGTTAGGCTATGCAAACAGAAGTAACTGCACTGAGGAAGGAAAAGGGAAGAAACCTACAAAAAACGAGGCGGCACAGAATGCTCTCCAATGATTTTAACTTTTAAACAAAGAAGTCCAAATAATCAAAAGAAGGAGACAATTTAAAAGAACATCATGAATCTATAAGAATAGTTTTCAAAAGGCTAAATTTAAATTAAGCCACCAAAGGCTAAAGGTAAGAAAAGAGTTCTTTTTGTTTGTGGTTGTTAATGTTTGACTTGTTTTGTTTTTCTTTGTTTGGAGGAAGAAGATCAGAGAAGAAATAGGCTCACTGCTTTGGGCTAGTAATGTAACTCTTGGTGGCTAACCAAAAAGAAAAAAAAGTGAAGAATAAAACTAGTACTTAGGTTCTGTCTTCTCTTTCCATGAGAATGAAGGGGTAGGAAGAATATAGGGAAGAAGGAATTGAAGCTGAGTAAGGGATAGAAGCTGATGAAAACATTGTTGAATGGTGGTTTTAAGGGATCTGTTTCCTGAGCTGGGTTAATTACCACCCAAGAGAACAGGAGCTGCCAACAGTGTTGTTGATGCAGCCACAGGAACGATGTGAGATCAGAAGCCGGGAAATGGGCAAATGTATTTTGGGCTTTCTCACCTGCCTCTATAAGGATTGATGTTGATTTGAAGCCTAATATTTCAGGTAGTAGTAGGTGAACAATTAAGATAAGAGGTAGGGTTAATAAAATGCTGATTCGAGTTTTTGTTTTTGTTTTTTAAAGCAAAAACAGTCACAGGCAGATATGTAAGAATTACAGAGGACCTCGTGCACTGGTCTCTACCAAAGCAGCATCTGAAAACCTCTCTTTTGGGCAATGACAGGATTCTCACTTATTCTTCTGGTAAATATGAATGTTAATGACAGGACCACTTTGGAGAACTCTTGGCATCATCAGTTAAAGTTGGAGATGCAGAGACTCCATGACTCTGGGATTCCTCTCTCCGCTAGGTAGCCTGGACCAACTTCGCACACAAGTACCAGGAGACATGTACACAAATGTTCATGGTGGTATTGTCCATAATGGCTCCAAAGAGCAAACAACACAAACAATAACATTAGAATAACTTGTGAAATTAGTGGCCAATGAAATACTACAACAGCAGTGAAAAGAAACCAATTACAGCTAAACAAATAAACATGGATAAATCACACAAATATAAAGTTGAGTAAAATTAGCAAGGAACACATACCATAAAATTCCATTTATATAATGCTCAAAAGGGGTGAAAGAGAATCATATTATTTAAGAATGTATACTTAAATGAAAAAACTATAAAGGAAAACAAGGAAAGAGATTATCATAAAAGTCATACTTCTAGTGGTTACTACCACTCGAGGGAAGGAAAGGGAGTGATGGGGGAAAGCTCCACAGGAAGGCTGACTACTGGCAGTGATTTATGTCTTAAATCTGCTTATGTTTACATGCTGTTTGCTTCATAATTACCCTTTAAACTATATACGTCTCTACATATTCTTCCTTGTGTATGATATATTGCACAACTAAAATGCTAGAGAAAATGTTTCTTGTGATGTTATTGTAAAAAAGATGAAGAAAAATATTTGTGGTGATGATATTTAATTAGATGAATCTGTTTTACTGGGCAGGATGCTGATTTAATCACTGATATCGCTCTAGACTTGAGAGCGTTTTTCAGAGGTGCACTGAAGAGTTCTGTCTTCAACCTTGTTCAATACTTCAGTGAACACTGTTTATCAGGGACTCAAATGAAAATATAAGACATGCATATCAGACTTGAAGCTTACATAGGGTGGGTAATGGACCTGGCCAGTGTTTCTCAAACTTTTGTGTGCACAGGAATCTCCTGGGGATCTTGCAGAAATGCAGGTCCTGATTAAGCAAGTCTGACATGGAGTCTGAGGTTCTGCCTTTCTAACGTGCTCCACGGGGTGACGATGCTGTGGGTCAGCGGGTGTCACTTTGAGTAGCAAGAGAATAAGGCAATTTTTAAGATCCTTCCCAATCCTGAAATTTAATGATGGTGCGATTCTAATTCTTAATTTAGGTGCACGCACAAGTCAATCTCGTACTGCTGAGACCATGCCACTCACGGGATAATCAGGGTGGCTTACCAAGCCAATCAGTCTGATTGCCCTCTTTTCCCAACACCCTTTCTCACGTTTTTACGTAAATCCTACATCTTTATTTACAATGGTTCTGTTTTCATCCATTCTGAAATGCAGCCATGAATCCCTGGGAAGATTCATCCTAACTCTTTCCTTATAGCGCATGTAGCAGCCACCATGGCCCGGAGGCAATTCCCTCCTTCCCTCAGTGGCACCTCTACTGGGAGTACGTCAGGTGTCTCAGGGGAGTCAGAAAGGAAGGAAGAATGATCAAGCATGTCTTGCTTTCTAACTTTCATAATGAGTGAGTTATAAGGATTAGTTATAAACCTGAGGGTCAATAGGCTCTACATTATGAACAATAAATGTCTCACAGCGTGGAAACTTTATAACATGGAAAAGAGTGGGTTTAAAGTAAGGAAGAAAAAAATAAAACCTATTTATTAAGTTTGTACTGTATGCCAGATACATTGTTAGGTGCTTTCCTACGTTTTAATTCTCTCCACAACTCTGTGAAATGAGTATTCTTATTATTCACATTTTATAGAGAAAAGCCAAGTGGCTGCCCAAAGCAACACATCTCATGATAGATGGAGTAAAAATGAGAATTGTCTAACTTCCAAGGTAGTGGCCCTTTTTGACCCACCACCCTGCCTCACTGCAGCTTCTAAAAAGGGGCAAAATGTCATTCTGGTGAAGCATAAATGAGAGGTACCATGCACTTTAGGTTATTCAGAAACATCTTGAAAATTGCATCTTTGATATATATATATAAAACCCATGGTGATGATCATGGCAGGTGTCCCTTCTGAATATCATGTTTTAACTAAATCCAAATATCAATTCATTATGTGTCAATTACCAGTTTTGTTTTTTTTTTTTTAATTATCACAGTGAGATGAGCTTTGTTTAAAAACTGGTTCCTAGGGAATTTCCTGGCAGTCCAGTGTTTAGGGCTCCACACTTCCACTGCAGGGGTCACGGGTTTGATCCCTGGTCAGGGAACTAAGATCCTAAAAGCCGTGCTGTGCAGCCAAAAAGAAACCAAAAAAACAAAAACAAAAAGCAAAAAAAATTGGTTCCTAGGGAAACCAGCAGTGACAAGTTCAATTTAGTGAGTAAACTGATTCATACCACAGAGCAGAGAGGAAGCAGGTCTCTATCCAGTTGAGAATCTAATTGGACTCTCAATTTTCATAATAGAATATCAACTCTGCTACTACCTCCTCTGGTTTCCAAAAGTATTCACTCTCCCATACTTAGGAATATAGGACATTGGTTCTAAAGTCCCCTGTCAAAGCATGCAACTTCAAACACTCTGAAATCCAACTCTTACCAAATGTTTAGCTAAATAAAGTAACACTTGGTAAAGATTGCCTAGAAGACATGTTGCCCACCAACTCTGTTGAACTTATTAAAAATCTCTCCTTGGTACCAGTAAGAATATGGGAGGTCTATACATCTAGCCCTTGCAGAGTTTCCATCATTAAAATGTTTTAATACTATGCTTTCAATTTTTATCACAGGTTACTGAAAGCCACAACTACATACAATTTCCTTCTGTGCTTGCCAAAAATGTCACTGGGGTTATTGTCCAGGATATCAGTTCTTTAAGATTCAGTGATGGGAAAAGTGATAGAATTATATTCTTCCTGTTGAGAGGGTCATGCTGTTTTTAGTTGTATCTCCTAGCATCCAGAAAACTGATCTAAATTTGAAGTTGAAACTAAGTAACCATTTGACCACAGATGCTAGCAAATGTGTAGTATCAATAACATTTAAATTTTCTTCTTTCTTCTGTTTTCATTATGTTTTCAAAGGCCATCTGAAATTATTTGTGAATACTTATGACTAGTAAAAAATTTCAAAGTGTTTAGATTGCTGCAAGAAAGGGCAATACACTGTAAAATTCCTTTTGATTGGTATAGCTTAAGACATACCCAGAGGGCTTCCCTGGTGGCGCAGTGGTTGGGAATCTGCCTGCTAATGCAGGGGACACGGGCTCGAGCCCTGGTCTGGGAGGATCCCACATGCCGCGGAGCAACTGGGCCCGTGAGCCAGAACTACTGAGCCTGTGCGTCTGGAGCCTGTGCTCCGCAACAAGAGAGGCCGCGATAGCGAGAGGCCCGCGCACCGCGATGAAGAGTGGCCCCCGCTTGCTACAACTGGAGAAAGTCCTCACACAGAAACGAAGACGCAACACAGCAAAAATAAATAAATAAATTAAAAAAAAAAAAAAAGACATACCCAGAAACATACTGACACATTGATTAGAATCTTGGTGCTCAAGGTCATAGCTGTGGGAACCAAGCAGACTGGTCTTCTCTTAAAGTCACAATTTATGTATGGCAGGGACATTAACCAATGATATGTTGCTAGGTATAAACACTTTCTTCTCTTCTAATTGATTAACTCCAAGAAAAGAGGGAAAAAAACCTCACTCCTCACTCTTTCTTTAATGTTTTTGCGTATTAACTCCACCCATGTTGAGCAATTTTTAACTCTAATTTAGGGGCTTCCTACCTGGGAGTAGAGTAAGAATGGCTCCAGATAGCTTCCTATCAGGCAATGTGCAGAAAGGCAAACACCTGAACCTGGACTCAGAAGACTTACATTTGAGTTCACTCTTTCCTAGCTCTGTGTCCTTGGAGAAATCACTTCCTTCCAGGAATCTTAGTTATTTGAATTTTAAATGAGGATGCTAATGCAAATACAATTCAATACAATAGAAATACAAGCTCCAACCTATGTCCAGGCTAGAGGACCCCCTGCTCCCTATAAAACATGTCCTTCATAGGGACGGAAAAGTGTGATAGAAATATCAGCTCCGCATTCTGGACAGAGAAATGGAAACTGACTAGAATGAGGACAAGGGCCCTTTTCAACCAAGTCACTGACCAAATCTTCTTTTTCTGGATGCTGCTTGCTGGAAGCTCTTTCAGGCAACTTCCCAGGCCATTGCACTGCAGTTTCTTCTTTCTTAGTTTTCTACCCTGCGGTTCTATTCTGCAGTTTCTAGGTCTTGCCTTAGTCAAAACACAGGCAGACATCTGATGCTGTGGAAACTTAATACACATTACATCAATAAAATGATTAATCAGAAAAAACTGCCAACAAAATCCAGCACCATAAACAGTTGCCTGTATTTTCTCATTTGCTTAATTTTTACCCAAGGAATAGTGGCCAAAAAGAAAGCCTGCCAAATTGCTGCCTACACTGATTTCTGATGAATATCAGTAGTCTTGGGTCTAGTTCCTCAGCTAAGGTATCAAATATATTTGTTGGGTTTCTACTGTGTCCCAAACTGAGGGACGGACAGTATTAGTGACTTAGCTGAAAATATGAGGGAACAAATATTAGAGTTGGGACAAATCAGAGAAACACAAGTACAATCTTAAAAAGGACTGAAGGTATAAGCAAACCCACATTTTAAAAAATATTCACTGCTAGGGAGGCATGAACAGCAGATAAATATGCACAAGCACTATTTGTCTTTAAATTTTCTTTCATTTCAATAAATTTCTATGTCAATCCCAAGCCTTCCCAGAGTGGTTTTCCAACAATTACAATTTCCTGATCCAAACTGTTCTTTTAGTATCTATAACAATATTAGTAATGTCCAGAAGCCAATCTGAGGCATACACCTCACAGAATCCATTCCCTATCAAAGTATTTAATTATTCTTTTCACGCTAAGAGGCAGCATTTTCTGACGCCCAAAATCAAAAGACTCTGACGTGACGTGTCTAGATTTTATTTCCTTACTTTTTTCATCTTAGTCTCAAAGTTTTGCCTCAAGCATACTTGCACTTTCTGTACACTTCTTCACCCTTAGTTTAAGTCATTAGAGTGATAGCAAATTGCAGGCTTCCTATAAAGCATGCTTTATAATGGCATGGCGCAGCTATGATCTCAAGCTCAAAACGTTATCACTCCTTAAATTCAAAGGTGTCCAATGCTTGCTGTTCTCACTATGCATGTCTCTAAGAAATGTCACCAGAAATAGTTGCCAAGCTCATAACAATATTCAAAAATAAAAAACGTGCTTCCAGATGATGCCAAGTATTTATGAAAGTGAGGCTGTCTGCCTCCTTGAGGGCATAAAGCTTATCAGATGCACTGTAGCAGTTACATGAAACTTGTGGATCTAAGGATGAGATGCTATTTAACCCAGAGGCAGAAGCAGAGAGTTTGCAGGCTTAGACCCCTGATCCAAAATCTAAAGTAAAATTGTCTTCAATATGTGAGAATTAGAATGCAAAAACTCAGGGGTTTGAGGGGAAGGAGAGGGGAAAGGAATAAGATGGGGAACCTCACTTTTCTCAGTTGAAACTGATTGCAAGGCCCAGTATAAGTCAATGTTTTGAGGCCTTTCCCAAGGAGAGTTTAATGTTGCTATTTTATGTATTTTCATTAATATTTTAATTTTTGTACTTGCATCCCGAGGCATTTTCATGAAGGGAGCAATTTTGGGTATGCAAGAAGAAAAATATGACATTTCATTTTCCCTGCTGCGGGAAAGTTTTAATACACCACAAAGATATTCTCATGTCATCAGGGACTAGACCCTTCTCACCTATCCTTTCAGTGTCCACAAATGGTCTCTAAATTGAACCAAGTTTGTAATACAAACCTGCAATACATCTGTCTAATTCTCTTTGTAGATTTGAGTCTTCCTAGTGTAAGTGCAGCTCTAGATGCTGCATTCTGAAGACTGAAAGAAAACACAGACTTACAAACCAGATTTGCAGTGGGGGTGTCTGACACTCAGCACAAGAAACTATTGTTAATCATTTTGAAAAAATAGCTTTAAAAGAAAATCTAAACTAGGGGTTAGCAAACTACAGCCCACCAACCAAATCCAGCCCTTGCCAGTTTTTATAAGAAAAGTTTAAGTGGTACATAGTCATCCTCATTTCTTTATGCATTTTCTGGAATTTTACAGAAAAGCTTGCTGACACCTGGTCTAGAGCACGCAAAACAGATAGCTGTACGTTCCAATTTTATTTATTCCCATGTTTCGTTGTGCTTAGAATCCCTTTTTTATTGAAATGAGTGACATGCATTTTGAAAATGAAGGAACAGAGGAATTTTTAGGTTTAAATTTCCAAATATTTTTGACATGCATTCCAAATGACAAAATCTTGTCAAACAGCATCTTACGAACTGAAATACTATTGGATTTTAATACAACGCCACCATAAGATTTGGAGGCTGCAATTCTAAGCAATGCAAACAGAATTTATATGTTGATATTTCCACACCAAACCTTCAAAAGACTATGCAATTCCACACATTACAGAATATGCTTCATTCCTTATTAAAATTATATCTGCTACCTATTTCTCCTGACCTCTTCCCACAGCCTTTCCATCTCTGCCACGATGGTTTACTATATGTTGTCAACTCTGCATATCATTCCTACATCAATCATAGGAGAAGAGGAAGATCCTAAAGATTTCACCCCTCTGGCTCCAGTCAGCCCTGCAACCAAATCATCCGGGGAAGACAGCTGCAGGTTGTATTTCTAAAAATACATTTTTGAGGATGATAAATTCTAACAACCTTTAGAACTGACAAAATTTTCCCTCAGGCCTAATCTTTTACTATAGTTTAATTCTATTTTCTTTAATTCAGCAGGGATGAGGAACAAAGTAATTCCTTGATCTCATTTACAAATGCTTGAATTGTAATATTTCTAAAATTGCAGGTTTTGATGATTGCGTCCATGCCTCCACTCAGATCGGACGGTTCATTTTCATTTTTCTTGCTCTTGAGATGCCAAGGGATCCTTGATGCCCCTACACTAGAGACCTCTACAATTTGTATTTCTTTTTTAAAATGTGTTTCTTCCCTTTAGAGCATAAGCATAACACTTGCTCATTGCTTATTTTGCTATAATCACTGAAAAGTGTTTTTCATTTCAATCCTTCCAGTGACCTATAAGATCGTTCCTATCATTATCGCATTTTAAACGGAAGAAGCCAAGGTTTAGAGAGAGAATGTCATTAGTCCAATATCACATAGCTAGTAAGTGACCAGGTCAGGATGGAACACTAGATTTACCTTACTCCAGAGACGGGACTTTTGCCCACAAGTTTTGCAGCTTGGAGCACAGGGTTTGGGATTAATGCCCTCTTGTTTCTCCAAGGTCCAGCACAAGTTCTGGTACAGAGGAGACTCTCATTAAAATGTATGCTGAATGAAAAGAGGGCTAAACAAATTCTAAACAAGGTGTGGAATGTCTATATAAAAATGTTCACTGTATCTTTAGTAGTTGTCATGCTGTGACCAAGCCAGCCTGACTACTTCACAATTTGTTTGAACCAGACATTCAGAGAAAACAAGAAATTAGAGAGTAAATACTCACATTTACAAATTAATACCAGGAAACAAATAAAGATAAGCTATTTGGGAGGACAAATCAGAAAATAACTCTGAAACTTGCCATCTCTGGATTAGTTTAATTTCCAAACATCTCATTATTAAGGCCTTTTCATAACCATACTGTTGAGTCATTAATTCACAGATATATACCCATGTTTAAATCTGTTTCTGTCACTCCTTCCTACTGGAATTGTTCCTTTACAGAAATAAAAGAATTCAAGATGCAAGTAGCCCTGCTGGGAAGGCCCATTCCTACAAAGTGTTTTGCGTGAACACCTCTGGCTCCTTTGAATGGAATTCAGACAGATTTTAGTGTCAGTTTTATTCCCAGCACCATGATTTCATTTTCAATTAAGCAAATATACACATAATTGATAGGATGGGTTGATTCTTTCCTATCTTTTAATATTAGTTATAAACTAGTGTTTTAACTGTGTTAACTCTATTATCTTTAGGGATTCTTATTTTAAACTTCTCCAGCAACTTCCATTTTCCTTCCATTGTATGCTTCTAAGTTTACTGATATTATATTGGAACAGCATTTTTATTTGTGCCTTTTTAAAAGTCCTACACCTTATTTAATAATACATATCCTATCTTGTAGCATAACATCTGATTTTTGATACAAGCTATCAATTTTCAAATGAAATAAAATGCACATGAAATGAGGTTTCCCAAGGAAGACATCTTTGAAACATAATAAAACAAAAGCTTGTTTGAATTAAAGTCTCATTTTTGGGGTATACGAAAGCAAGCTGTGTTATTAAGAAGCCAGAGTAGCTCAGGTTACACTCCTCACTTCTGAAGAAAACATGAAGGAAAAAAGTATGCATGTTCATATATCTCCTCTGATACCACTGCCATAAACATAAACATTTTATACCACTGCCATAAAATATTGCTTGGGATGTCTTGGATTCAAACTGTCAGAGGCTGAATATTGGGTTGTCTGGCCCACGGGCCCTATCACCAGGATAGTTTTTTCCCTCTCTGTTCTTATAAGATGAAGAAAGACTTTAATAAATGAACCCAAAAAGAGATTGTATTTACTAGAATTGTCTCGTTTTGATGACTACATGACTTTTCAAAAGAACATAGCTGGGCCCGGCAGGTGAGCATACAAGCCTCTCAGGCTGCCGTGTGGCTGACAGGGTTTTGGTGCTCCGGCCGGGTGTCAGGCCTGTGCCTCTGAGGTGGGAGAGCCAAGTTCAGGATATTGGTCCACCAGAGACCTCCCGGCTCCACGTAATATCAAACAGTGAAAGCTCTACGAGACATCTCCATCTCAACGCTAAGACCAACTCCACTCAATGACCAGCAAGCTACAGTGCTGGACACCCTATGCCAAACAACTAGCGAGACAGGAACACAACCCCACTGATTAGCAGACAGGCTGCCAAAAATCACAATAAGGTCACAGAAACCCCAAAACACACCACCAGACACGGTCCTGTGCACCAGAAAGACAATATCCAGCCTCAGCCACCAGAACACAGGCACCAGTCCCCTCCACCAGGAAGCCTCCACCACCCAGTGAAACAACCTTAACCACTGGGGGCAGACACCAAAAACAACGTGAACTACGAACCTGCAGCCTTCAAAAAGGAGACCCGAAACACAGTAAGTTAAGCAAAATGAGAAGACAGAGAAACACACGGCAGATGAAGGTAAAAACCCACCAGACCAAACAAATGAAGAGGAAATAGGCAGTCTACCTGAAAAAGAATTCAGAGTAATGACAGTAAAGATGATCCAAAATCTTGGAAATAGAATGGAGAAAATACAAGAAACGTTTAACAAGGACCTAGAAGAACTAAAGGGCAAACAAAAAATGAAGAACACTACAACAAGTGAAATTAAAAATTCTCTAGAAGGAATCAATAGCAGAATGACTGAAGCAGAAGAACGGATAAGTGACCTGGAAGATAAAATAGTGGAAATAACTCCCAGAGAGCAGAATAAAGTAAAAAGAGTTTAACAAATTGAGGACAGTCTCAGAGACCTATGGGAGAACATTAAACAAACCAACATTTGAATTATAGGGGTCCCAAAATAAGAAGAGAAAAAGAAAGGGACTGAGAAAATACTAGAAGAGATTATAGTTGAAAACTTCCCTAATATGGGAAAGGAAATAGTCAATCAAGACCAAGAAGCACAGAGAGTCCCATACAGGATAAATCCAAGGAGAAATATGCCAAGACACATATTAATCAAACTATCAAAAGTTAAATACAAAGAAAAAATATTAAAAGCAGCAAGGGGAAAACAACAAATAACATACAAGGGAAACCCTATAAGGTTAACAGCTGATCTTTCAGCAGAAACTCTGCAAGCCAGAACGGAGCGGCAGGACATATTTAAAGTGATGAAAGAGAAAAACCTACAAGCAAGATTGCTCTACCCAGCAAGGATCTCATTCAGATTCGACAGAGAAATTAAAACCTTTAGAGACAAGCAAAAGCTAAGAGAATTCAGCACCACCAAACCAGCTCTACAACAAATGCTAAGGAACTTCTCTAGGCAGGAAACACAAGAGAAGAAAAAGACCTACAATAACAAACCCAAAACAGTTAAGAAAATGGTAATAGGAGCATACATATCGATAACTACCTTAAATGTAAATGGATTAAATGCTCCCACCAAAAGACACAGACTGGCTGAATGGATACAAAAACAAGACCCGTATATAGCCTGTCTACAAGAGAACCACTTCAGACCTAGGGACACATACAGACTGAAAGTGAGGGGATGGAAAAAGATATTCCATGCAAATGGAAATCAAAGGAAAGCTAGAGTAGCAATTCTCATATCAGATAAAATAAACTTTAAAACAAAGACTATTACAAGAGACAAAGGAGGACACTACATAATGATCAAGGGATCAATCCAAGAAGAAGATATAACAATTGTAAATATTTATGCACCCAACATAGGAGCACCTCAATACATAGGGCAAATGCAAACAGCCATATGAGGGGAAATCGACAGTAACACAATCACAGTAGGGGACATTAAGACCCCACTTTTACCAATGGACAGATCATCCAAAATGAAAATAAATAAGAAAACACAAGCTTTAAAGGATACATTAAACAAGATGGACTTAATTGATATTTATAGGACATTCCATCCAAAAACAACAGAATATGCTTTCTTCTCAAGTGCTCATGGAACATTCTCCAGAACAGATCATATCCTGGGTCACAAATCAAGCCTTGGTAAATTTAAGAAAATTGAAATTGTATCAAGTATCTTTTCCAACCACAACGCTATGAGACTAGACATCAATTACAGGAAAAAGTCTGTAAAAAATACAAACACATGGAGGCTAAACAATACACTACTAAATAACCAAGAGATCACTGAAGAAATCAAAGAGGAAATCAAAGAATACCTCAAAACAAATGACAGTGAAAACACGACAACCCAAAACCTAGGGGATGTAGCAAAAGCAGTTCTAGAGGGATGTTTATAGTAATACAATCCTACCTCAAGAAACAAGAAACACCTCAAATAAACAACCTAACCTTACACCTAAAGCAATTAGAGAAAGAAGAACAAAACAAACCCAAAGTTAGCAGAAGGAAAGAAATCATAAAGATCAGAGCAGAAATAAATGAAAAAGAAATGAAGGAAACAATAGCAAAGATCAGTAAAACTAAAAGCTGGTTCTTTGAGAAGATAAACAGAATTGATAAACCATTAGCCAGACTCATCAAGAAAAAAAGGGAGAAGACTCAAATCAATAGAATTAGAAATGAAAAAGGAGAAGCAATAACTGGCACTGCGGAAATACAAAGGATCATGAGATATTACTAAAAGCCAACTATATGCCAATAAAATGGACAACCTGGGAGAAATGGACAAATTCTTAGAAAAGCGCAACGTTCCGAGACTGAACCAGGAAGAAGTAGAAAATATAAATATAAATGGACCAAACACAAGCACTGAAATTGAGACTGTGATTAAAAATCTTCCAACAAACAAAAGCCCAGGACCAGATGGCTTCACAGGCGAATTCTGTCCAACATTTAGAGAAGACCTAACACCTATCCTTCTCAAACTCTTCCAAAATATAGCAGAAGGAGGAACACTTGCAAACTCATTCTACGAGGCCACCATCACCCTGATACCAAAACCAGAGAAAGATGTCACAAAGAAAGAAAACTACAGGCCAATAGCACTGATGAACATAGGTACAAAAATCCTCAACAAAATAATAGCAAACAGAATCCAACAGCACATTAAAAGGCTCATACACCATGATCAAGTGGGGTTAATTGCAGGAATGCAAGGATTCTTCAGTATACACAAATCAATCAATGCAATAAACCATATTAACAAATAGAAGGAGAAAAAACATATGATCATCTCAGTAGATGCAGAAAAAGCTTTCGACAAAATTCAACACCAGTTTATGATAAATACCCTTCAGAAAGTAGGGATAGAAGGAACTTATCTCAACATAATAAAGGCCATATATGACAAACCCACAGCCAACATAGTTCTCAGTGGTGAAAAACTGAAACTATTTCCTCTAAATCAGGAACAAGACAAGGTTGTCCACTCTCACTACTATTATTAAACATAGCTTTGGAAGTTTTAGACACAGCAATCAGAGAAGAAAATGAAATAAAAGGAATCCATAACAGAAAAGAAGAAGTAAAGCTATCACTGTTTACAGATGACACGATACTATACACAGAGAATCCTAAAGATGCTACCAGAAAACTACTAAAGCTAATCAATGAATTTGGTAAATTAGCAGGATACAAAATTAATGCACAGAAATCTCTTGCATTCCTAGACACTAATGATGAAAAATCTGAAAGGGAAATTAAGGAAACACTCCCATTTACCACTGCAACAAAAAGAATAAAATACCTAGGAATAAACCTACCTAAGGAGAGAAAAGACCGGTATGCAGAAACGTATAAGACACTGATGAAAGAAATTAAAGATGATACAAATAGATGGAAAGATATACCTTGTTCTTGGATTGGAAGAATCAACATTGTGAAAATGACTCTACTACCCAAAGCAATCTACAGATTCAATGCAATCCCTATCAAACTACCAGTGGCATTTTTCACAGAACTAGAACAAAAAATTTCACTATTTGTATGGAAACACAGAAGACCCCAAATAGCCAAAGCAATCTTGAGAAAGATAAACGGAGCTGGAGGAATCAGGCTCCCTGACTTCAGACTATACTACAAAGCTACAGTAATCAAGACAGTATGGTACTGGCACAAAAACAGAAATATAGATCAATGGAACAGGATAGAAAACCCAGAGATAAACCCACACACATATGGTCACCTTATCTTTGATAAAGGAGACAAGAATATACAATGGAGAAAAGACAGCCTCTTCAATAAGTGGCGCTGGAAAAACTGGACAGCTATGTGTAAAAGAATGAAATGAGAACACTCCCTAACACCATACACAAAAATAAACTCAAAATGGATAAAAGACCTAAATGTAAGGCCAGACGCTATCAAACTCTTAGTGGAAAACATAGGCAGAACACTCTATGACATAAATCACAGCAAGATCCTTTTTGACCCACATCCTAGAGAAATGGAAATAAAAACAAAGATAAACAAATGGCACCTAATGAAACTTAAAAGCTTTTGCACAGCAAAGGAAAACATAAACAAGATGAGAAGACAACCCTCAGTATGGGAGAAAATATTTGCAAATGAAGCCACTGACAAAGGATTAATCTCCAAAATTTAGAAGCAGCTCATGCAGCTCAATATCAAAAAAACAAACACCCCAATCTAAAAATGGGCAGAAGTCCTAAACAGAAATTTGTCCAGAGAAGATATACAGATTGTCAATAAACACATGAAAGGATCCTCAACATGACTAATAATTAGAGAAATACAAATCAAAACTACAATGAGGTATCACCTAACACTGGTCAGAATGGCCATCATCAAAAAATCTACAAACAATAGATGCTGGAGAGAGTGTGGACAAAAGGGAGCCCTCTTGCACTTTTGGTGGGAATGAAAATTGATACAGCCACTATGGAGAACAGTATGGAGGTTCCTTAAAAAACTAAAAATAGAACAACCATACGACCCAGCAATCCCACTACTGGGCATATACCCTGAGAAAACCATAATTCAAACAAAGTCATGTACCACAATGCTCATTGCAGCTCTATTTACAATAGCCAGGACATGGAAGCAACCTAAGTGTCCATCAACAGATGAATGGATAAAGAAGATGTGGCAAATATATACAATGGAATATTACTCAGCCATAAAAAGAAACGAAATTGAGTTATTTGTAGTGAGGTAGATGGACCTAGAGTCTGTCATACAGAGTGAAGTAAGTTAGAAAGAGAAAAACAAATACTGTATGCTGACACATATATATGGAATCTAAAAGAAAAAAAAAAGTTTCTGAAGAAACTGGGGCAGGACAGGAATAAAGACACAGACGTAAAGAATGGACTTGAGGACACGGGGAGGGGGAAGGGTAAGCTGGGACGAAGTGGGAGAGTGGCATGGATGCGTATACACTACCTTATGTAAAATAGATAGCTAGTAGGAAGCAGTCACATAGCACAGGGAAATCATCTTGGTGCTTTGTGACCACCTAGAGGGGGGATAGGGAGGGTAGGAGGGATACACAAGAGGGAGGAGATATGGGGATATATGTATATGTATAGCTGATTCACTTTGTTATAAAGCAGAAACTAACATACGATTGTAAAGCAATTATACTCCAATAAAGATGTTAAAATAAATAAATAAAAAATAATAAAATAAAACAGACCCCCCAACAAAGAACAAAGCTGCTACAAATCACAACTGGCAAATTTCCTGTTGGGAAATTCAATTTTTGTCTAGCTATGTACCCTGAACAATGCCCTGGATAAAAACTAAATGATCATTATAAATCTGTGTTGCCTTGGTAATTGCAACAGTTGCATGCACCCTTGCTCTCTTACCTTTGTCTACGTACTCTTAGAGGAGCTAATACAAAACTCTAGAGCCTGACCAATGGAAAAATTTGAAGTTTGGTAGTTTTGATATTTATATCATGTGGGATCAACCACTCAGGCAGCCTGGATTAAAACGAAAGTGTCTGCAATCATTGCGCATTATAAATTCTCATTCGAGTCCCACAATCAGTAATCTTTGTTGAATTGAGCATACAGGTGTAGAGTAGCACATAGGGACCCTGTCTTGTATGAAGAAGAATATTGTCTTGTTAAGATGTAAAATAAGCATTATGGTTAGAATGTTCCCTCTTTCAGGGCACAGAAATAAAAGTTCTAAGATTACTAGTTACCTGAAGAAGCATTAATGAACTGCTGTGGAACACTGTTGTAGGAGGTGTGCGTTCTGGAAGATTTAACACAGCTTCAAAAATAATATGAAAATCCCAGATGAGCTTAGGACAGGTCTAGGACAATTTGGACTAAAATAAGTGACTCAATAAATAACCAAGTGTGAGAATAGAACCATTAATGAGAAATATTTATCATCAAGGGATTGTTCAAAAGTCACCTATTTTCTGGCAAGTGCTTCACCATTTCCATCCTTACCTTCTGATTTCTGGGGAAAATGATTTTTAGAACGGTCAAAATATTTCACTTGAAAAATGAATTATGTGCGTGAATGACACAGGCATGACAATATAAAGTGTTGAAAGGCTGATTTTGCTTAACGGAGCTTCATAAAACTCTCCCAGGGAAACCTATCTTTCCCGTGTTACCAAAATGGGGAAAAATCAAGTCAGCAAATAGCATTCTCTCTCCAGCTTCTCCTAAAGCTGTGGAGGATGGCTTCTGTAATTTAGCAGGCCCTTTCCCTCTGTAGTGCCAAGGACTAGGTTTTGCAATATTACCTTGAGGATTTAGTATCTCAGCGCGGCTGTTTCTGACTCTCCAGAATGAGGAAGATGAATTATTTAACAACCAGAAAGCACCAGCTGTGCTCTCTCCCAAATGTTGAGCTTCTCCCACCAATGGAATTTACAATTGAAATAGGTCTCTAATCTAAAATGGACTACAATTTTGACAAGCAAACAAGCCTGGAGAGTTTCTGCTCAGTGGAGAAGACATATTAGTGAGCATGTCTTCATGGCTTTCACTGGGCATCCTAGAAATTCTCCAAGATTAGACCCTGGCATCCCACCAAGTGGGCTGAGTACTCCTGACGTGGAGGGCACATGCTCCAAGGCCACTGAAGCAGAGGATTTACAACTTGCAATATGAGGGATTTAGGTTAGATAAAGACTACTTTCCTAATGGTCTGTGTTACAGGAGGAGAGCATTGTAGGAGAACGCTTTGCCTCAATGTTCCAAGAATTAGAGTACTAGTTCTCCATGGGGAGCAATTTTGAACCCCAGGGGACATCTGGCACTGTCTGGAGACATTTGTTTTTGGCTATCACAACTCAGGAGAAGACGATACTATCAGAGTCTACAAAGGGCAGGGATGCTGCGAAACGTCCTGTGATGCACGGGACTGCCCCACGACTGAGAATGATCAGACCCAATGTCAACAGTACCTAGAAAACTCACACATTTTTTCAGTTCTCTTAAATGTTGGCATACTCAGGGGGTCCTATAATTCACTGTTTCAAGAGGGCTTTCTATGACTCTAGCCTATCAGGGCCAGTTCTAGGAAAGAAAATAATTCTCCTCATTTGTTTAATGCAAACAAAAATGCTGACTTCCCACCCAAGTGGGCATACTCTAAACACTCGTTCTTCTTTTGTCTCAAGTGCCTCTTACACTTGCGTATATGCTTTATTTTTGCTGGCTAAGTCATCCCACAATTACCTTAACAGTTACTAACACTTGGAGAGAAAGTCCTGAGGGTAGGATGATTTGGGGGGGTCATGGAAAGTTCCACTAGCCAACAATCTTCTGGCCAGGTTTTGTGGATGATTAATAACCCTCCTGTTTTTTCATTTTGATATTTCTTGGCCCATACCCATAACATTTTCCTGCTCTGTATTCATTTTTTAAGTCTATAGCATTGTTGGGATTTTATGTTGACTTCATAACCTTCAGAGTAACTGTTCATGGCAAAATATTTCCCTGCTTATGGAGAGCAGCTGTCCACTGACCTCAATTTTAATGAATACATTTAAAAACAAAACATTTGTTATCAATTGAAATAAGAACCCCTGAAAGACTTCTCCCACCAATATAGAGTATTTGTTCTTATTATAGAACCCTGGAGGAGGCTGAGTCTGATGTAGCACCAATTCTGGACTATTTGGTGCTCTGAATCATTTTGAACTAACCTTTAAGGTTCAAGTTACCATGCTGTACTGCTAATTTTCCATTTACTTGTCCTCCTTCCTCACTAGACTGTATGTTTCTGGAAAAGAGGATCTATAACTGATCTCTGTAACTCCAGTGCCTAGCCCAGTGTCTGAAACAATATAAGCACAGAATACGTCTCTATTGAGAAAAGCTATTCATTGGCATAAGGCAAATATGGAGAGGAGAATATTGAAGCAGGGAAGATACTTGTATACCTTTTGAACAAAACATAGGTGTTTAAGACTCAGGAGACATCAATTTCCCAAAACTTAAAAGTCTGCTAAAAACAAAAAGGGTATGTAGTTGAGAATGAGGTCTATGTGTAAGAAATTATTCAGCCAAAGAGAAGTACAAGAGAATGTAATAACCATTTTCAAGGTCACAGGTAGAAGATGGTTCAAAAATGATAGTAAAGACCAGGTTTCTTCTTTACTGAAGAAAGAATAGAAATAAATGTTTTAAATAGATATGAGAAATAATTTTCTTCTGGAGAGACATTAAATAGTGAGTAGTTTATTGAAGCAATTTATATATAACAGGGCTTTCCGAAACACGTAGATTGGATAACCTTCCCAAATCTCTTTCAACAAAGGCTTGTAAAAATATATGCACATAATATGATGATTATGTCAAACTCCTTTAAGGCATGTCACAATTACTTAATCCTTTTTTTAAAACAGTAAATAAAAGAAAGGTCAATTCCCTATTTTATATGGTTCTGCAAAATATGAGTATGGATTCAACTCTGTAAAATGCTTTTACTTTTTGCTAAAGATAAAATATTTAATATAAAGGTGATAGTGGGGTACCAAATGTTTGGCTTTCTTTTTGTAATGTATAATTTCCCGTTACTGGTGGCCAGTAGTGCACACCATATCATTCATATTGACTAGGAAAACATCCTTTCACCTCACTGTATCAAGTGATTTATAACTGCCATTTAAAAATAATAAGGGAGGGAGTATAAGATTTGCGAACCCACTGGGATGCTAATGGAAAGCTTTCTACTGACCCAAGAAGGGCACTAGATTGTTATGGCTCCTATATAGTTGGAACTACTTTAAATATTCATTGCACTTTAATGAACATACTTTTCCTTTAATTAGACATTGTGTTAATACTGTTTTAATATGAATGGACTTGCCACACTGATCTGGGGACTCCAGGATCTGTTTGTGAATGAGTTAGAATGTCTCAAGTTTGTTAAAACTAGAGGTAGTTAGCCTTCCCAGAACTCATTTACGTAGAAAAGTATAATATTATTTTCACTGATGAAAAGATAGAAGGCATGGGATTTGGCTGAAGATTAAGTAAATTTTGGCTAAGCTAAGACTGGGAGTATTTTGAAATTCTTTAACATGATGCTTTTAAAACTCAGTATGGGACAATTAAAAAGCCAAATAGTTAACTCACTTGATCCTTCATTCATTCAACACATATTTCTTTATCTCCTACTACATGCTTATCGAAGGAATAGGCTAACAATGAATAGTATTAATGAATGGTTACAAAGTAGTTAAACACTGACCATCTCAGGATATGAAGGAATTTAGGTTATCCTGATGGAAATCAAGGAGCTAATAACAACTTAATAAGAACTGAAAGTCTATTTCAAGTCCTAGGATTATACACCTTTGAGCTATCAAGATTTATTACCTTTGGCCCTATCACCATAATAATAAAAATTTACCATGTGCCTACAGGTTTTCTTATTAATCTCCTGGCAGAAGTGTATTAAGAAAGGATGCCTTTTAAAGTGTCAAGGGATACAGTTTCCCAATGACTGGCAATCCAGGACATCTTTGGAGCAGAGCAAATTGATTAAGACATCATATTTCTGGCCAATCAATATCAGATTAGAGAATTACAGGAGAGAATGAAGTTGTTTACTTTAGCTACAGAGCTCCTATGGAGGCAGCTTACCTGGCAGGGAAATGGTACTGTGATTGCTTATGTCAGGGCAAATGCTCTCTTTCTGAGACCCCAGACTAAGCCTTGAAGTGGAGGTTCAAAGGAAGTGGTATTATTCCCTTGTCCTCTCACGCTATGAAACTGCAAAGGAGCTAGGTAGGATGGGGGGATCTTTTTCTGGTCTAAGGTCCCCCAGTGTTTCTCAATCTGGTTATTCACTGGAATCATACAAAGAGCTTAAGAAAATACCAATTCTCAGGCCCTTTCTCCAGAGCTTCTGATTCAATTGGTCTGGGGAGGGAACAGGCATCATATAATTGGAAAGTTCCTGAAGTGTTCCTTTTGAGAATCATGGAACTATACCAGGTGAAAAGCAGTAAAAAGTACTTTGTAATAGGACAAGCCACAAGGTACCCTTAGAAGCTTACTCTTGGATGTGGTCCTTAACAATGCAATTTACAGCATTTTGGAGTTGATCTATAAATAAACCAGGTCCTTCTAATTTCTATCCAAGGTTTTTCTTGGGACACCTGCTCCCCTGGAACTTGTTAACCTATATTTGTACCTTGCTTTCGTAAGTTCATATACTTATGAAAATGACATTTTAAATCACATAAGAGAATGCTCTTTTCCTTCAGCTTCTGTTGACAAGCCAGAATATTTTCCATTTGTCTGTTAAGGATTGTGGAAATCAGCTCCAAAAACACTGTTCTAGATATACTCTCACGATAACAATAAATGAACAATTAAGTAAATTATGCCACAGTCACTTGCCAGACTTCTGAGCTACCAAAAAATAATTATTTAAATTCTTATAAAAAAATGAAAATAAATCAGATCAGAAAAGACATGCACTGTATATAACAACTGTGTACTTTATAGTTAAAGGCTGGAAATAAATTGTTTATAGAATTGGTGAGTGGGATTGTGAGTGATTTTTCACTTGGTGTTGTTATGAAGTTGAATTTAGATAAAAAATTGTTACAATTTATTAAGAAACCACTAAGTGCCTGAAAGTTTTAAAATCTGTAGAATGGATATTAATACTTTTAATGTAACATAAAAATATGAATAATGTTTTTAACATAGAAAAACTGAGGGGCAAAGACGTTAAATAACATGTCTAAGGTCATACATCTAATAAATGATAAAATTAGATTCAAAAATAGATTTGTCTATTTCCTTTTCACTACCCTCTTCATCATTATTTTATAATTTTAAAAGAGGGGCTCAATCAATAAGTGGCTCCCCTATCTCACCCCGTTAAAAACTCAGTAAAAAAACATCTGTTGCTTTAGGCTAAACGGGCCGCATTGTCAATGCTTATAACTTTAACATCATCAATAACTTCAGGGCTCAGAGCTGAGGGAAAGAAGGGAAGTAAAAATCTTATGTCAATTTAGTTATCAATTACCAAAACATTCTTCTATCAGGAAGAAGCCTAGTAGGAAAACATCAGTTTATAAACAACTTTCTGGGATAAATTAACTAAAAATATAAGTGAACATTGTTTAGCAATGTTCAAACACTGTTTAGCAATCACTGATGTGATTAGTTAATAAAAAATGTCTAAAAGCCTAGAAAGGATCCAATTCCTTAAAAATAATCCCCAAGGTAACAATGGTTGAAAAGAATGTACTGATAATAAAAGTCAAGCAGCTAGTACCAGTTTTGTGTGCTATTCCCTCAGAGAGATATGCCCAACTACGAAAAGGGGTCATTAAACTAGTGCAGTCCCTGAGCTTCTCACTCCTCCCTGGGAGCTTAGCAGGGTTCCTGTCTCCAGGCGCACTTCGTGGTGACCCACTGGCCCTGACCTCATGCTCCATTACGCAGGCTTTGCCTCACCCTCCCCAGGAATTTGCCCTAGAGAAATCATTCCCCAAACTGCATTATGCAGGAAGACCTGGATCCTGGGGAGGGAGAAATGACAAGCTACACTTTTCTCACATTTCTTTTAAACTAGAAATGTGAACAGGAGGAAAAAAAAGAGTATGTGTACATATATGCATGTACAAGTTATATAAATTTACAGAAACATACTGATTATAATATACACAGGAATGGTGATTCCTCAGTTTACAAATAAAAGGTGCCTTGCAGGTAAATTACAAACCAGAAAGGTTTTCAGTGTAGAGATGGGTGACTGGTTACCAATATTTAGAATTATTTTTGAGGGTAATTTTAGCAGTTCTGTTCAAGTGATGCTTTTTAAAAGACTGCTATTTTTCTGAGTGGAACATATGTCAGGAGAGCAGGATAAAAGCCTAATAATTAAAAACATATCTATTATTTTTTAAAAAGCTTTATAATCTTGAAGGAAAATAAGATGGGTTCTAAATAGCCCATATACTTATTATGCTGTTGCACAAACGTTTAAGAGCATGCTTCATCTTTGATTTTAATGCCACATTTCACACATGGAAAGGGTAACCAATCCTGTCTACGGGTTTAGCTTTTGGCTTGCTAATAGTCTCATCCTACAAATTTTCACTAATCTGCCACATCATCTATTTCCTCCCTCCCTCCCTCCCTTCCTTCCTTCCTGAAGTAGGACTTCTGTTCTTCTTCACTTCTTTAGCCAATTCCCTTTGTTTTAAGAAATTAATTTCTCTCTCTACCATGACATGAATAGAAATGATAAAATCTTTTACTTTACACTTCATGACCTCTAGTATTTTTGCTTATGATGCTCTCAGTCCTACTACATTTAGCATGGGTAACTAAATAAATATCCCTCTCTCCAATCTAATGATTCTCAAACTTGAGTAACTGATGGACCCTTTTTTTGTATAGTAAAAAATTTCTTCTCAAACTACAGTATTGACCTAAATTATTTTACTTATGATAAACTGCTGTTTTAATATAGATATGGTTCTGGCTAATGTGGTCAGTTTCTCTTTTTTTTCTTTTTTAAATTTTTAAAAATTGAGATAGAATTGACTTATCACATTGTATTAGTTTTAGGTGTACAACGTAAGGATTTGATATATATGTATATTGCAAATGATTACCGTGATAAGTTTAATTAACATCCCTCTTTTAGCAGCCTTCAAATATACAATACAGCATTGTTAACTATAGTCATTATGCTGTACATTGTATCCCCAGGACTTATCTTACAACTTACTTTCTTTAATTACATTTCTATTTATGTATACATATTTTTCATAGATAAAATATAAAACAAAAGAATCTTCTAAATGAAACATTTATCCAGTGCAGTCTTTCATTTCACTAGCAAATAAACACTTGGAACTATTAAAACAATTAATGTAACTTGGATTTCCTAAGGGCAGAGTATCCAAAGGAGGTCATATCAAGAGGAACTTACATTTCATTTGCTGGAATCCCCACTTGAATAAGACAGCCTCTGAAAACTTTTACCCATGCATTTCCTGGAGTCTTCAGAATGTCTTTACTATTTCCCAAATTGGCCTTTACGGTCTGCCTCTTTGGCCCCCTGGCTCATGGCCACTCTTGTGCGTTAGAACTGGCGCTGGTCCCCTGACATTCTGAAGTCTGTGCTTGGGTCTTCAGATGTGATTCTTTGAATTCCCATCATGCTACGTTGCCAGATAAAATAGAGGATGCCCAGTTAAATCTGAATTTCAGATAAGCAAAGAATGCAATATTTAGAACATACTTATACTAAAAAAAATTTTTTTTGTTTACCCAAAATTCAAATTTAACCGGGTGTCCTGTACTTTTATTTGCTAAATCTGGTAATCCTACCAGGTGTTCGAGCTGCCTCTCTGCAGGCTTTCCCAAGCTGAAGTCAACATGTGTGCTGTGTATAGGTGGGGGAAAGAATCTCTCTCTCTCTCTCTCTCTCTGCCTCTTCTGGTGGTCCTTTGTTTCCTAAGCCCAAAGGCAATCCTTCTGTGGCACTTGTATCTCAGGACCACTCACAGAAACAGCTTTCAGTGTCCTTCTGTGGCCATCTTTCTTTAGGGTTTAGGCACAGCCTTGGAACAGTAGGCTGGCTGGGATGGGCTTTTTTCCTGTCCCCTTGCAATTTCCCCCAAGGGCTTGTTCCACAACCTCCCCTGTACTGGCTGGCTCCACACAGGCAAATCAACGTATGTAGTGAAAGCTACCAGCCCTACTGGTTCATTAGGCACATACAGTTATATTTTAGCAAAGACTTGCTAAAAGTCTATAATACAAGTTAGACTGTGATTGAGGGAACTGCCTTCAAAGTACCTCTAACGTGCATAAAAGTGCTTTCTACCTTTGGAAGCACTTAGAGAAGCTCCATGGAAAAAGCAACTTTTAAGAGATGTGAATTTGACAGTGTGAAAGAAATTCCAAGCAAAAGGAACAGTATGAATGAAGGCAAGAAAACAGGAAGGTTGAGGGTGGGTCTGCTTCGGTGTGGTTGCAGCATAAGACGTACTGCAATCTGAAACTTCAAATAAGTTGGAGCCCTGGTCAAGAAAAGTTCTCAGTGGCTATGGTCAGGAGTTGATAATGTCTTCTCCAGGCAATGGGACACTCTAGCAGGACCTGGTCAGAGGAAAATGTAATCAAGAGATGCAGATGATCTTGCTATACAGGCTAGGTTCCAAGTGTGAGAAATTATGTGAGAGAGATTAGATTATTGCCTAGATAAAATAGGTAAGCAGTAATGAAAGCCCAAGGGAGAGACAGTGAGAAAGAAACGAAGAAGAAATTTGAAAAGGAGACCTTGGTCTTCAACCTTGATAATCCATTATAATCATCAGAGGAAATTTAAAAAAATTCAGTGTCCATGCCACCTCCTGACTGGGTCAGAATCTCTGGAGATGAGATCCACACATCAGTATTTTTAAAGCTCCTCTCATGATTCCTACACTCAGTCAAGACTGAACACCTCTACTGCAGAACAGAGGTTCTCATACATCTACAGGAGTCAGAAGCACCTGGAGGGCCTGTGGGACCTAATCCCTAGTTTCAGCAGATTTGGATTGAGGTCCAAGAATGTACATTTCTAGCAAGTTCCTAGGCAAGGGGGATGCTCTTGGTCTAAGGGCCACTGTGGCATAGAGTGAATTAGCTCTTACTGTTTACATGTCTCGGCTGGGTAGGGGTGGCGGGAAAAGAAGAGTTAATCATAGGTGACTGAGATTCTGCGCCCGAGTTAATGACAGAACAGAGATGCCATTCAAAGAGTTACAGACCTGGAAGAAAATTGGTGTTTGGCTTGAATGAGAATATTGAGAGAACACACCACGAAAAAAGACTTGCATGGGAATAATTATAAATATGGGAGTAGTAAGGGGAGTGAACCAGTAAGAGGTAAAGAACCATCAGAGATGTAAGAGGAGAATCAGAATGTCACAGCAGCCCAGAGGAGAAAGAGGCCAAGGCTAGCTCTATTGAAAATGACAAAAATATACAAACTCTAAGATATTTCCAGACCCAGTGAACACTGAAACCAAGGTCCCACAGTCTCCTTAACTGTTCTTTACTGTCCTTAGCAAAGACTGGTCACATTCAGAATGATGATCCTGGAGGCAGCTCAAGCTCTTTGGTGCAAAAATCAGAAGGATCTACACCCCTCATATTCTACTTCCTCAGTAAATAGCAATGACTACCATAGGATAGATTTTCAGCTATGAGGTCTGAAACGAAAAGGACTTTTCATCTAATCAAGTGTTCACAAGAAAATCAATTAACCAATTTTAGACAAGGGCAGAATATCACTGCTCAAAGAGTTAAACCGCCAGCACTTGTTAAGAATTTACAAAGAACCAGGTGCTGTTCTAAGTGCTTTAGGGACCAGAGGCATCAGCATCACCTGGGAGCTTGCTAGAAATGAAGAATCCCACTCCATCCCAGACCTAGTGAATCAGAATCTGCATTTCTATCAAGCTCCCCAGGTGACAATTAGAATTTGAGAAACCCCGCTTTAAGTATCATAAACTCATTTAACCCACATAATGATGGGAAGTCAGGGCTACGATTGAAGGAACTGAGTTACAAAGAAGTTAAAACACTTGTACGAAGTCATAGAGCTAATGCAACAGAGTAAAGATGTAAAACTAGACCATCTAGCTCCGTAGATCCTAATCAAAATTGTGTTATACCAACTCTCAAGAAATTCTCAACAGAGCCCTTAGCACCTTCACCATTACATTTTACTTCCATCCACAGTGGCTTTTGTTCAGTGTATCTAAGGTACCATGTCTTCCCCTTCATACTCTTGCTTCTACCATCTAACCCCACCATCTAACCCAGATCTTAGCTCACAGTTACTTCCTCAAGGAAGTCATTTCTAAGAGCCCAAGACTTGGTCTACTACTCTTACAGCATCATGCAATTTTCCTCTAGGATAATCTGTAATAATAAATTTATTTGATTTTTGCCTTTTCTACTAGACTCAAGCTCCTGGAGGGTCACGCACCCCATCTGCTTTATTCCTCACTCCATCTCCAGCGCCCAACACAGGGCCTGACACAGAGCAGACACTTATAGTACCTTACGTTAGTTAGTGTATATGAATGACTTTTGAGTCTACTGTACATCTTTCCCACGTTAGTATGACCCGCAGTGACAATCAGAACTGCACACTCTCTCTCTCCATGTAATTACGAGACCTGGTGAGGTGACAGAACATACCTGAATGTTCGAAGGGCAGAAAGAACTCTGAGGCCGAGCCCTAAATGTCCAGGCAAGCCTCCATCTATCTTGAACACCTGGAGCTGCTTTCAGACCCTCCTGAAGCTATAAGAACCCTTTAAACATGTTTCTGTCTTCCAGAACCTGAGCCATCCTCTACCTTCATCCTTTGAGACAGCAGGGGGAAGTAAGAGTGGCACAGATGAAGCCTCTCCTCGTAGGGAGGGGAGCTCTGAATGGAAAACACCGGCTGTTCCAACAAATTCCTGTAACTAAAGAGACCCATTCATTTTAAGTGCTGCTCATCAGGTACCTTTCAGAGGCTCTGAATTCCCCTGAATTACAGAGAATGAGCCTTGATTTCAATGAATGGCTATGCCACAATAGTCCTGTCTGAGAAAGGCATGGATTGCAAAGCCACTTTAAAAATACTCTCCGCTCTAATTTTATGTTTCATTTTCCCCAAATACCCTTATGCCTATGTATAGTTCCTATACCTTGTGTTCTCATATAATATTAAGATGATTAGGCTAATGAGGACTTGATGTTGCTACTATTGTAAAATAACTGTAAAGGGGCTTGAGAAAAAAAGGTTGCTGATTTTTTTTCTTAAAGAGATGGTTAGATTTAATTTCAACATTTTTGGAAAATATTGAACGACAGTAATCAGCTTTAAGCTCAACCAGGTGACAGGCCCAACTACAGATAGTAAGGATGAGCATTTCCTTAATGTCACAGAGGAATCCTAGAGCTTGAAGCCCATACTGGAGATGGGACTTATCTGATGTCACAGAACTGGTCTTTACAGAACTGGGGTCAGAACTCAGGTCTCCTGAATATTTCTCAATTCAGTCTGCATTGTATTATCCAATGCTATCTCATCAGTTCTTTTTTCCTGATGCCAATTTAAGACAGAAGTACTCAAGCCTGCCTGGCACGTAAGCCCCTGGCTCAGAACCGTGGGTCACCTGACAGGTTTCCCACACTCAGTGGATCCTGGAGTCTCACCTTAATGTGTTCTGAGTTGATGTGAAATAATATTAAAGGTGAAATCATGTGCCAGTGAGGAATTTCTTAAACTCTTGTGGCAAGTTCCATGACAGTCAGATGGCAGGAGTTTGCCCACACTGGAAGCTTTACTCCCTTGTGGGTGAATAAGGGAAGTGAAGCTTCACTGCACCTTCACCTGGGCTGGTCTCTCGAGTGAGCAAGGGGACTGGTGTAAAAGAGCACCAGTGGTTTCAGCAGGGATTTGAGATGCTTGGGAATTACGGCCCTAGTTCTTCCTTAACACAAAGGGCTGTTGTCACAGAGAATAGTGCACGATGTACGGGGACCCGATATAGTACCGTGGTTAAGAATATAAACTTCAGCGCCAGACAGACCTGGATTTAAATCCCACTTCCAACATGTACTACCTTGGGGACCTCTTAGAAGTCACTTGACCTCCTGGTCTTGAGGTTTAGGTTCCCAACTTATAGAAGGGGAATAAAAATATTCTTCCCGATTCATAAGCTTGTAAAAATGACATGCTGTGTATAAAACACCACATTGGTTAGGACACAAACTGAACATTCAATAAGGCAGCAATTTTTTTCCCTTACTAAGAGAGATAATCAGGAATGTAAACTTTAATCTAAATATATGAGAAGACCCTGACACAGCTGTCTTTTGAGGTTTTAGAATGAATTAGGGAAAGAAGTCTATGGAATAACTTTTCCTGGAAATCTCTGAAAGTAATGCTGGTCTTTACTTTCCATGTTGACTTAAGTTGCTCTCCCATTGAGATCGGAACTAAATAATTAATGGCAACAGCCTCCAAATTAGGAAGATGTACTCAAAATGTGCCCAAAGAAACACTCTTTTAAGAAGCAGGAAAATCTATCTTTGTTCCTCTTCTTAAATGTGGTACGTTGCAGCACATACACTTCACTTAAACATCTGTTTAGAGGTGTGTATTAATGGAATTTAATGGGGAGGACAGGCTGCAGGGGAAGCAAATATGCTTCATTTGTTTCTCACCATTTGCCATGAACCACATTTCTCTGTTTCTTCTTTACTTGGCCTTTTTCAGTGGTAACAATTAAGAACTAGGGACGTATGGAAACTGTTACTTTCTTGGAACCAGCAGATGGAAAAGTGAGCTTATCATGGCCTACCTAAGAAGCAGGGAAATATTGCCTGTAACCACTTGAGCCCCCTGAGTTATAATGACAATATTTCTTGGAGTCCAGAGCAGTCCTTGCTTAAGGATTTTGAGTGCCTGTCTCATTTTAATCAAGAGACTGGTTCCAACAATATGTTATGTGTTTAATTTCAAAATTCAGCCTGGCTGCACTGTATTGACTTATACAATACGTATGTTTAAATAAGTAGAAAAAATGGTCCCCGAATTACCAGGGTCAAAAAATTTATAGAAATCTAGAAAGTGTAGAGAATACCTTTAAAGTAAAAGCACGTCATAGAATTTGAAAAGTAATGATAACTTTGCAATGTTACAGTATAAATGAACAAATTAATCAACAGACCGACCAGTGATGTAAATACTGTCTGCATAGAACTGGACAAGGTTGGGGTGGGAGGTTGTGAATAGTACAGAAGGAATGTAAAACTTGACCTCTGTGCTTACTCAGGGGTATAATAACGTAAAGATAATAATGACAGGCACAATTGTAGAGTTCGTATTATATAGGTGTAGGAATTTCAGATTCTGGTGTCTTTTCTATGCAGCTTTTGAAAATGTGTGTATGTCTCATTTCTTCTGTAGTATTCTAAGCTGACTGCTCCTTTTTTCATATCAGCTTTATCTGAGCCTCTCTTTGGAATTCCATACCAGCAACTTCTTGTGTCCCTGCTTGTCTGGATCACCTTGTCAAGATAATCATGTTTATCAGAAGTTCTAAACCTTTCTGTGCTCAGAACTACTTGGGTGTCTTAATAATATTTGGAAGATGCACTTCCAATTGTCATAACTAAGATTTCTGGCCACTCCTTTCTGTCAATCAGTGGTTATACATCTTCAGACTACCTCCAGGCTCTGACCTACTGCTTCTTTTATGTCAAGAGATTGCCAATTCCTACTCACACTATCCAGCCCCTGCCATTTATTTTGCATTTTTCCTTGACTATTGATTCTCTGCCCACCAACAGCATTATCCAGCACTGAAATTTTCCACAGTGGCCTGAGTTGGGAAGATCGGTGACCCAAGTGTGACAGAGGAAAGCAACATTAATTAGAGGGCCAAGAACTGTGTATATAAAAATGTCTCTCAAATCTCATACAACAGAAGTTCTCAAACTTTATTGTGGGTCAGCATTCTAGGGACACTCTTTGAGTATCACTGTCACACATGAATTAAAATCATTTCCAGATCACATATGATCAAAACAAAAGCCCATCTCACTTTGCTCTGTGCCAGGGAGGTCTTCACCTGAAAGGCCTTGCAGACTCTTTGATAGGATTCTAGGTATACCTGGAATTCCACCAATTATATTTTATATTACATTAGCACGTGTGATATTATATCTGGATGCTTGAGAGGGACCATTACTCTCAGAAGGTTACCAAATAATTCATTTTCCCAAAAATAGCTTAAGGACCCCACTGACAACATGCAAAGAGAGTCAAGCCAATGCATTTGAGGAGACACTGATATTAGAATGTAGCAGAAGAAGGGCTTTACAGATTAGAGAGCCAGTGTATAATTCTCCTGTTCTTGTTATGGTTAGTAGAATAATTCCACTAGTACTACATGGCCCTTTGTAATCAATTACTCCATTCTTTGATTATCCACTGACTCCGATCAAGATGCAGATCAACCAACCAATGAGCCAGAAAGTTTAGACAGAGCAACTATCATAGGCCTAGCCTAGTGGACCCGAAGATTGCAGAGTCCCTGCTTGCAGGTAACTCAGGGTGAGGACCCTGACTTCTACGATTAAGCCCCATTAGGGTAAGAACCTTGTTTTTCTTGCTCCAGACTGTCTGTGCCTAGAAGAGCACCCAGTAAGTCATAGGAACACAACCAATCATTATTAAAGGAGTGAATTAGAGACCTCAGGGGTTTGTATTGTAAATGTCATAATGATATTGCTGGATAAACAAAATGCCCACAGTGGTTGACTGGACAAAGCCCTTACACCTGGAGAGTACTGCTGACTCAAGGAAATAAGGGACTTAACTAAGACTGCATATTAATAAACTGCAAACCTGCTTCAATAGGGAAAACAAACTGAAGTTTAAATATGTCACAGTTTCAAAGTCTTTCTTTACACCAGATGTTTAGCACAGGACTCAGTTAAAAGACTGTGGGCGAAGAAGATCGCCTTTTCACTGCATCCTTTTCTGGAGCAAGCAATAACGTTGATGGCAAAGGATTCAGGAAACGGAATGCATGCAACCCAACCACATACATTCATCATGTTCCCTTCAGTAAGTGTGAGGCAGGCAAGCCCTTACCTAGATTTCAAGCTGATGAATCATCGGTCTAGTTTCACTAAAACCCCAAGGGACTGCTCCTCTGAACAAGGGGCTGAAACCCTGTCAGCCTCTGGATACATTTAAACAAGGACAGTATGTTAAAAGGAAGCAGGTTATGGGATTTCCTGAGGAATTCTTAGTGCATTAAATCCTCCTTCAATTCAGGAAAAATAGCCTTTTTATCTCAAAAATTCTGAGAAGTGTATTTTTAAAATTGTGTACAGACGCTGTATCAAATAAATAAATAGAAATCTTAGCAATTTTCTATGTTTGGCCACCCATTCATTGAAACTGGGGTCCCTCCTATTCCATGATCTCCCCAGAAGCACACACACATCCTCATACATATTAGAAGAAAGAAAATTCCTTCTTCTCGGGAAACACCTGTCTCGGGAATTCTTGGCTGTGCAGCCTCTGAGCGTGCACAGGGTCAAGCATACAAATGGTGCAGTGACTCTTTTGGAAGTCACATTCGTCCCTGAAACTTCAGTCACCTGGAGACTGCATGCCTCATTGCCTGCAGCAGCTCAAACCTGACAGTGTGGAATGAGTTTAGAAATCTCATCTGAGCAACAAAATCTGAACTGAGAGTTTAAACAGTAACATCTATTTAATGCCGAAATTATCATTCACGGCAACTTTTGCTGACTGGGGATTTTTTCTTTTGCTATTGGGCTGTTATAATAATCTTGCTCTGGTTTGGACTGTGTGTGTGTGTGTGTGTGTGTGTGTGTGTGTGTGTGTGTGTGTGTGTGTGTGTGTGTGTGTGTGTGTGTGTGTGTGACAGGAAGATAACAGGACTCAGTTAACTAGTACATCAGTTAGCCGCACATCTCTATTTTCACACATAGAAAATTTCTGCTGCTTCTGCTGTGCGAACACACATACACATAATCCCTGGAATCCTTACCCCATTCATACCCACTGCTTTCAGACACACACTCACAGGGCAGCGAAGCACAAACTCCCTACATGTCAAAGTCAAGCCAGGCTGAAGATGTAAACAGGTGGATATGGCACCAGGTGGATGTGTAATCAGTAATAAGAAATACATCGAGCCCCATAATGAAAAGAAATCCCCCAAATTGTTCAGGATTCCCCCTCCCCCTTCCATTCACTGATTTATTAACCCTGAACAAAGATGTAATTGCAGGGTCTCAGAAACAACTTTTTTTTTTCTTTTTTGGCATTTGTTTTGTTTGACTTTGAATTTCTTAATATCTAGTCATGCCATTTATTGCCTGTTTTCTTCACTCAGTTGCCCATCGTTCCCCCCACCCCCCAAAATGAAAGAAGCATCAGCTTCCGAGTCTTAAGGATGAGACCTCTGCATTTTCTCTGCTTGTTTAGGGCAAGAAATGAAGTGCTGCCTCTTTAACTGGCAGAAGCATGCAAGAGGAGCGTACCTTTAATTTAGTGCTGGGATACCTCACTTGCACCCTGGCTGTTGTCTTATTGGAGACGGCAGCCTGCCTGAGATCCTCTAGCACTGAAATAATATCATCCAGCACGCATTTCTTATCCTGATTTCTCAACACACACAGATGGGAAAAAGTATAATTATAGCCCTTGTGGTTCACCTTCATTTCCAGCACGGCTCGGTGGGTCTGCAGGATCCCCTCAGCCTGGAGCAAAATATTGTCCCCGGGTGGGGAGAGGAGGATCACCCTGCCATACCTCCCGGGGGTGTGTAAGTCCGAATAGAGCTGGCTTTTGGACTGGTCCAGGGGGAAAAGGCTGCTGGCCAGGCTGCGCTCGATCTTGGCCAGGCTGTGGCTGGGAGCGACCAGGCGCTCCAGGTCGCCCTCGGGCTGGAAGCGGTTGAGCGCGCCGAGGCCGAAGGTGATGGTCAGGACTGCGGGCACGGTGAGGAAAAAGACCGGGTGCCGGCTCACGCACGAGCCCAGCCTGTGGCAGAACGACTGGAGCCCTCTGCGAAGCACCTGCCGCAGCATCCTCCACCAAATCCAGCTTGCAGGCGCTCCCGGCCGTCTTAAAAAGCACATGTGACATGTGTAAGCGCCGGGCTACCCCCGCCTCTCCCCCGTCCCACCCGCTCCGGGTCTGCCCCTCGCCCCACCGCCGCCGCCGTCTTCCCGCCCCCTCCGCGCTCACCCCTCCACCCGGTCTTTCCCCGGCCCCACCTCCATGCGCTCCTACTACTCTTTCAAACACTGCAGCAAGTTGCAGCAGGGCGGGCAGGTACCCACCGCGCGCGGGGGCGGGCGGCGGGCGCTGCGGGGGCCCTCTGGCCCACCCCTCCCCGGCCACCTCCCGCGCCCCCTCTCACCGCATGAGCAGCGATCCCGCGGTCTAGCCCTTCATCCCGGTGCTGCAGTCCCACGGCCACCCTCGCTGGAGGTGGTTCCGTGCGGAGCGTCCCACAGATGTGGATTTCCTCTCCGTCCTGGTGGGGTTCGGCACCTAACTGGAACCATGTGGCTCGGTGTTGTAAGAAGCAGACATGTGCCCCACGAGGGGGGGCGGGAGGAGGGAGAGGAGAAGGGGGGGAGCGGGGGATGCAGGGGGGACGGCAGCTAAGCTTTTCCTTTTTTAAGAGGCTGACAGTTATTTTTAGAGTTTTGTTTTCCCTCTTCTCTCCCCGCTGGAGTGAATGGAAGAGGAGATGGTGAAGGCGCCGCTGGCCCATTGGAGCGGTGGCGATTAGAACCTAAGAAGGGGGTTAGGGGTGGGGGGCTGGGGTGGGGGGCGTGGAGGACTCGAGGGCTTTTGGCGGAGGCAGCCTTTTCGCCTTTCTGGATTCCCCGTGCTCTCTAATTCGGCTTGTCGGCCCAAGAAAAGGAGCAGAGAGGATGATGCTGCATTTTTAACATACCACAAAGCATGCAAAGGATCTCCTTGCAGCGCCTTCCACGCTGTCATTCCCCAGACTGGGCGACTGCAGCCGAGGCTGCCAGAGACCCCAACTATTGGCGGTGCGTTGGGCTCTAGGGATCCTTCCTTGCTCTGGTGATTGGAGAAGAGGCATTTGCCAATAGCAGTCGCCTGTGGCTTAGAGGTGTGCGTGTGCGTGTGTGTGTGTGTGTGTGTGTGTGTGTGTTGGAAGTGAAGGTCCACAGACAATATGTGGTTTCTCATAAAATATTACATTCACTTTCTGTACTTTTGAAGTTTAGGACCAAAAGTTCTTAAGGCTTGTTTCAATCTCCTTCCCCCATTTTCCCTTCCACCCCTCATCCCTGAGAACCTCCATTTTCTCGTGGGAGTGGAACTCCAGAAACAAACGTCTGGGGACACCCATGACAAAATCTTTGAATAAAGAAGGCGAGATAGGTAGGGGGAAACACATTGCAGTCAACTAATGTATGAAACAGAGTCACCTTCACCACATGGGAAAGAAAACTCCCACCAGGTGCAGTTCCTCCCTCCATACCCGACAGTGTGAAGGTGAAGAACCCTTACCTGCAAATCAGATCAATTTCAAAAACTTAGGTATTAATAAGTGTGTGTATTGTTATTTTCTACCTATTGGGGGCTCTCACAAAATCACGTTCCAAAAAGAATATGAAGGAATTTTGAGGCCAAATTCTAAAGTTTGATTGTGAACAGGAGATCTGCTTGCCGAAGTTTCTGTTCTTTCTGTATTTGCCCTAATAGAGAAGATTGAGCTTCAAGAGACGATTCCGCTCACACTCTCCTAATCACACTGAAAGGGCCCGTCCTTCATGAGATGCCTAGAGATGTACCCATCAATGCATACAAACAAGCCAAAGGACTTATCCGCTTAACTGATGCCTTTATTTTTGCTAGTGTTTCAGTTCTTCAGTTAAGAGACCAATGAGACAGCAGAGAGCTCAGAAACAGGGTCAATGCTAAAGGTGGTGGTGTTCATAAAATTAAAGAAAAATCTCAGCCTTTTAAAATGGAAAGTGTTTTTGGTGACCATTCAGCTTGAATTCCTACCCAGGGCAGAAATACCTTCTGTAATATCCCCGATGGTTCTCTATCCAGCCCCAAGCTGCAAAATTCTCACATCTAAAAACTCACTAATTTGTCTAGAAATCATTCTGTTGTTAGACAGAGTTTCCTATCTGTTCTCACAACATTCATGGACTGGTTCTCCCTCTCCTTCACCAGGAAGAGTCCCCTTTGCCTCCAACTGTCACTTCATGTAATGTATTCTGTTAGTGCCACATGATGGGAAATTGCTTTTGGCTATACAACAAAGAGGAAATGTGTCTGTCATCCATTTTCTACATCCTCTTCATTATATTAAGTATATTTGGCCATATCACCTACATGAAATTTTCTAAGAAATAGTCGTTTTGCAAAATATGGAAGAATAGATTTTAGGAATGGATGGTGTTGAGCAAGTTATCTAGCCCATCTTATAGACAAAAACATTTTGTAGATAAAGAACTGTAGAGATTAAGTTACTTAAAGGCTACCGTCAGAGTCATTTGCAGAGCTGACACCAGTGTCTGGTCTTGGTCTCTTGTTTCTGGGCCCAATGCATCTTTCCTGGCAGCTTTGGATTGGCCGCATCCCTCTCTTTCTCACAGTGAACAAATATGTCAGAATTGTTTCCTCTCTTCGTACTCTCTCCATTTCCCACATCTCCTTCCCCAATAAATTCAATAGGATTAGAGAAGAATAAACATACCAATAGATAACTGACTAAATAATTTATGATACATCCCTAAGATGATACATTGTTGTAAGATTATAATGACATGAAAATACGTTCAGTAAATGTTAAGTGAAAAAAGTATGTACAGTATGAAACCACTTTGAAAAATAGACCCATAGAAAAAAAGATTAAATCTCCATTAAAATGTCTGCTTATTGCAAGATGATAGGATTACAGGTAATTCTTTGAAAGAAAATAACTTCTAAATTTTAGAACAGTTCAGGTTTTGGAGAAATTGTGAAGACAGTACACAGAGGGCCCTTATACCTCACACCCAGTTCCCTAGTATCAATATCTCACATTAGTATGGTACTTTCATGACGATTCATGAACCAGTATTGATACGTTATTATTAACTGAAGTCCGTACTTTATTCAGATTTCCTGAGTTTTTACTAACATCATTTTTTGTTCCAGGATCCCATTCAGGACACCACATCGCATTTAGTCATCCTATCTCCTTAGGATCCTCTTGGCTGTGACAGTTCTCAGATTTTCCTCGTTTTTGATGACCTTGACAGATTTGAGGAATGCTGGTCAGACACTTTGTAAAATGTCCCTCAGCTGGGAATTGTACGATGTTTTTCTCATGATTAGACTGGGGTAAGAAGTTTTGGGGAGGAAGAACACACAGGTAAAGTGCCCCTTTCATTACAGCTTATGAAGGGTATATTCTATCAATGTGACTTGTCTCTACTAATTGTAAAGTTACTCTTCTTCCATCCACCTTTCCGCACTGTCTTTTTTGGAAGGAAGTCACTATGTACAGCCTACACTTAAGTAGTGGGAGTTATGGTCCACCTCCTTCGTCCTTGAGACTGGAGTCTCCATAAGTTATTTGGAATTTTTCTGCATGGGATATTTGTCTATTCTATTCTATTCCATTCATTTGTTCAATATTTTGTATCAATACAGATTCATGGATATTTCTAGATATTTCTTTATATATTGGGTTATAATTTGATACTACTTTGTTGCTCAAATCGTTCTGATTTTGGTCATGAGGAGCTCCTTTGACATATCCCATTATTGTGGGATACCTTTAAAAAAATTATTCCTTATTTTCTGGCACTGTAAGATATTCCAGGCTCATCTTGTATCTTTCCTGCCCCAGTCCTAGAATCACCCATTTCTCCAAGGAGCCATGCTTTGTTTTATTGTAGAATGGTAATAGAAACAAAGATCTGGGTGCCATATGTGCTGCTTGCTCTTGGGATGTTATTGCTTCTAAGCCCTCTCAGCTGACAGAGAAAGGAAATACATGGGTCTATACTAATCCCTGTATATGTGTATCTATATATAGTTCTTTATGTAACTCTCTGTATCTGTATCAAGCTAAATATGTTTATACTTATGTCTCCAACTATAATCTATCGCCAGATGGATAATTGTAGCCTCTTCCCCTTGCTTACCTGTAACCTCCCACTCCAACAGTGAGAAACCGGCTCTGTGAGAAATTTTTAAATAACTTTGCTATAATGAAAACATATTAACTTTTAATTAGAAAAAATGTTTAAGGGAAAGAAGGAAAGCATGGTTTCTTAATTTTGATACTGTAAAAGTTAATGCCAAATACCATTATGGAAGAAAAGAATGGTTTCTTAATTTTGATACTGTTAAAAGCTAATGCCAGGGCTTCCCTGGTGGCGCAGTGGTTGAGAGTCTGCCTGCCGATGCAGGGGACACGGGTTCGTGCCCCGGTCCGGGAAGATCCCACATGCCGCGGAGCGGCTGGGCCCGTGAGCCATGGCCGCTGAGCCTGCACATCCGGAGTCTGTGCTCCGCAATGGGAGAGGCCACAACAGTGACAGGCCTGCATACCACAAAAAAAAAAAAAAAAAAAAAAAGCTAATGCCAAATACCATATTAGAAAGATAAATTATACGCTAAAAATAAAGGAAATGTTAGCATTATACGCTAAAAATAAAGGAAATGTTAGCAATATTCTAGATCAACCTACGGGTTAATTTGCACTAAAACATCGGTGGATACCAATCATGTGATAATTCTAGTGAATCTGATGGAAAATCAAGCTTAATATAAAGCTGAAAGCAGTGTACTTAGGGACCAATCAATAACAACACAATAATCTGTACTGTTTAGTTCATACAGGATTTGCCTTTTCTGATATATCTTAGTCAAGATCAGTCTTCAAGACTTGGAACTAAGTCGGATTTTATCCACTTGTCCTTCTGTAGGATAGGATAACGCAAGTAGGTGAACTTGGACACAGAACATCTGAGTTATAGGTTAGCTCTACAAATCACTTCGTGGGTGTTTTGGGCAAGACACCCAAATCTCTGAGCCTCAGTTTTTGTTGTTTATAAACTTGAATTATATTAGCCCACTTGTTCACTTCAGTCATATCACTATTCACCAAAACTCTTTACCGCTGGTGTATTAATTAATGCTGTAATACTAGCAATTGTAACAAGTAATCCTCTAAAACTCAGCAGTGTAAAACAGTGAAAGTTTATATCTCATTCAAGGTTAATAGTCTATTTTGGATATTCCTCCTGAGCAGGAACAGGTAGAACACAGAGACCTGTTTCCATGGGTCACTCATCCGCCTTTAACTCATGGCTTTCAAGGTCATTCCTAAGACCATTTCCTAGCCAGGCAGCTGAAAGGGGGAGAGAGCCTGGAGCAGCACATCTGGAAGGTTTATGGCACAGTCTGGAAAGAGGCATACATCACTTCCTCTTATATGCATCTGATTAGAACTTGAGTCACAGAGAAGCTGAATAATGCAGGTTAGCTGTGTATCTAGGGAGAAGAGGAAATGGGTATGATGATCATGGTGCCAACTTTCTCACCCCTTTCCTGGATTCTCTTGCCCTCTTTACCCAAGTCCCTGTTATATGTTCAAGGTGAACATCTGGTACCCTTTGTCTTCTCACATAGACCTCGTTGTTCTGCCACTGTCATCTCAAGCAATGCTGGCTTTTGGGTTTTAAGAAAATGCTCTTGGGGCTCCTTCTGTGATGGCTTTAAGGAGTCTGCATTGGATCTTCCACACTTCTTGGTGAGGCCTGTTGTATCCAGGAAGGGCACATCTCAGAGGGAAAGTTTTAGAGGCAATTTGGTCTTTACCATGTTGGATATTTCCAACTGCACCTAGTTTAATAATAAGGATATTTCTTACACAGGCATGACAAGATGTCCAGAAGAATGGCAGTTATAGAGCTGGTTAATTTAGGTTCAAGTGTGTCATTAGGAATCCAAGTCCTTTTCATCATTCTGCTTTGTCCCTCCCTAGAGCATGGACTCTGAACTCCGTGCTAGCTCTACGGGCAATACATCCAGGCAAAACAAGAGCCCAAGGAAAAGGAAGCTGCCTCTTTCTCTGCATCTCTCCTAAGAGTGAAGAAGTCTTTCCCAGAAGACCCCCAACAGATTTCCTCGTAAGTCTCATTTATCTAAATCAGTCACTGATGAGAGGAATGATAACACAGTAATTGGCTTAGACCAATCTGGACTCTGGCTGTGGCTGGGAATGGGGCCAGCCTCCTCTCTGAGCACATTGTCATATGGGAGTTTATGTGGGGTTTATTTTGTTTGTTTTGTTTTAAGCAAAAGCTTCCTTAGAAAGAAGCATGGTGTGATGGCAGGGATGTTTGAATGTGGGGCATCCAGCGCTAACTTTGGTGCTGAGTATTTCTGTGTGGAGCACATTAGTTTCTGGAGACTATGCTTTCTGAATGGAAAATAGAGCTGTAATCAGACAAAGAAATTTTTCTGGTTTTTAATTTATTTATGTTAAAAAGCTTTATAGTGGTATACAAAGGATATGTGCTATCTTTAAATTTGCCTTTATCTAAATAGGATAGAGATATACAAGTAGTATTCTCCTAGAAACTCCACTCTCTCTGATCACCGTATCTGTGTGGGATGAAACTGACTGACCCAAGGAGTCCATGCAAATTGTAAGTGAAAATTATAAGTTTAGATAGGATTTGCATTAACTGACAACCTAAAACTTATCATCTATAAAGTTGTGCATCAAATGTGGCTTACAGGTTCAGTCTCATTGCCATGTTGTTGCACCCGGTATGCTTAAAACCTAAAATAAACATCATTCTCATTCTAACAGTAAAATAGCCACAGTACATATTCAAAAAAGGAACAAAAGGGTACAGACATCCACTTTTATACCCTTTATAAATAAATCATCAGGACTGAATTTTTGCCAGAGCTACTATTTTCCTGTGGTGGAACACGGTTAAAGTTCTGAAGAAGATTTCATGCAGTCAAGCTTCTGCTTTTGTATTAATCATTAGTTAGTTTGTCCTCCTGCTTAACTACTGTATCACCTTGGTCAAATCATTAAATGTCCATATGCCTTAGATTTATATCTGTAAACTAATACAATTAGAATTGAGCTAAAGTGATGTTAATTTCACTCCAGGTTTGATGCCAAGATCTTCTGGAACTTAAGCTCATGGGGTTCATTTGCTAGGTTTGCTACATCTTAACAAGTGTAACCTCTGATTCCCTACTATTCCCTACTAAGTCTCAGCTTCCCTTTCCTGGTTACTATTTATAAAGTATCAAACACAGAACCTCTGAGGGTTGGGAGTGGCCCAGTACACAAGGAGACGACAAGCTTTGCTTTGGGTCTGGAAAAAGATAGAGGCTGGAAAAATACTTGGAATATTGTGGCCACAGGGGAGTAGCTGGACTGAAGATTAAGAACTGCCTGCCAAGGTACAGTATAGTGCAGAGTCTTATTGGATCAAGGCACAAAGATGGTGTGCTGCTTTGTACACATTCAATTTTCAATCACTTAAATAAACATTTTCTAATTTAGGTAGAAGTAGGCCACACTTTTTTTAAACCATTTTTTAATTTAATTTTGCTTTTTCTTTTTAAATCCAAATTAGTACAGGTCAATCAGTTTTGCTCTACAAAAATTGAAGGGTTTTCTATACATTTTCCCTTCCTTCCTTCCTTTCCTCTCTTTTCCCCTCCTTCCCTTTCTTCCAATAGGAATTCTTTTTTCTCAAATATTCCTAGCAAGGCCTTCTGCAAATTATTCTAAAAAATATCTCTCTTTCTTCCAGATGAACTCAGGAGGATATTTCTTTCCTATTATTTGTTACAAAGTTATACATTTTCCAAAAAGCTTGTGCTTATATTCAAAATGGGTTGTTGGTTACCAAACTGGGCTTTTGGTGGTGTTACTGCACCCAGGGAGAATCCTGTTCTTAAAGGAGCAGTGCTCAGTAACTACTGTGTGCATCACTTTCAGGCCTGACCATGAAAATGCCTCCTATTCCCTGATAGGGCAGTTCTCTCATCAGATCCTGACAAAATAATTTTGTGAAGCCATTTGCTGAGTGGAAGAAGGCATCATATTTGCCAGGGAAGAGATATTCTAGTAGGGAAACAGTAGGGATGTTGCCCCTGGATAGAACCTTTATTACTGCCTCATCAGATAGCAACACAGATGCCACTGTAAAGAAAACAGCAACTGATGACAACACTCCCTGTCTCTGGTAACAGTGTTACCCACCAGGGTTCCTGGCCTTCCCCAACCAATAGAAATTGACTAGAGGCCCCACAAGAAATTCAGGCGAGGCTTTATTGGGGCGCCTGCTGCAGCAGCAGGGAGCGAGAACAAACAACAGGTTCCTTCACTTGCTCTTTCAGTGGCAGGGGCAGGTCGAACTGATTCCAATTCCTTATACAGGATGAGGGTAGGGATATGTCCAGGGGTCAGGCTGTAGGGGTGTCTTAGCTGGTTTACTACCCGTTAGGTGGTGGTGTGTGCAGGGGGCATGCGCGGTACCCTGTTTTTGCTCAAGGCTCTTCAAGAGTGGCAATTGGATTTTTTGGTTTCTTTGTATCTTTTGGGTCCAGAATTTGCCCCAACTGTGCATGCACAGTTTTTTTTTTTAACATCTTTATTGGGTTATAATTGCTTTACAATGGTGTATTAGTTTCTGCTATATAACAAAGTGAATCAGCTATACATATACGTATATCCCCATCTGTCCTCCTCCTTGTGTCTCCCTCCCACCCGCCCTATCCCACCCCTCTAGGTGGTCACAAAGCACCGAGCTGATCTCCCTGTGCTATGTGGCTGCTTCCCACTAGCTATCTATTTTACATCTGGTAGTGTATGTATGTCCATGCCACTCTCTCACTTTATCACAGCTTATCCTTCCCCCTCCCCATGTCCTCAAGTCCATTCTCTATGTCTCTGTCTTTATTCCTGTCCTGCCCCTAGGTTCTTCAGAACCTTTTTTTTTTTTTTTTAGATTCTATATATATGTGTTAGCATATGGTATTTGTTTTTCTCTTTCTGACTTACTTCACTCTGTATGACAGACTCTAGGTCCATCCACCTCATTACAAATAACTCAATTTCGTTTCTTTTTATGGCTGAGTAATATTCCACTGTATATATGTGTCACATCTTCTTTATCCATTCATCTGTCAATGGACACTTAGGTTGCTTCCATGTACTGGCTATTGTAAATAGAGTTGCAATGAACATTGTGGTACATGACTCTTTTGGAATTATGGTTTTCTCAGGGTACACGTCCAGTAGTGGGATTGCTGGGTCATATGGTAGCTCTATTTTTAGTTTTTTGAGGAACCTCCATACTGTTCTCCATAGTGGCTGTATCAATTTACATTCCCACCAACAGTGCAAGAGGGTTCCCTTTTCTCCACACCCTCTCCAGTATTTATTGTTTGTAGATTTTTGATGATGGCCATTCTGACTGGTGATACCTCACTGCAGTTTTGATTTGCATTTCTCTAATGATTAGCAACGTTGAGCGTCCTTTCATGTGTTTGTGGGCAATCTGTATATCCTTTTTATGGAAACACAAAAGACCCCAAATAGCCAAAGCAATCTTGAGAAAGAAAAACAGAGTTGCAAGAATCAGGTTTCCAGACTTCAGACTATACTACAAAGCTACAGTAATCAAGACAGTATGGTACTGGCACAGAAACAGAAATATAGATCAATGGAACAGGATAGAGAGCCCAGAGATAAACCCACGCACATATGGTCACCTTATCTTTGATAAAGGAGGCAAGAATATACAATGGAAAAAAGACAGCCTCTTCAATAAGTGGTCCTGGGAAAACTGTATAGCTACATGTAAAAGAATGAAATGAGAACACTCCCTGACACCATACACAAAAATAAACTCAAAATGGATTAAAGACCTAAATGTAATGCCAGACACTATAAAACTCTTAGAGGAAAACATAGGCAGAACACTCCATGACATAAATCACAGCAAGATCCTTTTGACCAACCTCCTAGAGAAATGGAAATAAAACCAAAAATAAACAAATGGGACCTAATGAAACTTAAAAGCTTTTGCACAGTAAAGGAAACCATAAACAAGATGAAAAGACAACCCTCAGAATGGGAGAAAATATTTGCAAACGAAGCAACTGACAAAGGATTAATCTCCAAAATATACAAGCAGCTCATGCAGCTCAATATCAATAAAACAAACAACCCAATCCAAAAATGGGCAGAAGACCTAAATAGACATTTATCCAAAGAAGATATACAGATTGCCAACACACAGTTATTTTTAGTCCCATACAGTTTCTTTGTATTTTGTTGCTTGAGGAGAGGTGTTTCCAGGTACAAGCATTGCAGCACTTCAGCGAAGGGTCCCAGGTCGCAGCCTGTCTCAACAGCAGCCCTTGCCCCACAGGTAGAACAGAAAGGGAGAGGTAAATAGTGAGAAGGAGACTTTGCAAGGGAGTGGTGCAGAGGGGGTAATCTAGCCCAACAGAAAGGAGGATTTTACCACTGACACTGTTTAGAATGACAGCACATGGTGATAATAATAAGCAGACAAAATTTTAGTCAGTCTTACTATTTCTTTAAATTTTCTACAGCCAGTGCTATAACTGCCTACACTTGAGATGAAGGGCTTCCACTGCTCTGTCTTCTCCCCATACCTGGTAAACCACTGCTCCCAGGAGTTGCAACTGTGATTTCTGAGCAAGTTCCTAATCTGCATATTCAATACTACATATTGTTGAAAATATTTGGGTGGAACACTGTAACATGAAAGACCTAGTTGGTCTACTCATATGATTATAACCCCTGTCCCTTGGATGACTACCCATCTCCCCACCTCTCAGAATGGTGTGGAAATTGAGAGGAGCGACATGGAAGAACCTAGCTCCTGGTGCAGCAGAACTTGCATATGACTTAATTTCAAATAGAGTTTTCACGCTGGGGAAAACAGATTTCTTCAGAAAAAGATATAAGTGAAATGGCATTAGACATCAGACGAACTCAAACTCTTTAGAAGAGTGTTTGACATTCAAAAATTTGGTCTTCATCCTGTCAAACAAAGTGAGGAATTCCACTGTGACCTTTGGGAAATTTTCAGCCTTTTAGCCAGGAAAAGCAGTGTAAACAAAATGAATTCATATTCAAATGGCAAAATAAAAAAGTTTCACATGACCCTTCACCTGTTCTACATAAACAACAATGTATGTCCAGCAAACATGTAGCCTAAACATCTGGAGATTTAGTTATCTTGTTGACATAGATAAAATCAATAGATGTTTATAGAAACTGTGATGAAACCTCTTTCTGTGAGCCCTCATCTTTGCGTGCAGCTATAAAATTTAGTGCAGTCTTTCCTCTACCATGTTGAAATAATCGATATCTCCCTCCTACATAGACTGCAGTCTTCATGAGGGAAATGCATACTACCCTCTGGTCTTGCACCCTCACTTTCTAACAGGATGCCTGGCATATAATAACCAGATAGCAACAAAATAGTCACTGAACTCATTCCAGAATGGCTCTCCTGATGTAAGAAAAACAGAAGGAACTAAGGAAGGTAAGACAAGTATACTTGTCCCTAAGGATAAGACACAACACACAACATTTGATCCAGAGATTTGGTCCTTGTGGCTGATGACATGGGTGTGTACTCCTGTTCGCCTGTGTCCATTGTCCATTTTCCTTTTGTTCCCAAGTATCTCTTTGTTTGGCCCTCCTAGCTGCCCTGTCACCAGCCTCAGCTCTCCTGGCTTTATCAGATATCTGAGTCTTGGAGCTTACCTTTCTTTCTTTCAGCACTGTGCTTTTCTGATAACTTTTTTCTTTTGGTGATTTTCATGATCTAAACAATTCATTACAGCTGCAGTGTAAATTCAAGCTCAGGAGTGGCAAAAGATGAAGCTGAAGGAATGAGCAGGTGAAGAACATAATGAAGCTTAGAAACTAGGTTCATTCACACACTGACTGAAGAGTTACTGAATAACAAAAATGTGCAAAACCTCCCATGCAAACTGGACAGGATGGCTACTTTCACCCAGAGCTTACATTGTAGGGGGAGCAAAAGAGTTGGAGCTTCTTGCTCAGAACAATGTAGGGGCTACTGAAGTGCTACAGGAGCAGACTGGGTTTTAGAGCACAGCTCTGCTACAGTGTAGACAGGGAACTGGATGGTGTAAGAGTGAAGACTGGTTGTTCCTTTAGGAAGCCAAAGCAGTTATTTGAGCTGATGACAAGAGCATTCTGGACCAAGGTAATAAGGACAGGGACAGGTGAGAAATGAAAGGATGAGAGTCCCTTACAGGTGAAAATAGATACAATTTGGTGCTGGATTAAATGTGTATGTGTACACTGAAAACAGAGAGTATACCTCCTCAATGTACCTGCAAAGATAAGCATAAAAGCAATGGCAGTAACTTTTCTCCTTTCAGTTTTACAGGTCATGGCTGTACACATAATAGATACCTGGACTCTGGATAGACACATCTGGTTCAAATCCCTCAAATCCCTTCTCTGCCTCCTTCTAGTGGTATTACCTTGGCTAAAATATTTAATAACCACTCTAAGTTTTAGCCTTTTCATCGGTAACAGTGGGATAATAAAAGTTCACAAGTCAGATGCTAGTGTGCACATTAACTGGAATACTGAATGTAAATATTCAAATACATTAATAGACGAATGCACGTTATGTAGTTATATGAGAAGTATTACATGTGCTTCTTGCCTTCAAATATTTATGCAAGGGGAAAGGCATTACATAATTACTTGAAAGTAAAACAGATAATTAAATTAATTTGTGTATATTTAAAAGCTGTACTAAGTATATATATAGATAGATTTAGATATTATTTATATGATTGCAGATACTTAAAAGGAAGTAGTTTAAGGGCAGAAGTTTACAGTAATAGGCAGAGAACCTTAGCTATGTTGAACGTTTACTGTATGCTAAATATTATGCTAGTTACTTTATTTTTTTAATAAATTTATTTATTTATTATTAATTTATATTTGGCTGCGTCGGGTCTTTGTTGCTGTGCATGAGCTTTCTCTAGTTGTCGTGGGCAGGGCTACTCTTCGTTTTGCGGTGCGCAGGCTTCTTATTACGGTGGCTTCTCTCATTGAGGCGCACCGGCTCTAGGCCCTCAGGCTTCAGTAATCTTGGCTCGCAGGCTCTAGAGCGCAGGCTCAGTAGTTGTGGTGCACAGGCTTAGTTGTTCCACGACACGTGGGATCTTCCCCGGCCAGGGATAGAACCTGTGTCCCCTGCATTGGCAGGAGGATTCTTAACCGCTGTGTCAGCAGGGAAGTACCTATGCTAGTTACTTTATATTCATTATTTAATTAATTACTAAAGAATCCTGCGACATAGATTATCACTTACTCAGTATTACAGATACTAGAACTGAGGTCTGCAGGGTTAGGAATTACTGGAATTTGAAATCAGGCTAGCCAACTATAAAGCTCATTCTTATTCTGATATTCAGACTGCTGAGTAGAATTTTCTGTGTTCTTAGTGTATAATGGATTTTTCCTTGTTTAGAAAAATTGCCTATCTATTGACTTTTTCTTGCTTTGCCTCCCTGTGTATACAAGGGAAATATTCTACCGTCTGTGTCAGATTTGTCCTGGGGACAAAAAGACCTTCGCTTAATGATGTCCCTTCTCTTGGTGGGAAGGGAGGGCTTTCTACAACCATCAGAATTCAGGAATATTCTCTTCAGGAAATGAGTGTAGAGGGAAGACTGCAGAACATGCTGGACAAAAGGAAAAATGTGACCTACAAAATATTGTTTTTAGGTCCTGTGAGATTCCATTCAATTTATGTTTCTTTCACTTAAGCTCTGGCCTATTTGGTCAAAGGGAGCAAATTTAGTAATTAGTTCTACTCTCAATTCCTCAGTCATTTCTGTTTTGTGGAGTATAATGATTTCCTGAGGAAAGGACAGCCACCACAGCACATTTCTTAAAAGAAGAGACCACACAAATACACACACACAAACACACACACACACGTATGCAAAATTCCCTATTTTTATACTTTTATCAAAGTAAAATCAAATAGTACACAGACCTTATAATGAAAAGCAAGGCTCCTTGCTCTAAAACTTCCCACTCTCAGTCCCATTACTGAGAAACAACTGTCATTATATTTTTAGCCCTTTCTTCTGGAAGATTTCTCTAAACCTCTAAACAATAGTTATAGAGCTCTATTTCAGGATTAACCATTTCAGACTAAAGTCTTTTTCTATTGCTTCTTTTAATGTGCCCACAAAATTAGTCAATTATTTTTATACAAATAGCTTATAATTATAGTTACCTCTTAAAACTATTATAAATATGCATTATTAAAAACATTAAGTTGCATGTAGTCAATGATGATAAAAAGAGCTGCATTTATTATAATATAATTTTAGTACCGAATGGGTTTACTCATTTATTTAACCATCCTCCTATTGATACATACTTGGCTTAGCTACAGATTCTGGCCTTTATAAATGATGCTGAATAAGCAAAAACTGTTGCTAAATTTGAGCACACACATACATAATTTCCTAGGAAAAATTCCTGTTAATATCGTTTCTAGCACAGCTTTTTGTTTGTTTTTGTCTTTTTGGTTTTAGTTATTGAAACATATTGTTAAACTTCCTTCCAGAAAGTCTATGCCAACTTATTTTCTCATTAGCACAAGGATCAACAAACATTTTCTGTGAAGGACCAGATAGTAAATATTTTAAGCTTATGGGCCAAAGGCAAAACTGAGGATATTAGACAAGTGTTTATATAATAAGAGAGAAACACAACTTCCCATACATTTTTAATTAATGAAGTTCAAAATATAATAATAAGAAGAATAAAAATAAAGCACAATTTTTTTGTAACACAGATCTGCTAATGAAAAAAATAGATTTCTTTTTGGGCAGTAACATTTTGCTTAGTTATATACGTCAGGCAGAATAATGACCCTACAAATATGTCCACATCTTAGTCCTTGGATCCTTTACATATGTTATATAGCAAAAGGGAAGTTGTAGATATAATTGAGATTATGAGTGTTAAAATAGGGAGATTAGCTTGGGTTATTCATGTACGTTTAATTTAATCAAATGAGCTCTTAAAAGTAGAGAGAATGCTCTCAGGCTGAAGACAGAGAGATGCAGTGGAAGAGGTCATAGAGATTAGAAGCATGAGAAGGACTTGACCCACAGATGGTCGAGGGGCCACATGGAAAGCATGAGAAAGATCATGGGGAGTATCTAGGAGCAAAGATTGGCCCCTGGCCAACAGTCAGCAAGGAAATGAGGGCCTCAGTTCTACAACCATAAGGAACTGAATTCATCCAACAACCTGAATGAACTTAGAAGTAGAATCGTTCCCGGAGCCTCCAGAAAGGAACACAGTTTTGCTGACACCATGATGTTGGCTTTGTGAAACTTTAAGAAGAGCCATGCTGTAACTCAGACTTCTGACTTACAAAACTGTAAGATAAAAAATGGGTATTCTTTTTAAGCCACTAAGTTGTGGTAATTAGTTATAGCAGTGACCGAAAACTCACAACATTGGGGTTTCAACTTTTGTGTGCTCTGTCATCAAAATTGGTTGCAAATGTCCATCTGTCAATGTTGATCTGAAATGAGATTTTGTATATATCATCTATGAAATGTATTTTCACACAGGTAGGTACTGTTAACAATCCACAAACATGTGATTTTTTAAAATTAATTAATTTATTTAGGCTGTGCTGGGTCTTACTCGTGGCACATGGGATCTAGTTCCCTGACCAGGGGTTGAACTCGGGCCCCTTGCATTGGAAGCATGGAGTCTTAACCCCTGGACTACAAGGGAAGTCCCACAAACATATGATTTTTATTTTTTTGGATTCCTTTTATTTCTTTTTTTTTTTAAAACATCTTCATTGGAGTATAATTGCTCTGCAATGGTGTGTTAGTTTCTGCTTTATAAGAAAGTGAATCAGCCATACATATACATATATACCCATAACTCTTCCTTCTTGTGTCTCTCCCCCCATCCTCCCTATCCCACCCCTCTGGGTGGTCACAAAGCACCGAGATGATCTCCCTGTGCTATGCGGCTGCTTCCCACTAGCTATCTATTTTACATTTGGTAGTATATATAAGTCCATGCCACTCTCTCACTTCGTCCCAGCTTACCCTTCCCCCTCCCCGTGTCCTCAAGTGCATACATATGATTTTTAATTGAACATATTCATCTCTTGGAAGGAATTTGTGGATTCTATTAGATTCTCTTCTTCATGTTTGCCTTTTAACATGCCATTGCATTGCAGATTAACCACTTTCAATGAAGATTCGGTGGAAGCTCCTCAGTTGCACAGTTAAATTGATCTCAAAATATGGAAATTTCCCATGCACTTTCATCAAGGTCAGACAAAGGCTGCTGTAATTTTAGCAGCAGTGGATGCAGTCTGTAGTTTTAGCTCAGAACTGTAATTTAGCCCATGACCAATCTGTCTAAGAATGGAGATCTAGCTTGTTGTTTTAACTTTTGACAGCATAAGACATAAAAATAAGTTTGCTATTACTTGTGATTCAACAACATCAGTTGCTGTGCAAATGACCATACTGAAGCATACATTTCACATATAAGCATTCTCCTGCCTTTCTTCATGTTCATTAAGAAACATCAAGTTAGCAGCAAAAGCTAATTTCAAAGCTGCTCAGGATTTGATAACAGTGGTTAAGAGAAGTTCTCCTCATTCAGAAAAATTGTATTCTTGGTCCTGAGTTCAAAATCATCCAGCTGACAATGCTTAAGTTCTCAAGAGTGATTGACGTTCACTGTTGACATCACTGGTTCAATAACACCAGATAGAGTCAAATATTTTACGCAAAGTGCCTGCTAATGAATAATATAGGGAATAACCTTAAGCTTTAAACGCTTGGATTCTTCACAAGTTATATGAATTAAAAAAAAAAATAAGCCTCTGTTCCACACAGGTTTTTACCACCATCAATGATAACACATCTTATCAGATTCCACTTCAGGTTGTACTGAATTAGTTTTTCTCAGCTTCCTTGAAAATATTCTCACCTATGTTTATTTCACACAGATTAGTCATGGAGGGTAATTCTTGAGTCATTTCAAACTCATCACTGACTTCTTTGATGAGTAACAACCGACTAGCGTTGGTAAGGAAAGCCACTCAAGATCATTTGCCTTGTCTTTAATTGACTAAAAATGTCACTCTCAATGTTTTCAACTCTTTGAGAAACTGTTCTTGTCAAAAAGTTGATAGTCTTAATTACTTTCTCTCATTACATTTCTTCAATTGCCAAGTCAACGATGGTAAATGGATTTCTTGCTTGGCTAATAAATGACCTTCTGAGAAATTTCATTGCAACCTCATTTTTGCTTTTGTTTTTATTCTTGTGAAGAAATTTGTTGTGATTAGTTATTCCATTTAGATTTTTCTACTTTATCTGATTGTTGTTTTCCCATGAGTTGGAGATGTGATGTGAGTGCATAGTCTGAAAATATCAACATTTATTTGGCACTGCTATAGTATCATTGCTTAATAAAAAAGACATTTTTAATCTAATTTGATAATGAAATAATCCATAATCCACTGTACCATTAGATTGCAGTACTCAAAGTCCACTCTTTTCTTCTTTTCTTATTTTGACATGATATGCAATGGTAATAAAATAAATGTTGTGGTACAGTGATATGCATGGCACCAGAAATGTTGTAGAATTAGAACTGTCACTGTGATTTTGTAGTGAACCAAGCAACGGTGCAAAGCAATGAGAGTGCAACATACGGTCTGTGTCACAGCTGCTCAACTACACGGTTGGAGCATGGAAACAGCCGTAGGCAATGTGTAAATGAATGGGTGTGGCTGAGTTCTAATAAAAATTTAATTGTGGACACTAACATCTGAATTTTATATAGTTTTCATCTGCCACAAATAATTATTTTTCTTTTGATTTTTATTTTACTTCAATAATTTAAAAGGAAAAGCCTGCCCTTAACTCGTAATCCATAAAAAAAGAGAGGTCGAGATTTGGCCTTAGGGCTGTAGTTTGCAGACCCTTGTACCAGAAGAATATCCTTTAATAAAAGATCAAAAATTTCAAATAAACTTAAATCACTAAATATTCTCCATTTATTTTTTAAAAAATATACTTCAGTGAAAATATAGTAGGGGAGAATGGGGAGTATGGAGGTGAAAGGGGAAGGACATTGACTTATTGCTCAGAGCAAGTCTGCTTACAGTTGAACTAATGAAGTAAGAATTCTGTGTCACTATGAGGAGATGGCAGTAGAATAATGTGAATGAAAAGTGACATTTGGATTTGTTTCCCTTTAACTTTTTCAATTTTACTTGTGGGGAATGCTTTAGATTAAGAAAGTGAGAACGTCTACAGAGAAAAACACACATGCAGAAGGAATAAAACATTCCCACCACAACTCTCTACAGTTACTATGTTTTGTTTTATTTTTATCATTTGCACAAATGATAATATTTGTCCTAGATTTTTGTTATCCCTGTTCTTTTTTAACAGTGCAAGTAAGAATTCCTTTACATCAATATTCTCATTATCTAAAAGAGTAAATAAGAGGAATCCCTTTACCTTAATATTCTAAGCTTTTGCTTCTCTTAATTTTCAGAATTTTATTGTACATACAAAAGAGCTGTTTGTACCAAAGTAGACTTTAAGCAGAGATGGACCAGCTCAGTATTTAAAGCTTTGAAATGGAAGACATGGAGGCTGCTCCCAACTCTACCCCCATCACTTGCCTGCCCGCCTGTCCAGACACCTCCTCCCTAGGCCTGTCTATCTGTATAGAGATGTGACACAGCATTGGTTTCAGGACAGGACTAGCCCCAGCCTAGAAAAATTGTGAAATGGGACTGGTGTTTGTCCCTTGTGACCACCTTCAGTGCTTCCCTCCTCTGACCTATTTGATATTTTCAGAAGTCCCAGTACCCAGAGTCTCATATTTAGTACTTCTTGTTTTCATGCCCTATGACAGGTACTCAGACCAGTACCTTTATGCTTTTAGGTGATACAATACCAAGTTTGATAAACCAAGTTGTGCTATCATAATACCTCTTATTAATAAAGCAATTATAATGCTAATGATCTTAATCATAATAGGTAACATTTGTGGCATCCTTACTAAGAGCCAGGGCCTTTGCAGGCACTGTTTTATTTAATCCTCACCAAAGTGCTGGGTGGGCGGTATTCATTGCTATAGGGTTCTAGATGAATTAATTGAGGCTCCAAGAGGATAAACAACTTACTTAAGTTCTCATAACCACTAGATGGCAGAGCCTAGATTCAAATCCAGATGCTTTTTGTTCCAAAGCCTATATATAGATTCTAAAGAGAAAGCTGATGAAGCAAATGAAAAAGTCATAACTATCTAAAAAGAATTAGCCTGCTATTGTGTGAGCTGTCACTTCCTCTAGCTCTCAATTATTAATGAGTTAGGCAGCCAAGACAAGGGTCAATTATAACGTTTATGTATCTCTATTTTAAATGAAACCATTATGCGGTAGCCTCAAGTTAAATTTCAGATAAAGTGGGCAATATACAGAATATATTAATGTAAGAGCAACTTAGATAAAATATAAATGTTATTTTACAATATACAACCCAGTTGGCTGCACTCAATTGAGGGTATAACCACTAATTATATTTACTTCAAAACCAAAATAATATTTTGTGTGGACATGTTAAGTTACAAAACTGTCAATAGGAAACTCAGGATCATAGATTCCTTGTCCTTTCTTGTAGAACTTTTACAGGAAAGCATCCAGAATTTGGTTGTTCTGATAAAACACAAAATAATACTCTGTATCTTTTAGAAGTCTCCTCTGATAGCATTTTGGTGTGCCCCATTTGGAAGGGTGGGCCTCTTCAGTCAGCACTAATTGATTTACCTCACTTAGCATAGTTTAGCTGCTCAAAAAAAATGTCGATTTGATTTAAGAAAACCTATTTCATGAAAACCCCAAGTTCTAAAATAGGTAAGTGATTTATAGTTTCTAGTGCCTCCTTTCTTCATAAAAAGCAATTGACTTTTTGGCCTCTGTTTAAATGATCATCAACTGATTGTGTTAAAGATGACTATGGAATAGATCAAACAAAAGCAATGCATAAAATAAACACTCATAAGTCTGGGTGGTTGTGTAAATGTGAATGTGAGTTGTTGAAGATGATTTATTATTTCAAAGTCGTGAGCAAAAATCCAGCAAAGTCCAACATATCATGTAAGAATATCACTAAGTGAGGAACTAAAGGTCTCTGTGATTTTTGTGCAGTGGAAATGTACATATTTCACAAAGTCAAAGGGACCTGAATTTTTCCCCAATGTGTAGGCTTTGCCCAGATCTATGAGTTAAAGAAAAATGGGTAAACATCACTCTGATGCAAGCTTGCCTGTGTTGAAGACAAATGTATACTGATGCCATAATGTGGTGAAGTCAATAGTAGCAAGGCCAGATAAGGTAGAAATTCCCAGAAGATTAATAGTAATCAAATGATGGTAATGACAGCTGAACAATTTACAATGTACTTATTCTAGGACAGACATAGTTTCAAGGATGTTCTAAATATTATTTATTTAATACTTTCCATAATATTGGACTCTGAGACTCTGGGAAGTTATGGTCACTAATTAAGTGGTAAATTGGGTATATAAAGGCTATCAGTCTGTCTCCATAAAACCAAGAAGAATCACAATTAGCTATACCTATGTAGAACTTACTGTTTTAGCAGATTCTAATGATTGGTAATAAAATATTAACACGTTTTTAAATGTAGTTAACCATACAGTCATTGTAAAGACGACCAGCAATCATATTCATATAAGATATGATGAATCTTTTGACAGTGAACATTTAGAGTACTGGCTTAATTTTGTCACTCGTCATAATCCCCACTGTTGAATTGTACTCGTGTAAGATTTTGCAAATTTTGTTCTTAAATTTAAATTCCCTTAACCAGCTTTTTATATAGAGTATATTATCTCATTCATCAGGTTGAGAATAATCTTTTCATTGGGCAGCATTCAATGCACTTATCAGTTGCATTACAAATTCTTATTCCCAATGTTATAAATTGCAGTTTTATGTCTCATGTGTTTCCCATCCTGTGCCTCCCATGTTGATTATTGTTAATTGTTCACATCCTGCACCACCACATGATTACTTTACCTCTCTTTTCATTTCTATTTGTTCTCTTTCCTTAATATTATCCATCTCCCTTCTTTGGTACAGAAGTTTTAGTTGAAGAGTCAATTTGATGTATCTTTTAATGTTTCATCACTATGTTTCTGTAGTTCCTCAGAGCTATTTCATACATTTTAATACTTCTTGGTATAGTAACCTTTGATTTAGTTAATAAATATTTAGAACCTATACTGTTATTATAAAAACTAATGTCCGTTTGAAGTTAAAATAGGTCATTTAATGTTAGTTACAATTCCAAATTTAATTATGAATAATGTTAAATAAATATGCATTCACAAATGCACACAATTTTATAAATAGTCACTACTTACCTGCTATCTTTTGTGTCAATATTGATAAATTAACAAGAGTCGTTTTACATGATCATTGGGTATTTGACTGAAGAGAAAGTCATTCCCAGGGAAGCTTATAAAAACCTTGCTCCTCCACAGAGAATAGCTGCTATCAGCTGGGCACTTTACAGGCTGCTTAACTTATGTTGTCTCTAATCCTCACAGCAGTCCTGCCAAGCAGGTATTTTTAGTGCCATTTTGCAGCAGGCTCAGAGCGGTCCTCCTGCTAATGATTATCTGTGCTAGGACTTGAGCTGAGAACAGCCTGATTTAAAAGCATATCATTTTTCCACATTAGGCTGCAAAAAAATCTCAGAAGGAGAAAAAATAATTATCCCATGAGAAAATCAGGCTGCCGAGAGCTGCAGAATCTCTATCCCTTGTCATCTGTCCATGCGTGGGGCTGGCCACTCAATAATGCAGACCATACATCAAAATACAGAATGAGCACTGGTAGCCAGCTAGAATCCATAAATGTTCAAATAAATTTTAAAAAGTCATGTGTAATATTCATCAGCTATCCCACTGCAGTCTTGACTTAGCTTCATTCTTGACAGAGGTAAAGTTGCAATAGTGTTCAGTCATCCTTTAAAGGAGCATGCACCCCAGTATTAAATATAGTTAATTTTTCACAGCTTTTAATTCACACCAAGAATTTCATTGCACACTTATTATATAAACAAGTGTCTAGCATAACCATTTTTTTCTATTAAAATTTTTGCAGTAAGCAATATTATGAAAGTTTACCATCTCTTGGTTTTATGGTATCCAACAGCAAGTAAATCTGGGCAAAATTACCATAATTTAGGATAACTGAGGTGAGGGAAAATATGGAGAAACAAAATCTTTATATTTTAGCATATTTTAGTTACCTTAATGTCTTTTTATTATTGAAAATAGTTGATCTACAAATATTACATTAGTTTTAGGTGACCTACGTAGTGATTCAACATTTACATACATTATGAAATGATCACCACATCAAGTCTAGTGACCATCTGTCCCCACACGAAGTTATTACAATATTACTGACCATATTACTTATGCTGTATATTATATCCCCGTGGCTTATTTATTTTATAATTACAAGTTTCTACCTGTTAATCCACTTCACCTATTTCACCCAAACCTTCACTGCTCTCCACTCTGGCAACCACCTGTTTATAGATCTCTTTATCTATAAGTCTGTTTGCAATTTGTTTTGTTTGCTTGGTTTGGTTTTTACATTCCAAATATACATGAGACCATATGGCATTTGTCTTTCTTTGTCTAAATTATTTCACTTAGTATGATATCCTTTAGATCCATCCATGTTGTAGCAGATGACAAGATTTTATTTTTTTATGGCTGAGTAATATTCCATTATATGTATATATATGACATCTCTATCCATTTATCTGTTGGTGGACACTTGAGTTGCTTCCATATCTTGGCTATTGTAAATAATGCTGCTATGAGCATTGGGGTGTATATATCTTTTTGAATTAGTGTTTTTGTTTTCTTCAGGTAAATACCCAGAAGTGAAGTTCCTGGATCATATGGTAGGTAGTTCTATTCTTAATTTGCTGAGGAAGCTCCATACTGTTCTCCACAGTGTTTTCACCAATTTACATCCCACCAACAGTGGGATGTTTACCAGTGCCAGTGTCATCAAGGTAGAACAAGCTCCCCAAAATGGCTGCCACCAGCATCTCCATCCCCAGGAGGAGTCCCAGTTGCCTCCTGCCTCTCTGGGAAGCTCTCCAAGATTAGCAAGTGGGTCTGACCCAGTCGCCTTTCAAACTACTGCCTCTGTGCTTAGACTTGGAGCGGATGACATTTTCCACATGCTCTTTGAGAGCATAGTCTCTGTTTCCTATAGCCCTCCAGCTTTCCCAAACCCAAGTCCCACTGGTTTTCAAAGCCAGATGTTCTGGGAGCTCATCTTCCTGATGTAGGACCCCCAGGCTTGGGAGCCTGATGCAGGGCTTGGACCTCTTGCTTCTTGCTCCTTGGGGAGTACCTCTGTGGTTTGATATCTCTTTAGTTTAAGCATCGCTAACCTGGGGTTGTGGGTCCTGACTATACTGTGTCTCCACTCCTCTAACCCATCTTGTTGTGGCTCCTCCTTTATATCTTCAGCTGTGGAAATCTTGTCTGCTAATCTCCAGTTTATTCTTATAGATAGTTGCTCTGTAAGTGGTTATAATTTTGGTGTGCCCGTGGGAGAGGGTGAGCACAAGGTCTTCCTACACTGCCATCTTGGGGAAGACCTCTACTCACTTTAATCTTTTAAAATTTTTGTGGCTTTTACTCTCCTTTACCTAAAACAAAAGCACTACTTTTTTTTTTTATTGTTCAACATCTGGTGATGGCAATAATAAAAATGAAATTATATAAGACATGCTGCAGATGATTGAGAAGTGTTACTCAAAATATGGACCTCAGTCAGTCAACCAAGCATTACCTGGGAGCTTGTTAGAGGTGCAAATTCTCAGTCCCCACCACAGATCTACTGAATCAGAATCTCTGCAGAGATTCTGGGGTAGGGCCCTGAAATCTGTTTTCAGTTAAGCCCCCCAGGGGATTCTGACGCATGATCAAGTTTGAGGAGCATTGCTGTAGATCACTGCTGCTCATCATGAGGTCCTGAGACTGGAAGCGTCAGCATCACCCGAGTGCAGAATCTTGGACTATGTTCCAGCCTATTGCAATTATATTTTATAAGAGTCCCATGTTATTAGTAAACATATTAAATGAAGACCTAGATAAGCTCTCACTGGACAACTAACTCCAATATATTCCTTACATCTGTCTCCTGTCCTAAAATTGCTGATATTCATCTACTATGAACAAAAATGACTGTTTTTGATGGTTTTAATTCTAACCTTGCCTTTTCATATTTATGGAAAATGAAACCTAGGCAGTAATGAAATAGTAATCCACCGATGGGCTAAGTCTACTGACCATGATTCCTTTATTATCCCTAAACGGTGTGGTGGAGTTCGTACCAGCACTTCTAGTGTTGGTGTACAATTTCTCCTCCATTGCCCTTGCCAAGAGGTAGATTATTTGCTTCACCAATATTCTGTGTTAAAGCATTGAAACCTTTTGTCAACATGCAGTTAGGGGATCCATTACACTTCCATCAGTCAGTACTGAGACTAGAATTAATTTATAAGATATTAAGCTGTGGTGAAATAAGCATTGGTTATGAGTCACAGCATGCTATTCAGCCCTAGTATAAATATGCATTAATTGTGTTTTTTGATAGTTCATAGACTGTTCTGAAGCTCAGTTTATTGATATGAGAAACATGGGAAAAATTGAATTAATAATTTTATATTGTCTTGAATTCCAACTCAGTGATTCAGTAATCACTTCAGTGACTTCAATGGCTAAAACAGGGTTATCAAACAGGTTTGCTTTGTAGGGGCAGAAGGAATCAGGCAAAGAAAGGTTCAGCACAAAGGGGAAGTCATTGGGGATAACACCATGCAAACAGGCACACAGAGGTATCACCAATTCTTCTCTGGTGCATGGATGAGTGTTAATAGGGCCACCAACGCAAGATCCTTTCATGGACTCTTTTCTGTAAGCATTAATGTTTGACCGTACATGTTATCACTTCCATTTTGAATTTCAGGTATATTTGTGCTCTCCATTCATCATAATTTCTGGATCTATTAGGGAAATTCTTGTTCCCTTTTGCCCCTTTCCGAGGCTGTGTTGGGCACAGCAGTGCTGGGGAGTCTGACAGCAGCTATCCCCAGACACAACAGACTTCCCTGGCATGCTTCATTTAATAAAAATAGTTTTTGGCACTAGCATAAAACCTTACATCCTTGAGTGTTAAATTATTTCATAAACATTAATTCTTGCAGAATTCCTGCAAGGCAGACATTATAGAGTCACAGATTCATGGAGACTTGAAGATAAAAAGAACTTCAGAGATCATCTACTTCAAGTCATTTCATTTTTCACGTGAAAAAAATTGAAATCCTAAAAGGTGAAGTGACTAGTCCAAGCAGTTCTCTTTTTAAAAATGTAAATGCAAGACAGGTGAATAACTCCAAGCCATAGAATGCATTTTTAATTATTGTAGAAATTAAACTTTAAATTTCATTTATTAGTCTAGGGAGAAAGTTTATTCTATCTTTTTAAAGGCAGACCTAAAGGGTAGAGAAATGGGTAGAGATGGGTTAATAAAATGATGTCAGTAATGAGTGATAATTTAAAGTAGCATACCAGTAAGCAGAAGAAACAATGTTATTTCTACTCACTTAATCTGAAGATATGGAATGAGACAAATTGCTAGAAATGAGTCTCTCTTTATTAAATCTGACAACCTCTCCTCCCATCTTTAATCCTAGATAGATCCAATCACCTCTTACCATTTTGTCACTCCTTTTTCCCACCTCCACATATTAATCATCTGTCACTTTAAAGGAAGAAGGAGTTTGGAGGGAGAAGAAAGAAACTGACCCTGAAGAGACCTACTAATCCATAAAGACGGTTGGTGGGAAGGTCATCATGGGATCTTTTTGCTTCTGTTCAGAGACGGGAGACTGACACAAAAGCTACTGAGATAATAATATTTATCCCTTAGGTGCAAGGCGTCTTCAGGGATTCAAGGCTGCTGTTTGAGACTTCACAGGCAGCAGAAAGATATCTTATACATACTAGAACCTACCACAAAGTTATAGGTACTAAATGCATAATAGTGGTACAAAGGAAGTGCTATGGGAGCACATGGAAAACATATGATTTCAAAATGGGTGGATTTGGGGAGACGGGGGGGAAGAATTCAAAGTGAGTCTAGAGAAAATGATTAGCAAAAATGAGGGTGATAGGGAGAGGGCATTCCAGATAAAAAGGAATATATTTAATCAGAAGCATCATGTTCTTTCTTTCCCTGAAAAACAAAGAGAAATGGAAGAAACTCCTAGGGATGAATAACAGTATTATGGTGCAGCCAAAGGACTAATTTGTGAAAAAATAATGCAAGAAAATGAAGATATGAATCATGATTATTGACAATGAGAAGAGTCCACTTGAGGGAACTTATTTGGAGCATTTTGAGAGAACTTACTGTTGGGTTGATAAATAAAATGAAGAAAGGTGAAACAGGATTACATTTCAGAGAAAATGAAGAAATATGAGATCGATTAGAAGACAAGGAAGGCCACAAACTCCTCACTTAATGCTGTGTAATACAGTCAGCTAAGCACAGCATTGACAGAACATTGGAAGACATATGGATTTGACCTAACCAAATAATAACTTTACCTTTCTAAACTGGGGCTAGCTTTTCAAAGTCTTCTTTCCCGAGAGACATGACTAAATCTACAAATGTATACCTCAAAAGATAATACAATGGAAGATGTGTGATTGGTAGCCTAAGAAAATGAGCAAGAGTTACGGTAATATGGTAAATGTGAGTAGATGATGATATTTTAAGTAGTAATATTTGAAGATAAATGTGGTATCTCCTCCTTGAAACCATAGCAGGTTAGAGCAACTGTGACTTTAGGAATTATTATTAATATGCATAACAGTATAGATGAGTCTCAAAATATTTCTATTGAGGAAAAGAAGCCAAACTTCCACTCCCCTAGCCCCCCCAAAAGAGCACATAGTGTGTGATTCCATTCATAAAAAACTCTAGAAAAAACAAACTATAGGAACAGAAAACAAATCAGTTGTTGCTTGGGGATTGGGGCAGGGTAGGGCATGAAGAAACCTTTGGGTACCATGGATATGTTTACCATCTTGATGCATAGTTTTATAGGAATATATATGTGTCAAAACTTATCAAACTGTACAGTTTATACATGTGTATTTTTTGTATGCCAATTATATGAATTTAGACATGAGGGAATCACTAGAGTTTCAAAATATGGAAGTATATAGTCAATATAAAACTAACATAGGGCTTCCCTGGTGGCACAGTGGTTGAGAGTCCACCTGCCAATGCAGGGGACACGGGTTCGTGCCCCGGTCCAGGGAGATCCCACATGCCGCGGAGCGGCTGGGCCCGTGAGCCCATGGCCGCTGAGCCTGTGCGTCCGGAGCCTGTGCTCCGCAGCGGGAGAGGCCACAACAGTGAGAGGCCCGCGTACCGCAAAACAAAATAAAACAAAACAAAACAAAACTAACATAAATATATATTGCATTAAACAAGTAAAAATAGGTGAATACACTAAAATAATCAGTTCAAAAATAATTCATGATTAAATATTTGACTTTTACAATGGATAATTTTGGAGGTATATAAACAAAAATTAATATAGGAGTGCAACCACTAATGTCCATAATTTTATTTCCTGTTAAAATAATTTTTGCAATGTAAATCTAAATTAATTTATAGCAGCTAGTTAAGTCATGGTTATACTTCTTTGTTGTTTAATGGTTTAATATTCATGTGCCACCATAGATCAAAGACTGTTTTCTTAGAAAAATATTGACTAAATTTAGCTTTCTCTTGGGAAATAAAGACTTGTAAAATTTAAATGTGCCTGAGAAATGCAAGCACAGCTTAAAAAGTAATGGTTTTTAATGGCTTTTAATCAAGAAAATGGCTTGTTAATGTAAAGCAAAATAATCAACAGATTCTTTTCAAATGTATGCGGTAGAAAACTTGAACGGAATGAATTTCTTCCCTGACTAAAGTCAGTATCTTTGTTTGGCCTTGAAATTTTTAACGATTACTGACGTGAACAATATTTATGTTTATTTTCTCAGTATCCAGAGTCTAGTGCTGTTTCAATGTAGATTTTCGTGTTGGGAAGATTTGAATTTAGTATAGACCCTGAGCGTTTCTTGCTGGGTAACTTTAAGCAAGTTATTTGGCCTAATACTTAATTTCTTCATTGTCAAATGGGGATAATACCAATATTCAAATCATCGGGTGTTGCTATGGTTAGATGAAAGTGATTCTAAAATACATAAATAGTGTTTGATATACAATAAACTTCAATACAAATTAGATATTGTTTTTATTGCTGTTGTTGTCTGGACTTGTTTGGACTGAAAGATCAATATGGGACCAATTATCCTTGTCATACTAAGTGCATATGCTGCCCTCTAGTGAATGAAAAAAGCACCACATTGGAAATTAAGAAGTGTGGCTCTTGTCTCAGGTCTGATACTAGTGAGCTGTGTCACCTTGAATGTAATATAATGTCTCTGACTCTTAGTGTTTTTTTTAAGGTTACAAAATGTTATTGGTTAGTAGCTTTTTAAATTTTCTTAAATTCTGTTGAAGTATAGTTGATTTACAATGTTGTGTCAATTTCTGCTGTATGGTAAAGTGATTCAGTTGTATATATATATATTCTTTTTCATATTCTTTTCCTTTATGGTTTATCACAGGATATTGAATATAGTTCCCTGTGCCATACAGCAGGACCTTGTTGTTTATCCTGACTCTTAGCTTTTTTCATCTATAAAATGACAGGGTTGGACCATCCACTGGGTTTCAAAAATGCATATGAGGAGTCCTAGAAATATAGACAATTCCTTAGTTGATGCTCATTGAATGGGAGAAAAAGGGGGAGGTAAAAGAGATGGGGTTCAACTATCTCGATCTTTGCTTCAACCAGAACATCCTAGAGAATTAATGTTTAGTTTTGAATCACTTAGAAGTATTTTGCTTGAACAGAAATCCCATAGCTTTATAAGTTTGAAATGCACTAGATTTCATAATTTCTAAGGTTTTATTAGCTCTATAGTTCTGCAACTGTGTTTGACTATTATAAGATCTGACTTCAAAGCCTTTCATTAATACAATCATACTAAAGGTTGAAATAATTGTATTTTCTCATTAGGATGGAGAAATTCATATAATATGTGACAAATATAATAATTAACAGTTTTATGCCTTTATAAAAACCTTTTAAAAGAGGCATCATTACCCCATTTGAAAGACAAGGACAATGAGACTCAAGAAGTTTAAATCATCCCATAGATACATGATAGATTTGGAATTTAAACTCGCATCTAGCCAACTCCAAATATAATTTTCATCCTTTTGCAATTAACAAATCACCAATGAAAAGGCCAATAACAGAGGAAGAACTATCCCAAGCTGCCACCCAACCTGCTTCTGTAAAGTCCACATTGGGTCTCTGGATTGTTGAATTCAAGCTTTCACTGAGCACTTACTCTGTGTCCAGCACCTTAGATTATATAAGAATAAGTGGAGTGGAGGACCTATCTTCTAAGAGCTTATAATCTAGCCAAGAAGCTAGACCTTTAGTAGGAAGCTGTTATAAGAGTGAACACAGATACATGGTATAGTCTAAGTTTGCTGAAGGTAGGAAAAATCAAAGAGATCATAAATACAGAAGCTCAGTCCATCTGCAAATAGTAATATTTCCAGATGTACATGAAATAGGGTGAGTCTGGCCAAGTGCTTCAGCAGGAAGGAGAAGGCACAGGTGTCTTTTAACATCAACTTCAGAAGGATAAGGCAGAGGCAAGCAGAGAAAAAGTTATGCTAATCATTTAAGTCTTTGGTTGGTAGCTGAGTTCCTGTATAATATTTGTCACAGTAGAGCAGCCAGGTCTTACAGCCTCAGTAAGCATGGCCATATAGCCCTTTTTAAGGCTGCCAGCCATAATCACCCAAACGGACATTGTCAGAAATCAGGAAAAGTCCAGGAGCAAGCAACCACTGAGGACACCTTCAAGTATCATTAAGGCCACAGCAATTACCATGTAGCAATTCTGCAAGAAGAACTGAAATTTTGAATGAAAGGGTACAAAATAGCAAACATAGGAGTTGCTTTAGCTTCAAAGAAAAACAGTGAAATGAGTGCAAACCTAAAAGGATGGAAGGAATTTCATCATTATGAGACTGCTGTTTCCCTTGGCCAAATTAGGTTTGATACAATCTAATGCATAAAGAGAGTGATCTTTTCGACATAAATTCTTCTGGGTTTGGGGAAACTCTAGAGCTGTCCTTATTCAATCTGAGTGGCTATGGGAAAAAGAAGATTCAAATAATGGAAATAAGAATTGCCATCAACTCTAAGCTATAACTGAATATTGGAAGTAAAATTAAGTATTAGACTGTAAAAATGAAATCCTTTAAAATGCTCAATAAAGAGCATATTGTATCTTCTGTTCTTTTTGAAAGACTTAAGTACCTAGATACAGATTCCTTAAAATGAAAGCAAGCTCTGTACCTCTATAGCATACCTCTACAGCAATTTGTTTCATATTAAATAGTGTTTCAGCTATTTTTGTCTGGGATTGGTATGACCAAGAAGCTTATTTGTCTTCTTTTTATTTGAGAAACTGCCTCCTTCCTGACAGTAATGAGGTTGGCATAGCTGATGTGAACTTGATCCAGATTTCTAATGCATGCTGGGAGAGGGCTTTCCAAATTGCAGGATCGCTGGAAAGTGATCGCCAGTCTGCACAGTTCCAGTCCTTAAAGGGAGACCTGCTTCCAGTCATTAGTGTGGCTGAGCATGTGGTAAGGGGCCTCCAATAGAAGCAGGCCTTCTGGACACCCTTGGACTTCTACGCTTCTGGAATTTGGCATTGACTGTTTGCACTTCCTGCTTCATTGAGGTGACCCAACTCTGGGTGCATCTTTTCTGCTCCAGGCCCTGTAGACAGGGCACAAATTCCATACGATAACAGTAACATAAGATACATATGAGAGGCATATGAGAGCTGAAAAGGAGAACCACTGGAGTGGAGATGTGGAAGACAAATCACAAGCACGGTGTTGACCAGTTATCTCAGAACCCAAGAGCAAACCTTTTACTCTCAGCCATGTTTTCTTCATTATAAGTCAAGCAATTCACTGATGGATTTACAGCAAAGGAAACATAATTATGACATGAGGTTTAGGGCACAGAGTTTCTGAGCCTCTTCTGCCACTACCTCCCTGCGTGTCTGATATAAACCCCTTGGCTTCTCTGAGTTTCATTATCCTTTAAAGTAAAATTCAGACCAGGAATCTTCAAGATTCCTTCTACTTCTAAAGTCCTAGGATAGCACAGTTTTATTGATATCTATTTTAAAATATGTTTTAACAATCATAGAAAAAAATGAATACAAAATAGTTCATTCTTCAGAAAAATACATTTCATATGTAGTGAATACAAATATATAGACAAGAATAATACCTACAACACAAGCTAATGTCTTTAATTTTGGGGTTTTACTGTTCATTGATGTTATTTTTAATGACATTTTCAATCTGTGATTTGTGTTAAATCCAATGGCTTTTTAAGTGCTGGAAAGACAGAGTTATTCTCAGCTCTGACTCCAATAATGACTTACAGTTAGGGTTAATTTGGTAAATTGTCTGAAATTGCAGAAAAGGCCCAGATCCTATTCTTCTGAGGTAAATTTGGCTGGTGGCTAGTGTGTTGCATTATCACGGTTTTTTCTTAATCTTGATGCATTGTATTGATAGATGAAACAAATTTATAGTTAAGCATAATTGCATAGCATCATAAACCTTCAGGTTTATAAAGTGTCTCAAGGATCATCTGGTTAAATCTTTACTCTGTACTTGAATCTTTTCTCCAATATCCCCCTAAGCAGTCATCCATCCCATATTCAGAATAGTTTCCAAGGTGCTCTAAGATTCTGACACCGAGTGGAGGCTTCAACGAGGTGATCTCCTCTGTTGGATCTGGAATGGAGTTCCTGCACATCTCTCCTTGTAAGGCTTGTCCTATATTTGCATGCCCTACCCCAAGTCTTATTATAGCTAGTACATGTTGGCTCACCATTCAAACTCAGTATGTCACTGCATCTTCTTCTAGGTGTGTTTCTAACCCCAAATTTTTCAAATTCTAGTAGAAGGGTGTATTTGTCACCTTTAAAACGTTTCTTCCACTGAACACTATCGTGATCATATTATCTTACTGGTGAATATTACTGGATTATCCAGGGTTTTCAAGAGCACCATTTTTAGTTCCGTTGCTTGTGGATTTATTTCTCAAGATACAGAGCACCTTTATTATACTCGGGTGGTATCTGGTGCATCTCATCAAATTGCTACTGCCTGTACTCTTCAGATTAAGGCACTATTATGCTGTTTCTTAAACCTGGTGTATTATTTTATAGAGCAGGTTTTATTTTGTTATTTTATTGATAGATGAAATGAATAAATGGTTAACATAATAGTATAATATCATAGATCTTCAGGTTATTAAAGCATTTCAGGAACCATCTGGTTAAATCCTTATCAAATACTTGAATTCCTCCTCCCCCATCCTTCCAAGTGGTCATACATTCTATACTCAGAATATTCGGTCCTATAAAAAGTTTATTCTTCAAAAGCTAAATATTGACTTATCATATGACCTAGCAATTCCACTTCTAGGTAAATACTCAAAAGAATTGAAAACAGAGACTCAAAGGATACCTGTACACACATGTTCATAGGAGCATTACTCGTAATAGCCAAAAGATGGGTGGAAAAAACCAAGTGTCCATCAACAGATAAATAAAATGTGGTTTATATATACAATGTAATATTATTGAGCCATAAGAAGAACGGATGTCCTGAAAGGGCAGCAGCTGGCTTGGACATTTACTTCTAGGCTATGCAGTAAGCAGAGCTTTTCGAAGTAGGCATTCTGATCCAGAACTTAGAATACAGCCTTTTAGACATAGACTGAATATACCAGAGTGTCTGGGTGCACATTACTATGCAAACAAATGTCTACACAAGTAGGTTTTCTACTAACAACCTCACTGGAAATGTGTTGTCTCATGTGTAATTTCTGTTAGTGGCCATTTTAATGAAGTTCAGCACCACATGCTGGGTTGATGGTTTTCAACAGCAAGGTAAATGCAGACAAAATTACTATTACTGAGGATAAATGGGCCAGAAAGAGCATAGTTAAAATAAATAATTATTGGAACATAGCTTATAAAATTGAAAACAATCTGGAACTTTTAATCCTCGATGATATCAACGTGGATTCATGAGAGGATGTGAAACATGCTAAAATTTCTGTTGCATTAAAAAATTTGGATATAGATACTGAAAAATACCTTAGATTAACTAATTAAATACATACAAAATAGTAATGTAAGTCACTAAGATAATAAATATAGTTTATAAAATGTCTAAACTACTAAAAAAATTAGATTGACCCCAACTGAGTGAGGCCTAATGGAAATGAGATGCCTGTCTTTGCACTGTCATTCCTTCTCTTGTCCTTCTGTTGATAGAATTGCTCTTTCTAGTCATGGTACCTAAATCCCAAGCAACAACCATTGGTCTAACAGTAGTCAGAAGATCAAAACTAAGTCAGTCTGAATCCTTCCTGCACTTTGTCTTACTGAGGAAGAGATGGAAACGATTTCCCTGGCATGCTTCATTTAATAAAAATAGTTTTTGACACTAGCATAAAATCTTTCATCCTTAAGTCTTAAGTTAGTTCACAAACATTAATGCTTGCAGAATTTCTGCAACACAGAAATTACAGAGACACAGATTGATGGAGACCTGAAGATAAAAAGAACTTAAGGGATCGTCCACTTCAAGTCATTTCATTTTTCAACCTGAAAAAAACTGAAATCCCAAAAGCTGAAGTGACTTCAAACTACTTTTGCCCAAGTAGTTCTCTTTTTAAAAATGTAAATACAAGACAGTCATATGATTAACTCCAAGTCATAAAATGCATTTTTAATTACTGTAAAAATTAAACTTTAAATTTCATTTACTAATCTTGGAAGGAAGTTTATTCTGTCTTTTTAAAGGCAGACCTAAGGGGTAGAGAAATGGGTAGAGAGGGGTTAATAAAATGCTGTGTCAATAATGAGTGATAATTTAGAGTAGCATACCAGTAAGCAGAAGAAACAATGTTATTTCTACTCACTTAATCTGAAGATATGGAATGAGAGAAATTGCTAGAATTTAAAATAGTATACCAGTGAGCAGAAGAAACAATGTTATTTCTACTCACTTAATATTCTGAGTTATAAGACCATGAGCCTATAGGTATCACCATTCAAGTAGGAGACGTTGGGAGGAGAAAGCTGAGGGAATGATGCCAACAAAGAGAGGAAGCTTCAACTGGTAACAGAAATGTGGGGAGATTGCCTGACACCATTTAAGCCCTGACATCCTGTGGACACTGAGCCCAGCTTCCCTTTCACTACTCTGTTTTCCTTGCTTTAGCCTATAGCTAAACATAAACACACGTGTACTTTTTTTTACTTTGAATTGTATATCACTTGGAATAGAGAATCCTGATCAAAAGCTCAAGAAAAGAACAACTTAGGTAACCAGTTCACATGATAAATTATTAACCTAAAATAATTTACTGTGTTTAAGTCTCATGATATTGAAATAAATAAAAATAATAAAATGAATAAGTAAATCAAAAGTAATTAAAATAAACATGAAGGATTAAATTTTCCTATGAGACAGATATCACTGGATTGGGTAAAAAGAATGTAAACAGAAAAACTCAGAATAAAAACAAATAGAAAAATCAAACAACATTCATTAAATGCTATTTTCAAGAAACACGTCCCAAACAAAATGACACAGTTTAAAAATGAAGGATGGAAAGAAAAAGTACCAAGTAAAAACTTATTTTAAAAACTAGTGTGACAATATTAATACAACAAAAAGGTAGAATTTAATGTGGAGATTATTTATTTGGATAAAGACGCCTATTTTATTATGATTCAAGGTCTATTTTTCTAAGAATTTGTAACAATCAGAAGACTTTATTCTTCCAGCCACATCAGTTTAAAATACACAAAGCAAGCACAGTGAAACATAAGGAGTAGCAGATAGAGACGTAATCAAAGTGGGAGACATTGACAATTCCTCTCAGATCAAGAAGTGTTACCATGGGACTTCCCTGGTGTTGCAGTGGTTAAGAATCTGCCTGCCAATGCAGGGGACATGGGTTTGAGCCCTGGTCCAGGAAGATCCCACTTAGTTGCCGCAGAGGAACTAGGCCCAAACGCCACAACTACTGAGCCTGTGCTCTAGAGTCAGGGAGCCACAGCTACTGAGCCCACGTGCGGCACCTACTGAAGCCCGTGCGCCTAGAGCCTGTGCTGTGCAACAAGAGAAGCCACTGCAATGAGAAGCCCACCTACCACAATGAAGAGTAGACCCTGCTCACCACAACTAGAAGAAAGCCCATGCGCAGCAACGAAGACCCAAGGCAGCCAAAAAAATCTTTTTAAAAACTGTTACCTTAATGTGAGCAAACATGACTCATGGGTGCAGTCATAAAGAAACTCTATTCTGCGTCTCACTGTCCTATTGTTTTTGTTCAGTGCCGCTACTTTTCCCCTTTACCCAGCTCAGGTTAACTGGCAGCCACACAATTTACCCTAAAGGAATAATTCCTGTTTAACTTATCAAACAGCGTCTTATTTCAGAGATTAAAATGTCTAGTCTTATATAATCATCAAAAACTCTAATCTTGATTTAAGTCCTCTCCTGGAGATCCCACTGCAGGGAAAAATCTAAGGAAAGGAGGTTAATTGGCTTTTTCTCTCTTTCCTCCTGTATTTCTTCTATTCCTTCTCCCCTTCTGGCTAGCTGACTACTCTAATTATGGGATGGATGGATAGGAAATTGGGAGAGAGGCCATGCTGCTCTCTATAAATATCTGGTCCATGGAAATTGCAAGTCTTTTCCCCAAAACTTTGGAAGAGCAGTTTCCTACCAAACTTCAGGCCACTACTTTGCTCCCATGGAGGTCTCCTCAGCCAGTATGTTGTGCTTTATTTAGCCTCTTGGTCTTGACTCAGACCCCTGTCTACTCCTATGTCCCTCTAACTGCAGAGTACACAGGCTAAACTCTGAGTGGTCACCTGCAACCCCCTTTCTGTTGATGTGGGTGGAGCCGAGGGAGAGCACATTCCTCACTCTTTTTTCTTATGGGAGAGAGAGGGATTGTGACTCAGAGCAGAGTTCAGGCTAGAGATACCCTCTTCAGCAATTTCCTCCAAATCAACTCTTGACTCTAATATCCTAGATGTGAGTGAGGGACAACATGAATATTTCCTTTGAAAATTCTGCACTGAGGGTCTGCTACCTCACCTTGAGATGTAATTTGTAGTGTTCATGAGTATCAGCCCAAACTTCCATTGTCACATCTTCTGATATAAGTAATAACGGAAAGTTTTTGAATAACAATTTATTTTTTCACACTTTTTCCCTCACAGCCGGTTCTCAGAGAAACACTTACAGCCTTAAATGCATTTAACAGAAAATGAAATAAACAATGAATAGATTAAGCCTTTAATTTGAGATCTTGGAAAACAATTCCAAGCACTTAGAGAGATAGAATAAACAAAGATAAATTCAGGATTTATAAAACAGAAGAAAAAATTTTAAAGTATATGTGATTTAAAGAGCCAAAATATAGATTTTTAAAATATATATTAATAAATAAAATATTTAAAACTCTAGCAAGTCTAATTAACAGGAAAAAAGAGAATTCACTAGTAATCTACATTAGAAAAAAGAAACAGATATAATTATAGATGTTGAAGAAATTAAAAATAAGAAAACACTACATGTAGATTTACACCAATATATATGAAAAGCTAGATGAAATAATCAGTTTCTAGGAAAATATGAGTGACCAAAGAAATGACTGAAGAACAAGTAAAGTACCTTAATAAACCAACAAACAAATTTTTTTAAAAATGGAAAAGTATTTAAAGCAGAAGTGCCTAAATGACATCTGTTTAGCTTACGAGTTCAGTCAAAGCATCCTATAAGGCACTTAATAATTCCTGTTACTTAAGCTGTTTCACGGTAAAGAAAAAGATTAAAGATTTCTTATTCATCACATGTCTGCTATTAACACCAAGCCAATAATACAAGAGGTACTGTTGTACCTCCTGTCACAAAAACTTAATAATAGTTGGATGTCACATAGAACATAGATATAATTTTAAAAATCAGCAAATTAAATTCTTTTGTTGTTAAAAGACTAAGATAACATAACCAAGTATATTTATCCCAGGACTGCAATATGATATATCATTAAGGAATTCTTTGTAGTTTATAATAGAAATGGTATTTCAAATACTTGAGAGGAAAGACTTGCTATTCAATAAATAGTATGTTACAATTGGATACCCATATGGTAAAAACTAATGTTATAATTCTACCACTCATCATATACAAAAAGAAACTCCATATAAATTGAATATCTATATTTAGAAGTTCATGGGGTTGTTGGAGAAAAAAAAAGAAAATATTTTTATTCCTCTGGGATAGCAAAGACCTCCTAATATGCTACAAGACCAAAGCCCCTAAAAGAAAAGATTGATAAACGCAACTCAGTGGATAGCAACATGTCCTGTAAAATGCAAGGTATCTTAAATAAAGTGAAAGACAAGCACCAGATTAGGAGAAAATATTTGTAAGAGAAAAAAACTATAAAAGTTTACTAAACTTAGTGTATTTTTAAAATGTTAACAATTTTTAAAAAGGCAAACAATCCAATAGAAAATAGAGCAAATAATACAATTTATAACTATAAATTACTAATAAATGGTAATAAATATAAAAGGGTATGCTCAATCACACAGGTAATCAGGGGAAAACACATTAAAACCACAGCGATGTGCCGTTTCCTGCTTGGAAGATTGGGTGAAAATGAGAGAACAGTGAGATTCTGCCAGGGTCTGGGGCAACTGGCATTCTCATCAGTGAGTGTGTGAATTGATGCAGTTTTCTGTAGAATTATTTGACTGAATCTATTAAGTTAAAAACAAGGTCTTCCCTTTGACTCAGCTGTTTCCTATCTAGGTATCTTTTCCACACGATCACTTATACGTGTGTTCAAGAAAATAATTTTGTTTGGCATTGTTGTAAGAGCAAAAAAAAAAAGGGGGTGGGGAATGAGTCATCTATAATGTTCTGTCACTAAAGAATGGTTTAAAAGTTTATGCTATTAATTTATTTACTGAGGCGATATATGGAAAGTGCTTAGAACAATGCCTGGAACAGGGCAACAGTGAATAGCAGGTCCTCAGTGAATATTTTTAGAATGACTCTTATATACATGTAATGCTCTTTATTCTGTGATTGCCCCTCTATACCCATCCTCTGTCCTTCTCTGATTCCTAGGAAGATGACTTGCATTTCCCTCTGCTTTGGCCTTCTGTTGGTTTGGATCAACCCATGGAGGCACCAACAGGATGGGAGAGTGAGAAAGTATTTCTGGTATTTCTCCTTTGCTACTTCCCTGCCATACTGTGATTGGTAGTGACAGCATCCTTCTACCTATGGCCAGACCTCCCACTGGATACATATGGGCAAGCACCCAGGCCCACAGTCCTCACTCGTTCGAGGACCAAATCTCATTCTCTCCCTGCTCCTCAGTCCTCGAGGTGGTAACTGTTTTCTTCTGTTGCTGACACCTGGGTGCTTCACCATCCCTTGCTGGTTCTTTTAGTCCTGCCCATGCACGTTTTCTTCTTAGGAACACAACTACTACACAAGCTATGTAATACCATGCAGCTATTAAATAGTGTGAGGGGGTATTAGATGTACTGACATAAAAACAATTCCACAATGGGTATGTTAGGTTTTAAAAAGCCCAATACCCACAGATGTATTTATCCATATCCATTTATCCATAATTAAGATTTGCCACGTTTTGGTATAATGCTATTTCCAACACTTAGATATTTCAAATCCACAGTGCACTATAATGGAAAAAGATTAAAATATATAATACACATTTGGACAGTTCAATGGTTTATGAAAAACTTTAAATGTCAAAATATGTAAACGACTGATAACCTTAGAAAACTTGTCATTCCAGCAGCGATACTGGGGCATTAATGCAACCCTGCCTTAAGTCCCACACATTCAGGCTGTATCACAAAGAACAAGGATTCCATGGCAACACCAACTGGCTATTCATAGGACTACCACCAATCAGCATGCACTATAGCACAACAACATCATGCACTCTAATAACTTTAATTATGATGACACTTTGGTTTATAAACTGATGATCAAAGAACAGGCTATAAAACTTTAGAAAGTTCTGGTATTTAGACATCCAGATAATGTATCTCCTGACAAATTTAAATTCTGCTGGTTCAAAACCTCAGGAGTTCTCCAGGTGAAATCTGAAACTAAGGCCCATACATGAGGGCCTGGAGAGACTGAAGGAAGAGGCAGCTACTCGGGAGTGGTAGTTGGCAGGTTTAATAAGCAAGAGAACTTATGTAGGAGGCTTACCTTTGGTGCCACAATCCCCGCCAGGATCTTGAAAGTTTATGTAGAGGCCTTACCTTGGTTCAGTCGTGTGTACTGTCCAGATGGTCTCAACAACACATTGCTCTCTCATGGCTGCGTCCTCGAAAACGGCTCCCATTGTGGGAACAGTGGGTAGAATGTGCATCCCAAGGACAGGGGAGGGAATTGAGGTGCCTCCCATTGCCTGGGTCCAGCTCACGGGTCAACCAGTGGTCATGTCCTCTCCATGACCTCCTCCAGCAAATGCCTAGAAAAGGATATTGAAACATCAACGTATGAATGACAACGACCTCTGGGAATGGAATTAAAATTGGTTTGGGCATGGGGAAATTTACCTTTTTGTTCTCTAAACTTCTGTATTACTGAAAAACAATTTTACAGGGAACCCATGTTCATTTTATATTATGTAAATAATTTTAAATAAAATTTGATACAAAAATGATAGGATTTTCTTTCTTTTTTTTTTTTTTTTGTGGTATGCGGGCCTCTCACTGTTGTGGCCTCTCCCGCTGTGGAGCACAGGCTCCGGACACACAGGCTCAGCGGCCATGGCTCACGGGCCCAGCCGCTCCGCGGCACGTGGGATCTTCCCACGAACCCGTGTCCCCTGCATCGGCAGGCGGACTCTCAACCACTGCGCCACCAGGGAAGCCCGATAGCATTTTCTAGAATGGAATTTTGACAAAATTTTGGTAATTCTATGGAAGAGAAAAAGAAAAGAGAACAGTTTGACTATACACAGAGCTCTCTGAGGTCAGTATTTAAAAGAACGGGTTAAAAAAAAATAGGGAGAAATTACATAGAGAGGTCATTAGGATCACTAAATGGATAGTGTGAACGAACTGCCTTAAATGGAACAGTCAGATCTGCAGCAAAATGGCCAGGATAGCCCAAAGCCCAGACTGTGTAGAGACCTATGAAAAAAACTTAAGACAATTATACATACATACATACATATATATATATATATATATATATGTATATATATATATATATATATATTAGTTAAAAGCAGACAAGAAAATAAACTGAACAAGAGAAGAAACTGTTTAGGAAGATGTACACTTTTATTAACTTAACAGAAACAACATACATACTCAACTATTATTTAACAAGGAGCTGTAAAGAAAGGGTGTCAGGTGGAATTGAAACTCATGAGAGAAGATAAGAGGGCAACACCTAGACCCTTTAAATGGTATTCAGTTTTCAGATACCAAAAGACTATATTCTAGTGTAATAAAAGAATTTACAAATGTGATCAAGAATACAACTGATAACCTTTCCGAATAGGAGAGGTTTCATGGAGATAAACCAATATCCAAATGTTTTAAAATGAGACATAGATTCTAAGCACTCAGTCTTAAGGAGGGTTGTGTGTGTGTGTGTGTGTAAAGTGATCTTTTAATTTCTAATTCTGTCAGGTTTTTTTTTTTCCAGAGAATCTGTGTTAGTTTGCTAGCGTTTCCATAACAAAATACCACAGACTGGCTTAAACAGCAAAACTTTATTTTCTGACCATTCTGGAGGCTAGAAGTCCAAGATCAAGGTGTCAGCAGGGTTGTTTTCTTCTGAGGAACTCCCTCCTTGACTTGTAGACACCGTCCTTCTGATGTCTTCACATGGTCTTTCCTCTGTGTGTAGCTGTGTCCTAATCTCTTCTTATAAGGACACCAGTCATATTGGATTAGGGCCCACACTACTGACTTTGTTTTACCACTTTTAAGACCCTGTCTCCAAATACAGGCACATTATGAAGTGTTGGGGGTCAGGGCTTCAACATATGAATTTGGGAAGAACATAATTCAGCCTGTAACAGATACTTATCACCTTTAACTGAAATTTAATTATTTTAGTGCATATCTTACTATTGATGTGATTATGTAAACTTCTTAAACGATGAAATGCTAGTTTGCCTTTATATCTCATAGCATCTTTAACCATCTAGGTGATCATTAAGTGTTGGTTGAGAGAGAATGAATAAATTAATTAAAGGTACACAGTATGAAGCAATGCCTTCTCACCTCTGGAAGTGCTCTAATTCCAACTGTAAGATCATGTGTGAACACTGCTGCTGAAGAGAGAAAAATTAGAAAATAAAAATCCGAAGTTCCTTCTGTGATTACAGAGCGTGAGCGAATCATGACAGGTGCAGGGACAGCTGTAGAGAGACCTTTCATATTTCTTTCTTCTCCCAACAGGATGATGGCAACCCCCATCTCATCAGCCCAGTCTCCTCTTAGGAACTCATCTCGTATCAAGGCAGGGATGGCTGGCTCAGCGAGGTCCTGGCTCTTATGCATGAGAGGCTGGACCAAGGTGGAGAGCCAACCCCTCTCAGAAAGGAGCCTCCCGTCACCTTTGAAGCAACCACCCTTCAGAATAAACTCAGAAAATTTCCCTGTCCCTTTGTGGCATTTAGTGTCTTCTTGGGTTCTGACTGTATATCAGACATAGTGTATCCTTCCATAAACACGGTAACTCGATGATGAATTTGGACTTGGTAATGGACTTGTCTCAGCTCTAACACTTTTTGACAACCCTTCAGACAGTGTTACCAGAGCTTTTCAAAAACATCCTTCTGCTTGCCTGCTTGGTCTTACCCAGTGCTAATCCCTTGGTCATCAAGAAATAGGAGTCTTTATGATCCTGATCATACTTGGGAGCTGGTTTAAACCTACAACATGCAACCCCATCTTGACCCTAACAAGGTACTGGGAACCTCATGTCATTAAATTCCACAGCCCTGGGAAGCTGAAGGCTGTTCTAGGGAGCTGAACATAAATTAACAATTTATTTCATATCTTCATATGCTCAGAAATCCAAATCCCTAACTTCTAAACTAGTATTGTGAACTTTTTTTTTCAGATGAGGGCTGTTAGAAGAAGTGTTTTTCCAAGTTGTCACAATTAATTCACATTTATGAAATATTCTCATTTCATTTCATTCTGTAAATAGGAGGCAAAGGAGAGAAGTGATCACCATCATTCCAATATCTCGTGACCTTTCCCAAATGTGCCTTTACCGACATGCCTCTGTTCTGGGCCTTGATCTGAAACGGGAAACTGGTTTACATTGTCAGTTATGATGGGAGGTGATGAAGCACAAGGGCAAAAATGGCAATCACAGTCTCTCTCCAGATTTCCAATTAACAAGCAGGAAATTAACAAGCAGGTTTCCTCACCCATCTTGACACTACTTGAAAGCTTGATGGTTTCATTATCATTAAATTCTGCCCTTAAATGTTTTGGATGTTTTCTTTCTTTCTTTCTTTCTTTTTCTTCCCATGATCAACTAATCTGTTAAGTCCACACCACAAGAGGTGAAAAATCCAAAAAGCATTGTCTTAGACTGGGTTCCTTGGATGAGACACAGGGTGACATGCCAAAGGTTTGGAGGAAGTATGCCCAGGAGATAAGCTTTTAAGGAAGTGTGGAAGACAGAACAGGGCAGAGGGAGAAGCTAGTCCACTATGGGGCTGCAACTGAGCCCTTGGCCCCTACTGGGAGCTCTGGGGCTGGGATGGCCCTTCAACATTTTCCGAAATTGAGATTCAGGGGCTTAGCTTTTGTATTCCCACATCAGTCAGTCATTGGCCATGGCTACCAGAGGTGTGGGCAAAACCTTGGGTGAGGTGGTTCTAGGCAACCAGCTGAGAGCAGTTCCCTTTGAGGACACAACTATGATCCATCAGCTGTGACATGGGTGTCTTGGTCCTGGTGATCCTGGTGCAATTTCCAGAGATCCTCTATAGCAATACAAAATCTAGAAGGAAATTAACTAACATAGAATGGAATATAGCTCTAATATAGCTCTCTGCTTTACACCTGAAAGTTATTTGAAATATTTTGTCATGAAAATTTTGTGAATTTTGCTTTATTACCTAAAACATTTGTGATTATTTTAATATAAGAGCAATGCTTTAAATAAGTTACCAGTTTAATTACTTAATCTTTCTCCCTTAGATCTTCTAATAAATTGCTTATGGCTTATGTTAAGGCTTGGAATAGACTCCTGACACGGCATTATAAACCTTCATTGTATAACTCTCCCAGTTTGAGAAGAACAAGTAAGGCAAAATTAACAACAACAAAACAGTAATAATAGTAGTAGTAGTAGTCATAAAAATAATAGTGCCCAACATTTGTGCAAAGTGTTGGAGTTTTCAAAGTGAGCAACAGTATAGCATAGGGATTATAGAAATGGGTTCCAGATCCAAAGAGACTGTGTTAAAATCCCAGCTCAGATATTTACAAGCTGTGAAAGTCTGAATAAGTTGCTTAACCTCTCTGGGCCTCATTTTTCTCATATATAAAATGTGGATTATAATAGCCCCACATCACCTGGTTGTTTTGGAAATAAAATGAGTTGATGTTTATAAAACATTTCAAATAATGCCCCCACAAAGAACACTCTTTAAGGTTTGGGTACGATACTATCTGCTTTATAAATAATGCTATTTTAAACACTGTTTCATAAGGTTTAAAAGTGAACACTATTTAAAGGTTGGCTAAATAAGCATTGCAACTGATCTTCAAAGCAAGGCTGTAAGACAGGAAATTTAGTCATAATCCATGCATGCAGATAGTGAGACACAGTAGCAGTTAAGGTCCTTAGCAAACTCATACAGCTTGTCAGTGGAATATTTAAGTAGAGGTTCTGTTTATTAAAACTGAATCCCTCTTAGTTTCTTCAGAAATCTTGTTTTTGAAATAGCCACTACAAACTTACTTTGATAAACCAGGTAGAAAGAAAAGGCTCTACTTTTTTAAATTGCGGCAACAGAATTTATTTTATCGTGCAGTTGTCAAAGCAATACTCTAGACACTGAAAACATCTGGCCTATATAAGAAATATTTTACTCAGTTTAAGTAACTTCATGAGAGTAAGAAGGTGAGGGAAAAAAAGAAGTATCCTTCCTTCTCTACAAAAGAAACGTAGAAACAAAAATGTTTCTGTGTATAGGTTCCCCCAAATCCTTTGTGGTTTAGAATAATAGACTTTTTTTTAGAACTGGAGGGAATGTTAGACATCTAATACCCTCAATTTATAGAATACCGAATTGAAGCTCAGAAAGGTAAAATAAGTCTTCCCAAATTACAATGCTAATTAGACACAGAGCTGGTATTGAAAACTATGTAATTCTTACTTCTAGGGTATAATATTTCTTTGTTACAGGAATATTAGCTATATCATCTCTAGTTTCTCCCTCAAAGGAGACTTTTAAATCAGTCTCTATTTTAGACCAGAATACTCCCACATCTGGAGACCAAGAAGATAAGGACTTTAAAAAAAGGTTAATGTAATTTGCTGTTCCACATTATAAAGTCAGATTAAAATATAGGTATAGCTGTTAAAAGGGATGTCTTTATTCCTCTCTACTACACACACTGAAACAAAGTTGGATCATTTACTTTGTACTCTTTTTTCTTGCAGTTTCATGGGCTGACCATACTAATTGTGTTTAAGGAAAGCAATTGCCAAAAAGGTCCCTTAGACATGCAAATTTAATGGCCTATTTCTATAGTGCATGAAAGAAAACTCTTTGTGGAACTATGTTAGTGTATTTGAAGTTATCTTAAAAGAGTTTAAAATCTGCTTTTCCCTTGAGAAAAATATGGAACAAGGCATTTGGGCTAGCTGGTGCTAAAATAAACAATAATTTCCCTCCTTCTATATATGACCACTGACATCCCATCTCCTATTGCCAACACAAACCTACACCCAATTAAATCTATTTGATTGTATGAATTGAGGCTTTTGTTTACTGACTGAGAACCAGAAACAGAAATGGTCTTGGTTGGGTAGTGCAGGAGCAGGGGATTAAAAAGGAAGATTTAAAGGATGAAGAAGAAGGATGGAGGAGATGTGGAGCCCATTCCAAATTGGTCCCTTGGCTTGGTTTTGAACTGGCAGAGTAGGGATAGAGTGACAGAGCCAAAGGCCAATATCATAAGTTTGGGACTTTGAAGATTCTGGGCATGAGTGGAGCTGCTTCAGGACCCAAAAGACAAAGAATGGCTCAGAGATATGGATGCTGGTGCTGTTTCTGTGTGGAACAGAGGGCCATGGAAGCCAGCATTAGGAACTTCCACATGTAAGCTACATGGCTGGACAAGGCGTTCCCATGACTGTCAGTGAGTGCTGTGAAACCACTCTGGTTTGGTCAGTAGATGTGTAACGGGGAAGTCAAACCAGGAAAGTAAGAACAGGACAGACATGTGGTGGTATCTACTGCTGGTAAGTTTGAATGCAAGTGAGGCATGCTATTGGTTACTCTTGAATATGACTTGGAGACACTTTGAGAGAGGGATAACGTCCTCCTGTTTTAGAGGTGAGGGTACTTGAGGCAGTAGCCATATTACTTACAAGTATATATTTCAAGTTATCCAAAGAGATTCCATCATTGCCTTCAGTTACTCTTTTTACAAGTCTCAACAGGCTCTATGTCATCCATCAGAGAATAACAGACTCACACAGTCATAACTGGAAATGAATTATTTTCATATCTGTATGTTCACATATTATATACATGCAATTAATACCATCACCTCCAGCTCATTTAGTTTTACTCAATGCAGGGACATCTCTACAGTATATCTGACAAATGGTTTTCTAATCCCTCTGTTCTGTCAGCTCCAAATTATAGTAAACCCAAAGCAGTCCCTTGGTAACTCTCATTCTCAGTTCCTACTTCTAAGCCCTCTGCAGCAATAGACTTGCTCTTCTGTATGACATCTGCTCAAGTATTTAAAGACAGCCTTTGTATCCAGCTCCATCCTGCATTTTCATTTTACCAATCTGACTATCCTATTCTTCGACCACTGTATTTATATCTGGGGTCCTTATCTTTCACTATCTTAGTCAATCTTCTCCATACACTCATTATTTATTGTCTTAATATAGCATTTAAATTGAGACCCAAGATTTCAAAGTGGGCTAACCTCAAGGTATTTCCTCACTTGATAAGGACAATGTATATCTCTACTTTCAAAAATAATGACCTTAAATAAAATATTAAATCACTGAAAGAAGTGGAATTAAAAGTAAATCATTTTATAATCTCAGCACCTGCCTTCTGTGGAAGGGTGTGAATGGAGATAAGTGCAGTAAAGTGCCTACTGAAAACTTGAAATATATCATTATGATACTCATGAAAATACTGTGGGGGGTAAGTATTATTACCTCCATTTTACAGAGGAGAAAACTGAGGTTCGGAGAAGTTACATAACTTGACCAAAGCACACAGCTGACATAGGAAAGACCCTGAATCTATGTGTGTATATACATTCATATATGAATTCAAAACAGTTTTCTCTAACTCTATCTGGTACTTACTTCTCCCAGTCCTTGCTCCTCCATCTTAGGTGATATTTTAGGAGAGGAGAAAAGCATCTAAACCAGCTTCTTATATACTTAAATTATTCACTCATCCTAGTTTAAAAGATAGAAGTAGGAGTGGGTAGGTATGGCAGAAAAAATTGTCCTCAAGGCATAGTACAGAAGGGCAACAATTCTAAGATGATTAGAGAGTTTCGGGCACCATTAATGTGGTAATGGGTGGAGATGGCTACACAGAGATAACTTGTGGTCAATTTTTACACCCAAGTATTTTCACATGAATTTATATCCTCTATCTTGCATGTATGTAATTCTTGTCAAGGGGGTGAGAACCAAACATGGACATTTACCTCAATCCTATTACATTTCATCTTTTCTTTTTTAAATGTCCATTTGTCTGGTCTGTTCATTCTGCCAAGCAGTGAATTTGTTATTTATGCGAGCATTACATCATCCATATATTTGGGCATTCTGGGTCTTTATTCAGCCTCTGATCTAAATCTTGAAATGGACTGAATGTAGGGCAGAGAGGTTTCACACCTTTCTCTTCCCTGGCATATACATAATAAAGATCAGAATTGAAAAGATGAAAGGCTTCCTTGAAAGCATGCTCACTGGAGAAAATCTCTCCAGAATTACTAACATCAATGCTCCCTTCTTATTTTGTATCTCAAAAACAAAAAAACCAAGAAACTCTCAAACCCAAAAAATGTACCAGGTAAATACACCTAATATCATATATGTCATATATATTATCATATCTAATAATACTCTTATGAGAAAGGTAATATTAATTTTATATTACGGATAAGCTAACTAAATTTCATAGAATGTAAACAAATCTTTTGATATCACAGAGCTCGTAAGTATCAGACCCTGATTATAAGACTGGTCTCTGATTTGGAAGTCCATAATACGAAGCACTACTCTCTCTAAATACCTGCCTAAGTCTTCTGTGTTTCTCAACTTTCCTATGTACTTGTTTCTCTCCTCAGCCTTTCCCTTAATCCTGTCCTCAGTGCGGGAACCTGGCAGTGGCAGAGTGCCAGCATCACTATCGTTTTCTAAAAACAGAACTCCAGCCACCAGCCTGGATTCTTGAAGATTCTTAAAACTTCTATATAGGGATCCTTTAAGTACACTCAAAAACTCCATGGCTTTATATCAATGTATACATGTTTCTCTCTATATAAGTGCTTTTTTAAGTTGAATTAAAGAATAGTTTGCCATTGGAAATTCTTAAGGGTTTTAAAAAGTAAAAAGGCTATTCATCTTTAGAATATGGTTTCACTGTGTTTCTTACTGACATATGGAATAGGTTAACAATTCTTTTAAGAATTCAAGACTTAGAAGACAAATCCATACCATTATATTGGATCATCCCGGTAAAATTTTGGGATTTTTTTCCCTCCCAAACGCTTACACTGTTGCTAGGTGTTGGGTAAGTGACAGGTTGATTCTTTAAGTCAGCAATGGATGCTGTGGGGAATAAAAAAGAATAAGACCTTAGGTAGAGGAGATGCTTAATCACCTTGTGATACTGGACAGAATACATATGTAAATAACAGGAATATAACCTGAATACAAACTTAATAGATGTTCAACAGCGTATTATGACAAATCTATGTACATACTAGAACCCAGCATTTCAAAATGTAGTTGCTTTTGACATTATTGCTGATTGAATCATTGCACTCACTTGGGATGGCTATTATCAACAGCCCAATTTTGAAATGATTTCTGAATTAACCATTAAAATGCAAACTTCCTTATTGAAGTTTTAGTCAGCTATTGAATGTAAATAAAATATCCCAAAGACTGATTTTCACAGAAGTGGGTCAGAACACTGCACATTGTCTAAGCTTTCATCCATTAGCTTAAATCATAAGACCCTACACAATTCCTGAACATTTATGTGTAAAGAAATACTAAACAACAAACTTGAACTAGTGTTTGAAGCAGACAAGGTGAACTGAATTTGGATCCTATTTATCATTCACAAATCTAATTCTTCTTTTATTTATCTCCTTTCATTAAATTACAAATAGAAGAGCCACTAATACTTTTGACCTACATACATGTGCATCAACTTCACATCTTACTTTCCTGAGTACAGATTGAGATTTACTCAAAATTTCCATATATCACCAGTCTTAATTGATATATGTTAACATATCATTGTCATTCAGAGTAAAATTCCCAAGGAACTATCTTAAGTATTGAATGTCCCAGTTATTCTTGCTTATCAGTCTGTCCAATATTCACAATACACTGATAAGTGTACACCAGTTTATGCATGTGCAAATAATATGCATTAATGGACACATATTACTATATAATGGGATAAAATTAGGAACAGGTAGTTCAGGGCTAGAATGTATATTTCTGAGTTCTTGAAGAATATATAAATGCCTCTTAAATTCTGAGTGACATAGCAGCTGTTTCACCACAGTTCTCATCCCCTGAGTCCTTATGGGTAGAAAGACTTTATGTGATGGATGACAGGCTTCATCTGTTATATAAATAAACTGACTCCTAGAGAAGTGATGTGCCTCTTCCTAGGTCATGTACCTATTTCATAGCAGAACCAGAACTAAAACCTCAGCTTGCCTATCAGTATAACAATAACTACTATTTTATTAGAGTCCTTGTATAGTGTAGGCACTTTACCTACAGTATTTTTAATTACAATCTTTAATGTGTATATGCATTACCACTACCATATTATAAATGAAGAAACTGAGCCTTGGGACTTTAAACAACTTATCCAAAGTCAAGCAGCTGATGTGATGTAGAGAAAGTGGTTTAAGTCAGATCTTTCAAGCCTCCTGCTTTTACTAGTGTCGTGGATAGAGAGGCAGAAGCCTGGCAGTCACTGTCATTTCCCAAAGCTCTGTCTGGAAGTGTCAGTCCCCATTGAACATTTGAGCAACTAGAGATCTTCCTCATTTTTACTGCCTACATCACCATCCCCTATTTCAGGGCAAGAAATCTATTTCAAATGAAAAAAGCTTCTATCTCATTTTTTCCTTGCTTAGTTGGTTCTATCTCATTAAAATGTTGTTTCTCTAATAACATTTTAAATTCTAAAATGGTAAATAAGTCAGTGTTCTGAGTCTTGTGAAATCCACTTTCTACAATTTATTTTTCCTACCAAATAGTCTTTAGAGATGAAGAACCATGACATTGTACCAAGTTCATTGTTTAGAGGCAGACTTTCTCATGGGGGTATTACCTGTGGCAACTCCTCCTTTACCTCGGTCACTCAACAGATAACTGATTATTGCAGTACCTAATATTTATCGAGCTCTCACTGTGACTTGTACTGTTCTAGGCACTTTACATGGATTAGCTTGTGAAAACTACCTTTTGAGAAGAATCTTATTAATCATGTATTACTGATATCAAAACCAAGCCACACTTTGTGGACTATCAGGCAATTCTGTAATGACCACTTAATGATCAATAAAGAGAATATTGAGGCCTAGAATTTTCTATGTAATTTGGACATGCTGTCCAATTCCACAGTTAAAGAAGCAGGTACTAGGGTTGGGCCAGCCGGCTTTAAATCCTGATTCATCATTTACAAGCCATGTCATCCTCAGCATGTTACCAAATTCCTATTTTTCTCATTGCATAAACAGCTCACAAGCATAGAATTTTTGCCCAAATGACATTTATTTCTTAGTTGCAGAATTGATCCAACTCTCTTCTTCACTCCTATGATTTCTTCCTGTTAAGGATTTACTTCTCCAAGACTGATTCCCTGCAGGTCTACTTCTTGCAAAATTCTATGGAAGTCAGCTATATCTGATGTTGAAGGTAATCAATCCAGGTAAAAGGCAAAGGTGGCTGAGGCCACAGGACATGCCGTGTTGGATAGCTGCAACCACAAGGCTTGGACCTCCCTGGTTGTGCCATGGAAGTGGCTGATGCCTCCACAGCCTTGATGAGTGAAGTTCCAGACTGCAACTGGCCTGCCATATTGCATGGTCACCACCACAAGACTGGGTAGGTCCCAGCCTCTGTCCATCCCATGAATGTGGAGGTGAGAACAGGGCTGGAAAAGTGTGAACTTCTGAAAAGGAGCAGAGATCAAATACATATCCTTCAATCTCAGTTTCATCTGTTCATTTCATCCATTTTAACTTGCATAAATTTATTTTCCCTCTCTGAGTTCCCACTTGACAGAGTAATTGCAGCTTTCTAACTGTAGTGAACAACATGATCAGAGGACTTGGGGGACAGTGTAACAAAAGTTTCTAACCTGTCTCTAAGTTACATTTTAGCAATTATTCACTACAAAGCCAGCCTCAGTAATTTTGAGTCATGTTTCTTATCCCTACTTGGGTTCCATTTTGTTTTTGTTCTTTGGCATTATAACTTAACATTAATGCTTTAACAATGGGCATATCAAATTGGTTATACCTTCACTAAGCAGTTGAGAATAGGAAATTTTTGTCTAATATTAAACTTGAATAAAAATGGCCAGAAAACTTACAACTACAATGAAAATTACAAGGTTTCATTCTCTTTCACACATATGACATTTTGCATTGCTTTTTACAAAGTATTTGTGTATGTATATATATATTTGGGGCAACTACCAAAATTACTGGCTAAACATTAAGTTAAATGCTGATAGTTCTTTTCTCTGTGTTTAATGTTTGGTTTCGTGTAATTGTTTTACCTGCCCATTAAAAGAAAAAGCCAAAAATGTTCATTTGCATTCAGATGTTGCTTGCTATTTTCTTTTCAGTTAAACATGCAAATTGTCATCATTGGCAAATTGACTATACAGCGATTAGATGGAAATCATCTCTTTTATACAATTTTTCTAAAGTATGAATATCTCTTCAATTTTCCAAATACATTTCCCTTTTTCTGTGTCTCAGGTTTTGTGTGATTTCTGTTTTTTTCATTTTTTTAATTGCTTTTTTTTTGTTTTTTTCCATTCTCCAACACTTGCATCAAGCTGTGCTTTAGAACTGGATTTAGGGGTTTTTTCGTAAGGTATTTGTGGAACGTTAATGATGCTTTATAAAATACAGAAGAAAGATGTCTTAAGAGAATTGACTACATTTTAGATTAAAAAACATAGCAACAGAGACCAAAACCACTGTTTTAGTGGGAAAAATATTTCTTCTTTAGTGCTATTTGGAATATACTCATGATCATTTAGCTAAGGCTAAAAGTCTGTGACTGAGTATCCTCTATAACCTTTTAGACTTTCCTTCTCTAGCTCTAGCTTTTGTTTTGTTAGAGCCACAAATTTTGAATGTCTCCTAAGTCTGGTTCCTTAGCCCTCAGAAGTCTTCTATTTATATCTTCGCTCTCATAGCTTTCTTCTCACCTCTATATATAGGTGATCTCTAGCCACGACCTACATTCCAGCTTTACTTGTCTAAAAGTTGCTAGGATATATTTTTATTGGACGTCTTGAACTAAAAAAGCCAAGGGCTTCCCTGGTGGCGCAGTGGTTGAGAGTCCACCTGTCAATGCAGGGGACATGGGTTCGTGCCCCGGTCCGGGAAGATTCCACATGCCGCGGAGCGGCTGGGCCCGTGAGCCATGGCTGCTGAACCTGCGCTCCACAACTGGAGAGGCCACAACAGTGAGAGGCACGCATACCACAAAAAAAAAAAAAAAAAAAAAAAAAGCCAAAACTTGAGGCTTGGTGTTTTATTTTTGATGATTGCATTCATTGGTAAAGAATGAGATAAGTCTCTGATGCCTACGCAAAACAATCAGTATTCCTGTTTCATCGACTCCTTTGCAGGAAGCCAGTTCACATGCACATTTTAAGCTGAATCACATAAACTCACTTCTAAAGTAAATATAATACATATATCATTGTGCTCCTACGATTTTGTTTTTATCTTTTTTACCAGAGTTAAAATATATAACATAAAATTTACCGTTGTAACCATTTTTAAGCGTACAGCACAGTAATAACTATAAGTACATTGTCTGCACCACATTTCTATTAACTTTTTCATCTTGCAAAACTGAAACTCTATATCCACTGAACAACAACTCCTCTTTTCCACCCTCTCCCTAGCACCTGGCAACCACCATTCTACTTTGTGGTTCTGAGGGACTGAATATTTTAGATGTCTCATGTAAGCAGAATCAAGGAGTATTTATTTTTTTGTGACTGGCTTATTTCACTTAGCATAAAGTCCTCAAGTTCCATCCGTGTTGTAGCATGTGACAGGATTCCCTCCCTCCTTTTTTTAAGGTGAAAACTATTTCATTGTATGTATACCCCACATTTTCTTTATTCATTCATCTGTTGATGAACATTTAGGTTGCTTCCACCTCTTGGCTATTTTATATATATATATAGTGCTACTATGAACACGGGTGTGCAAACATCCCTTTGTAATTCTGTTTTCAGTTCTTTTGAATGTATACCTATAAGTGGGATACATTCCCACTTATGTAAGTGGGTGGGATTGCTGGATCATATACTGTTTTCCATAGTAGCTACACCATTCAACATTGCCACCAGTGGTGCACAAGGGATCCAATTTCTCCACATCCTGGCCAACACTTGTTATTTCCTATTTTTTGATAGTGGACATCCTCATAGGTGCGAGGTGATAGCTCATTGTGTTTTTTTAAAATAAATTTATTATTTTATTTTTGGCTGCGTTGGGTCTGTTGCTGCACGTGGGCTTTCTCTAGTTGCGGCGAGCAGTGGCTTCTCTTGTTGCGGCAAGTGGTGGCTTCTCTTGTTGCGGAGCACGGGCTCTAGATGCACGGGCTTCAGTAGTTGTGGCTTGTGGGCTCTAGAGTGCAGGCTCAGTAGCTGTGGTGCACAGGCTTAGTTGCTCCACAGCATGTGGGATCTTCCCGGACCAGGGCTTGAACCCATGTCCCCTGCACTGGCAGGCGGATTCTTAACCACTGTGCCACCAGGGAAGTCCCAGCTCATTGTGGTTTTGACTGGCATTTCTTTTATAATTAGTGATGTTGAGCATCTCTTCACATGCTTGTTGGTCATTTGTGTATCTTCTTCGGATAATTTTTTGTTCAAGTCCTTTGTTCCTCTTTTAGTTGGATTACTTGTTTTTTTTGTTGTTGAGTTGTGGGAGTTCTTTAAATATTTTGGATTTAACCTCTTGTCAAATATATGGTTTGAAAATATTTTCTCCCATTCTATAGTTTGCAACTTAATTCTGTTGATAGTTTCCTATGCTGTGGAGTTTTTAAGTTTGATATGGTCCCATTTGTCTATTTTTACTTTTGTTGCCTGTACTTCTGGTGTCATATACAAGAAATCATTGCCAAATCCAATGTAATAAACATTTTCCCCTATTTTCTTCTAGGAGTTCTATAGCTTGAATTAAAACTGATGGTCAAAAGGAATAACTCAGAAAATTTTATATGTATATACATCCAAGCAGGTGGATGTCCAATTCAAAGTAATAAAATGGCCCTTAAACTGACCTTAAGTTCAGGATGAACCTTCTAGTTAATAATATTCAATTCTCAAAATTGAACCTAGTAATCACTTTGAATTATTGGGAAGCTGATGCACTTCTTAAGAAGGTTCAAAACATTCTTGCTCATATTGCCCTTCCTTTTAATTCCTTCCCCTTGAGTTCATATTATTTTCCCCAACTAATTTAGCCTTTATCTGCATTACAACTCAGGAAGATCAAATGACTACTAGCAGAATCACGCCTTCATGTTGTGAAGTACACAAGATTTGATTTCTCCAGAGACTGCCACTTTCTGTTTTGAGTCATTTAAAATTTTTTTGCCTAATTCATTTAACCAGCTATGTGCCAGGAATGAGATAATCAAAGCATATATGAAATCTGCCCTCATGGACCAGTAGCATGGGAAGTGGGTAGGGAGAAAGATATTAAGTGAATAATTTCACAAATGTATAAATGAGAAATAAGATAAGAACTATGATTAAAAAAATAACGACATGGTAACAGATTAGGGAGTTCATCTAATCTGAGAAGTTAGACTCATTTAGAGAAAGGCTGTTTGATTTGAGATCTGAAGGATAAACTGGAATTGTCTAAACAAAGTGGCTGTGAGGAAGACATTGAGGCTAACGAAGACAGGCCATGTCTAAGTCTTGATGTGTGAGGAATCACACACTACAGTGACTCCTGTACTTTCTATGGAGAATGGATTGTTGAGAGAGCATAAGTGGGAGAGGAGAGAGTGGTTAGCAGGCTAGTGCAGCAGCCCAGCAGAAGATGATACTAGCTTGGACCAGAATAGTGGAAGCTTTGGAGATAGGAAGCAGAAGACAGCATAGAAATAGTTAAGATAGAAAATCAAAAGTAATTAAAGAGAGATTTTTGTGAGGAGTGAAACAGTCCATTTCAAGGTTGATGCCTATGGTTCCACCTTGTTAACTAGATGTATTGTTCTCTCATTTGCTGGGAGAGGGCAACCCCCGGTAAGAAGCAGTTTTGGAGGAAAGATGATGAATTTACCTTCGGACTTGCTCAGCTTGAATTTCCTTCAGGACATCTCATCTGGATGTGGAGAGTAGGTGACTGGATATATGATCTGAACTCAGAAGAAAACTCCTGACTGACAATAAAGATCTGGGAGTCATAGATCATCCAAGGACCTTTGGGTGAGGAGTTAATAGAGAGGGCACTTAATTACTGAGTATGGGGTTTGGGAAAGGGCCTTCAGAAATCTAAGTATACAACACAGGTGAAAAAGAGCTTAGGGGCACTGAACTGATTCTCATGCTTTTTAATCCTGAGACTTTGGTTGTTGTTTTTCTTTTTTGTTGTTTTTAATTTTGTTGGCTGAAACAATGATAAATTCTCTTCTCTTGATGGTTTCAGCTTCCTTCTTTCCTTCAGAAGTCCAGTTCTTTCATGCTTTCTACATAGTAAGGTGGTTAGGTGGTCGCCTATGTTATTTCAGGGATTGCAAGAATGTCTCTGCTCATAAAGTTTACTGGTGAATGAAATATTAAGTCACTGGTTTGTCTTTTGGCTACAGACTTTGCCATCTTCTGTTAACAAGAAAAACTCATTGGAGTTGTAACTTTTTAACCAGTAACCATTTAGTGACCTCTTAATTTGAACGAATCTGTAAGATCATTTCCTGAGAATGCATTATAATTGATAATTATTTTTTCTCTGATTTCATTTTTTTAAATTTCATTATTGAGGAGGAAAGATTAAACATCAAATTCAGCATGCAAGATGCACTCTTATTAATCAATTTTCTTTGCTAATTTCTCCCTGGGTGTTTGCATTTTAATAGGGAATGAGAGTCTCTTTTAAAATCAAAAGAACAGAGGCTCTAGTGTGAACTATGCCTTGTGGTTATCTTTTTGGAGAGGTACAAGAATCTTCTTAGAATCAGTAAAATTTTATCAGCTGCCACTTAGCCCACTAATATTAAGAAAATTTCAATGAAAAACCAAAAGGTGGATTTTCTCTGGTGGAAATCTCCTGTACAGAATACTGGGTACAATCATTTACATTTTCCTCTCCTATCATCCCTAAATAAAACACTACAATGCAGTGTTTATTTTTCTAAAATTGTGCTCAACAGAGTTGTGGCAAAGATATTGTGTGGTTCAAGGACATATCATTAGTACAAACTTACAGCATAAGGCTTTCAGCCAAGGAAATTAAGATAATTTAAAAAAATAAAAACTACATTTCATTTGAGTGCTCAATTCCACTCTCTAGATCTCACCTTGATCCTCCTTCGGTCTCCTAACCTCACTTAAGGATTATTAAGACAATTGGTTATGCAACTGTCCTCCCTTCTTGAAATGCTTTCAGCAGCTTAAGTAAAATGCATCATGTTCCTTTTTAGGCTTTTCCATCTGTATGTAACCTCCCTGTGGTACTATTATAATAAATTAACAGAGAAAAAAATTCTGGGTCAGAGGGGAAAATTAAAAGAAGTGAACCTCCTTTCAGTGTTGTAGAATACATCAAGTGGCTGTCTATTACTCTGACTTTTTATGTCTTCATTTCAGGAATTTTGGCAGTAGTTAAGATTAATTCTTTTTGTCCAATGACACATTTAGTAAACACACACAGACAGTGGACTTTCTTTCACAGAGTGGATGTTAAAATTCCCCATAGCCTCCAGAAAAAAGCACATAAAGTTGTGGAGAGAGGCAAGTGCTCAAAATCATGTCCTGAAATTCATGTTAACGTAAATGGATGCATGGGAAACAAACATGAAAAGTGATATGGTTTACAAACATGATTACTTAGACACCTGAGTGTTACTTTTCCTTCACGTTTTGCATTTGCTTGATTGGATTTCTTATTTTCATAATAATATGTGTATTAGTTCCATTGGTACCATAGCTTTTATTATAATATACAATTGTTTTGCAGGAGATGAAGTTGGTTCTTATTAATAAGTTGTCTTAGTCTGCTTGGGCTGCTATAACAAAATACCATAGACTGGGTGGCTTAAACAATAGATGTTTATTGCTCACAGTTCTGGAGGCAGGGAAGTCCAAGATCAAGGTGCTGGCAGAGTCAGTTCTTGGTGAGAGCCCTCTTCCTGGCTGTAGACAGTCACCATCTTTGTGCACTCAGGTGATCTCTTTGCATAGATGTGGAGAGAGAGATCTGGAGTCTCTCCCCCTTCTGATAAGGAGACTAAGTCCATTATGGGGGCTCTTATGACCTCATCTAAACCTAATCACCTCCTAAAGAGGTGTCCAAATCCCATCACATTGGGGATTAGAGTTTCAAATGCGAATTTTTAGGAGGATACAAACACTCGGCCCATAACATAAGGTTTATTGAGTTTGGAGAGGAGACGGGAAGAGTAGAATGTCGTTCCAAAAGCTGGAGAGATCAGGACAGGAAGCAATTTTGTAAGGGTTAGAAAAGGAGACTGTCGTTTCTGATGGATTTGTTCAAGTGGTTTCTCTTAAATAATACTAAGTTGCCATAACACAAACGGTAGGTCCATTAATTAAGGGATGTTGGAAATACAGTAAAACCAAGAGATGGGACCACAGGATTCTTGATTATGTGCTTTCAACTTGCTTTACACTTTACCTTCTTCTCCTGAATTTTTACATAATATCATGGCGTCTGTCTTAATTATCTTTTGCTGTCTAACAAACTACTCCCCAAAATAGTGGCTTAACAATAAACATTCTCTCACTTTCGTGTGGGTCAGAAATCTTAAGGTTGGGTGGTTCTGGCCTGATGTTGCTCATACCATGGGGGTTAAGATGTCAGTCAGGGCTGTAGTCATCTGAAGACTTGACTGAGGCTGGAAGATCTGCTTTTAAGGTGGTTCCTTGGCTTATGGCTAGCAATTTGGTACTGGTTTTCAGCAAGAGGCCTCCATTCCTTGCCACATGGACTCTTTAACAGGGCTGTCTTGAGTGTTCTCATGACATGACAGATGGCTTTCTCCAGAGAGATCAATTCAAGAGAGAGCAAAGGGAAGCTGTAATGTCTTTTATGACCTAGCTTTGAAAGTCACATTTCTTTATTTCTGCTAAATCCTACAGTTTCCTCAGATCAGCTCTACGTGGAAAGGAATTATACACAGGCCTGAATTTTGGGGGGAAGAATCACTGAAGGGCCATCATGGAAGGTGGCTACTATAACATCTCTACAAATATAATTTCTTGAAGTCCACAGCACACTCCTTAACAACCACTGCTTTTGGTCAATTCTGAAATGCTACCACTCTATTCAGAATGAAGAAGGACACACTAAGACATTTTTTTCTTTTTGGACCTTGTTACATTCTGCTAAGAGCCAGGCTTTAGATAAAGGAGGTGAAACACACCTATTTTGCCACCTTCTGGTTATTTCTTCCACTTCTGTCATTTTTCATATTTTGTTTGTATGCCCAAACTTTTCTTCTACTTTTGTGATTAACTAGAACTTCCCCCTTTTTCTCTAATATTTGTCCTAAAATTTATTATTTCTTACTTATTCTTCTTCTATTTAACACCTTTTCCTTAAATTCCTTTGACATTAGCTGAGCTCATTCAGTCAAATTAAATTTATTTACAAAGTTATTAATTATATATGATTTGCCCTTCTAAGTGTTTTTGTATGTTTAGGGAATGTTCACTCTCTTAAAGTACTGAATCTTGAGATGTGGAATGAGCATTACAGTCAATTAAGGACCCTTTAGATACTGTTAACCAAAATATGTGTAGTTTTGAAGACTTCTGTTTTGGAGTAGGATAGACTAGTTCACAGCATTTCAATACTTTTCTGAAATAGTAAATTTTAAAAAAACCTATGAAGCCCAAATAAATTACAAACATCATCAGGAGTTGCAAAAGCAGGGAGAACTACAAGTACTGAGATACCAAAGAGGGGAGACCTTTCATAATTCAACTCAGAATCTGTAGCTGCTTTTTCTCTGACGGCATTTGCCAGTATTGGCTGTGGGCTAAAGACTGAGAGTCTGGGCTTGCGGGAGCAAAGGATCATTGCTGGGGAACAGAGAAAATGGAGGGCCCAGTGGCAGTCACATCAGGCTGAAGTGAAAAAACCCTGGGATTCAAGGAGGCTCAACACTTGGCTGGTTTCCTCTTATGGATACTTGCAGCATTCCCAAGCTGTATTTGGTGGGACTGATATTCCCTTAAAATGAGAGGGGAAATTCCTGCAGTCTCAAGGTGCTTAACAGACAAAAACTTCCAGAAAATGAAAGGCAAGAATTGAATATTCTTAGAGGGAGTGATGATTGAGACTGATCAACTGTAACCATTATTTCCCCAGGGGCACATACCCATCTGGATGCAACTGAAAATTTCCTGAGTTTAGTGAAAAACATCAATCTATATTTATTAAACCACAAGCTGGAGAGTTTCTAAGAAAATCACACCTAGGCACATCATGATAAAAGTGCTAAAAACCAAAGACAGTGAGAAGGGGGAAAAACCACTCCACCTAAGTATTTGCCAAAAATCCTTAAATATAACCCAGTCATTTTACTTTAACTTCTCTTGTGGCATGCCCTCCCTAAGCCACTGGTACTATTCAGAGTCAACAATCCCTCCGAAATTTAAAGTGGTGTGTGTGTGTGTGTGTGTGTGTGTGTGTGTGTGTGTGTGTGTGTGTGTGTGTGTGTGTGTGTGTGTGTGTGTGTGTGTGTGTGTGTGTGTGTGTGTCTTGTTAAAACATGAGAAGAATCATGCAACTAGGCTTAGCTGCACAAATGGAAGGTGAATGTGAGCACGAGAGGGGTGAATTAGGATGTATTAAGAGAAAAGCTAAGGATGGTAGGATCTGAGGAATGGAATTTTTTCACCATCCCCACAGTACAATTTTAGTCTACTCAACCGGAATATAAGTCCATAATTCTCAGCTTATTGTGAAGTAATTCACTTCTTTGAGAATCTTATGTAAATAACAGACAGAATAAAAATTTGGGGTACTTTTTGGAGAGACAGTGAATGTCATCTTTGAAACTAGTAAGGGTCAAGAACTTCAAATAATGAATCTTACTGAAAATTTTATAGACCTTGGGCCTTCTAAGGGGGTGCTATTAAAAATTGGATCCTATTCCATTCAAAGCTATTTTAAACATCAAGATAAGCCCATAGACAAGCATAGACTTGTCATTCACAGCACTGATAAGACTGACATCCTCTCCACAGGGTACAGTTGATGTAAAGACTGCAAAAGTCCCATCGAAAATAATCTATGTTAAGTGAATCTGATCTCTAAAATTTGTACCCACTTAATAATAATGATGTTGGTATATACATGTGTAAACCTATGAGGGTGAGAAAGACAACAATGTATAGATGTTGACTTTAAATTCATTTAATTTCTTTAAAGAAAATGTAAACAGTATGCAGACTTATTCGAGAGGTTGCTTGCATAATGATGAATCAAGATTTTACATTCTATTTTATGAATACCAATAACATAAATAGAGTTCATAAGAACAATGTTTATTTTGAAAGTTGCAGATTGTGATGCTTAGAATAAAAAGTGAGATAAAGAGTGAGTCTCTCTGTGTCCTTACTTTACCTCTGACTACATGGAGAATTCACTGTGTAAGGACTCTTGTCACCTCAAAGGCCAGGAAAGTTGCCATGACCTATTTTATTCTGCGTCTTGTCCAACAGCAGATGTATATTTTAGCAGTTGGAATCTGGATTATGCTAGTTCTAAGAGCCCAGGGAGAATCTTACATTGAAATAATTCTGTAACAACTACTGGAAACTCAACTCCTTCCTAAGTATTTGCCTACATGTTTACAGATTTATGCAACAAAATTGGGAACTCCTTAACACCGATCCTTAAAGATAAATTTTGTATGAAAATTGAGTGCAAGTTTCAAAACTGGTTCCATTTTCTGGGCCCAAATAATTAGCCATGGACATCACCTGGACATAAGATCTCAAGTAAAAAAATCTTATACATGGGGAGCAGTACCAACATGGAGTTAAGTGTATCTTTTCATACCCAGCTTCACTGGAAGTTCTAGCCTACTCTTCCCCAGTACATATCAGATTTGGCTCTTGAACTCATAATTAATTATAAGAGCTAAAGTAGACAAAATATCCATCCAGGTGTTTTGAAGAAGGAGTTAGGAGTAAGACAACTGTGCAGAAGATCAGATGTGTTCTTTATAGCTATAACCCAAGCAGAGATGATGAGAAAGCAAGTTAAGTAATTAATAGAGTATACACAGGTGTGTAGAGTATGTTAACTAGAAGCCAACAGTTAATGATGATGAAATTGAAAACCAGTCATAATAAATAAATAAAACCTAATCTTCGATTTAATCTGGTTTTCTTATAATTCTAGAATGTTACAGGCATATCTTTTCTTCCTCATTAGAAATTAATGGGGGTTCACACTATTTAAAGCAATGGTAGAGGGATATTTATTAAAAAAATATGTTTGTTGTATAAGAATAAATGAAATCCAAAGAACATTATGTAAGAGTGTATTAGTCTGCTCAGGCTCCCACAACAGAATATCACAGACTGGGTGGCTTAAACAACAGAAATTTATTTCCTCATAGCTCTGGAGGCTGGAAGTCCATGATCAAGGTGGCAGCAGCACTGGTTTCCAATGTAACCTTCCTGGCTTGCAGATGCTTCCCTCTTGCTGTGTTCATATGGCCTTTTCATTGTGCCCGTATGTTCCTTGTGTCTCTTCCTTTTCTTATAGGGACAATTCTATTAAATTAGGACCCCACCCTTATTTAACCTTAGTTACTTCTTTCAAGGTTCTATCTCTATATCACTGACATTAGGGAATCAGGGCTCCAACGTGTGAATTTTGGGGGAGATTCATTCAGTCCATAACAAGTGGATATAAAGTATAATTCAAATAAAAATCTAAAAATTTAAACTATCTGAAAGAATATTATCTACTTGGAAGGGGGTTACTTCACATCACTTATCTCTAGGTAGTAGGATAAAAGATGATATGATTTTTATAGTATTGTTATTATTGTAATCCCTCTGCTTTTCCCCCCTAATTTCTCTTCAGTAAGCATGTATTACTGGTATGACTTTAAAAGGCAATCTGTCTAATATAGTATAATGCACAGCATTTCACTTTTTATTAACTTAACGACGTTTAACAGATCAGTGTTGTAATATGGCAAACCTAAGATTAGATTTCCAGCAGTAAGGGTTGAGACCTCCTGTGAATTCTTTCCAACAAACTGTGAGGCCATCATACATTCTGTTATTGTTAATAACATCTTTAAATGAAGACTGTTTGGGTAGAGAGACAGAGATCTCATAGGCAGATGTACATTCAGAGACACCACTGGCTCTCTATCCCAGTAAATGCATGCTGGTTTCATGCTTCTACTGAAACCTTGTCCACTGGGAGTGCCAATATTTTGTGAAGAGAAACTCTTTTTTTTTTCTTCTTCTTTGAAGAGGAAGGTCAGGAATTAGGTGGAAAAGGGACAGGAAGCAGGGGCTAGGAGCTTAAAAACAGATGATGATACAAGAGTCACCTTTTTTATTATCTGTTGAGTTGCACTGTATCAGCACAAGTCATTTTAGCCATCCACAGGCAGTGTTCAAGAATACACAAGCCAACAGAGAGAGAAGATGGCAGAAGAGTAAGACGCGGAGATCACCTTCCTCACCACAGATACGTCAGAAATACATATAGATGTGGAACTGCTCCTATAGAACACCTACTGAACGCTGGCAGAAGACCTCAGACCTCCCAAAAGGCAAGAAACTCCCCACGTACCTGGGTAGGGCAAAAGAAAAAAGAAAAAGCAGAAACAAAAGAATAGGGACAGGACCTGCCGTGGGAGGGAGCTGTGAAGGAGGAAAGGTTTCCACACATTAGGAAGCCCCTTCGCGGGTAGAGACTGCGGGTGGTGGAGGGGGAAGCTTCGGAGCCGCGGAGGAGAGCGCAGCAACAGGGGTGCGGAGGGCAAAGCAGAGAGATTCCCGCACGGAGGATCAGTGCTGAATAGCACTCACCAGCCCTAGAGACTTGTCTGCTCACCCGCCGGGGCGGGCGGAGGCTGTGAGCTGAGGCTCGGGCTTCCGTCGGATGTCAGGGAGAGGACTGGGGTTGGCGGCGTGAACACAGCCTGCAGGGGGTTAGTGCGCCACGGCTAGCCGGGAGGGAGTCCGGGAAAAAGTCTGGACCTGCCGAAGAGGCAAGAGACTTTCTCTTCCCTCTTTGTTTCCTGGTGCGCGAGGAGAGGGGATTAAAAACGCTGCTTAAAGGAGCCCCAGAGATGGGCGTGAACCGCGGCTATCAGCTCGGACCCCAGAGACGGCATGAGACGCTAAGGCTGCTGCTGCCACCACCAAGGGGCCTGTGTGCGAACACAGGTCACTATCCAAACCTCCACTCCCGGGAGCCTGTGCAGCCCGCCACTGCCAGGGTCCAGTGATCCAAGGACAACTTCCTGGGGAGGACGCACGGCGCGGATCAGGCTGGTGCAACATCAGTCCAGCCTCTGCCACCGCAGGTTCGCCCCGCATCCGTACCCCTCCCTCCCCCCGGCCTGAGTGAGTCAGAGCCCCCGAATCAGCTGCTCCTTTAACCCCGTCCTGTCTGGGTAAAGAACACACGCCCTCAGGCGACCTACACGCAGAGGCGGGGCCAAATCCAAAGCTGAACCCCTGGGAGCTGTGCGAACAAAGAAGAGAAAGGGAAATCTCTCCCAGCAGCCTCAGGAGCAGCGGATTAAAGCTCAACCATCAACTTGATGTATCCTGCATCTGAGGAATACATGAATAGACAACGAATCATCCCAAATTGAGGAGGTGGACATTGGGAGCAAGATATATTATTTTTTCCCCTTTTCCTCTTTTTGTGAGTGTGTATGTGTATGTTTCTGTGTGAGGTTTTGATATATAGCTTTGCTTTCACCAATTGTCCTAGGATTCCGTCCGTCCATTCTTTTATTCTTTTATTTTTTAAAGTTATTTCATAATAATTTTTTATTTAAATAACTTTATTTTATTTTATCCTCTCTCTTTCTTTCTTTCTATTTTTTCTCCCTTTTATTCTGAGCCATGTGGATGAAAGGCTCTTGGTGCTGCAGCCAGGCGTCAGGGCTGTGCCTCTGAGGTGGAAGAGCCAACTTCAGGACACTGGTCCACAAGAGACCTCCCAGCTCCACATAATATCAAACGGTGAAAATCTCCCAGAGATCTACATCTCAACACCAAGACCCAGCTCCACTCAATGACCAGCAAGCTACAGTGCTGGACACCCTATGCCAAACAACTAGCAAGACAGGAACACAGACCCATCCATTAGCAGAGAGGCTGCCTAAAATCATAATAAGGCCACAGACACCCCAAAACACCACCAGACATGGACCTGCCCACCAGAAAGACAAGATCCAGGCTCATCCACCAGAAGACAGCCACTAGTCCCCTCCACCAGGAAGTCTACACAACCCACTGAACCAACCGTAGCGACTGGTGACAGACACCAAAAACAACGGGAACTATGAACCCGCAGCCTGCGAAAAGGAGACCCCAAACACAGTAAGTAAAGCAAAATGAGAAGACAGAAAAACACACGGCAGATGAAGGAGCAAGGTAAAAACCCACCAGACCTAACAAATGAAGAGGAAATAGGCAGTCTACCTGAAAAAGAATTCAGAGTAATGATAGTAAACATGATCCAAAATCTTGGAAATAGAACAGAGAAAATGCAAAAAGCATTTAACAAGGACCCAGAAGAACTAAAGAGGAAACAAGCAATGATGAACAACACAATAAATGAAATGAAAAATACTCTAGAAGGAATCAATAGCAGAGTAACTGAGGCAGAAGAACAGATAAGTGACCTGGAAGATAAAATAGTGGAAATAACTACTGCAGAGCAGAATAAAGAGAAAAGAATGAAAAGAACTGAGGACAGTCTCAGAGACTTCTGGGACATTAAACACACCAACATTCAAATTATAGGCGTCCCAGAAGAAGAGAAAAAGAAGGGGACTGAGAAAATATTTGAAGAGATTATAGTTGAAAACTTCCCTAATATGGGAAAGGAAATAGTTAATCAAGTCCAGGAAGCACAGAGAGTCCCATACAGGATAAATCCAAGGAGGAACATGCCAAGACACATATTAATCAAACTATCAAAAATTAAATACAAAGAACACATATTAAAAGCAGCAAGGGAAAAACAACAAATAAAACACAAGGGAATCCCCATAAGGTTAACAGCTGATCTTTCAGCAGAAACTCTGCAAGTCAAGAAGGGAGTGGCAGGACATATTTAAAGTGATGAAGGAGAAAAACCTACAACCAAGATTATCCAGCAAGGATCTCATTCAGATTTGATGGAGAAATTAAAACCTTTACAGACAGCAAAAGCTGAGAGAGTTCAGCAACACCAAGCCAGCTTTACAACAAATGCTAAAGGAACTTCTCTACGCAAGAAACACAAGAGAAGGAAAAGACCTACAATAACAAACCCAAGACAATTAAGAAAATGGGAATAGGAACATACATATCAATAATTACCTTAAATGTAAATGGATTAAATGCTCCCACCAAAAGACACAGACTGGCTGAATGGATACAAAAACAAGACCTGTATATAAGCTGTCTAAAAGAGACCCACTTCAGACCTAGGGACACATACAGACTGAAAGTGAGGGGATGGAAAAAGATATTCCATGCAAATGGAAATCAAAAGAAAGCTTCAGTAGCAATTCTCATATCACACAAAATAGACTTTAAAATAAAGACTATTACAAGAGACAAAGAAGGACACTACATAATGATCAAGGGATCGATCCAAGAAGAAGATATAACAATTGTAAATATTTATGCATCCAACATAGGACCACCTCAATACATAAGGCAAATACTAACAGACATAAAAGGAGAAATAGACAGTAACACAATAATAGTAGGGGACTTTAACACCCCACTTACACAAATGGACAGATCATCCAAAATGAAAATAAATAAGAAAACACAAGCTTTAAATGATACATTCAACTAGATGGACTTAATTGATATTTATAGGACATTCCATCCAAAAACAAAAGAATAAACATTTTTCTCAAGTGCTCATGGAACATTCTCCAGACTAGATCATATCTTGGGTCACAAATCAAACCTTGGTAAATTTAAGAAAATTGAAATCATATCAAGTATCTTTTCCGACCACAACGCTATAAGACTAGATATCAATTACAGGAAAAGATCTGTAAAAATTACAAACACATGGAGGCTAAACAATACACTACTTAATAATCAAGACATCACTGAACAAATCAAAGAAGAAATCAAAAAATACATTGAAACAAATGACAATGAAAACACGACGACCCAAAACCTATGGGATGCAGGAAAAGCAGTTCTAAGAGGGTAGTTGACAGCAATACAATCCTACCTTATAAAACAGGAAACATCTCAAATAAACAACCAAACCTTGTACCTAAAGCAATTAGAGAAAGAACAAAAAAACCCAAAAGTTAACAGAAGGAAAGAAATCATAAAGATCAGATCGGAAATAAATGAAAAAGAAATGAAGGAAATGATAGCAAAGATCAATAATACTAAAAGCTGGTTCTTTGAGAAGATAAACAAAATTGATTAACCATTAGCCAGACTCATCAAGAAAAAAAGGGAGAAGACTCAAATCAATAGAATTAGAAATGAAAAAGGAGAAGTAACAACTAACACTGCAGAAATACAAAGGATCATGAGAGATTACTACAAGCAACTCTATGCCAATAAAATGGACAACCTGGGAGAAATGGACAAATTCTTAGAAAGGCACAAAGAAGATATACAGACTGCCAACAAACACATGAAAGAATGCTCAACATCATTAATCATTAGAGAAATGCAAATCAAAACTACAATGAGATATCATCTCACACCGGTCAGAATGGCCATCATCAAAAAAATCAAAAAATCTAGAAATCTAGAAACAATAAATGCTGGAGAGGGTGTGGAGAAAAGGGAACACTCTTGCACTGTTGGTGGGAATGTAAATTGATATAGCCACTATGGAGAACAGTATGGAGGTTCCTTAAAAAACTAAAAATAGAATTACCATACAACCCAGCAATCCCACTACTGGGCATATACACTGAGAAAACCATAATTCAAAAAGAGTCAGGTACCAATATGTGCACTGCAGCTCTATTTACAATAGCCAGGACATGGAAGCAACCTAAGTGTTCATCAACAGTTGAATGGATAAAGAAGATGTGGCACATATACACAATGGAATATTACTCAGCCATAAAAAGAAACGAAATTGAGTTATTTGTAGTGAGGTGGATGGACCTAGAGTCTGTCATACACAGTGAAGTAAGTCAGAAAGAGAAAAACAAATACCGTATGCTAACACATATATATGGAATCTAAAAAAAAAAAAAAAGTCATGAAGAACCTAGGGGTAAGACGGGAATAAAGACACAGATCTACTAGAGAATGGCCTTGAGGCTATGGGGAGGGGTAATGGTAAGCTGTGACAAAGTGAGAGAGTGACATGGACATATATACACTACCAAACGTAAACTATATAGCTAGTGGGAAGCAGCTGCATAGCACAGGGAGATCGGCTTGGTGGTTTGTGACCACTTAGAGGGGTGGCATAGGGAGGGTGGGGGGGAGGGAGACGCAAGAGGGAAAAGATATGCGAACATATGTATATGTATAACTGATTCACTTTGTTATAAAGCAGAAACTAACACACCATTGTAAAGTAATTATACTCCAATAAAGATGTTAAAAAAAAAAAGAAAACACAAGCCTTCCGATACTATTTTGAACTGGAATATCAATGATAAAGGAAGATGCGTTGAAATATGGCAGAGGTACACAACACTGCAGCATATGCATGGTACACTTTCAGAGTGGGTCTACTTTAGTGAAAGGTTTTGGAGAAATGTACTGTAAACCAAAGAAATCATGGCTCTGTTGTGACTTGGGATGGAAAATACATAAGAAGTTTTAAATAAAACTTGAAAGATAATTTGCTTCACAGGTAAATACTTTGACCTACACTACCAGATATCTAATAAATTATTATATTTCTTGTACAGTACTGTGGTGGAGATATCTGAGGACTCTTTTCATCTATTCCATGGGGGCAAAGATTCGTTCCCGAGGGACAGAAAAGTCTTAGCTATTGCAATGGTTTGTGTCCCTCCAAAAAGCCCCAAATATATTAATAGATATACAATCTCTCTATGTTATTAATTCATTGGGAGGAAATAGGAAAAAATATTTAAAACATCTCCTTGGCAGGGGACAATAAAAAATGTTTTAGAATCACTGATCTATTCAGATCAGCCACTTGGCTTTATTTGACTAGTTGGCTTTAAATTTGTAAACTTGAAAGTCAGTAGATTTTGTCCTCTATCAATCCTACCTATAGTAGAAGCTATTACAGAGAGACCTGTAGGGTTGAATAAAATTTTTAAAAAGATTGATATTGTTAATGTAATTTGTTAGAGAGGAAAGGAAGTCACTGTACATGGATTGAACTAAAAATAAAAACAAAACTACAGACCATGGAGGTTTTGTTTTTATTGGTCATAAAGTGTCTTATGATTATGATTTCCTTACCTATTAAATTTCTTTAGTGATTAGATGTTAGAGAAAAAATAAAAACTTTATGGGAAAATATTTTCTTATAACTGAGAAATAAGCAATGAAGTTAGCATAAATGTAGAAAGATGTGTATAATCATTGCCCAGTGAACAAAGGTATTAATTTTTAATCTTTAGAGGAATGAAAATGGTTGATAAATATACTTAATTGGGAAGTAATATCTAACCCATGGAATTGCTAAACCATTAAATGAAAACAAGCTAGAAGAATGCTAGTATTGGTTCTGAAAGCATTTCACCTCTTAACTTACGTCAACTTTTTACCATAAATGTAGCAGATATTATTCTTTTTAGAAAAATATGCCATTTGAAGGACTTTTAAAGATTAATTGCTTAATTCTGTTGGTTTAACATGCACTAGGAGACTGCCATGACCATTTTGCATATTACAGTCTGATGAACCAAAGTGTTCTGACAACCCTTTACAGCTTAAGTCACAAGGCGTTTAGAAATAGGCTGCTTTCCAAATCTTACCTTGAGAAATGATTTCTCTTCTGAAGACATGGTTTATAAACTTGAAGTATCTTTCTTTCACTTATTGGTCACTATGCTTTGTCTGTGCCCCTCAATTTAATAGTGGGCAGCATGTAAGAAAACAGTGTCTTTTATTCGGTCCTTGCCCCCAGGCTGACTTCTATGTCCAGCAGTGGGTTTTTATGGAAAGTACCAGAAAAAGGCTGAGGGCCCACAGTTTTAGTTATGCTCAGGCTACTGCTCTGCAGAAACTATTGACTCTACTGCTCATGAGGCTCAAAATTCACAGATGCTTAGTCAACTCAGATTATACGTTTCAGGCAAAGAATACCTCCCTTATTCAAACTGTATTCTCTTCCATCTCTAATGGGAGCCTGGCTGGCTTTACTCAGAGTTTTGTTTTCTCGTATAGTAGGCTGCTGATAACAGCTACAAGCAGCTCCATGCTATTTCTTCCAACAAGCCTGAGTGATGTGTCTGTCACTGTAACCATAGCAGGCAATTGTACGACCAAATATTTTATCCTGGGATAATAAAGGTCACCAGATTTGTAGACTACAGTATAAGCATTCTTTCTGTCTGCTGTTTGACAAAGGGCATATATATTTTGCATATTAAATCATATTACCCATTTGTGGTTGATTGGGAAGTTATAGATTTTTGTTGCAAAACATAAGCAAATTTTAACAGTATACGTTAAAGAGACCTGAACTGACACTTGAACTTAGAAAAATGTTGGTGCTTCTAGATCATTCAAGACGTAAGACAACCTTTATCTGCTTTTTGCTGTGTAATAAATCTGATATTTGGGTGTTGGCAGGATGAAATTAATCTCTCTGGATCATAGTTTTGCTAATAAACTATACATGCCATGAGGAGAAGAATTACATCTGCCTTGTTTAACAGTAGAATTTCAGCACCCAGTGCAGTGCTAGGGACATAGTAGGGCTTCAATAAATATTTGTTCAGTTAAATTCAACACAGTGATAACATGATTTCAAATATTATAAGAAAGATTATTAGAGATAATTTTATTGGTTAAATCAGCTTTACCAATTCAACACTAAGCCCTTTTTTAGTTTTATAGCATTGCATGAATTGTTATGCTTTGTGATTTTATTAAATTGTTAAGTTTTAGGTAATATCTTTAATTCCTCCTTTGTCCAGTTTTTGTAAAGTCTCTCTTGCAAACATCTTTTACATCCTCGTTCTGAAGCTGTAAGCACACCTAAGCTCTTTTTTCCAAGGAGTCAGTCACTTAGTTTTAATTTATATCAAATAGTACATAAAAATGGTATATTAAAAAAACAAAAATAAAATGATACAAAACAGCTTATGATGAAAGGCAACTGTCTCTTGCTCCATCCCTCCCACTTCTGTTTTCAGTCCTTAGCAGCAACCTCTTTTAGCTGTTATTTTAGATCTTCTAGTAGTTACCTTCAAAGCAGGGGATTTCATGCAGAATTACTAAATATTTAAGAAACTATCTGTGGTAAAATATTCTCACTTTTTTCCCGTTTACTTTCTCAGCACTTAGAACAGTGCCTGGCACTTAGCTGGCCCTCAGTAAATACTTATTAAATATATCAAAAACTTATGACAAAGAAGATTATCAAAAGAAAAATGTGATATTTCTCCCTAAAGCAGCACCAATTCTTTTGAGACAGAAAATGTCTAGGAAGCCAGAGGACAAAGGAATACAAACTCCCATTGGTGATGTTATTGCTCACTCCTATCAGTCTCAAAACAATTTAATGGAATGTAATCCCTTCCCTTCCACAAATGTAATTATGTAATGGGAACCAAGGGTTTCCCATATTATTTTGTGAAATGCAGCCGAACACAAAGATAGTAGCTTGACAGTTAAGATAATCTAATGACTACATTGTTGAGCAGGTAGTAAACCTCTTCCCATCATTCTTAAAACTGTAAAAAAAAAAAAAAAAAAAAAAAAAAGGAAAAAACACTCATCTGCCCTAACCTAGTGACATAAACTTTAAAAAAAATCAAAAACAACCCAATTTTTCATTGTGATTAAATATGCTTATCTTTTGTGCTGGTTCCCTAGCCAACATTTTGAATCTATATTATGGTTCATAACTCTGAAACATTGCATCCCATGGAAAAAATCAGCTTTTCCTCTTTTTAACTTCCAAATGTGTCATCTTGCAGTTGTTCAGTTGTATCTGTTTACCTGCAAAGTCTAGTCATTAATTCTATTTTTTTTAAAAATTAATTTATTTTTTGCAGTATGTGGGCCTCCCACTGTTGTGGCCTCTCCCGTTGCGGAGCACAGGCTCCGGATGCGCAGGCTCAGCGGCCATGGCTCATGGGCCCAGTCGCTCTGCGGCATGTGGGATCTTCCCGGACTGGGGCACGAACCCGTGTCCCCTGCATCGGCAGGCGGACTCTCAACCACTGCGCCACCAGGGAAGCCCAATTCTATTTTTTAAAAGAGACAATTTAGACAAAATCATGTCCACATACATATATTTATATGGACTTGAGGTAGATAAAACATTTTTTTACAGGTTTCTTCTCCTTGAGCTGGCATTTTGTTAATCCTCAAATATCTCTTCCTGTGTGAACTGATCTCTCCAAAAAGAGGCATTCCGTTTTTCCTCTAGCTCCCATACTGATGACTACACTCTTTTAGCATCGCTAGTTCTACTTTGTCTTGTAATTCATTTTGCTTTTTGCACCCTACCATCACTTGGATTTTCATTAAAATTTAGCATTTAATAAGATTAGCTATTCCAAATTTTGTGCTAGATGCAGAGATGTATTCAGAACATACAGAAGGTTGATATATATTTGAGTAAATAAGCTAATAAGTTGAATGGAAATGTCACTTAGAAGAAAACCTCTCAAGCAAAGAGCAGAAGTATCTCAGAAAATGAGACCAATATCCTTTACCTCGTTGGTTTGTAGAACCACATTTGCAATCCTATCCTGCTATGTATAGAATACTTGTGACTCGTTTGTATTCTGTGTTTGGAAACCCACTATCATGTACTGCCTCCACCTGAGTGCTGACAGGGTTTGACACTCTAGCAGAGACTGGAGCTGGGTTTCTGTCCTGGTTTTATGTATCATAGGAAACATCATCTTCTGCTTTGCTAGGCAGGCCCTGCATTTGAAAGAATCCCTACCAAGATGAATGGATAAAGAAGATGTGGCACATATATACAATGGAATATTATTCAGCCATAAAAAGAAACGAAACTGAGTTATTGGTAGTGAGGTGGAGGGACCTAGAGTCTGTCATACAGAGTGAAAGAAGTCAGAAAGAGAAAAACAAATACCGCATGCTAACACATATATATGGAATCTAAAAAAAGAAAAAAAAATGGTTCTGAAGAACCTAGGGGCAGGACAGGAATAAAGACACAGCGTAGAGAATGGACGTGAAGACATAGGGAGGGGGAAGGGTAAGCTGGGATGACGTGAGAGAGTGGCATGGACGTATATACACTACCAAATGTAAAACAGATTGCTAGTGGGAAGCAGCCTCATAGCACAGTGAGATCAGCTTGGTGCTTTGTGACCACCTAGAGGGGTGGGATAAGGACAGTGGGAGGGATACGCCAAGAGGGAGGGGATATGGGGATATATGTATATGTATAGCTGTTTCACTTTATTATAAAGCAGAAACTAACACACCATTGTAAAGCAATTATACTCCAATAAAAAATTAAAATTAAAAAAAAAATGAATCCCTACCAATGGCTCACGCTGATAACGCCACAGCAGAAAAATATATTTGTCTATTGGAATAAGTTGCTACTTTAAACAAGTCACAAATATTTCTCCGATTTTGTAGAATTTGGTGGCCACACTCAACTGTGTAGATAAGCTGTTGCGTGAAGAAGGTAAAGTAAGCTCACAAAGAAGCAATGTAGAATAGAATAAGAACAAATTCAATATTATAGATACCCCAGGAAACCTGAGGGAATAGAAGCATGACGTTTAGGAAATGTGCATTGTGGTCCTTTTTTCTCACCAACAAACTTTGTGACTTTGAAAAATTCACCTAACCAGCTGGACCTCAGAGTCATCACTTATAAAATAAGAGAGGAACAGGGTATTCACCAAGTAACCTATAGATATCTGTGAAGCCATAATTGTTTAAAGGCAGAGTTTATACAATTCTTTGACACTGGAAGTCAGCAACCTTTACTCTAGTATCCAGGAGAAGATTGGAGCCAGATAGAATTAGTACTGAAGCAGCTAATAATAATGTTGATTGAAAATTATAGTCTCTCAGTTATAGAGAAAGAAGGCTGATTTGTACTGAAGTAACTTTGGAGACGTGGCAGATTGGTCTTGATTAGGGCCTTCTCTGCTAGTTTCCTTGTGAACTTCCATGCACTGGGTGGTTATGGGTCTTCTCCATTCACACCGCCAAGGCTGTTAGTCCTCAAGTCAGCATTTCCTGCCTCTGAGAGAAATGGAGGAGCCACAGAATGGATCCTTCACACTAGAGTCCCTACAGGGAGCTGACCCCTGTTTCACAATTGATCTACGCCTGAGTTTGGTTTAGATGGTTCAATTGTTCAAACTTATTTACTTGGAATCTAGGCAGGGGAAGCATAAACTGTCCAGGTCAAAACAGACTGTCTCACTCAGACCTGCTTTTCTCATTTATTCTTCTCCCTAGAACCTCATGGCATTGGGTGTTGGCAGGGGGGTGGGGGGGAGGTGGATTGTCAAGAAAGCCTAAATGGCCCACTGTTAATGGGATTTAATTTTAGTTTGCTTTTCTTGAGAGAATTTACTCCCCAGTGTGAAGGTAGCAAATCCTCTGGAATGAAACTATAGTAATTTAAACAATAGCAACACAAATATTATATGATCACAGCAGTGTGAAAGATGCAATTTTGGAAATAGGGAATTAAAACTAGAATGCTCCACTAAGGACATGGAATCAATGGCCAACACAACTGTAGTCCCTAGCTGCCAAATAGCCCCAATTTCCTGGTTCTGGCAACAGGGTCCTGTCAAAATTCTCAGTGGCTAAACATCACTTGGATCATTACAAAGGGAGAGCAAGTAGAAGCAATGAAAAATTCCACTCTGCCAGGTGAATCAGTTCGTGCAAGGAAGCCGTGATCCCTCTTTACCTTCCAAATATCATTTGGAGATTGTTTCAAGTCCTAAAACCTGAAGCCATTTAACTTCAACATAGTTGGGCCAGAGTTGTTGGCATACACCTAGAAATTAACATGAAATTTCTATTTAGTATAAGGAAAAATATCTCTCTGATTTGGTTGAATCTCAAAAGTTAATGGTTTTATTTTTCAGTTCATTTATTTCCAACTTTCATATTACATCCAAATATGTGAAGGCTTAGGATGTGGAAAAGCAGAAAACCTTATGGAAAAAAAGCATATTTTAGTAAACATATTTAGTAAATCCTGTCTAGTTATACCACCTAAAATGAAATTTAAAGTCACCATGTAATTATAAGTGGAGTCCAAGTCAGAGCAGGAATGAGAAATGCTGGCAAAGAGATGCTCCTCTTAGGCAAATTCTCCAGGAGGTTCTAAAAGCAGCACAGCTTCAGCTGTTGGAGCACTTAGAAAAGCAATACAGTAGGTCTTCTCCTTCATCCATGGGGGATCTGTTCCAAGGCCCCCAGTGGATGCTTGAAACAGCAGATGTACCAAACTCTATACATGCTGTTTTTTTTTACTATACATACGTACCCATGATAAAGTTTAATTTATGAATTAGACATAATAAGACATTAACAATAATAAAACAATTATAACAATATACTGTAACAAAAGTTATGTAAATGTTATCTCTCTCTTTCTCTCCCAAGATATCTTATTGTACTCACACATCTTCTAGTGATGATGTGAGATGATAAAATGCCTATGTGATGAGACGAAGTGAGGTGAATGACGTATGCATTGTGACATAGCGTTAGGCTACTACTGACCTTCTATACAGCAGAAGGAGGATCGTCTGCTTTGGGTGATCCTGGATCATCAAGCCATGATAAAGTGCATGGCCGGATGGCAGGAGAAGATGCTGCTGATAGTTGGGGAGCAGGATGGCATGAGATTTTGTCACACTACTTGGAATGGCACACAATTTAAAACTTATGAACTGTTTATTTCTGGAATTTTCCATTTATTATTTTCAGACCATGGTTGACCATGGGTCACTGAAACTTCAGAAAGTCAAACTGCAGATAAGGTGGGGGACTACTATATTCTTTTGTGAGTTACTGTGGTTTCCACTCATGCCTTCCATGCTATGCTTTCAAAGGAAGGAACATCCAGCCCAGACTGATAAACCATGAGCTAGAAGAAATGGTATCAGAAACCCAAAAAGCAGCTCAGTGTCAGAGGAAATGACAATTCAAACAAGCCACTTACTGATTGTAAGATATCTACAACAAAGAAAATGTGTTTGTGGCATCCCATAAAAACACCAGCTAATTTAATATTACTGTCAAGCTTAAAAATATATAGTTGAGGAAGTGTTAACATAAACCCCCCAAAAGAAAAGTAAGCAACAGGAGGATGTTTTAAATACACTAATGTGCTCTGTTTCTTTTTAGCTTTCAAGGGAATTATTGGGAAGTTACTATTACTAAGAAATGAATTATTAGTCTTGTTTGGGTTCCAAATTTTGGACTGAAAAACTCTGACCTCCTCTTAACATTGTTAGAGGAAATTCTCTGTGGCTACCATTCTATGAATAGGTATAACACAGAAGTGGGATGCTTGTACCAAGTGAGTGTTAAAAGTATTGATTAAACATAGAATTGTATCTGGCTGAGGGCAGGGATGCTTTAACAGTGAAGGTGATCTTCACACCTGCACTCAAATCTGAGGTCTCACTAAAATCATTGAATCACCATTTTACTGTTGAGGAAACAAAGCATGAAAGCATGGGGAGGTGAAGTTGTTCACTCAAGAACACTTTACTGTTAATCTGTGATTGAGCCATGATTAGAATCCAAAGTTCTTGACTTCTACTCCAGTCCTATTTACATGACACTATCATATCTCACCTAATTCATTTCACTTAAACATAAGTTCACTGAGGTTGTTCCAGATACTGTGGACACAGCTCTACTTTGAGAAAGACAAAGTCCCTATCCTCAGGAGGGCATCAAAAGTGGAAAGAATATGGGCTTTGAATTACATGTATTTAAGTTTAAATTCCACCTCTGAGACTCACTATGAGACCTTGGACTAGTGACTCAACTTTTTGGTACCTTAGTTTTCTTGACTTGTCTTTACAAATGAGGATGTTGATATGTCTCAGAGTTGTTTTAAGGATCATAAATAACACATGTTAGAAACATTCCGCAAGTGTCTGCACACAGTAGCTCTTCAGTAAATGTCCTCTCATATTATTAACAGAGAATATAACAAGTAATACGGTTACTGTAAGGCCAAGAATGAGATGAGTGTCATAGGGAGAGCGCACACTGAGAGCTATCAGCATTTAACATACAAAAAATATATATACTGTGCAAAACACTACTGGATGCAGCTTCCTCTTTTAGAATCAAAGACAGCAAATTACTGAAAGAAATCTTGTTTCTAATGCCACTAGCTTTATATCATTTCCTACCACCACCTCCGGACTTGGGCTATATTGCCTGTCACTATCTCAAATTCTATCTCTTATATTATTTCCTATTTATGAGTTACACATAACAGATTTTCAATGTCATTTTCTTGAGCTCTATGGAAACGGCCTTAGTAACATTATAAGGATTTACTGGAACAAGAAAAACACTAATAATATCACTTGATACAATCTTCTTTTCACTCCCTATATACACCTGTCTTCAATATTATGTAGAAGTAGTTGCTACTATTATATAGTAGAGAAGTATCTGTGATATTAATATGTTCCTTGAATACCAATTTCTTTCTAAGAGCAAGCCAAATGTATATGGATACATTCCTCTCATGCTTTTATAAGCTTTTTATTTTCTTAAAACAGCTGTTGTTGCCCCATGAAAGACTTACAGGATACATTTATTTTTTAGTGTATTTCTCCACTAATAATGTTCTTTTTTGCCTTGGTGCTCATTACTAACAGTATTTGCATAAATATACATTTCTATCATTTCTCTCTGAATCATATTCCCCACACAGAGTTATAATCTTACATTTGTGGAATCATCATTAGATGCTGTGAAATCTATCAAAAATTTAAGTCACTAATACCAAGATTTCTTAGCAGTAGATAAACTTAAAACTACAGATTTATGTGCATAAAAAACACTTACAATCACAGTTAAATCAGCAGGGCTCTCTTTGTCTCCTTTCTGACCTTTCTGTTAAGCTTTCCGCCTCTCTTGATATCACACCCACGTGTTCGTATCCACTAATTTTTCAGCTGAATCCTAGGGGTATAAATTGCTCCATGGTCTAATCCAACTTAAATTCAGGTCCCTTTGCAGGGGTAGTTCTGAGGCCTATCTTAGTTCTGACCTTAGGAGGGATCTTCTTAGTTGTCTCTTTCCCTGGTTCTCTCTCGTCAACGAGGTGACTGACTTACGGCTTAGCCCGTTCCTTTCATAGTGCTATCAGAATCCTCTTAATTGCTCATCACTAAAATATTTGTTATATTCAAGAATGATTTTAGATTTGAACTTCCTACACTCTGTTTCAAACTGAGTTTGGGGGAACTTTAGAGATCTCTGTTCTTATGGGCTACTTCTTCAGTAGAAAAAAAATCTCTGAGCCACTTTTCCAGAGTTGGAGGCAAGAGTAACACCACTTTATATGAGCAGGGCACTGAGGGGTGGCAGTAGCCTCTGGCCTTCTTGGATTGACTGTCCTGGCATGGAGTCTGTGCCTTGAATGTGCTGGGTTAATGGCTATTCGGGCCCCAGTATTCCTGTCTTACTGTGTCTGGGAAAGAGCTTCTACCCCATGAATGGGGGCTGGATGGAGAAAAGGACCACCTAATCCCCTGGCTGTAATCACCAGGGATTTAGCCTCTGCAATGCAAGTTGGGGCTGGAGAGGATGAGAAATTCTGGTGGCCTGTTCCTATCAGTGAGACGTCATACCCCTTGACGAGAATATGAGGGGAAGGAACGGCCCGTTTTCTTGGCCAGATACATCGGGAGTGGAGCTTCCATCCTGCTGAGCTGGAGAGGGTGGAAGAGGGAGCAAGGCACGTTTCAGGTGTTACAGCCTCTGTTCTTACTGAGACTAAGTAGGTACTTTCTTGAATCGAAATTTCCTCATATCCTGTATGCTGCTAGGAAAATTTCCAGAGACTTTAAATGATTATTATTTTTGCTGTTTTTAAAATAATTCTCACTGGTTGTAGTTTTTTTTTTACTGGAAAACATGTCTGTAGAGCCCCCCAGGCTGCCATTCTAAAAGTTAACAGTTTGCTTTTATAAATATATATTTTTAAAATTTTAGGGCTCTGACTTAACATATCTCTAAAAGATCTTGTTAAAGGCAGAGTTATTAGATCCCTTCTGATTAATTTTGGAGTCAGTAGCACACACATGAGATTCTTCCCCTTAATTTATATGAACCTAGAAATTCCAATTTATGCTAAAGTCAGTTTGAAATGAGCTTTCTAACTCAGGCAAATGAGTCATAACCAAACCAATAAGGTATAGAATGGACTTGATATGAGTCACGTGTCCATTACTGTAGTCATAGCAATAGGTGCACTACAGGAAGGAGATGGAAGAGGTATTACGGAGATATAAATGATAGTTCTTTTTTAAATACTTATTTATTTAGGCTGTGTTGGATCTTAGTTGTGGCACTTGGGATCTTCGTTGCCCTGTGCGGGATCTTTAGTTGTGGCATGTGAACTTAGTTTCAGCATGCATGTGGGATCCAGCTCCCTCATCAGGGATTGAACCCGGGCCCCCTGCATTAGTGGTGTGGAGTCTTAGCCACCGGATCACCAGGGAAGTCCCTAACTGATAGTTCTTTACTTACTTTAAAGACATCTCATTACCTTCTAGATTTTTTTTAGCACTTTCTGACTTTCTGGAACTACAATACGCACTGGGTTCCTTTTGTGGATTCACTGCCCGAGCCCTAGGATCAGTCATTTCTCTAAGAAGCCCTAGTTCCCTTTACTGAAGAATGGTATTAGAAGCCATGATCTCAGTGCTAGGTGTAAACTACTGCACTCATTGTTTATGAGCTCTTTCAATTGGAAGAGCAATTTTTCCTTTTAAAAATTATTTTCTGCCTTATACAGCAGAGTAATATATACCAGGAACTTAAGTGCATATTACCTCCTGATATAGAGACACACTGTACCATTAAAATCATCCTCAAAATGGAATTTTACTTGTGTATCTATTTTGTTCTCTCTTATCAACTATGAGAAATTTGTCCACAAAATCAGTGCTGTTTTGGATAAATTAGCTATTTTTCTCCCCAGACCTATCTAAGAAGCCAAAGGTAGGGGGATACCCTTGTTTCAATATCCTTTTTTAAAAAAATTTAATTTATTTATTTTTGGCTGTGCTGGGTCTTCATTGCTGCACGCCAGCTTTCTCTAGTTGCAGTGAGTGGGGTTTACTCTTGGTTGCAGTGTGCAGGTTTCTCATTGCGTGGCTTCTCTTGTTGCACAGCACGGGCTCTAGGCGCACAGGCTTCAGTAGTTGTGGCACACGGCCTCAGTAGCTGTGGCTCATGGGCTCAGTAGTTGTGGCTCCCTGGCTCTGGAAGGCAGGCTCAGTAGCTGTGGCTCACAGGCTCTGCGGCATGTGGGAACTTCCCAGACCAGGGCTCGAAACCGTGTCCCCTGCATTGGCAGGCAGATTCTTAACCACTGTGCCACAAGGGAAGCCCCCAATATCCTTTTTAAGAACACATCTCCCAGTATTTTCTTTTCTTCAAATACTGAATGGCTAACTACCATGCTAAATATTTCTCTTTATCATGGAATCTTCGTAAAAGCAGCACAGCTATGAATGGACTCACTCTTCAAGACAACAGTAATAACAGAAAAACAAATATCTCCCAAAAAGAGTTACCTGGCAAACAATATCATGACAGAAGGAAGAGTCCCTGGATCTGGAGAGAATAACAACTGGGGTCTGGAAATAACTATTTTCATTCTTGTTTAGGAATAAACCATAATAGCAAAAAAAGGAACCTCTGCAGTGACTGGAAGTGCATTTTTCCAATGATAACATCAGAGCTGGGAGATGTGAGTAGCAAAATTCGGAGGGAAAAAAGATAGGAGTGGCTGAGATAAACTGCTGCTCTATACGGCAACAGTGCTAAAGAAGTCACTACATGTATTAGAATATCAGTTGGATAATATGCTAAGGGAAATGAAAGAAAAACCCCAATAACAGAATGGCTTAAATTTATGCCTGTATTATGTTCCTTTCTGTTTGCCTAAAAATTATTTTCATTTCTTCATTTTGGGGATAAAAAATTAAGTTACACAGATGTTCACAATTTTAAGGTAAGAAAACCCAAAGATAGATAGATATCTCTTCCCAAATTACAATCAAAGATAATTTAGCTTTCCAAGTGTCTGCTTGTGGACTATCCATGAAAATCACTGTAAATCAGGGTAGTTTTCCCACCATAAAAATGTACCTTCAGGACACATCTTCAACTGAATTTAAGCACAAGAGTACTTAAAAAAAAACAACTCGGGGCTTCCCTGGTGGCGCAGTGGTTGAGAGTCCGCCTGCCGATGCAGGGGACACGGGTTCGTGCCCCGGTCTGGGAGGATCCCACATGCCGCGAAGCGGCTGGGTCCGTGAGCCATGGCCGCTGAGCCTGCGCGTCCGGGGCCTGTGCTCCGCAATGGGAGAGGCCGCAGCGGTGAGAGGCCCGCGTACCGCAAAAAAAAAAAAAAAAAAAACAACTCAAGAGTTGCTTGATGAAATAAATGTCCATTTTTGGTTTTTTAAATTCCAGTTGAAAGGTTTACTAATGTAGATGACACCTTACCAGTTATGATGCCCTCCTTTCAGTTTCCAATTGGTTGGGCTTCAATGAGTGCCTCTAAAGTGAAATCAGTGGTTTCATGAGAGTCATTAATATTTGCATTTAATGACTTCTCTTTAAATATCAAATTGAATTTTTCCAAATGACTTTCAACTAGAAGCTCAATGACACTGCTTGTAAAATTCCAGGGCCTTTGGGAAGACAATTCGTTTCTAAACCAACAAAATGTAGCAACTCTGAGTTGTATTTGAGGTGTCCAGTGACCTTGTACCCTCCACTTATTCAAAGTGGATAAGGCTGGGAACTGAGAGAAATAATCCTTAAAATCATTTTAGAGTATATGGTTTATCTTTAAAGTTAGTTATTGCAATGACTTTCCTGCCTTTTATACTGATAAGCATTGGAATGTGCATTAGACAATGCTTCAGCCTAGAAGAGGACCAATGAGAACTGATTCAAGACCCTCTATGATGTATCAGATGTCTTACATATATTGTAACTTACTGTCACAACCACACTTCAAGGTAAATCTAATTATTCTTATTTTAAAGATAAGGAAACTGACTCACAGAAGTTACATAATTTATCTCCAATTTTATAATAGCCCCAATACCCATTCACTTTCCATTATATGCAAGTGATAGGTTAACCCCACTCAAGAGTTTTATTCCACACATTTGGCAAATAGACAGAAAACATTTTCATAGTTTCCCACCAATAGGTATGATCATACTCTTCACCAATACTTTTAGAGTAACTGCCTTTCTGTTTTGGCTCATAATGAAGTAATCATATCTATGGTAAACAGAAGAGGTAAAAATACTTACTTTAATACAACAAAGGGGACAAAACTACTAGAATCTCACCTTTAATTTCTTGTGTATTTTGCTTTAATACCATATTTTAGGGAGTCATAAATTCAAACTTCATTAGAACAGCACCCATGGCAATGCTAAGCTATTGTGTTTTAGCAAAAGAAAAAAAAGTAACTAACCAATTTTTTAAAATCATTGATCCTTTTGTAAAGTCTTTTATTTTTGCTTTTTTTTGTTAAAAGCTGTTACAAATTTACATAAGTGTGTGAATCAATTTAGGAACTAGAATTAAAACTAGCTTACATTTGGGTAACTGATCGACTTGTTGATAATAAACATACTCTAGTGTGCTGAGAAAGGTTTCCTTTCTATATTTGGACTGAAATGGTGTCACAATTACCTAATAAATGGATCCCTCTTGATAAGGACACCAGTAACAACTTCCTGATGAACAGCATCACAGTTGAAGAGACTTAACATCCCTGCCCTTGGAAAAATTACAGCAAAGATGAGTAAAATTATAGAGAACAGGAGTGAGGAGAGGTTTATCAGAGTGATTTAGGGCAGGACAGCCTGGCAGAATAAATGATCACTTGACATCTGGCTATTGAACAAGGAACAAAGAAGAGACTTGGTAGGAAGGAGAAGGGCAGAAGGAAGAGTTCCCTCAGGGAATCCACTTGAGAGAAACCCCTGAAAGGAGTACTATAAAAGCTTCCTAAGATTTTTAACCCTAGAAGAGAGCTACCTGCAATTTTCAAAAGGATTAGTCAATTTTAAAATTCCCAGGCCCAGGTGAAAAATTGATTGTTAAAATTAAGATTTCATTTCTAATTATAAAAATACAAGCAGCTCAGCAAAATGTCAAGTGGGGAGAGCACTTCACAAAAGCAGCCCCTACTGGTGTAACCTAAATTTCTGAAAAGTTCTCTCTAAGTGAATGTGGTCAAATTTTCCTTCTTACCAGTTTTTAAGGGTGTCACTGTTTTGATAGTCTACATAAATGGAGCTACATAAATAGCATTAAAAATTGGAATCTTCTCAACTGCATGCAGGTTTTCCAGAAAGAATATCTTCCTAACAGCACCCTTTTTAGACACCTCTGTTGAACCAACATACCGATTCCATCAGTAGGAGCACAGGTTTTGGAATTAAGCTGCTTTGATTAGAATTTATCTTCCATCATTTGGACAAGTTCTTCACTTTCTCTGACTCCATTTCCTCATCAGTAAAATGGCATAGTTATATTTCTTAACTCATAAAATTGTGGCAATAATGAAAAGAAATGCATGAACAGTGCTTGGTACAGTGCTTGGCATATAATGAACACTCGCTTTATGTGAGCTGTAATTATTGTGGACAGGATGGATTACCCCTGGCCCCTAAAGGAAGTGCTAAATGCAGTGGTAATTCCTTAAGACTGTGGGGTTTTAAAGATCTGAGTTTAAATTATGACTCTGTCATCTAATAATTCAGTGACCATGGCAAGGACCTCACTTGTTCAGTTAAAGTTTCCTCATGTACAAAATGGTGATTATGGATAACCTACTTCACAGTGTTGTCAAAATCGTGGCATATGTTAATGTACTTAAGGTATTCAGTGGTGTGCCTGACAAGTAGTTATTTCAAACAGTTAGCAATTACTGAGACCAATATCTATCCCAGGCAGAAAGGTATCTTTCTTTCCTACTTTTAAACACTTAAACAAAATTAGTGACTCATTGCAGGGAAAGTTCCTCCATCTTTTGGCACTATTATACTCTTTATGGTAAACAAAACAAACAAGCAAAAAACCTAAAATGCTGCAGCCCTGAAATTCTCATATCTTCTGCTTTTTCTCATATTCCCTTTTTCTACACTGAGAACCAAAAGGAAGTTAATTGAAAAATTCTAGGCATGGTTTTGATGCAGGTAATACTCAGGGGTCATGGCATCCCTGTTCTATATCTTGTCATTTTTCTCTTAGTGAATGGATACCCCTCCACTGATTCCTACTTTGTGCTCTCAGTAATCTCATTCTCTCTCTTCCTATCCTCATCAAATCCCATCCTCAGGGCTCCCCTCTATGCCACCTTGAAGTAAAACCTGATAAAACTGCGAATGTTGGACCTCTCAAAAATATATGCATTCAAACTGGGATAAAAATCTTAAACCTAAGAAAAGGAAGTAACTGCAATTCAACAAACAGATAGAATTCACCTTTGCAGCTGCAGGTGGGGAGGCACCAGGACTTTACAGTAGTCCCTGAAGATTATATCTAAAACTTAACCTGTCCCAAAGAGTATGATAACAGGATCAGAAGTATGCAATAGGAAGAGTATAAATGGCCAAAGGCACCAAATGGCTTTATATCTCATCTCTTTTTTTTTCCTTCCAGTCTCCATTTACTTTCCATGCTACCTGGGTCCTAGGTTTGAATCCTAGTTTCATCACTTACTAGTTCTTAAACATAAGCAAGTCAAACAAATTATCTAGTCCTCAGTTTCCTTAGCTATGAAATGTTTAGAACTAGTGTTTATTTTTTGGAGGGGGACAGAAAATTATTTAATGTATATGAAAGCACTTTTCAAATGCTAGCCAAGTAATTATAAGGACAATGCTTTTCTGAACTGACTCAAGCTTAGCTATATATCTTAGACATTACCCTTTCTACTTCTTAAAATTTCGACTTATAGAGAAAGAGACAATTAAGAAAGCTCTCTGTAAGGGCACTGTGTAAAAATAATTTCAGACTTCAAAAATCAAACTCAACATTATTAACGATTGGGTGCTAATACCTTATTTGAAGGTTGTTGTGTAAAGTTTTTTCTGCTCTTTGTTTTCCTCATTTATGTTATGATATTTTCAGTAATTCAAAAGTTAAACTATCTTTTTGTCTTTACACTTGTCCAAGAAACTCTAAAGGAGCTCTTGTGGCCCTACTGTAGGGATACAGGTGCTTCAAATGGAAAGGAGCTTCTCCGGACAGAGGTTTATAGAGTTTCTCCTGCATTTAGTTTTCTTTGGAAGGGAAGCCCTTTGTCATAGTTTTTTCACCAAGCTTTTGCTGCAGATGTATTACTTCAGTTTAGGCCTGACTTGCTAGGGAAGAATAAGCAGATTCATGAATTATCCTCAGTGTATACATTTAATCAAGGGAGTGACTGTCGTCTTGACTGCGTATTAGAATTTTACTTTTTAAAGAATGCTTAATTTTACATTTTACTCAAGGAGACAATTTTGAATGGAAATGCCTTTCATCAAGGCATTAATGTGATAATCAATTTTAAACTAGAATCAAGTCTAATGGAATTTCCTATTCCTTCTTTTCCTGTCATAAATAATAACTATCCATTTGTTATTTAAACGTATCAAGCTTATTCTATTCAGGTCTGGTAGAAGACTGTGAAGCCAGGCACATGGTTCTGCTGGGGATTTTAAATTAGCCAGTCATGCTCCTCATTTAGCAGATGAAGGAAATGCTGCTCAGAAAAGCTGAAAAGTAGTACAGGGCTTTGTCCAAGGTCACACCAATGCCTGTTGTTACAAAACCATGCAGCAGTGCCTCATCATTCTCTTTTGAGCATCTCCTATGCCTTCTCTCCCTTTCGACCCTGTCCTCTCTTTTCAGTTGTTGTCTGGCATTATGATCAAGTCCCCAGGATGTGCAGAAACTCTCAGGTGGTGCATTGCACTTGGCACTTTCCTTCCTTGTTCTATATCAGGAGATATTTGTCCCTTGTTTTCTTGACATATTATTTCATTATAAAGAATTAATGACTGATGTTGGATTGGCATACTATCATGGTTTCCAGATAGCATGGTCCAGTGTTTTAACTTCTAGGGTCCAAATATCCCCCCAACTGACTTAAAATATTAGCTCGCAGACAGTCCTTTGGGTAATACTCTCAAATATGTCCTCTATTTTTGTTTCCTCCAGCCACATGTACAGTTACCTGCATTCTATCTAAGCTGCAAAGAAGAGATTCTGTGTCTAATCCATTTTCAGTGTTCGATAAAAATGCATGACCTTATTCATAAATTATTTTAAAAATTTCTTTATCAGTGACTCATTATCAAACTTTCACTCCCATCTGGCAGTAACGAGATGTCCTTTTACCTCCCGGCTGGTGTGAAGCTAGAGGTCCACTGAAGAATCAGGATTTTCACCACTGCCCAGAAATGATGAGGCCATCACACTGTGGTGCTGGAGGAGATCACCTAGATTGCTAAAAATCCCACCCCCTCTTAGCAGTAACAAGGAGCCCCTCCCCTCATATTTCAGTGGAAGCCAAAAGGGAACCTAATCTTCTACCTCCACCAGGTAGTAAAGAGGTAGTAACCCTTAAACCAGCTAAAATAGATGGTTTAAGTACAATCTAATGCCTCACAATACAACCCCAAAATGCCCAGTTATCATGCAAAATCACTAGTCATACCAAGAAACAGGAAGATCTCAAACTCTATGAAAAAAGCCAGTCAACTGACGCCAGCACCAAGATAACAGAGATGTTGGAACTATCTGACGACGATTTGAAAGCAGCCATGATAAAAACGGTTCGACGGGTACTTATGAAAATGATTTAGAGAAATGAAAAAAAATAATCAAAAAATAGAATTCTCAGTAAGGAATAGGAGATATCAAAGGGAACAAAATGAAGAGAACAATTGGAAATAAAGAGTACAGTAGATGGGCTCCACAGCAGAATGGAAGGAACAGAAGAAAGAATCAGTAAATTATAAGACAAAACAATAGAAATTGTCCAATTTTAACAACAAAGAGAAAAAAAACCAGAAAAATGAACTGCACCTTGGGGACCTATGGGACTATATCAAATGATCTAATATTTGTAAGCTTAAAATGTTTCAATTTGTAAATTAAAACCACAATGTGATATCATTAACACCAGTCACCGGAGAAGACGTGGAGAAGCGGAATCATCTATATACTGCTGGTAGGAATGTAAAGAGTAAAGCCATTCTGAAAATCAGTTTGGCAGTTTCTTAAAAAACTGAATATGCAACAGCCATACTACCCAGCAATTGCAGTGCTGGGCACTTATCTCAGAGAAATGAAGACCGAAAACCTGCACGTGAATGTTTGTAGCAGCTTTTTTTCTTAATAGTCTGAAACTGGAAACAACCAAAATATCTTTCAACTGTTGAATTAAACTGGTACATTTAAATTGTGGATTACTATTTAATAATAAAAGAGAATAAACTATTGACACATGCAACAACCTGGATTAATCTCCAGAGAATTATACTGAATGGAAAAGCCAGTTCCAAAAGTTTACATACTGTATGATTCTATTTATATAAAATTCTAGAAAGGACAAACTTACAGAAATGAAGAACAGATTAGTGGCTGCCAGGAATTTAGAAGGGGGATGGAAATCAATGTGGCTATAAAAGGGCAACATGTATAATCTTGTGGTGATGGAAATGTTCTGTATCTTGACTATCAATGTCAATACTCTGGTTGTAATATTGCACTGTAGTTTTGCAAAATGTTACCATTGGCAGAAACTAGGTAAAATGTGCACATGAACACTCTCTGTATTATTTCTTACAGCTGCGTGTGACTATATAATTATCTATAAAATAATTTTTAAATTCTATTAAAGAATTTTAATTCTTTAAAGTTTCCAAATGCCTGGAAAGGAAAATTCAGTATTCTGTATATTTTCTTTTGAGGAAATCAAAACGATATAAATAAACAATTTTGGATAGGTTGCATATTTCCTCCAGAAACTAGTTCATGAGAACTTATCAGCCTGACTGAGACAGTTAATGACTAAGTAAGCCTTAGACTACTGCCAGCCTCTGAATCCTACCTACTCATTTCTATTAATTATCTATATTAAAATTGTTAACATTTGTATCATATATGTGAGGGAATTGAAAAAATATGTTCAAGATTGACCAGTGGTTCCCAAAGCATGGCCTGAAGACCCCCTGGAGGACTCTGAGACTATTTTAGGAAACCACCAGGTCAAAAGTATCTTCATAAACATTATTTACCTCTTCACTGTGCTGACTTTTGCACTGATGGTGGGTAGGACCACTGGCACTTTAGCAAGAATCGAGGCAGAGACACTGAAGTGTACTATTCACAGTAATAAAAGCATCAGTTACACTTAAGAATGCCCTTAATTAAGTATTAAAATTTTTATTAAATTTCAACCCTTGAGTAGATGTTATTTTTAATATTCCATTTGGTGAAATGAGAAGTGAGCATAAATCACTTCTGATGCAAACCCACGTATGACAGTTGTCTCTAACAAAAGCACTTGTGAGATTCTTTGAATTCCGAGTGAGCCGCTTTTTTCATGAAACACCATTTTACTTAAAAGAAAATCTGACACACAAACTCTAGTTATTCACACTTGGGTACTTGGCAGATATTTTCTTGAAAATAAACAAGGAAGTCTGTCATTCCAAGGAAAACAAATGACAGTATTTGTTGCCAGTGATAAAACTTGTGATTTCAAGCAGAAATTAGAATTTTGGAATACTTCAATCTATTACTATGAGACTGGTGGTGATATTAACAAATGTGATTTTAATTCTGTAGAATGAGATGTGTCAACATTTAGACGATCTGTGTAATGAACCAATATTTTACAATTGAGTGATGATGGAGTTAAGCATCAATAAAAGAACATTCAAAGTGCAAGAGAGACCAATGGATTTTAATGTAACTGAATATGAAAAGTTAATTGATTTTACATTGCAAATAATCTTTACGAAACTGCGGCCTGTATATTTTTGGTGTGGTAGCAAAGAAGAATGGCCACAATTATCTCAAAAAGCTATTAAAATTATCTTCCCTTCTGCAGCTATATATCTGTGTGAAGCCAAATTTTTATCTATTTTAAACAGAGCAATATATTGCAACAGATTGAATGCAGCAGACAATACAAGCATCCAGTCACTTTCAATTAAGCCAGACAGCAGGAAAACTTTAAAAAACTAAAGTGAAAAAAGTAAATCAATGCCACTCTTTTCACCAATTTTTAAAAAAATACACATTTTTCAAAAAAATCGGTCCTTTGTGTTAAAATGTAATGGATTTGTCATTTTTATTTTCAAATAAATGTAAAACTTTCTTAGATTTGATTTTTAACATAGAATAAGCATAAATATAACAAACATTCAAAAAACTCTTTGGAGTCTTCTATATTTTTAAGAGTGAAAAGGCTCCTAGGATTAAAGGTTTCACTACCACTGAGCTGGCTCTTTTTTTTTTTTTTTTTTTTTTGCGGCACGCGGGCCTCTCACTGTTGTGGCCTCTCCTGTTGTGGAGCACAGGCTCCGGACGTGCAGGCTCAGCAGCCATGGCTCACGGGCCCAGCTGCTCCGCGGCATGTGGGATCTTCCCGGACCGGGGCACGAACCCGTGTCCCCTGCATCGGCAGGCGGACTCTCAACCACTGCGCCACCAGGGAAGCCCTGGCTCATTTTTATGTGTGGATAAAACACGTTGGAACACAGGCCTCTATATCCCTGTGGTAATAGCACTCCTTTAAAACATGCGAATCTTTCAATTAAACTATTGAATTACTTCAATTTAACTATTTCAGTTAAACTCTTGACAATATAGCTATATTCACTGCACTTGGAGCAGTACTGAATATACGAGTTTCCAAAACTGTACAAAAACTGGAAAGTGTGTAAAGTTTTTAAATTTTCTTTTTCCCAGCTGTATTTCCAGGTCACATAGGCTGTAATTTACTTTCCCCCCTTTTAAGTTCTTTAAATATGGAAACACTAAAGAGTAAAGTGAATAGTACATGTACTATTGTGAACCTCCATGTACTTAGCCAGTTACAACAATTATCAAAATTTTGCCATTCTTGGTTCAGTTATCACCTCTCCATTTTTTGTTTACTGTAGTATTTAAATGAAAATTCCAAACATTGTATCTTTCCACTCACAAATGCCTTAGTGCTCCTAACAGATAAAGGATGCTTAATAATATAACCATATATTTTAAAACCAGTACAATTCAGAATAATTCTTTATATTCACCTGACAGCTGATCTATGATCAATATTCCCTATTGCTCTCAAAAATGTCTTCATAATTCGTTTTCTAGTAATATGAGAATGTAAGCAAGTCCATATACTGAATATGGATCATATATTCCTTAATTCTTAATATCGATAGTTCCCCTCTCCCCTTTAAAATGTTCATTCTTTATTGAAAAAAAAATTATCATATAAAATTCACCTCACTGTGTATTTTGCTGATGGCAACCTCATGGTATTGTTTAAAGAGTTCCGCTATCCATTTATTTCCTATAAACTTGATAGATATAGAAGCTTGAATAAATTCCGGTCTATTTTTTTTTGAGGGAGGACCTAGAATAATTCATAGGTGAAGCTATATATTTATTATTGCATTACACCAGAATAAATATTACTTTTAATAATATGGAAAATGATACATGGGTTCTGGTGTTGTAAACCTGATAACTTCATTTAAAATTCCCCAGAAATCTTTCTTTCAGTGGCTTTAGCAGACATTGATAATCATTGCCTATGTGTACAATTTCATTAGAATTTTTGAAATGATTTTTCTGATTCCATCATTACTTCTGCTCTTATAAGCTATAATTTCTCTATAAAAAAAGGAACATTCTCTTATCAACTATTTAGTTACAGTCCCCAAGGAAAGGCAAGGTAAGTGCATGATCTTTTGTATTTATTTGCCAAATTTTAGAATAATTAGTATCACAGCAACCTCCAAGAGTGACCAATAAGTAATTTTTTAAAATATTATTATGATTTTTATGTATTTTAACCCATTTCTCTCATTATTCTTTTTGATATTGTTCCATTTTTGGCCATTGACAGCTTCTTCCTGTTAGCTCCTGTATACTTTTACATTTCTGTGATTTGCCTGTTTCACCTAACAATATGGTTTGCAGATGTCTTCACAGTGTCTTTCATTTCCTTGCTTTCTGGTTTGTCAAGATGTCCCAGGTTACTCTTACACATTTCTTTCCCCGGGTCTGAATTAGCCTTTTCTCCAAAGAGCTGGTGCATTTTAGGGGGAAATTATGGAGCTCAGAGGCTGTAATCTAGGAATCAGTGCTGCTCACTGGCCTCACTTTACTGGGGTTTTTTCCTTGACCTATGTAGTGTACAGAGCTGGGAAACATGTACTCCTTTTAAAAAAGAAAAGTAAATCAAAAGATTATAAAATTTAATTCAAATTTAACATTACAGCCTTTTTACTTGTAAGATTTTATATTTTAATTTTTTCTTATATTGAAAAACTTAACTTCTAATAACATTACTATGAATAATTATTTATTCTATCCTTCAATATATATAGATATCCATACGTTAATATTGTAATATTCTAATTAACAGTGATTGTTGAATGTGTATTTTCTTTGTGACATTAGGATGTACTCCAAGGTAATAATGAGTCAAAGGATAAATGCTTATGCAAATGACAGGCAGAAGTGGGTAGAGGGAAAAAGGTGATGAAGATGGGTTTTGATGAAGAGGGTTACATTTAAATAAGAAAACCTGTGTTACCTTTGGCAGCTCTATGAATAAAATTTGAAAGGAGATGTGAACATTATGCACAAGGTTAGGAATAGTCCAAGATGTGAAGAACATTTATAGAAGTTTTAGCTTTTACTCTCCCCAGACCATTTCAAGTTACTCTTGTCCTCTTCCCATAGGTTGACTTCCAACTCAAATTCCACACAACTTTTAGCCAGTATGGGAGAAATAAAGATAATCTAAGTTACATAACTGAGGAAAATCTGGAATAATTATTGTAGACTTATGCACAAATTGGACAGCAGTCAAGAATTTTTTCGTGTTATGTCTAGCTGCAGTACAGGTTGATTGACTTTTTTTTTTGTCTTCTGTTAACAAGCTGTTGGGCTATCTCAGGTTAATATTTTAATAAGCAAAATGGTTAGACAATGAGATTCAACTGTTGGATCACTTATTTTCCAGTGGTCTTGGCATTACAGGGAAAGTTAAGTGGAGTTCTGCGGCAGTTTGCTACTTAGCACTTACTTTTTCTAATGACACCTGGAATGCCTGATAAGAAGCCTCATTCCTGCTAGGGATGGGTGGTGAATCTTTCTCTACCTACACCAGGTGTTAACTTTTTCTACAAAAGGATAGATAGCAAATATTTTAGACTTTGTAGGCTATACTATCTCTGTTGTTACTACTCAATTCTACTGCTGTAGTGCAAAAGCTTGTAAAGGAATGGAAAGTGTGGTGGTATTCTGATAAAACTTTATTTACAGAATCCTCTGGCAACAAAACTCACCTCCCAGAAGTAACCTTGCCTCTCAGTAAATGGAGCCCTTGTGTTATCATCAGATCCTGAAGAGACTGGGGTTGGAATAAAGTCAGTTTCAGGAGCTCTAGTTGATGGCTTCTGTCCCAGTAATTGAACCGAGAGAGAAGAGGAGGAGTATGTTCCTTCCTCTCAGATCCCTTTCTAGTACCCTCAGGAAAGCCCCCTCTGTTGGCTCTCACTCTCTGCTGAAACGGTTTCTGGGAAAAGCCAATCTAGACTTCCAAAGAGGACACTTCAGGTTAAACTTAAATGACAGTTTCCTTCATCTCACTAGAAGCACAGTTTGTACAAGGAAAGAGAGCACACCCAACCAGACAGCTGGAATAATCAAACATCCTTTGTTTTTTATTCTATTGTTCCCAAACCTGTTTACTTCCTTGTTTAGGAGATATGAACACCTCCATGGAAGGGTCAGCTCATGTGGGTGTGCCTTTGAGGGTCTCTTCGATGGTGTGTTCTGTAGGCATTGTTACCTATAAGGAGTCTGGTGGGTGATGTCAGGGCTTGTTTGCTGTGTGTGGAGGGGTAAGGGAGTTGGACAGGGACAAGGTGGGCAGGTGGGGGAGCTTCTGCTCAACCTAACAGTGCTTCTTCAGGTTCACTCACCCAATGCACTCCATGCCAATCTCTCCCTAGAGTTAGCATGTTCTTTCCTGCCAGAAAGGCTTTCTCCTTGCATGGAAGTAGGATCTTTCCTCTAGGTCATGGTATTAGTTCAGAAACACAATTTATAAGGAGTAAAATAGTAATAATAATAATAATAATCATATAGCTGCCTAAATTATGGGAACAAAAAGCAAACTAGTGTTTGCCAGAAGCTAGGACTGGGGAGAAACGTTGAATTTTGGGGAGTGATGCGATTGTTTTTTATCTTGATTTTGATGTTGACTACACACTGTATATATCAAAACCCAAAGAATTATACACACACACACACACACACACACACACACCAAACTATGTCTTTCGATTGGAAGTAAAGATTGGTTTGTCTGACTGCCTCTTGGAGATCAGTCTCCATGACCAACTTAATTTTCACAATCTACTCTTCCTTGGATCTTCATTTCCATTTTTTCACTAAGTGTTCCTGAGCCCTAGCTTACTCTGTTCCTGAAGCTGTACAAGTCTAAGTTATTAAAACAAAGGAATCCCTATATATAAAGTCCTGAACAAGATAGAAGTTTATTTCTCTCACCTAACATTCCAAAATTCCATGATATAAAACACATCTCTGACATTTTTAACATATGCTTCCATCTCTAGGTCCAATGATGCTAGTGGCTCCAGGTTTCATTATCTCTCAGTTGGTAAAAAGCAGAAAAATGGACTGGAGGATCACATGAACATTCATTCTTTTTTACAGTCTTGATATAGAAATGGCATACATCACACCTGCTCACTTACCATTGGCCAGTACTTAATAAACCGCTGTAGCAAATATCAAAGGAGAGGGAGAAAAAGTTTCCAGCTGGACAGCCATGTATCCAGCTAATACTTAGGAGTTTTATTATTAAAGAAAGGGAAAATAGATTTTCTTGGTCAATTGGAAATCTTTATGGAATTACATTAAAAAAGAATGAAGGTTTAATGTTGATGAGAGAAAAGCCCTTTGAGAAATGTGTTGTGTATCCATAAAATGCAGAATTTTTTCAGAGCCATAATAGGTTGATGTCCTATTAATTCCCACATTTTTAGGACATCATAAAAACCCTTTGTAGTCTCTATTAAAACTGAATTCAAGATCTAGCAGTGTGGTAAAATACAACATATTAAAATCCATAGAAATAACTTCCTAATAGATAACATGTAAACCTAGCTTGAAAGAAAAACTTCAGATGCCAGAAGTAAAAGGGAACTCAAAAGGAGAAAAAAAAAAATGATGTCGCAGTGGCTTAGGGAATTATTAAAGCTGGATAAAGGCCCTTGGGGCTTTATGGCTTGCATTTTATAAACAAAATATATTTGAGCTGTGGGTATTTTTAGTCCACTCTACCAATCTCTGTCTTTTAATTGTTTTTTTTTTTTTTTTTTTTCCCGGTACGCGAGCCTCTCACTGTTGTGGCATCTCCCGTTGCAGAGCACAGGCTCCGGACGCACCGGCTCAGCGGCCATGGCTCACGGGCCCAGCCGCTCTGCGGCATGTGGGATCTTCCCGGACCAGGGCACGAACCCGTGTCCCCTGCATCGGCAGGCGGACTCGCAACCACTGCGCCACCAGGGAAGCCCCAGGAGTTTTATTTTGTTTAGTAATTTGAGAAGATCATTTAAGAAGGGAGCTTATTTTATGACTATAAGACACTGGAACAGGCTGATAAGAAAATCTTGTGTCACCTTTTGCCACAATTGGGATTTATAAGCACAGTAGCTTTCTTCAGTGGTTTCTCAGGAAGATAGATTACCAGTGCCATGTGGGTGGTTTCCATTAGGATGATGACATTTTTTCCAAAGGCATTCTGTCCCTGTTGAATGAGGATGAGTAGTTTGCCTACTACAGGAATTTTGGGTAGGTCCCAGGGGTGCTGCAACAACAGACTTGACTTTAAAAGGACAAAAATTTAAGATCTAGGATGCATATAAAATTCAAATTCTGACAAACATCGCAGAGATTCTTCATGGTACATAGAGATCAGCACATTTGTTTTTAGTTGCAATTATCAAGTAATTGGTGATACAAGAGACTGGGATTGCCAAAAAAATGTGAAAAGCTGACTCTGATCAGCCATCTGAAGGCAAGTGAAGCAAGACAAGCAGTAAACTTTGTTCAGTTGATATTTGGTCTTTATAAAATAATTTTATTTATGGCCTTGCCTAAAGTGATCATTCTTAACCTAAGCAGCTCAGAAACCAAATCTAAGCTAGAAAGCACTTTACAAAGTTCTTACGTTTCATAAGTCAAAGGTGCTTAAAAAGCAAGGTAACAGATTCTCTGCCCGCATACTCTGGCTTCAGTAAGATCTAGCAGTGAATCGTTAGGCACTCTCTACTCTACCGATTATATTCCCTTTTGATTATATTTTAAATCTGATTTGTACTTGTGAAAAATGCAATCAGTTTTATTAGAAAGTAACATTATTTGGTGGAGTGTGGAATAGTGTTAGCTTTCATTTTTCTGGATGAAATAGGTAAGGGCTTTCTCAAAGATTTTAAGTTGGAATATTGATAGCTATCAATTTTTTTATAAGTTTAGATATATTTTATCTTTAATGACTTCCTTCTGCTTTGTGTGTGTGTATATGTGCATATTTGGGGCGGAGGTGCAAGCTACTTCTGCACTGAAAAATAATGAAAATACTTCAGAAGTCCTTTAGTGGAAATAATCATCAATAATGGCTGGTTATTAAATTAGAAAATTTAGCTAATATGTGGAATTACATATATATGTATATATATTCCCTTTCCATAGTTCTGATATGCACAAATTTCAGTTACCACAGTTTAGTTAAATAATACCAATTTTCTGATAAAAAGGTTCAAATTTCAGTTACCATGATATATTAACTAGGAGAAATTCCATAAAGTACACACTTTGCTGCTGCATCATCAATCCATCAATCACTAAATAAATAACAGATGTGCATTATGACCAGTGACCAATCATATCACTTCTGTCAAAGTCTCCCAGTGACTGATCACAGCATATCTGTTATTCAGTTTACACACAAAGAGCGCACAGGTATACTTGTGTTGCCTCCTTATCTCCCAGTGATAAATGCATGTGACATTTTTTTTTTACATCTTTATTGGAGTATAATTGCCTCACAATGGTGTGTTAGCTTCTGCTCTACAACAAAGTGAATCAGTTACACATACACACACATTCCCACATCTCCCCCCTCTTGCGTCTTCCTCCCTCCCACCCTCTCCATCCCACCCCTCCAGGCGGCCACAAAGCACCGAGTTGACCTCCCAATGCATGTGACATTTTAAAACATGGATAATCAAAAGAGGTAATTGACCAAAAAAGATAAAAGTGCAGTGAAGAAACACTGCAGACAGACAGGGTGATTTATGTAGACCCAGGAGTGACTTCCAGGTAGCCAAGCTAAAAGACAGAAACCAAAGTGGGAACATTTGTGCAGGTACATCTGATTCTGCACACTGTGGGAAGTGCTTGCAGAAGTTGTTCAGTCTACTCACCAAAGAAAGAAAGAAAGAAACAAATGATTAGGAAATCATTAGCCACAAAAATCCCCAGAAAGATAGGGAGCATACTGAGAGTTGCTACAATATATATCTGAAATATCCAGTTATCAGCAAAACGTTATGAAGCATGCAAAGAAAATGAAAAAGAGAAAGAAAGAAAGAAGGAAAGAAAGAAAAGAAAGAAAGAAGGAAAGAAGGAAAGAAAGAAGGAAAGAAAGAAAGAAGGAAGGAAGGAAAGAAGGAAAGAAAGAAAAAAAGGAAAGACAGAAAGAAAGGAAGAAACAAACAGTTTAGAACAACAACAAAATCAGACAATAGAAACTGCTTTTGAAAGGGCCCAGATGGTGAGCTCAGCAGACAAAAACTCCAAAGCAACTACTATAATTATGTGCAAAGAGGTAAGAAAACCACGCTTGAAGAATTAAAGGAAGATATGACGATATCTCACCGAATACAAAATATCAATAAAGAAAAAACTATTAAGAAGGACCAAATAGAAATTTATCTAGGGAATGCAAGCTTGATTTCACATGTGAAAATTGATTAATATCATATGATCATCTCAATAGACTTGATATTTAACAAAATTTACCATCTTTTTATGATAAAAACACTGGGCAAACTAGGAATAGCAGGGGACTTCCTCAACCTGATAAAGGGCATCTATGAAAACCCCACAGTAAACATCAGATTTAAAGGTGAAAGGCCAAATACTTTTCTAATAATCAGGGACAAGGCAAAGACATTTACTCTGAACACTTCTATTTAACACTGTACTGGAGGTTCCAGCCAGAGCAATTAGGCAAGAAAAAGAAACAAAAGGCATTCAGATTGGAATGGAAGAAACAAAACTATCTTCATATGCAGATGACATGATCTTACATATAGAAAGGAATCCACAAAACAAATACAACTTTTATTAGAACTAATAAGAGACTTCAGTAGGGCTTCAGAATACAAGATTAATACACATAAAAAATAAACTAGCAATTAAAAATTAGAAATTAAGTAAACAATCTCATTTACAATACCATCAAAAAGAATAGAATACTTCAACAAAAGAAGTGCATGACTTGTACTCTGAAAACTACAAAATAATGTTACAAAATTAAAGATCTAAATAAATGGCAAGAAATTTCACATTCATGGACTGGAAGAATCAATATTGTTAAAATGACAATAGTCCCAAAATTCAATCCATAGGTTCAACACAATCTCTATCAGTATCCCTGCTGGCATTTTGCAAAAACTGATAAACTAATTCTAAAATTCATATGAAAGTGCAAGGAGCCCAGAAGAACTAAAACAATCTTGACAAAGAAAAATAAATTTGGAAGAGTCTTACTTCATGATTGCAAAGTTATTACAAAATTACAGTAAACTAAATACTGTAACACTGCTATCCAAATATGACAGTATATAACATATAGATCAATGGAAGAAAGTTTAGAGTTTGGGAAATAAACCCTTACATTTATGGGCAAATGATTTTTAACAAGGGTGCCAAGACTATTCAATGGGGGAAGAATAGTCTTTTCAGCAAATGGTGTTGAGACAACTGATATCCACACAGAAAGTAATGAAGTTTGACTTCACAGCATGTGAAAAATTAACTCTAAAAGGATCAGAGACATAAATGTAAGAGCTAAAGATATAAAGCTCTAAGGAAATAACATAGGAGTGATCTTTGTGACTTTCGGGTTAGGCAGTAGTTTCTTAGATGTGACACCAAAAGGACAAACAACAAAAGAAAAATAAATAGATAATTAGGAAATGATAAAAATTGAAAACTTAATGTGCTACAAATGATATCATTAAGAAAGTAAAAAGATAAATCACAGATCAGGAGAAAATGTTTGCAAATCATACATCTTGTGGGATTTGTATCCAAAATATATAAAGAATTTTTTCAACTTAACAATAAAATGAAAAATAGCTCAATTTAAAAATGGGCAAAGGATATGCATAGACATTTCTCCAAAGAAGATCCACAAATGGCTAATAAGCACAATAATATTAACATTTGGGAAATGTAAATAAGAACCACAGTAAAATAAAACTTCACACCCATTAGGATGCCTATAATAAAAAAGTGAGACAATAAAAAGACTTGGCAAGGATGTTAAGAAATCAGAACCTTCATACATTGCTGCTTGGAATTTACTATGTTGTAGCTACTTTACAGAACAATTTGGGTGTTCCCTTAAAAGGTTAAAAATAAAGTTATTATATGACTCAGCAATTCCACTCTTAGGTATATACACAAGAGAACTAAATGCATATGTCCACACAAAATCTTGTACATGAATTATTATAGCAGTATTATTCATAATAAAGAAAAATGGAAATAGCTCAAACGTCTATCAACTGATGAATGGATAAACAAAATGGATAAACCAAAGAATATTATTCAGCAATAAAAAAGAAATTAAGTAATGATAAATCCTACAACATGGATGAACCTCTGAAATATTATTCTAAGGTAAAGAAAATAGTTCAAGAAACTGTATACTATATGATTCAATTTATATAAGATGTCTGTAATTTAAAGGCTATAGAGACATAAAGTATATTAGTTGTTTTCAGTGGCTGAGGGCAAGAAGTGGTGTGGTGGATTCTGGGAAAAAAGGAAAGTGAAGGATAATGGTTATGTATTTCTCTCAGGGGAGATGAATATATTTTAAAATTAGTGGTAATGGTTGCATAACCCTGTAAATATAATGAAAAAGGACACATTGTATGCTTTAAATCAGTGAATTGTACGGCATTAGAATTATATCTCAATGAAATTTAAAAATTTAGATTCTGGCATTGATTTCATCATTGGTCGAAGAATTATTCAGAAGAGATTTTTTTGTTTTAGTTTTTAATTTGATGTGATACTTTTGTTATTTATTTCTAGGATTATATTGCCTTCTGGGCAAATAATATGTTCACTATTTTCATTGATTTTATTTAGGTTTAATTTATTTAGGTTGATTTTTGTATCATGGGCGTTTGATTATAAAGTGCATTCTTTTGGTATAACATATATTTGGATGTATATTGGCGAATCTCAGGATCAGCATCAAAATACGCAAGTCACACTCTCATTAATTCTAATGACATAGGTCTTGTTGGACTTGGCCTCTGTTTTTTAAATGAAATCCTTCTGTAATTCAGGTGCAATGTAGATTTAGAGAATTACTCTATTAGGTCAACTTTATTAATAGCATTATTTGCAATAAACCTTTTTCTTGGTCTACTAATCACTGAGAAAAAAAGTTATGTTAAACTTTTCTCCTCCTCCTTTGTTTGGTTGGAGGTTTTCCATTTAGGATTTTTTAATGAAATTCCTAATCTGCTTGGGACAGTCTCTTTCAGATTGGGGCTCACCTTGTTCTGTGTGAGATGCTTCTGATGATTAGATTTATTTCTCCATATTCAGGTGAGAAGGTGAGTAAGGTGATTCCTAATAGCTTGGTCATTTTTGTTCGGTGTTTCAAGTTATATTTGTGCCTGCACAGTTATCTGTGGTATGTACTCCTTTTAAAATATACTTACCTCTGCATCTCAGTCGTCTGTTTTTGGATACCAGAAAAACAATGTTATTTGGCCACAGAACTTACTTTTTCCCTGTGAGTGCTAACCCATGCCAATTTTCAGCAAGGAAGCAGATTGGATCCATGTCTTCCACACAACTTACTCATATCCTCCAACCTATGCTTTTATTTGATACTATTGAAGTACAAATATTTTTCTGCCATTTCATTCTGAAAAATCTTCACTGGGCCCAGAAGCTTCAAAGGTGTTTTATTTCTGTTATCAACTTTCAATTTGGTTGAAATAAATTTTTTTAAATTATACTTTTTCTGGCTCCTTTTATTTGGAGTTATAGTTTGAGATTTAAAACTTTCCTAACTTAAGCACAGACAGAATTGAATTCATTATTTTGACATTTTCCTTTCATTTCACAGGCATTAAAAAGTAGGGAAGACTATCAAATGCGTTTTTGTAGTTATCTCTACCATTAAGGATTGATGTCTTTTTGTTTCCTTTTGTTTAGATGTTTATTTGGCTGGAATTCAAAAGGAAGAGGTTTGGATAAAAATTAGATACACAACTGTAGTTTTGAAGAAAACATTTTCTCTTTGTTCATATAATTAACATACATGTTTGGGGCATTGTGAAACAACATTACTAACCATGACTCCCAACAGGACCTTGTGGTATAGTGAGGAAGGAGGAGGGACAAAGGAATGTTAGAAGCTCCATCTGACAACTGAATAGAGTGAGGATTTTAGGAGACATGATGGAGAGAAACTGGCTAGAAGCAGTTAATTACAACTATTATTACAATAATCTAGGGATGATCTGCGAGAAAGGGGCAGAGGCCAGAGATACTGAGGGGGAAGAATTGTCAGCACCTGGTGACCATTTGTATTTGAGCAATTCAGGGAGGAAATAAAAGGGCGGAATAAGAAATAATTCTGAATGCTCTGCTTGGGCAACTAGATGGACAGTAGGAAAGACTGTAACCTCAGAGGACATTTGGGACATCAAGAAGAGTTTTAAATTAACGTGACTGAATGTTTTGTTGCAAGTCAGAAATCTGTAGCATATATTATGGATAAGTACAACTTTTAATTGAATTAAATTACTTTTCCTGGCCCCTGAGGCAAGAGGCAACAACAAAGCCTGCCTTCTGCCTTCAGCAATTTTCTGTGCCCAGAGCTGAAAACCAAGGAACAAAGGATTGTCCATAATCGAAGTGAGGAGATCCTGGCCTCAGTGACCCTAATATTGCAGCACTAAAGGGAATGATTTAAAAGTTCTTTTTGGAAATGTTGATTTGCAATGTAGAGCTAATAAAGATGGACTAAATTGTGCCCACATGTTCTCTACAAGTCATCCGCAACCTCAGAATTCTCCTTAATTGTGTATACTTGGAAGACAGTGCTATTTTTACCGTTTGATGCGTTTTTTCCCCCAGCTTCATTGTGATTCACTGTGTGCTTTTCTTGGAGCAAATATAACTTGAGACTGAAATAGCCCCACTGGGAATGCTCACATTAAGCATGAGCTATTTTTTGATACAGATTATCCGTTATAACTTAAGTAGAGTAACATTTTCATCATCTTCACAGGCTTAAGGAGGCAGAGGACTTAGCTGGAAGGACAAATCATACAAGTAGACTAAAGTCTTGTGATGCAATAAGGCTGGATAGAAGCTCCAGAAGGAGGACTGAACATGCCATATAGATTCTAAGATGCCCTTTCTCCTCTCCCCACTCACCTAAATTGTATTGTAAAGGCTCCAACTTAAACACAGTTTACTGCAAAACGCATCTTTTTCGTCTGTCTCAGAGTGATGTCTCTCTACCCTCAACTCAAAGAACATTTATTACTTGCTTCTCTCACTTGGTCCTTGTCAAAGGCTGCCTTGTGTTGGTGGTTAATGGGTTATGTGTGTTAATGGGCTACATATGTTCCTTAGGTTTCCTTCATGTCATTTCATTCGTCAGTAGGACTTCAGGATCTCAGCTGCCTATTAAGGTACCTAAAGCACAGGCAGGTGCTTAATAAAGCTTTTCTTGTAGATGCTTACCACAACAATGTAGATAACATTTAGTTTCACTACAAATGCTTTCCATTTGCTTTACTGCTAATGATGACTGGGCTCTGCAAAAACATCTTGTGGAATTCAGAACTACTGAAATATACAATTTACAGCGATTTTACATGTCTGTACCTTCCATCAGACAGATGATTCTCATTCATCTGATTTCCTCTTACTAAGGAGTCATGCATAATTGGAATGGTCCTTGCTCTCCTGCAACTTAGAATATGTGCGGGGGACAGATGACAACAACGACAATAACAACACAACAATTTTAGCAGTTGTTGTAAACAAACAACACTATGCCAGCTATAACTCGCAAGAGTGAGAAAGTAAAGTTAGAACGAAGTGAGAACGTATTACAGGGAAGATGAAATGCACGTGTTAGTGAGGCCTCTCCGTAGAAGTGGTATTTAATTTAAAACCTGTTGAATGAGGAGTGAACCCACGAAAACAGTAAGGGGAATCATACATAAGGTATTAAAGAGAAGTTGACATCAGGGCAAGGGGCATAGGTGATGTTAGAAAACCATACTTTCATTAGCATTACAGGTCAATGTACTTAAATATTTTAAAAGACATAATAGTGGAAGTAAATTATTTACAAACATAGTGGCTGGCAAAAGCGGTTAGAGGCATTGGTTTGTTTGCTGTGGTTTTCCAGGGGGAGGGAATCAGTGTTGATTTTTGAAAAGACTATTTTTGAGCAGCTTTAGGTTCACAGCAAAATGAAAGGAAGGTACAGAAATTTCCTACACACTCTGCATCCACACGCACAGCCTCCCCCATTACTGGCATCCCCTCCCAGAAAGGTACATTTGCCATAACTGGCGAACCTACATTGATAATCATTATCAGCCAAAGTCAACAGTTTACCTTAAGGTTCACTTTTGGTGTTGTACATTCTATGGGCTTGGATAAATGTATAAAGACACGTATCTACCATTATAACATCATACAGAGTATTTTTGTCAACGGCAAGGCCCATTAACCATTCCTGGGAAACAGAAACAGACTCTGAGTAATAAAATAAAGTCTAACCTTTTTGCTTTCTTTTTCTCTGTGCTGAGTCCGGTTTCACTCGCTCACAGGGAACTGCAGGCAGTGGCCTCGCACCAGACCCTTCAGACCAGAGTTCCCGGCGTGAAGTGGCTGCACCGACGCCTCAGCTCCGTGGGCTATGCGCAGAACCGCTGCTCATAACACCCCAATCCAACATGGCAGCGGTGGGCCGTGTGCAGAGACTGCACCCGGCACTGCCAATTGGAACCGCGAGTAGCCCAGCTGCCCTGGTCTCGCGAGAACTCTGCCGCCTCCTCGTTGCGCAGAGCCGTATAGAAAAGCAGCCCCGAAGCCCCGGCCGCGGTCTTTCTGGCGGACCGTGTTCTAGAGTAGGAGCTCGCACCTCTCCGTTCTTTGATCAAAGAACAAGGCTTTCCTTTGCTTCTGAACCCGACTCGGTCTCCTTCAATCGACGTGAACAACACCCCGCAGGAGAACCTTTATCGGGGCCCGACTCGAAAGGGTAGGTAACGTTTTCACGCCCTAAAACTCCTCTGTGCTCTACCTAGTCATCCCACTCTCCCCAGTAACCCCTGGCAACCACTAATCTTTTTAGTTTCCATATTTCTGCCTTTTTCAGAATGTCATATGATTGCAATCATGCAGTACGTAGTATTTTCAGATTGGTTTCTTTCACTTTGTAATACGCATTTAAGGTTCCTCCATGCCTTTTGGTGGTTTGATAGTTGCTTTTCAGCTGAGTTTAATTATTCTATTGTTTGGATGTATCATAGTTTGTCCTTTCACCTACTGAAGAACGTCTTGGTTGCCTTCAGGTTTTGACAATTATGAACAAAGCTGCTGTAAATATCCATGCCTAGGTTTTTGTGTGGACATAAGTTTTTAACTTCTTTGAGTAAATACCGAGTTACACAAAAGGTAGATCGCATGTTAAGAGGATGTTTGGTTTTTTAAGAAAAGGGTATTAGTATTGGTTTTCTAGGAAATAAGATTCTACATGGGGAGAGCTGGTTGATGTGTTTGCTGTTTTTGTTACTCAGCCTTTAATAATATTTAATTATATTTTCCTCTTCTGGCCTCCCAACTCCACTCTGAGTGAAGTTTCCCTTCACCAATTTTCACAAAGATTACGGGGTGTCCTGTAATAAACTTACTTTGTCTACTGGGGCCCACATAATGGAGGCTACCCCAGTGGCTCAGCTCACATCACAAATCTAAACCTAAGTCATCACATACTTACAGGAAATACCTATTAAGGAATCGTAACAGACACATGGCACAATCTCCAACTAGGTTTAGCCAGCTTACCTTACTCTTGAAAATTGGACCTGCTAGCCTTATAAGGAAACCCCTGATCTCCTAGCCAATCATGCCCTCTTTATGAATTGCCTCTTCTACTCTAAAAAACTCACTATTACCCCACATCCCTCAGGAAGAGTGCTTCACTGCTTGTGAGGCATTGTACTTCCCCAATCCATGCACTGTTCTTGAATAAAGTATCAAATTTGATACTAAATTGTTTTAGTTTTGTCATTCGACACCTGTTTAGCACCCCCTTCCTGGTTATCTCTGCCTTTCATTGTCTTTGACTGCTTTATAATGCTGTTCATTATAGCAAACTGATAATAGAGAAAATGATTCTTATCGTTGAAATATAAATTGTCTCTGGAGGAGATACAGCTGATTATTTCCCTGTGGTTTTACATCTTTGTAAATTCATTTCCTTATTGCCTACAATCAGAATTCTTTGAATTCTCATTTTAACTGGTCATTATATTTTACATGTCCACTGATTATTTAATGAGTTAAATACAGTCTTTGAATGTGTGTTTTTATATTTGTGTGAGATGAGTCATGATTTAAACTTATTTAAATATTTTTAATGGCATTTTCTCACAATTTGTTAATATTCTTACAATGCACATGTTTTGATTCATAATAGTAACTTACTCCTTTTCTAAAGCTTATTTTAATTTTATTTTGGGGTTTTGAAGTCATTGTTTCAAAACCATGTTAAGCATGGTTCTTAAGCTTTTTAGCAAGTTATGAATACCCATTTAAATCACACGGTAGCTAAGCTTTAATATTAGTATCTTAGGTTCAGTGTCTTTGATATGGGAGGCAATATACTTTAGGAAGAAGGGAGGTATACGGAAAAAATGTAAATATTCCCTCCTTTCCTGGCAGGAAGGGGTAACCCCAAGCAAAACTTGAAATTGGCAAAGTTTGTTTTGGCGAACCCCACCTCCCTCTCCTCATTTTCTTTCTCTCATTCCTGGTATATATTTTTTTTTATCAGTCAACAACACTCCAGTTTTAACACTCTGACTTTTTTTGTTGTTTTTGCTAAGTTTCAGAATGTATTTTAAGTCAGTTAACATCTATTTAAAGAGCAGCATTAAAATAGCTACACAACCAAGATATAAACATTTGCTTCAATTAAAGTTTTTAGGTATTTCAAAAATCCTGTAGACCCCCCCCCCAAAAAAAAACAAAAAACACCTCATTAGTGCTTGGCCTGTTGTTTCCTTTTGAGGCCTCTTGTGCTTGTTTCCAGGAGAATTTATAGGTTAAAATAAGATCTTTGCTAATGAGATCAGTTGCTCTTGTTAGTATTTCAGCATTTAGAGACCTGCAACAAAGTGATGTAAAAAGCTGATTTGGGAGAGGGTGCCTCCTTATTTGTCCAGCTCACCCCGAGAGAATTATTTTCTGCCACTCACCTTAAACTATGCCTGCTTTTAACTGAAATCATTCTTGACTGTACTGTGCTTGGATGAATGGAGAAACGCTCAGCTATGGTCTTGGCTTGATAAAAACTGACAGGTTCAAACCCTGTAAAATTAACAAGACAGAAAATGCCATTAAGTTTTAATCCCTTTAAGAATAGACAATTTCTTGGAAAACACCATAACACAGTAAATCACACTTTTGAAAGCTCTTGTTTAGCTTTGTTTGCATCAGGGTAATTTGAGTTATGCCCAGGGATGTCACACGACACAAGCGATGCAGGTCAAAAGTAAATTTGGAAAATGGTGTTTTAACAGGACACTATCATGCAAAAGACAGAATGGAACTATACATAAACTCTACCCTAGTTGGTAAATTTCTAATTCATGGGCGTGGCGTAGGGAGTACACACTAACAATTCTGAGTCTACTTTTCATGTGTCCTGGGGACGTCCAAAAGAATAAATGGAACGTGTATGTTGAATGATTGGTGAATGATCCAGATGTTGATACAGACATAATTGTGGAAATGTGTATAAAAATGGGTTAGTAAGCACACATGCATTTTCTAGCTCTGTCTGTCAAGAAGGCCTGGGAGCATTGACATCTAAGTAGCAACCAGACCCTTGGTATTGTTGGGAATGGGGAAATTTCCCCCTTTACCTCGCTTGAGTTTTTGCAGCTGGACTAATAATAAAATTGATACAAGACAGATTAACAGGAGAAAAAGAAGCAAATTTTAATTGCTGTGCACAGAGGTCTTATAGAAATGAGACCCAAGAGGTGGTGAAAGCAGGCAAATTTTATACCTTCTTAGACCAAGAAACAATACATTTGAGAGGAATTGACAGGGCAAAGAAACTTAAGCTTTGGATCCTTAATTAGTAAGGAATTTAAGTTTGGGTTTGGGGAGTGAATTAGTAAGGAAGTAGCAAGCTTTGTTTGTATGGGCTTCCCCACCCTGAATTCCCTATTTTTAGTGATAAGGATGTCTTTCTACCTCCTGGTACGTGGAGGGTACCTTTCACATGAGAGATCTATTTCCTGCGGCTGGAGAGACAGAGAGGAGGGTCAAAGTGTTGAGTGTGGGCTAGACTTAGTGATTTGCTTCCAGAGTATATGAAGTAAGAAGAGGGAAAAAAATAGTAACTTTACAGTGGAGAAACCTGACAAACACCACCTTAACCAGGTGATCAAGGTCCACGTCACCAGTGATAAGTCATGTCAATAGCATGTACCTTCTAATATAATAGATAAAGTCCTGTTACAAAGCTAACTTTTGAGAGAGTCCATGTGTTCTTGAAAAGAGTAGGAAGGTTCTTTAGCAGGAGGTATATGTTTCCCCATATGTAAATTTGATAAAGTTTATTAAATGTGTTATTCAAATATTATGTGGCTTGTTTTTCAGCTAGATAAATTGTAATAAGTAATATTAAACTTTATGAATATAATCATTTGTTCATATATATTTCCCCATAGCACTGTTGTTTTTAAATATTTAGGTGCTTGTTATGGAGATATACATATAATCATAATGAATTAATTCATTAAACATATACATGGTTCTTCCTATATTCCAAAAGCTCTTCTTATACTTTACCATTAATTCATTTATAATCCTTATAACAACCCCATGAGTTAAAGACTAGTTTTAGCCTTAATAACCTCACTTTTCTTGCACGCCAATTTTTTCATAACCCAAGAACCTAGCACAGGGCTTTTATATTATTGAATTTTTATACTTCTAAGCTATTATTAAAAAAAAACAAGTAAACAACTGAGATTATGAAAAAAATCCATGAAAATTAAAATATTATTATAGAAATGGGTACCATATACAGTCTTCAATTTAGCACAGCAACGTGGTAGTTCTCTTAATACCTTCAGCTCAGTCTAGGTATTGGCAGAGAGATGGTGCAATTCCATTAAAACTAGAATTAAAAAAAATAAAACAATTTCTAATGTATTTAAGAATTCGCATGTAGATTTCTAATATTTTAGCACATCACACATCAGCATCTACTTATTTGTGCTTCTCTAAGCCGAAGGTATCACCATTTAATAGTTCAGTAAACAGTCATACCAGGCCAAAATGTCATTTCTTTGTTTTATCTCAGAGCAGCCACTTTGTAAACTACCTTATTTCAGAGACTTTGGCTAAGATTATCAGCACAAACAAAAATTTCTAAATGTTATTGAGATCATTGTCTTCCAGAAATTATTGCTTTTGAAAATATTATTCAATCAAAGCAAAGTTTAATTTTCCTGATACTTTAAAAATAAACAAATACAATTGCCAAATGCTTTTATTATAATTCCCTGAGGTAAATTAAATGAGTTCCAGGAAGTCATATTTAACAATATAATTGCTTGCTCTATATGCAAAGACATACCATTGAAAATCACTTCTTAGCAAACAAGACAATTTTCTTTGAAAATGCAAACTATAGCATGTAAGTGAGGTTTTGGAAAGATTTTCTAATTCCTAATGCATGAAAAACGTTGCGTTGTCATTATTATTGCTTTTAATTACTTCATAGTAATTAACATTAGTTTACAGATACTGCACACATAGGAGACTAAACAGATCTGGAGGAAAAAAAATGGCTTAAAATCCAGCTCACTTGTGACCTAGTCTCATATCTATTGTCAAGTGACTTTATAAACTGCTCTAGGTGACATATGTGTTGCTAAAAAATCATGACTTTATACAAATTAACACAATAAAAGCCACAGGGCTCAGAGGAAAATTGGGACTGGGGCACAACGCTCAAAACTTTAGTCAATGACACATTAGAATAAAAAGATAGGAGCCTAATTCAAACAACTGCACAGTTTTACGCATGTTAAATGGTTAAGAAATACATATGTGGTACAGCAGATATGGCATTTTTCATTGGGGGAAAAAAAGCTTAAATTCTCGTGTGGAAGTAGACATCAAAAGGGCTGCAGCTTTTGTTACTGAAGTAATGGAAGAAGGGTTATTTGAAATCGGAGGGAAAGTTGTAATCCCAGATGTGGATGGGTGTGATTCATAACACATAACGCAGGCAACGAGCTGTTGTAGCTGGTAGATGTTTGAAGGGTGTACATTTGTGTAGTCTTGCATGGATCAGTTCAGCTAGGTGCAGTTTTCTGCATACCCCCGGTGTTTCCCATGGATGAAATCACACATAAGCAAAAGCAAATCTACTTTGTCCTCAAATTGTTTCTTAATATATCAATCACGTTGGAATACATTTGGGTTTTCGACTCCGGTATTATAACAGAACTGACTGTAAATGTTAGTTGACTGCAGTGTTATTGAATTTTAGTTCAGGCTGGACTCTAGATTCCCCTAGAAATATTCACTGGCATTAACTGTGGCAGTTAAATCTTGTTTTAGGTCCATGTTTTCATCTCCTGAATTTATAATTCAGAATATTTCTGCCATCGATGTGTGTATATACTCAATACTCTGCTGTTTTCTTTCTGTTTCTACCCACTGTAGCTTGTTATAGCCTCAGAGCAGTGAAGAAAAAATATGTGACTACACAGCAGGGGTATAGATCAGGCAGTCCCCTTAAGTATACTTGGCATGGCTCTATCTTTAAGGAATTCACCCAACCTGTGTAATCACACTGCCTCTGCTGAGCAAGAGGTTTTCCTAATACAGCATCAGGGGACTGTATGTTGGTTTAAATCTTCTCCCAGCTTCTTAGCAGGTTTACAACCCAGGAATGTCTTTCTTTTAAAGGACCTGGGAGCCATCCCTTTGAAATGTGATTCTCAAGAAAGACAGGGTCCCTTTCTCCCAGTCTCTGTGAGAGGGTAGGAGCCTAACTTCCATACGGAACAATAAGCAAACACAGATGGCCTCATCACCTTGATCAGCCTCCCTACTAACCAGCCTCTGGTAATTTTCCACCAGCTCTCCCTAGTGCCTTTTGTTTCAGGGGGTTGAGTTCAACGTCTTTTTCGTATTGCAGTAGTCTTGAATAAAGTTTCCCTTGTGTGCTTACTTTTCTGTTGCAATTTTTCTTTGACATATCCCACTTCCATTATGTGTGAATGAAGGTGCTGAAATAGAAAATCACCAGCCTCTTTACTGCCTGGTCACAGAGATATTTATTAGAGCCAAAATATTGTGTGTGGTGTGTGTGCGTGTAGCAAAGTAGATGATTTTGGGTCTGGATGGAAAGTTATTGTTTGAATTTGTCCTAGAGTCATCCTGTCTGATATATACCAGCTTACTGTTACTGGGAGTAGAGCCAGGCTTGGGCTTGAGTGGATTTTTTATTTTTATTTTTTGCGATACGCGGGCCTCTCTCTGTTGTGGCCTCTCCCGTTGCGGAGCACAGGCTCCGGATGCACAGGCTCAGCGGCCATGGCTCACGGGCCTAGCCACTCCGCAGCATGTGGGATCTTCCCGGACCGGGGCACGAACCCATGTCCCCTGCATTGGCAGGCGGACTCTCAACCACTGCGCCTCCAGGGAGGCGCTTGAGTGGATATTTTTTATGCACTGCAAAATGACTCAGGTAAATTGTTGCCAGATCATGTTTGCATGTCTTTGAGGGTAGTGGCCTATTTTATTGATTATTAGATTTCACTCAAACTTCACACTAGATCTTCACTAAGCTTTTTTAGTCAATGAATCATGGGAAAATCCCACCTACTGCATCTCATTGGTCAAACTGGAGATTCAAACATTGGACAAAGTATTGATGGATCATATCTCAGGATCAAACTCATTCACTATTGTATGCATCTTCTAATCAAACCAATTGACATTTCCAAACTTCTTTTCTGTATCCTTCAACCAAAACACAATCACTCTACCTGCTTATAGAAATCTCAGCTGATCTTGGCCCACATAATTTCTAGTAAATTTAGGGAGTTTATGCAACTTCCCACTCACTTAGTTTACATGCTTGTGATAAAAATACTTCAACATTGGGTAGATTAGATGATGATTGATTAATGAGGTTTAGTAATTATTTATATTAGGACTGCTCCATGTCTGTGGAAGCTTGTCTTCAAGATGAGCACCATCAATTCCTTCCCTCCTGGGAGGCATATAGCCCTGGAAGAGGACGCCTATTCCTCTTTTTCCCTTGAATCTGTACTGGACTGAGTGGCTTGTTTGGCCAATAGGATATGGGAAGGTGACATGCAACTTCTAAGGTTAGGTCATAAAAAACCTTGCAACTTACCCTTAGGCCTCTTGGACTATTTGCTTCTGGAATGCTTACTCTGGGAATAGTAGTAGTCAATGCTATGTAACAAATCTGTCCATGCTGTGAGATCTTCAATTTACATGAAAAGGCCAGGTACTCTGAGGTACCATGTGGAGAGAGAAATATGAAGTCTCACCTCTTCTATAAAGCTTCCCTTGAGCAGCCCATCTCCTGCTGCTCTCTGTTTTTTCTAAATTTTAAAAAAAAAAAAAAACAAGAAACAACACAACAACTTTACCATCTGTTCCATCTTTTTGGCAATCACAAATTAGACTTCTCATGTTATTTTTTTTTCCTGTCTGTACCATGTGTAATTTGAATTTCCTCTTGTAAAATCTCCTAAAGTTGGTTGTAAGGTCTCTCTGTGAAATGGTCAGGTATGTAATTACATCAGTCCAAACCTTGTCTTAGAACAGTGCCATAACCATATTATTTTGAATGGATTAAAAGGAGGAAGGATATCTGTAGGAGAAAAATAAAAAATCAAGGAGGTAATTCAGCTTTTCACGGGTTAAAATAATCTTGTCTTTCTTATAGTTTGGAAACTTGCAGTCTTAATATTAGGAAATATTAGGTGTGCTTAGTTTGGAGTGGTTTAGTCTCAGTCATTGCAATTTAAAATAACTTTCTTGTATTTATGATTGAAATATGATGTGGGTATTTTAATAGAAAATCAGTCTTGGAAAATCAGCTGAAAAGTGATTGCTCTTTAACTGGAATTGTTTACAGTCACAGTCCATTTTTTAAAACTATTTCAGGATTCAAACAAATGAGAACAACTTGAAATCAAGAAACTCATTTAGCCATGAAAAAAATAGCTATTTCCCAATGCTAAACAGAAAAGGAAACATTCATTGGTACTGAAGTAGCTTAAGAAGTCACTTTTCTTTAGTAAAAACACAACATAGGAGAAAGATAAACCCTTCTAGTAGGAAAATAATGGATTTATTAACATTCATATCAAGAGCAAATGTTGATCTATCAACAGAGCAAGCTTGCAGCTTAGATTCATTCACTGAAAAGCTGTTGCCATCTGAGAGCCTTCAGAAAGCCAAGTGCTTGCCAATGACCGTGGGATTTGTCCAATCCATCTGCATCTAACTATTTGTCCAAACTAGGTTTTACATTTTCTAAGTAATGCCTCACTTAGAATTCCTCTAGAGACATTACTCCATTATCTAGTTAATCACACTGTCAGGAAGCTGTTAAAATATTTGGTAGAAGTCTTCCATTTGCAATTTTTTAAATATAAAATTTTACTTAGCCAAATAATTCATTTCCCCCTTGACTTTTCAGTCTTTCACAGTGTGAATATGTTCCATCTTCTTTACAGCTGAATACATCTATAAAACTAAGTTTCTTTCCTTTCCCCTCCATTTCACACATTGAATTCCCATGTTTTAATTTTATTTTACTATCATCCTAAAGTAGTGACCCAGCTTATCTTGCAACAAGAGAGCAGATTTCTTTCCTGTAAAATTATTCATGATCACGATTCTTAGTTGCTTTGCTTTCTCCCCGTAGGTTTGCTGAGGTTGGTTATTTATTTTAATGCAAAATACACTTATATACAGAAATAAAATTAGTGTATAGCAAAATTAGTATCTATTTAAGGATACATGAGCAAAGAAATTATAAAAACCTAAAAAATGGGAGCCTTATTGAAGCACTTAGTTACTAGTTTTAAATAGATTTATTTATAAATATCTATTGGAATAAATAAAAATCAACCCACTTTACTTCCAGTGAAAGATATTAAACTAAGATATATTGGTAGAAAAAAATATCATCTAGAATCAAAACAGTGGGTATGTTTTCTTTTTATTTGATGATGTTATCTATTATATTTTTGGTGGCTAAATTACCGTCATTTAAATTTTTTTCCATAATCTCTCATCTCTTTCACTGAAATGTATATGAGCTAATATTAAGGTTGAGCACTGTCTGAATCTTGGATGACCTTATAGTGTAAATCAACTCTCCTATGGCAGGAAGGACTCCCTGCACAAGCTGTAGGAAAGTCAATGTCTACTTTTATAAATAATATTGATAATGTAGCCATAAGTCTATCTTTGTATAGTGCTTTAAAGTTCTAGAAAAGGGACTTCAACATTATTAGGTTCTTTGAATGTTACAATGATCAACTGGGTTAATATTACAATTTCCATTAGTAAATATGAAAACTGAGTCATGGAGATGCTCAGTGGCTTTGGTCAAAATCCTATATCCAGTAGCAGGCAGAACTGGAATTCAACTGAGGGATCCTCAGTGTTAGCCTAGAGCTTTCTCAATTGTGTCATCTCTATATATTAAATCAAATTATCAAACATAAATAAATATAACATTGTATATACTGCTTGGTGGACTGAAATACAGAATGAACATGTACACACATGTCTTATTTTGGGGATTTTGAGTTTTCTATATCAGATATAAAACTTCAAATTAAGGGTTTTTTTGGTGGTTGTTGTGAAAATAAACTTTATCAAGGTAAAATTTACATAAAACAAAATGCATCTCGATTTAGTGTATATTTTGAAGAGTTTTGAGAAATGTATACAGCCAGGTAACTCCCACCACCATCAACACAGAGAACATTTTTCATCGCTCAAAGAAGTTCCCTGCGATCCTTCAATGGTAGGTAAGTTACTTGCAGATCAGTTTCTTCCTTTGTGGCTTTTTTAAAGCTTTGCAAGGACAGGTTTGGAATGGATTTCATTGAAATGATAATTTACCCCAATTATTTACATACTGTTCCCTCTGATAACAGTTCAGAATATGCTAAAGGATCATCAAAAGCTCTTCATTCTGGCTGGCTTGTGTTCACAGTATTTTCTTAGAGCTTGCATTATGTGAGGTCTGGGAATTTTGACCTTACAGATACTTTTATTTATCAAGACTCATGGAATTGGGCTCTATAGTTGCATATCTGAGTACTTACCAAAGAAGTAATGGATCCTTTATTCAGATTTCTGAAGTTCTTTTTCTGCATAGCTCCTTCTTTTCCAGAACTCTGCCCCATACAACTCCAGCTGTCTCAGCCTTTTCTATTCCCTATTTAGATTCCTCAACTCTGTGAGGTTACTGGCTTTCTTTTGGGTTTATGCCTGTTTGTGTTCTTGAAATTGTGCCCAGGCACAAGCCAGACCAATTATAAGACTACCTCACCTGTTTTCCTTCTCTCAGGGATCTCTTTCTTAAGATACCTTCTGTTAATGTTTGGTTTTGTTTTTTGTTTTCTGTATGTTTACAGCAGGAAGGTAAATCCAGCCCTTTTTACTTCATGGCTAGAAGCTAAAATTGTGATTTTTTCAATTGAAGTATAATTGATTTACAATATTATATTAGTTTTAGACATACAGCATAGTGATTCAGTATTTTTACAGATTATACTCCATTAAAAGTTATTATAAGATAATGGCTATAATTCCTTGCATAGGTTATTTTTATACCCCAGTCTATATCCATGTTAAGAGATATGATTATGGATTTTTTAACCTCTGAAAGAGAAACAGAAATGTGCTGCAGAATTCATGATTCTGTTAAATACTTATTTTGCTGGACAATCAGATCTGTACCAATAATTTCACTTAATTGTCAATCCCTCTGATAGAAAGTAAAAGTTATAAGTATCAGGATGGGAAAGACTAGGAAATGATTCAAATAACCTAGCTGTGTGTAATTCAAAGATGGCCTTGTGATACAAGAAAAAAATTGAAAATTTTCAGTGTAATGCTGTTACTAAATCAGTTGACCACACCTGTGCCGGGGTCCTAGCCCAGGTCAAGACCCTTTGTCTCAGCCAGAGACGTTCTTTCTCTGATCAGGTTCATGCAGTAATAACAAAACTGATACTGAGACTGGGACAGCACAAGTTTTATTCAATGGCCAAAGAATGAAGAAGTGGGAAACTATTTTGCAGATCAACTTTTCTGTTCAATTTGGGTGGAGATATCAAATATCTAGGGGGGTCAAGGTAAAAGGGAGGGAATTGGAAAGAGTGGGAGGAACATTCATGACTTGACTGAGAACAGGGGTGTGGTTTGGACCTGAAACTGATGCAACTCTCCTTTTCAGTCCTTGTATGGGCTTTTCTGGTTGTTGTCATGGCAAAAGTCAACTAGTATGGTGATGCTGGGTGTGTCATTTAGCATGCTAATGCATTACAATGAGTGTATAATGAGTTTCAAGGTCTACTGGAAGTCAGATCTTCCGCCATCTTGGGTCTACTTGGTTCTAACTAGTTCTTGTTAGAACCATCTTGGGTCTACTTGGTTCTAACTAGTTCTTGGGTCTACTTGGTTCCACCATCTTGGGTCTACTTGGTTCTAACTAGTTCTTGTTTCTTTCTCTTTTCAGCTTCCTCCTGAAACTTAGTTAAGAGTAATTGGTTTCTATTTGAGGGAAGGGCAGGGATATGATTCCAGGGAAACAGACTTGGTACCAATGCTATATTCAGAAACACCTCAGAAGAGTTTTTTCAAATTTGTGCAAAGAAAAGAAAATGGAGTTAGAACATCTTAAAACAGTATCCTGGAGTAGTCGAGAGCAGTGTGAAGGGATCCGTGTCCTCTATTTGTAAATGTTCACAAACCTAAAAGAAGGGAAGCAGAAAATATAAATTGGGAAGAGGAATTGCCCACTTATAAAATCTCCAAATGTGGCTGAACATTTCAAAGAGATTTAGCATATAAACCATTTAGAAATGAAAACTAAATTATGCTTCTTTGGATTATCTGATTATGCTAGAAGTAAAGAAAGATATTAAAAATGTGAAACTTGAAAGTTTAAAAAAAAGTAAATGCTTGAAAGGAAATGAACTCTATTTGCCTTGGTTTTCAGAAAACACTCAAAATATCAACAATTTATGACACTCCTTAGTCACTCTCAATATATCATTATATAACTGTTAATTTGTGAACATTATCAAAGGAAACTTCTTTATTCTCTGTGATATAAAATAAACCTTTTAATATTTATATGTGGTGACCTAGTTTAGACATGGAATTTCCAGATAAAATGAGTGTCAGAAAATTTTTAGAAATCCCTTAAATTTCTATAAACCAATTTCTATTATAACCAACCTAGGCATTTTAATATTTACACTATGTATTATTCAAAAATCAGCTATTACTAAAGAATCATAATGAGCAAACACTCCACAATAACAATTAGAGAACAGAGTAAATAAAAAAGAGCTATAAAAATGTAGATTGATTCTTCTCAGAATATCAGAAACTTTGTTTTTATGTTTATGCAAAGATTAGGACATGTTTTAGGTATGTGAAATCAGCAACATGGCACACGTAGAGTCCAGACGGATTCTTCTTAGAATTTCACAAACCTTTCTTTTTATGTATATATATAAACAACATCATACATCCTAAAGACCCATTACCTACTATAGCTATCCCTTGGACCAGTAGTGAAGAACTATCCTTTCCTCAGAGCAACTGTAGCTTTGAATACATTTACATTAAACATCTCGTCATCTCATATGTAGTTCAATATATATTGAAATATATTAACCTTCTCTTTTGTCATATTCTAATACCCATACTGATAAAGGAGATCTGATGATTGTGCTTCTGTAGTTTGAGAAATGTCCATCACAAAACAAATATTTTAGAAATTCCAGTACCAAATTTTCATTAAAAATTTTTTGGATCCTATCTTTATTATTCATGACTAAAGTCTTTGTGCAAAGATGTTTCACAGAACAGAATCCATGAAGGAATGCAAGGATTCCATCACAGGTGCACAAAATTTGCTTTCCAATTCTGGAAAGGTCAGATAGGAATTGTCAAGTTGCAAGATCCATGAGAATATGATATAACAAAGTTCTGGTGGCTGTCTATTGGTATCAGATAATTTCAAATAGATATTTGGCAAAATACTACATGAGGGACAAATTGGCCATGCTTTGAAACACCAGTGGAGAAATTTTTTTTAGGATGAATTTTCTACTATTGTTTTTGTGGATGTTTAGTATATGCTAAAGGAAAAGCCTGAAAGGATCGAACAGTTTCCAACACATATTCCAGAAAAAGACTCAAGAATATTTATAGGAAGACAAAAAAAAAAAAAATCAAGCCACCCAACAAGGTGGAGTTTGCAGTGTCCATCATCTACTGCAAAATCCCAAGGCATGCAAGGTAGAAAAATGTGACCTATAATGAAAAGCAAAATCATCCCTTTCTGTAGATTCCTATTTTTGTCTGGTATTAATTTCCTTCTGCCTGAAGGAATTCCTTTAACATTTCTTGCAGTTCGGGTCTGATTATTGCCTTTAAATCTTGTTGGGCAGGATCAGGGCAGAATTTAATCCATGCCTAATTTTACCCCACAATTGTGGCAAAAGTTTTCTTAGTACTCTGCCTGATACCCTGTGAATTATTAGTATTTCCACTGTGGTTGGTGAGGATAGCATGTATTTTTTCAGCCCTGTGTGAGCTCAAAGAATTGTTGCCTTTAATTTTTCCATGCATTTCTTTTCCCAGTCCCAAGTTGTTTTCTATTGTGCATCTGCTGATCATTGTTCAGCTAATGATTCAAGGAGAAACTTTCAGATCTCTGGAGTGCTCTGTCTGCAACTCTCTCCTCTCTGGTACTCTGTACTGCGAACTCTTTTATCAGCCTTCATCTCCTCACTCTCCTCTTTATATCCCCTCAAGCCATGGACTCTTTCTGGTTCATTCCTCTCTTGTGCCATGACACGCATCCTCCTCCAGGCAATAAACTGGGTCAAAGAGAGGATTCACCTTGTTTATCTCTCAGTTATCATTTTCTTATTGCCTGATGTCCAATGTCTTGAAAACCTTTGTTTTGTGTATTTTGTCTACTGTGTTGATGTTTGGGGCAGGAGGATAAATCTGTCCCATGTTACTCCATCTTGGTAAGGAGTGGAAATCTTAAAAGTAGGCTATTTTTTATATGCTCACATTTTAATATACCTAATTTTTGTGGGTGAGCAAGTAGACATTTTTAATGTAACATAGACTTCACATTAGTATTCTTTCTATCTCTGATATTCATTTATTTACATAAATCCCACTGGCTATGAGGCAATTAGACAGCAGATGGTTCAGTTCAAATCAATTAAATTGAATGGTATGTGCTGTGAATAACTGGAGACTATCAAAGTGTGTGTTAAAAACACTGTTGTTTTAACAACAAACCTTATGATTTTGATAGTCCTTGAAAAGCTCAACTTAGGTTCACCTTCAGTATTTGTCAAAATTATTAGTCCTAGCATTCTTTTTATATGTGAAGTGGCCAGAGAGTCATATAATACTGTTATTTAGTATTCATCTTATCAAATATTTATTGTCAGCATTTTTGAAGGTATCAAAGATACGTTCTTTTTACAAGCAAGTATTAGTATGTTATTTATTATTAATTATACTTTCATGATTTCTCATGTTTATTCTTGAAAATGAAACAAAAGAAACTATGAAGTATACAGAACTTAATATCTGATCAATGAAAAAATGTAGAAGAATTCATTAAATAGAATAATTTTATATCTTGTTTCCTCTGTAAGCAAATGCCTCAAGGTTAGGGTCTATATTTTAATTTCCTATTTTCCTCCACTACATTTAGCGTGATGCTCCTTTACTATATGTGCCTAATATCATTATTATTCTTCAGTTGATTAACAATTAATTTAATCCACTTCAGTAGGTATGCAATGTCTAAATGAAAAACACCTGGAGAAGTAAGTGCTGGGTTGATATTTAAGGCTTCTATTTAACTTCCTTCACAAGCACATTTGTGAAATAGGGACGTTCGCACATACCTGTAGAATTGTAGTGGTATCAATTGACACATGTTTAAAGCTCTTAGTACAGTATCTGGAATAAAATAAATACTTAATAAATTATAGCTGTTACTTTAATTACCAATCCAGTTACTAATGATAAAATGATGACTAAAGACTACTTATAATTTTTGTTCATCTTTTACAAAAAATGGCACAAACTCTCTACTATATCTCAATATAGGGAATGAATTCATCAGTTTAATTTTTCCAGCATAGTAAATTTTTGTAAAATCTTTGAACCTTTTCATCTTATCCCACCAGTACCAACTAATAGTAAAATTTTACATATGAGTTTTTCAGAAAAAATATTGACCATCACATAAAATGAAATCATTTTTAAGAAAATAGTTAAAATGCTAATGTCCTACTGTTAGAAGAAATCTGATAATTCAGTATTAAAATAATGCATAAAATATGGATAAAGCAATATGGCTTGTGTTGATGTAGAGCATATTAAAAGTCAAAAATAAAAATACCATGATTTAAAAGAAAACAGATTTAACTTCCTTTTAACAACTCAAAAAATATTTAGATGCTATCAAGATAAATGACAGCAATCTCTTCTTTAGGGAAAAAGACTGAGGAGGAGTAGCTATAAATAGAAGGAAAATCAGGGAGGTGGTGTAAAAGAAAGTAAGAATAACAAGTTTCTCAAGAAAAAAGAAAGAGTCAGCTACAGCATTTCTGTAGGAATTCAGGACTTCAAAGGGTGGGTCTCAGGTAATGCTTAGGATTTGCTATGGTCTAGAGATGATGCTGAGTGGAGATCCACCTATACATAGAAATAGAATTTTTCAGTAATATTTCTAAATATTAACAATGATTTTGGTTAAAGTTCATTACAGTCTTAAAACAAAGAACCCAAGTTTTTATGTATAAAGCATCCGATAAGATTCTTTCATTTTTCTCTCCATTTCCTCCCCTCTCACTTTGTGGCAACTCCAGCATTGGGGCAGGTGCTCTGGTCCAGCTGTGGCCTGGTGGTGGTGTCTTCTCAAGATGCCCAAAGCTCTTGTTTTTCATGAGACATTTGTATTTATAGCAACCTGTTTCTAGTCCTTTCAGATAATCCTATATATACCAAATAAGCCTTTTGGAAATTCTCTTATTACCTAGATAAACTGTTTCTCTCAAGATTGTTTGTTTGGTTTATTCATTTTGGTCCTTCTGTTTTATGCTACTAGTTTTCTTTCCGTCTGATCATCTTTAGCTGTCCATTCATAGTTATGCATTAAGGACCAGGTTGATGAATACTTGTAGGAGTCGTAGGTTTTCTTAGTGCTTTTGTAAGTCATTTTCCTCTGGAGGTGTCTCCCTCCAGTGCAACAGTTAACTGTGGTCGTTAGGATGTAAGGATCATTCATGCCAACAGCCTTGCTTCCACATAGGCTGGGTGAGCAGACAGTTTGGAGATTCCTATATTTGCCAAAATAAGGAGCATCTTACTCTGTATGGAGAATATTTTGGTTTATTTCATTCATATAGGGCTACCTGCCTTTGTTGGTTTGTTTGTTTACATCCCCCCCTTGGCATGTGATGAGGTGCAGAGTACACTGAAGTCCAGTCCTTGGGTCTCGGGTGCTGACACTCCCAGTTGGAACACTTCTAAATCCTTCTCTACACTTTAAATGGGAGACTTCATCCTCTCTATACACAGGGAAGCACAGGAACACTGTCATGTTGTTCTGGATGCATTTGAGAACAAAGCACAACTATTATCTTTACATATTCCTTCTATCTCTTGACTCCAACCCGAACTGCTCTGACTCTGATTCTCTCTGCTCTGTTTTGGGCTGTGATTTCCTCTACTCTGTTATCTCCAATAAAGTGATTTTATTTATTTTCTAGAAATTCTATTAAAAGTCTGGTCTTCCGTGACATCCTCTTTTATCTTTTTCAGCACTGCTATTTTTAAAATATATCTTTTCTGTCATTTCATAAAAATATGAGGAAGGAAGGGCAAAAGCTGAGTGTGTATAATCAGTCACATTGATCTGGAAGCACCCTATTTTGAACCAAGCTTTGTTGAGAACTGCTTATATTATTCTGCATATTATCATCATCTGGGGAATTAAAAATATTCTAGTATTAGGCCCAAACTCAGATAAATTAAATAAAAACTTCTAGGGTTGGGGATTAGGCATCTCCTTTTTTTCTTTTTTTGCTGCTCCCAGGCAATTTTAATGTACAGCCAAGTTTGCCGGATTCTCGTATGCCTCTTCTTCTAATAAATGACAAAACCCTTGGGGAAAGTAACTTAACATTAATTATTTGTGCAGTCAGTGCTTTATACGTAGGCAAATAACGGTTTATTAAATTAAATTAATAGTGCTCCCAAAAGTTCTGAGTGCAGAAATTAAGGGTAATTGTTCATTTTTATTTTATTTTCTTGGGCTTCTGGGAATTAAAAAAAATAAAAGTTCCTGAAAATACATCCTCAATTTCCTGTATAAGTAAGTAAACTAAATTAAGTAAAAACCTATTTTCCATGTGATATTATGAAAACTGTCATGAATTTTTCTGGTTTATTAATTGCACAGTGGCATCCCTGCATATGCGTCCAACATTCACACCCATGTGATTTCTCTATTTGTTCTTATAATTGAAATAATTTAATATTTTTATTCGAGATGTGAATTTTTCAGTCATTAAGGTAGCAATTTCCATAATCATGTATGTCCAGGATTATGTTTGATGAGTTTCCAGAGATTATTTTCTCTCTCATTTTGCTTCATATGCTAATAACTCGGTTTACTTTAGTTCATCTGGGATAGTGTGACACAGACTAATGAATAAACTGACTACCCAGTGCAGACTCTAAGCTTGGGAACTATGAATCACCAAGCTATAAATATCCTGGGAGCTCCCAGAGAGGTACTGATAAATTACAGTACAGTAAAAAAGGACAAAGCTTTTTCTGTAAGATGCTGCTGGATCTTGAGAGTGAGTCAATACCAAGGCTGAGAGTTTTATTTTTTAACCTGAGAAAAGAAATTATGTCTGTGAGATGTAATGTTGAATAAAGTTAATAACAAACCATAAGGTTATTCATGCATTCTTATACTTTAGCTTTGTGTGTACTCTGAGGATCTTTTTGATAATTCAGATCAGAGAATTTTCCTCTAATTATGCATATTTGATCCAGAGTCTTACTAACTTGACCTGCATTCACGTCTCCCCTTTGAAGGATAAACCCTAAGACTGAACAACTCCCTTGGGGTCTACTGCTGGGTGAGAGATAGGCCATATTGACAATTAAAAAATAATTTCTTTCAATTTGTCTGTGATAACAACTGGTTATTATATAGAGAGTATCATATTTTCACAGCGATGTTTCACAGCAAAAGTGTGAATCAAAAAATTATTTCACCACTGGAGTTCCCTTTAAAACATTTTTAAATTGTGGTAAAATACACATAACATAAAATTTACCATCTTAGCCATTTTTTAGTGTAGAGTTCAGGAGTGTTAAGTATATTCACACTGTTGTGCAACCGAGCTCCAGAACTTTTGATCTTGTAAAACTTAAATTCTATACCCATTAAACAACTCGCTATTTTTCACTGCCCCAGGCAATCACCATGTTACTTTTTGTGTCTATGAATTTGACTATTCTAGATATCTTACATAAGTAAAATCATACAGCATTTGTCTTTGTGACTGGCTTATTTCTTTAAATGTAATGTCCACAAGGTTTATTAATGTTGTAGCAAATGTCAGAATTTCCTTTTAAGGCTGAATATATTTTATTGTATGTATATACCACATTTTGTTTATCCATTCATCCATCAATGGACACTTGGGTTGCTTCCATCTTTTGGCTACTGTGAATGATGCTGCTATGAATATGGGTTGGAGCTCCTTTTAAAAACATATTCTGACCTTTCTAAATCACTTCTCTTATCTGGGCTGATTATAAGGATTCCTGAGTTTCATCCAAAATCTGACAAATCAGAAGGTCTTAGGAGGGATTCTGGGGTATCACTTAAAAAAAATTGCTGCATCTGGTTATTTTGATAATTAGGAGATTTGGGAACATAATTATAGCTACCTTGTATCCTCATAATTGAGATTATTTAAAGTTTTATCTTAATCACGCGCTCTCTATTCCTCTGATAAACGATTATCTGGGGCTTTTCCTGAGAGAGAACCAGTCTGTCTTTGTTTATGGAAGCCCAGCCTTGGAACCCCAGTGGGCTTTAGTAAGAGTCAGACATAAAAACCAGAGCTTGCTTTCCTGGCTTTGTTTGCAGCTATGATATGAATGCATGAGTTAAAGCTCAGCCAATCAGATGCAGTGTACTCTTAAGGAGGTAGAACCAGAAAAGAAGATGAGGATCAGTGGTGGCAACAGTGCTTGTGACAGCATCCTGTGTCTCATGCTAGTGGCATTAGTAGTGCAAGTTGGAGGCATTTAGCTGCGGTGTTCTCTTCTTGAGTTGAGCTCTGCAGCCTAATTTTGAGCAATATTACTGTCTGAATATACCCACATATGGCCCACCCTTCTGGGTAATTTGTGAACTACCTAATGCCCTTTAAACAAATTTCTCTTCTGTTTAAATCAGCTGTAATTGGTTTTTCTTGATTGCAACTAAGAACACAGACTGACACTATGGGCTTAATCTTACTAATGAGAAAGAAATGAAATGTTAACGGTGTGAAGGAGCTATGACTCTTCTATTTCCCTGAGATAGTTGGTTGTTGAGAAAAGATATTATGGGATTCTACAGAGGAGATAAATAGTTTTCAGAAGCATGAAGAAGGCAAGTTGCCAAGTAAGGTAAGCGTGAGTGGTAAGTGTGCTAGAATGCGGTAATGAGGGAGGGCATTTTCTCCAGAAGAGAAAATACATCAGTCTGCTTACAATTTATGGCACAATTTAATCTTGCCTTTTGCTCATTTGGTTACTGTCGTTTCTGCCTTTTGATTTGCTTGAATTTAATTGTTTTAAAAAGATTTGCCATTGTACCAGATTGTTCTGAGGTTAATAGTTTAAGAGCTATCTCCAGTGTACAACAAATGATAGCCTAGTGCAGAATGCATGTGACAGACAATAATGTTGCAATGCCTGAAAAAAAAGTGAAACGATCTTTGACAGATTGTACTGTATCTTTCAGAGATAATCATAGTACTTCATATTTGCAAATACTCTGCAGTTATTCAAAGGTCTGTCAATATATCATCATATCTGAGGCCCATTCCATCAAACACAGACCTTTTAATTTTATTTTACTCATTTTGATGGAATCTCTGTCAGGCTAGATACAAATTTCTTACACAGGAAAATATTGGACATAAGTACAAGCTTTTACTATAACTTTGCATTATTATTGTGAATGTGGATGAGGAAATAATTCCAGAAACATTTATTTCAGTTCAACTTAAAGAGCACCTTTGCGTGCCTAGCTTTATTCTAGGTAGAAGGATACAAAAATAAATAAGACATGGTCCTTGGCTTCAAGAAGCAAGAGGCTGACACGAGGCAGTAGATTATTAAACTTCAATAAAATAAGTATGATGAAGAGGTTTAATATCAAGTGCAGTGACTATACTCTACCAGCTTTTTCAGAGTTATTGGGAGGACCAAGTTTGAAACGGCAAGGTTCAGTGCAGAGGGCGGTTAGGATAATAATCAAAAATCTGCTTCTACTGATGCAGAAAATAGTCACAAGGATGAAAGTGCACGGGGTTGTGGAGTGAAGTAGAAAGAGCAGTGGTCTTGGGAAGAGAAAAACTTGGGTTCAAACCAACCCAAGGGAACTTCTGATATTTATGAACTGTCTGACTGTGGGCAAGCATCCTGATTTTTCTGAATTTCTGTTTCATAGTTGGCAAAACTTGAATAATACCTACTTTGAAAGGTCACATCAAAAGTTAGGGGAATATTGGATACTCAATTAGAATGGAATTTCAATTATTTTATAAAGGATTCATTCACGTTTATATGATTCTGTGACAAAATTAGTCTATCACAGTGCCTGGTGCATAATCATTGCTCAATACATATTTGTTAAATGGCAAATAAATGAATATACTTGAGTCTATCTTTGAGATAGGTAGGACAGGTATTATTATCTTAGACATTTATTGATCATGCTAAAGTCATATTTAATTTAGATAATATAAAACAAACTTACATATTAATTAATTAGTTATTTTTTTTGCCATACCGTGGCAGCATGTGGGGTCTTAGTCCTGACAAGGGATTGAACCTGCACCCCTGGGCAGTAGAAGCACGGATTCTTAACCAGTGGACCTCTGGGGAGGTCCTGACATATCAATCAATTTAAAACTGATAAAACTAATGACATTCTGTACAAAAAAGAGCTTAATCTCTAAATTATTCTCATAAATTATATATTCTAGGTTCTTTTCTATTTATACACAGACAATATTCAAACAAAGAAAACTTTATGTGGAAAAAAATAACAGCTTTTGGCCAGTGGTAAGGGCCATTATTGTTAAATTTTTAAAAATCTGAAGTGAATTAGTAAATGTTTTCTATGGGAAAATCTTATTTAACTACAGAGATGGATTTTCTGAATATTTATATATGAATTTGAAATATAGGAGCAGTTCCTTTCATAGAGAGGACAGCCATCCTTTTATTACAAATCCATTAATTTAAATCAAATTTAAAAATTACCTAAATGCCTTTTGGGAATGGAATGTTCAAGTATAAATGGTCTTTGGTTTTCTGAATTATGTTCAAGAGAATAAGAAAGTATATAGATTATTAACACTCTAAGCATCTACTTAAGAGCTATGTCAATTCACATGTATGCTGTCTCCAACTTACCACTGTATCTCCAGTTTTGTTACAATGTGAGTCACTTTTAATGGTTAAAGGAAAGACATGGATAGGAAAGGCAATGGGCAGACATAGTGGAATATTCAGATACTTAAAAGATAGTGTGGTGTACAGAGTGAGCTGAATTAGTAAGATCAGATACTATGCCACCTGCATAACATACCAAGGCAGAGTAGGGACAAGAGTGAGAGCCAGATTTCTGAAGTAAATCTGGTAGGAAGTCTGAAATGGGCTTCCAAGGAGCAAGGCAGTAGGAACCTATGTAATAGAGCTGAGCACATTTGAATAGGTAGCATTTTTACTGGTCATCAGTCTCTGAGGAGCCCCAGACCTGCCCTCATGCTTGTGATTCTTCTTCCCTTCCAGAATGTATTCATGTTATCTGGACAATTACCAATAATCTGTTCCAAGTTCTTTGAATCTTCGATCTCATTATCTCTTGGCGAACAGCATTGTTATATGTGGAAGATGGGTTCCTGTATTAGGCTTATATAATCATATAAGCAACACCACCGATGCACTAGGATATCCATCAAATGCTAATTTCCCTTCTTTTTGAAGCTTTTGTCCGCAACTATCTGAGGTCCAGAATGTTTCTGTCATCTTGCTTATGGAAAGCCTGTTGGTCTGTCTCGCTTCAAGGTCAATGTCCTGTCTTTACAATCCTGATTTGATTCCCTTAGGAAACTCTGCCATTGGCCTTATTTATATTTCCATAGGAGTCTGTGTTCCATTTATCACACAAAACCAATCATCTTTTATTATGGATATAGTGAACTATTAGGGGAAGGAGAAAATACTAACTGCATAACTTTTTTTTTTTTTTTTTTTTTTTGCGATACGCGGGCCTCTCACTGCTGTGGCCTCTTCCATTGCGGAGCACAGGCTCCGGACGCGCAGGCTCCGCGGCCATGGCTTACGGGCCCAGCCGCTCCGTGGCATGCGGGATCTTCCCGGACTGGGGCACAAACCCGTGTCCCCTGCATCGGCAGGTGGACTCTCAACCACTGCGCCACCAGGGAAGCCCTGCATAACTATTTTTTAGGCTGTTGCTATGAGTCTACTTACTTGAGGATGGCATGAAGGAAACGGTTATGAAAATTTTAGTTGTTCAGGAGACTGGGATTAAAATTCTTTAACAAAAAGAGATGGGTAAAAATCATGACCCAAGCTCTAGAAGGATGCCCTCAGTGGGCAGACAACTCTCACTGAGAAAGTGAGGTATCACGTGGAAGGTCTGTCCTGGAGACAGTGTGCAGTGCAGTGTGTCCTCTGACATAAGCTCCTCAGCCACTGTCACTTAACCCTGTGTTACTTATTCACCACTCAGATATTTTCTTGTCTATTTCTTTATTAACTTATTAATATTTTGTATCATTCTCAGTGTTACATAAGCTCCATATAGTCAGGAATCGTTTCTCATTCACCGTGATCTTTCCAGAACCCATAAAAATATCTGGCATGTAGTCAATGTTGGTTGAACCAGAGAATAAATGAGTGAATGAATGAGCAACACTAAAATTTTGCAAGGAAATGGGAAAAAAATTGGGGGGCCTAGGGTTTCCAGGACTTTTCTGATTAGGATTTATAATGAAAATTTTTTTCATTACAAATACAGTTATTACCAGTAGTCCTTGAATTTCTTTTCCAGGTTTGTTCCCTTTCCTTTGAGGGAGAGTGGCAGGTATTGTTCCTGGCATCAGCAACTGATTCCTTATTAAAATACCACAAATGATGTAGATGAAGTATGTTACTCATTGTTTTACTCTAAGAAACGTTTGATATCTTGATGTTCACATACCTCTACAATGCTGTGGCTTCTTGAGTTACAACCCAGCAGGTGAAATAAGCTAACATCATAACCTAGAAACTGATTCTGTTTATCTTCCTTTTTATGCCTCACACAGACAACACTCAATAAATGTTGAAAGAATAATTAAAATGGACTAAATTATTCAACTACACATACCCATCATCTATAATACCAGTTCCCAAGGAAATGCATTGAAAGAGATTTTGTACTACAGAAGCACACCTTTTTGACCTTGACATGTGGCAGCACCTTCCTAGCTATAGCAGTGGTTGTTCTCAGGTTAGTGAGAGGTGAGGAATGTTCACTCCATGTCAGTGGGAGAAAGGTGGTGCAGGGTCTTGTTACTCAAGGTGTGGTCTGCATCACCTGTGAGTTTATTGGAAATGCAGAATGTAGGCTCCGTCCTAGGACTTTTCAGTTAGAATCCTCGTTTTTATCAAGATCCTCAGGTGACTTGTGTGCACATTACGATTTGAAAAGCAGTAGTTTATTGGAGGTAGGTCAACGATTATGTTACCCTCAGACATCAGTAATGTCTTAAATATCTACATCTGTATAAGACCTTCTAGGTAGCTATATATTGATAGACAATAAAGTTCCTCTTCCATTACTCTGAAGAGTATAACCTCCTCTAAAATCCTATTTGTATATTCATCAGTTTCCAGAAAACATACTCAATGCAGTGTTTTGAATTAATCAATTCAGCGTTTATGATGAAATTTGCAGTCTCAATAAAGCATGATAAACAGCTGCTGCCTTTCACTTCTGCCTGCATTAAGAGGGAGTTAGAAATACTCACCGGAAGCTCATCACTTCTCTGCTTCTTGCCAAAAATGTCCTTGGCACAACTTCCCAGTTCAAAGAAGCACTGCATTTTACATCTAGAAACATCTGCTTTAATCTGTGCTTCAAACAAATGGGAACATAAACGTCTTTCATTGATCTTCCACTTCTTGACACTTCTGTAGTGTCTGGGTCACAGAATTGCCACCACATAGTAGAATGATGTGATCTGTAGGCTGTTTCACAGTTAAATTGTAACAGTGTCAAAAGAGTAAAATAGATAAAATGTGCCATGGAAATTCAAGGAAGAAATTTGTGTTTTTTTCATAATTTCATTTCTTTTTTTATTGAAGTTTAGTTGATTTACAATGTTATATTAGTTTCAGGTATACAACATAGTGATTCTATATTTTTATAGATTATACTCCATTTAAACTTATTACAAAACTGGCTATATTTCCCTGTGCTGTACAGTATATCTTCTTAAAAAAACCTTTTAATTAATTAATTTATTTATTTATTAGGCTTAAAATGTATTTTAATAAGTTGGTGTTTCATTACTTCATTTCTCAGAAAAACTCCAAAGGTATCACAGACAAATCAAACATGGTACACCAATAAAACATGCACAGCATAACTACCTAAGATTGGCAAAGCTAGGAGCTACTGTCTGACCTTCAGCATACAGCAACCCTGTTCTCAAGATGGTACTAGGCCTATCAGGAAAAGCTGTGAACAGCAACATCATAGACACAAAAGGGTCATTTCTGGGTTGTCCTTACCCAAGAAAAAGATGGAGGCAAGTTTAACACCAGATTTTTTAAAGATATACTAAATGAAAATCTCCAAGAGAAAATGTCTTCCTTAGGACACGAAGAGGTAATTATATCGGATATAACAGAAGTTCATTCTCTAAGTCTGTGAGTCTGTTTCTGTTTTGTAGATAAGTTCATTATCATATTTTTTAGATTCTGCATGTAAGTGATACCATACGATATTTGTCTTTCTCTGTCCAACTTACTTCACTTAGTATGATAATCTCCAGGTCCATCCATGTTGCTGCAAATGGCATTATTTCATTCTCAAAGAAGAAATTTGGATTGCTTGGATAGTCCGATAAACTATGTAGAGAAGGTGGATGTCCGACCTGGCACTGAGGGATGAAGAGAGATTGGATAGTGGACAGAAAAGGGTAAGGCATTTCAGAGAGCAATGATGATGAAGATATGAATAGAGAAATGAATAAAGCAAGGTGGATTAATGAGGAAATGTGTGCACAAAGTGTGATGACAGGACTCACAATTAGAAATATTGACCAAGACAGATTGGTCCAAGCTGAATTTGACTATTCCCTGTAGTAAATAAAGGTACTTTAAGTAAGTAACAAAATGAAAAAAAAAGAACACTAGTGTTTTAGGAAGAAAGGTTAATCAAGCAAAGGTATGCAGCTTGCAAATCTAGTTCTAATGTCAGTATTGTAATGCTGGGTCTTAATAAATGATTGCTGAATAGCAAACGAACAAATATACAGTTATTCATGTACTTTTCAGGAAAGGAAATTAGTTTCTGAAGTGAATTAACTCTTCTGCAATTTGTTTCTGGGTATCACAGTTTTCAAAAGGGCAGTAAAGAATTGATAGAAAGTCATCAACAGAGGCAACAAATGCAAATGCAGGATATACACGTTTGTCTCAACATGGCTGTAAGTGGGATTCTACAGAATTTTTCCCTTTATATATATATCTGGATTTCAAGTGCTTTCACAGGTGCCTCTCATTCTTTTGGGAATGAGGATTTCCAGGTCATTGGAAAAATTCCTTCGTCATTATTTGTTCTGAATATACTACCCTGGTGGCTCCTTCTAACTATTATGAAAATTGGCAAGAACCTATCTGCCCATAAGGTTCAACTATTTGTTTACAACCCAAGGCATCTTTGAGTGATAACCAAAAGGGTGAATCAAAAGCCACTTACCCAGGACCAGTTTCTTGGACTATCTTCTCTCTTGCATTCCCTACCCCTAAAAGCCCAGGCTTCAAGACTACCTGAGGCATTTTCCAGCAGTCAGTATGGTAATTTCTCTATAGATGTTGATAGAACTGCTACACAATCATCATGTTGAAATTCCCATATGAAACATTCTTCTGTAGAATGGTCATGGTGATGCAGACACTTCCCAGAGCAGCATAAATGTTCTTGGAGGGTACCTACTTGACAGACGGTGTGTGTTTCCAGCCAAAAAGAATAGAAGGTGACTTGTGGGCTACTAGCCACAAAACAGTGATAGGTTGCTTTGATAGAATTCTAGAGTGAAAAAAGAGGCTTTTCTCCCTTGGGGCATCTCTTCTGTCTGTCAGAGGAAAAAGAGGGCTTAATCCATGAAATCCAAGTTTTGCTTCATTTCTACAACTTGACATTATGGTAAACTAACAAAAGAGGAGCTGGTGCAGCAGAATGCAGAAAACTGCTTTGATATCCTACTCCATCATGTCCAGAGAGAACTATCCAGAAAGCAGGCTTCTAATCAAGAAGAGTTAGATTGAAAAAATTGTTGGGTGGGGCAGTGAGAAGTACAATGTCACAACCCAATTACATTTCTTAAATTACCTGAATCATTAAACGTTGAACTATTAGAAAAGCAATAGTTGTGATCAATCATCAACTGAATCACTCTAAACTATTTTGAGCACCTACAATAAATTTGAAACAGTTCAGTTAACTTACTTTCATTCATTTTATATACTCAGTGATATTATATGCTCTTTTAGTGTAGAGGTTATACCCATTAATATGATTTGTTCACTGAAAGCACACAATACAGACAAGATGAGCAAGGGCTGAATCTATCCCTCCAAAGGTAAGAGGAAGACTGGGATTCCTCTCACTGCTAAATTGTGGTCTCTTTCAGGCCACTCTGAAAGGAGCTGAATCTTAAAAATTAAACAAAAACAGACTGAAAAGGGATTTTAGAGGCTCCCTAGAATAACTTTCTGTTCAATTCATGGATCTCCTGATGTTCTAAATCTATGCATGCTGACTTGTAGTTCTCACAAGCCTGACCCCATGCTTAGTTAAAACATGAGGTAATTTATGTAGTGGAATCTGAGAAGATCCTAAAAGTTGCCTCTTCAGGATACAGATGTATTGAGCTGATTGAGAGCTTTTAATTTCTGGACACAGAACCATTGGCTAAATGAGAGAAGAAAGAAGAGAATGAACCTGTACCATCTACTGATTCCTAGAATCAGTAAATTTCCTCTTGTGTAAATTGAGGGATTTGGCTAGAAGACAATTAAATATTAACTTGCCTGCACATCAGAATCATATGGAGGGCTTTAAATATATACCAAGGTTTAGTCACTATTCCCAGATGTTTTAATTTAACTGCTCTGAGATGCTCCTGGAGCTCTTTAGGTGGTTCTAATATGACATGAGAGTTGAGAACTACTAGATGAGGGATCTTCAAGGTGGTATCCAGTTCTGACATTCCAAGAATCTGGAGGACAATAGGTCTGGTAAATTCCCAAGATTGAGTCACTGTAGCTTAATCATTGTTACTCTAGTGAGGAATCCCACATGCCATCCAATGCAATAATTCACTCTCTGAAGCTCTAGCTATGGGGAATTTATGACCTTTCCAGTGAGCTGAAATGGCTTCCCAAAAAACAATATCATGCCCTTTGTTGATTTCAAATTTCACCATGAATTGAGTCCCTGAGTATCTCTTCCAATTTTAGCAAATATTACAATAATTGTAAAGATTATACAGAAAGGAATTATTTGTCAAAAGTTAGATGAAATTAGCTCCCATTTGATAAGAATTGATTATTTCTCAAAAGTTGGATGAAATTAGCTCCTATCTACAATATTCTTCCCATGAGGAGATTGAGAAATATTTGTTGGTGGAAAATTCTATAAAGATAACTCTTTTATAGCATCTATAAATCCTTGCAAAAACACTACAAGTGGTAAAATAATTTCAGTGGGTTACTGTTGCATGAAGATATTAGTCAGACTTATAAAACCACTGTTCGCCATGAAAGATGGTTATAAATGTGTTTTGCTGTAAATTGCTGAGGAAATATAAAAGTGTATTATTATGTTGGATTCTGTTTATTGGAAACATTTTGGGAACTGGAAATTTAATTAGCTGGCTGACTGGATTTAAAAGCGACTGGCAAGAGCCATCCTTCCCAAATTGCAGTTTCAAAAAGCTCCATTTGGATCTCAGGGTTTAGCCTGAGGATTTGTCCTTGATTGAATTTGTAGGACAAAGGTTCATAGATTTTTTTTCATTGTTGATCCCCATATTTTACTGTAGTTAATCATATTTTACTGTAGTTAAGTCTAGAGCTGAATTGAGAATTTACACTCATTTATTGGTTTTGAAGAGCTGTGGGACTCTGCCATGTGAGGCCTAGCATAGAGGAGCTTCAGTTTGGAATAGGTTAAATGTTTTGCACAGGTGGACATTTCCTGCAGTTTCATTACCCTGTTGTCCTATGAGTGACTGCACTCTTAGGAGAATCTGGAACAATTCTCTCCTAGGCTTGAACAGTAACGAAAATGTTGACAGGACAAGCTAGAGCAAGGAGCGCTAGAAGAAGAGGAGAAAGGACTTAGGTAATGGGAACAGCATTCAGGAGTCAGTCTTGGCTCTGTACTCAGCACAATACCTGGCACCCAATTGTTACTATTTGTTATTGTCATCGCGTGCTTCTTCTGTGTTGCGTATTGAGCTATGTACTTTCCTTATGTTATCTCATTTATCCTTCATCACAAGTATGTGAGGGCTCCTAGCACCCCTTTAGGCCCAAGTACCATATATTTGTCCTGAGACACCCTTCTTTAGAGGGTCTGCCCTGGATTTCCTCTAGCAGTGTTTTTCTTCTAGAAAAGGAGACATGTCCACCAGGAGTGATACTCCTTTCTAGACCATGTTCTAGGTCTTTGGGGCTGTGGTATGCCCTGTCCAAATGGTCTTGAGCACACTTCTGAAGAGAGTGCAGGTTTCCTTCTCAAAGGTAGATCACAACCTACAAAAACAAAACCTGAAAGGAGGCAGCCCAGGACTGGTATGGGGCTCCATGTTGCGAGAAAACCAGATATCTTCTATCTTCTTGCTTTGTCATCTTCAACTTATTGCTTCCACCTCATAGTTCAAAAGGGCTACTGAAGCGCCAAACATCATATTCTCCTTTCAGCCAGAAAGGAGAAGGAAAAAATGAAAAAGCCCATCTTCTTCCTTCAAGGGCACTTAAAATGCTCTCCTTACATCCCATTAGCCACAATTATGTGTGTGTGTGTGTGTGTGTGTGTGTGTGTGTGTGTGTGTGTGTGTGTGGAGAGAGAGAGAGAGACGAGGTCTTGTTAAAGGCATGGTTATTTGGTATTGTGTGGGACATTTATTGAAATTACCGACAAATTAGTTTAATTTTGACACTTTCATTTTACACTGTTCTATTTGTCATGTTTTACTTCTTTTTCCCTCAGAGTGATTACTTTTTATTTTTTTCTTGCATGGCTTTTTTTTCTAAAGTGCTTACGTTTTTCTCTCTACTCCATTTTAGGGTTTATATTCTTTTAGTAGTTACCCTCAACATTTAAATGGATATTTAATAAGGCCAATCTCTTTGCATACCACTGGAGTAAAATAAGGATGTAGGATGGCTTTAACTCTAAGTATTCCCTTTTCTCTCTGAGGCAGAAACAAACAAACAAACTGAACAAATTGACAGGCAGAAAACTAGAGCTAGAATCAGTGAAAGAAGGGAAAGGGCTTAAGTAATAGAGAATGACATTCAGGAACCTGGATACTTGAAACATTACAGACAATTGTTATCTGATATTTTAAGTCAGGCTTGTTATAAGCCAAATCTAATTATTACTGTTTTTTACATCATTAATTTATCTTTAAATGTACAGGCATGATTATTCTCTTTGCTCACCAGTATCCTTTCCATTTCAGATCTTCTTTCCGGAATTATTTTTTTCTTCTTCTCTTGGGTCATTCAGAAGCTCTTTATGAGAGTTTTTGTTTATCTGAAAATGTCTTTACTTGCTTTCATTCTTGAAAATAGATTTCCTGAATAACCAGTAAAATTAGATACATTTTCTCTCCGAATTTTGAAGATATAATTAACTCTTTATTGCTACATTACTTCTCTTTAGAATTTGTCATTCTAATCATCATGCCTTTGCTAATTTTTTTTTTAATGGCTGCTCTTAAGATCGTTGTACGTTGCAGTTTTGCCATGATTTGTTTAGATAGGAATTCTTCTAATGTACATTGTTCGGAAATCTTTGTTTCCCAAACGTCATATTTATCATTTTACTCAATACTAGAAAACTCAGATATTACCTCTCTAAATATTGCTTTTATATATTTTTTAAAAATTATTTTGTCCTGGTATCTATGTAAAACATATTTTGGATCTTCTCACTCTATCCTCCATGCCTCTTACCTTTTCTTTCATATTTTTTATTTTTTTATCTCTGCAGCATTCTGTGTGATTTCTTCTGATCTTTCTCCCATTTATCAACTCTCTTCAGCTCTTTCAAACCACTGCTCAACACCTCATTAAACTGTTAATTTTTGTAATATTTATTTTTTCCAATAATTTCTCTCTAATCCTTTATTAAATATATCTAATGTCCTCCTCTCTATTCTGGTAGTCTTTTTTCCTAGTATATTTTCAATTCTTTCTTATTTCCTTAAATTTATTAAGCTTATCTCTTTAGTGTTCATTTTTAAACATTTTCAGTATATAATTCTGATATTCTGATATTGTTTCTTTTTATTCTCATTTGTGGTAACTTGCTCTCCTTTGTGTTTGGCATGATTTTTTTATTGAGATCTCATATGTGTTGACTTGTGTGTTGGGTATAGATTTTTCCTGGGAGAATTAGGGATTGCATGTAAATAGACCTAGGTCCAATATAAATTGCAATTCTTGACTTATACATTTTAAACTGAATACGTATGGTAGATTCAGACACAAAATATTTGAAAGCTAGCCTTTGACTATGTAGTCTAAATGAAGGTTTTATTTACAGAAAGTCTCTACTTAGTGCCAAAGCCGAGTTAAACACGATACTTCATGAGCTTTACTGTTTGCCTCTATAGGGTGGCTTTTTCTGTTGTAGTCATTCATTGAGCTACCCCACCCTGCCACCCCCAGCCCCAACTCACACACACAGGCCTGCAAACCCTGTACTTGCCCAGCCTCAAGACCAAAGAAAGAGCCCCGAGTCAGTGACAGAGGCAGCAATGGTTTAATGGATGGGGGATCTTGCATGTCTGAAGCAAGGTCCTGAAGTGACACCCTACCATGTGCAGCAGATGGCAGGCAGGACATGCCAGTAGTGCTAGCTTAAATTCATGGTCCTTGCTCCCTGATTATGTCCAATTGAGCTTTTTCCTTTACTTTCTGCAAGGTCATCTAGTTATTTGAGAGAGCATTTTGAGTTATTGTGTCAATGTTTGTTAAATTTTCCATAGCAGGAGAATTTTGCAATTTCTAGGCCATAATAATTTTCCAAGCACAAGACTCATATTAATCCATAGAAAATTGCTCTATTCTCAGTAGGACTACTAATAGTAGTAGTCTAATACTAATAGATAATTAGTATTAGACTAATAGATTAGTCTATTAGTCTAATAGATAATTCAACATATCATCAAACTGAGATAAAATTCCATGATTTTCAGGATGCTTATGTTACATAAGAGAATCAGGCAATGATTTTAGGTGCAATTAGGTGACCCTCACAATATGATTGTGATAAAAACCCATCAGAAACCAGGCTACCTGAGCTCAAATCCTTGTTCTTTCACTTGGTAGCTGTGTGATCTTTGGTGAACTGGTTAATATCTTTGAGGCCAAATTTTCTCCTCTTTCAAAAAAGAATGGTATTAATAACTACCTCATAAGTTTTCTCTGAAGGTGAATATATCAGTACATGTAAAACAAAAAGTCCTTAGCACATGGTAAGGCTTAAAAAAATCTAGTTATTATTGTCATGGTAGATGTTGGGGGTACCAATTAGTAAACTGCAAACTAATTACATGATCAAGAGGATAAGAAAACTAATGATAGTGATATTTTTTAAACTTCAGGCTTATGTATTTTTATCCTTTACTTTAAATGAGCTTCATTGCTCATTTCAACAAATGAACAACAACAACAATATTTAAGGGTTTTTAAAATAGGACTTGAGTTAAAGCATTCACTTTAAATATGCCTCCAAGCAAGTACCTAAGAAATTGATCTTAAAACGTATGTAGGTTTAATTTATGTTTTAGTTAAATGATATCCCAAACCTATGAACCTGACTTTTAATGATGTTGCCTTACTTTAGGTATATTTAACATTCAAAAATGGTTTTGACACAAATTTGATCATCATTTTGGAAAAACCTAGTTTCTAACAAAAGGCTACTGCTATTAGAATGTTTTTTGTTTATATTTATTCATGTCCTTTTTAAAATATTAACATTTTACAGACAAAGAAAAGGTCTTAGCTCTAGTATTTTGAAAGTAGGTATTTTCAGCTATAAATATGTTGTTAAAATTGTATTTAATCTTTTTTTCAACCTGCAGAAAAGAAACAGCCTGAATTAATATAAGTCCTTGTAAAAATACACGCCCGGGTTACTGAGAAAGAATTTAAATTCCTTCCCTTACCCTCTGTAGGAATAGGTAATGTAGCATTTTTTCCCCAGGGCACTTTAGTACATTTGTGCTTGAAACTTCATTAAAGAGGTCACCAGAGAAGGGATTTTGTTTTGTGATAGGATCTCTGGAAATAAGACAACTCCTTCCTTAATCTGGAATACACAATTTACTTTTTTATATGCCTATTCCTCAAGGCTGATATTGTGTTTTAGACCTATATGAATCTTGAATTCTTCACATCAGATATGATTTTTGTTAAAGAACAAAAAATTCAAGCAAATAAATTTGAAGATATAATTGGCTTCATGAGGTGATTCATGTATCAGGGAGCATCCCTTCTAGCAACTAAAAGGGCCCTCCAAGGAGTTATACAAAATCAAATGTCTTTATAGACAGAGGAAAGGATAGATAGAGCGTGAGGGAGAGCATCTCAGGATGTGTGATCAGATCATGCACAATTCTCTGATTGGTTGGTGGTGAGGAAACAGGATGACGTTTCGGGAATCTCAATCATCAACCTTCTGGTTCCAACCCATCTAGGGTCTACTGGTGGTCAGCATGCAGTTAATGTCCTCCACCTGATGGGGGTTTTAGTATCTGCAAAACAACTCAAAGATGTAATTCAGGATATTATCTATAGCCCTTGAAAGAAACTAAAGGTCCTTAACTTTGTTTTATGGCTAAACTCTTATTATTTTGTCTTGCTTGAATGTTTTCCTTTGTTTCTGCATTTTCTCACTTCCCTGTTTAAATTTGCTTGGAACTAGGGCAAGGCCTAGGAGGCTAAAGCTTTTCTCCAAACTAGGAGGTGGGGGACATGAGGAGGGGAGTTGTCTGTCCCTAGGAAGGCCTTATGATGTCCTGCTCAGTTTCAATAACACCATTTTTCAAATAGGGAAAGATCTCTCTTCCCTTCCCTACCCCTGGATATTTCCGATGGAAATCACAGATTTTTCTCACTATTATTATTTAAAAAGTATCATTTTAAGTTATTAACAACCCAACCCCCCAAAAATGAAACTTTATCTTTTCTTCGAGTTTTAAGCTTGTCCTTTCCACTGAATCTCCCTACCTGTTTTGCATTAAGGAACAGGACCCCTAACACCCAGAAAGATCTTTTGTAGGAATTTTATTTCTCAGTAAATGCTTTTCAAAGCCACATTTCCTGCATTGATTACTTGAGATGCATTGACTACAGTTCTACAAAATGTTTTGGGCTCCCTGTTAACAAGTCCTGCATGAATGTGTTCTTAGGATGTGTAATTACCTAACACCTTTTGTTTTCTCTTCTCATTCCAACTCAGGCAAAGTCCCTTTTAATATCTTTTTACATTTATTAATGCAAAAATATTTATACTCAGCTAATATTCCAGACACTGTGCCAAGACCTGGTGACATTTATGTAATTCAGAGTTAAGGGTAAGATGAATTATATTAATTGAATAATAATTTATTTTTAAAAATAAACCAATAGGAGGATAGGATGAATTAGAATCTAATAACATTCATTTGGGGGAAGATTTGGTTTTATTTCACTTGGTGTCAGTTTTTTTTTTAATATGTAAGAAATTACTACCATCTAATCTTCACATCCATTCAAGTTTCACCAGTTGTCTCAACCATACCTTTTACAGCAAAAGGACACAGCTTGAGATCACAGATTGCATTTAGTGTTCTTTAGTCTGAAGCAGTGCTTCAGTCTTTCTGTTCCTTTATTGATCTTGACACTTCTGAACATTACAAGCCAATAATTTTGTAAAACGCCCCTCACAGTTGTTTGTCTGCTGTGTCCCCATGATTAGATTCAGATGATACATCTTTGGCAAGCCCATTACAAGAGTGATGCTGTGATCCCTTCCCTGCCTCTGCCTGGGCACTCACATGTTGATTTGTCTTGTTATTGATGATGTTCATTTTGATTACTTCATTAAGGAGTTGTTGGCCAGGCTTCTCCAATGTAAAGTTACTCATTTTTTTTTTTTTTTGGTAATCAATAGGTATTTTGTGGAAATGTACTTGGGAAGGATGTAAATCTTCCATTCTGCATCCAATTGGTACTTTGTGTTTATTTGCGTTTTCATGGATGCTTACATTCCTCTGACTCATCTAATGTTTCTCAGATGATTGTTCAGGAGGAAACTGGACAAGGAAGAGAAAAAGCAAAAATCCTTTAATTAAACAGAGATCATTGAGCTCAGGGTATTCATCTTACAGGGGAAGGAACCTGAGACCCAGGAGAGTTAAGCGAGACACCTAGGGCCAGAACACATGAATTCTCACAGCCAGGGACCTGACACAGCAACACACTTGAAATGTTTTATTATTGATCATCACTTTCTTGAGTTTCTCAGTGCAATTTAATGGCCATTGTAAAAAATATTTTGAAAGATGCAAGAATGTGAATCAATAATAAATTTTGTCTATAGTATTTTATTTAAAAATATTTTCTGGGCTTCCCTGGTGGCGCAGTGGTTGAGAGTCCGCCTGCCGATGCTCAGGGGACATGGGTTTGTGCCCCGGTCCGGGAAGATCCCACGTGCCACGGAGCGGCTGGGCCTGTGAGCCATGGCCGCTGAGCCTGCGCGTCCGGAGCCTGTGCTCCGTGACAGGAGAGGCCACAACAGTGAGAGGCCCACGTACCAAAAAATATATATATATATATTTTTTCTATGGTTATATTTCATCAAGCCATTCTCTCTTTTTTATTTTTTCTTGGTGGTACACCAGACTGGGAGCATTAGTCCACAGACACAAAGTGCGTGAGTGTCTCACGGCCTTCTCTTTCCCAACTGAACTTAAGAAGTTTCGTGTTTAAGGAAGTCCCTTGGTATGATTTTTTTTTTTTTTTTTTTTTTGCCATACGCGGGCCTCTCACCGTTGTGGCCTCTCCCACTGTGGAGCACAGGCTCCAGACGCGCAGGCTCAGCGGCCATGGCCCACGGGCCCAGCCGCTCCGCGGCACGCGGGACCCTTCCAGACTGGGGCACGAACCCGCGTCCCCTGCACCGGCAGGCGGACTCCCAACCACCGCGCCACCAGGGAAGCCCCCTTGGTATGATTTTTGAGCCATGAGACTAAGATCATCCATATTCAGCTCTAGAGTAAATTATCATCCCCTTCCTCTACATCCTATCTCTTGAAGCTTTTTCAGGTTGGGTAGACTTAAAAACAAAGATATCTTGTGAGAAAAATATTATATGTAGAACCAAACTTTTAGTGTGGAAAGAAATCCATAGAAGTTAGCTAAAATATAGTGACTCCTGTGTCTGCACTCAGAGATTTACTCAGCAAGTGTGCGTTGGGGGTCTAGAAGTCTGCATTTCAAAAAGGAATTCAGAAGTTTCTGATGCAGGCGTACCTGGGGACATACCTTGGAAACAGTGTGATTAATGTAGATTAACCATTTTAAAAATTAAAGCTGATTTTAGTGTTCTCATACAACCTAAGGAAAGGATAGAAGAAACTGTGATTATTTCACTGAAGAATTACAACCAGCCATCATTCAATGGTTCCTCCCAGACTCCTCAAAGCTACTGTCAACATTTCCTATGGAATCTGTGCCAGGACCCTGACCTTCAGTTTAGTACACTCCCAGCCAGTTTGGCTACTGGTCGCCTGCCAGCATGGCTTTGTCCACAGCTCACTCACCACCTAACGTGCCACTTGTCTTTAGTAACATCCATGATCACTGAGTATCTACAGGGTCTGAAAAGGAGCAGCTACTGGAAGTCAATGAGGATCACCAAGGAAGGAAGCAACTGTCTAGAACTATGAATCATGAAGCCCCTCAATGGGGAGTCATCTTACTTCTGAATTTTAGCCAAGAGTTATTTCACTTCCCAATTTCCAAGCAGATTATCAGGTATTGATATCCATTCAAATATTAGTTCTTGATATTTGGTTGAAACAGCTTTTGAAAACAGTACTCATGTTTATTAAAAAGTAGGGAATTCCTGAATAATCTTCAGGATTAAAAGTTAATAAAATCAATACAAGTAAAACATCTTTTGTTCTCTGATATTTCACTTCTCCACTGAGAATGATTTCATGTATTCCCTGGATATGTTTGTAAAATTCAGGCTGATCAGTTAGATTTTTTTCTCCCAATAAAGCAGTCAGAAATCACACTGACTTCAGTGATGCTCTTGGGGCCTCTGTTAACAAACAAAAGAGAAACTGCTGAGCTCTGAATTATAATCACTTGAGTTCATAAAAATCAGAGATATTAAACCTTGAGTTATTTTTGTATGGAAAATGACGATAAATGCATAGAAATGATAGTATATCAGCACTTTTATTGGTATTCTCCTGTTAATTATACTCATCACCTAAAAGTCTTACTGCTGCGACATGTAGTGAATCAATCTCATTCAGTCAATTTGCACATTTTAATAAATGGCATTTAATAAAATATAATGCAAAGAGCTTATGCATGGAAGATAATAATGTTCCATGATCATAGATGAGTAAGAGATTGAGAGATGTATTATACTTACAGCGAATCATTTCTTCAATTCTCCGAATTTCTTATGTGGGAAAATGTTACCAAGTTTTCTTAGGATTCGGAGTAATTATACTTAGCTTCATGTTAGTTATGTTAGTTTAGTTGTTGTCTGAGATGACCAAGATATTTTAAAATCTGTGAACAGACAGTAAATGAAATGATAAATAGCTATTCACCTCCCTAAATTCCATTACATGGTGGATATAATCAGAATGGTACCAGAAAAACAATGGAGAATCTTTGAATTCTTAACGTCTCTCTCCCTAACTACAGGAAAATCCACTGGCTCTTTTATGTATTGTCACCTGTGGCAGGCAAAATGGTTTCCCAAAGATGTTCACACCCTAATTTCCGTAATCTGTGAATTTGTGTAACATGTAAAAAGTGACTTTGCAGATTAATTAAGATTATGGATCTAGATTATCTGGATGGACCTAATCTAATCATGTGAATCCTTAAAAGCAGAAAACTTTGTGATCAGAGTGATGCCACAGAAAAGGCACAGAGAGACGTGGTGGAAGGGAAATCAGAGATTCCAACGTGAGAAGGTTTGAAGTGCCATTGTTGGCTCTAAGATGTAGGTGTCCCCATGCAAGGACTGGGACAGGTCTCTAGGAAGTCATGGTGGCTTCCAGTTGACAGCCAGCAAGAAAATGAGTGCCTCAGTCCTGTAGTCATAGGAAATACAACCTGACAACTCCTGAATGAATTTGGATTCTTTCCCTGAGCCTCTAGTAAGGAGGCTTCCAACACTTTGATTTTAGCTTAGTGAGACACATTTCTATTTTCTAACCTGCAGAACTGTGACATAACAAATGGAGTTGTTTTACGCTGATAAGTTTATGGAATTTTATTGATACAGCCATCAAATACTAATATACCACCTCTGGAAATATTTATGACCCTTTCTTCTAGTTTACTCACTTGAGCCTAATTATTCTGTCTCACTGCAGTTTACTGAAGGCACTCAGCTTCAGGTTTGTTTCCCATCCTTGGCCTCACCCCTCTTGGACTGAGGTCTCTTTTCTTACACAGTAGTTTCACTTTCTCATGTCTACCTTTGGCTCTGGATGACTCTTACAGTTCGTTCTTTGCTCCATTTGTGTAATTATATCAATCTCACAATACTTTCAAACCCAGATCATGCTCTAGGACCCAAACTAATTTTTCCTTCCCTTTCACAGGAATTTTCCTCTCTATTCTCAGAAACCCGTACTTCCCTACTGCAAATCAACATCACCACCTCTCTGTGAGGCTGATGCCCAGAACTTCACTTGTCAAGTTCAGTTATTTAGAGTCTGCTTTCAGTGGGTTTAGACCATTGTGTACTTATTCTCATAACCAGCTACCCCCATTTAGGGCATTTACAGAAAAGCATTCAAGGTGGCTTTGTAAAAACAAGGAATGCAAAAATGAGAGAGCTGGAAGACATATAAGTAATTCCCCTTCTTTTTTTATTTTTTATCTTTACATGTATTTTTGTAATTGGAAACTTTTGGAGATAATGTTCCAGATTTAAATGTAGTAGCAAATAGAACAATATTTTGAGGAGGCTGAAGCGGCTATAGGGCAGGCATCTGGAGCAAGTGGATTTTTAGGCTTACGAGCATCATATATATTTCCTGGCAAATGACCTGGCTCCTATTTTATCTGGATGTTTGGAACAGCCGTCGATTTAGAGTCCAAAGAATATGGGAAATTGCAAAGTTGAGGCTCTTGAATAAAATGGTGATAATTTCATGTTGCAAATGACCTTGAAAAATCACATAAATAAGCTTTTGGTTTCCAGGAACAGGAATTTTATCTTGTAAATTTGAATGTCTTTGGATTAGGTTTGGTTGCATGTATACCAGAAAAGTCCAAATAGCAGTGGTTTATGCTACAAGTAGTTCCTTCCTTATATAAAAGAAATTCAGAAATAGACAGATTAGGACTGGTATGGTGGCTTCATGATCACCAGAAACTCAGGTTACTTCTCACTTACTGCTCCTTTATCCTAGTCTGTAGCTTTCATGTTAAATATCACCTCACAGTTTAAGGAACTGCTGGAGTTCTAGGGTCATATGTGCATTTAAGTCAATGCGAAGGGTTTAGAAGTGAGGGTGGGGAGCATAAAATGCTCTTCCCAAGTCAGTTTCTTCTGAAAAGTCATTATTGGGCTTCCCTGGTGGCGCAGTGGTTGAGAGTCCACCTGCCGATGCAGGGGACGTGGGTTTGTGCCCCGGTCCGGGAAGATCCCACATGCTGCGGAGCGGCTGGGCCCGTGAGCCATGGCTGCTGAGCCTGCGTGTGCTCTGCAACGGGAGAGGCCACAACAGAGAGAGGCCCGCGTACCGCAAAAAAAAAAAAAAAAAAAAAAAAGTCTTTATTGATGTTCTATAAAAAACTGCGCTTCAGTAGTATTAGTCAGATATTATCTGACTATACTTGACTTAAAGGGAAGATGGGAAATTAATTCTTCTAGGTAGATAAAACAGAACCTGGAAAAAAAAATCAAGGTTCTGTTTTAAGGAAGAAGAGGAGAACAGATATTGAATAACAAATAACACTTTCTGATACTTCTGTTATCTCAAAATTCAAGATTTCCACAAAGGGAGCCTTTCACCATCTCTTTAGGATACAATTTAGAGCATAATTATTCCTCACATCCAAGAACTTCTGAAAGATACAAACTGAGTTCATCTAGAGTCTAAGGAAAAAGAAGAGAAAAATGTGACCCACAGTGGACTTTTTAGCTTCTCATTTTTCTCCTGGAAACACATCTCTGAATTTCCTGGGGAAGCTATCTTTCCTCCACTTTCAGGATGCTTGGGTTTGGTTGATAGTAATTCCCTCTTACCTCCAGGAGAAGCCTGGGTTGCCTAAGCTAACCATCACATTCCATAAGCTAGCTGTACAGATTCTTTCAAGGATGGGCACACAACCCAATCCTGCCCAATGAGACTTAGGCCAAAGATTTCATTTGATTCTTTCTTGGTTTTTCTTCTTACCAGAACATGGATACTGTTGGCAGCGACCCTGAGACCTCAGGGGGGATCCTTTTTGAGAATGGAGTCAAACCGTAGACTGATATTTTAACAGGTGGAGAAAATGAAACCAGATCTTTTGGGGGCTCTGTATGAACCTCAAAGAAATCATTTTTACTTAAGCAAATTTGGGTCAGTTTTTTTGTCCATTTACAACTGAGATTTTGTTATCACATAAAAAAATCTGCAGTTGACAGCTACTATATACTAGCCACCATGCATTTCATGTTGGCTTATCTTCTTTTAATAATACCTAACAACCCAGGAAGGAACATATGAACAGTGTAATTTTAAGAAGTGAGGAACATGAAGTGTAGGGGGAATTAATACCTTGTCCTCATAGCTTTCAAAAAGTCAAGTCCTGCTTTATGAGCACTAGTTAAGGGTTGCTGTGTGAAAAAGAAAGAACTCAGGCCCAGCCACAGCTCTGACTGTATTTGTGTCTTTGTGTGTCCCTGGGAATTGGTGGCGGGGGAGAAGGAGGTATGTGTCTTTAGGCCTCATTAACGATGGTCTATATCCCCCAATCAAGGGAAGCCCTATGGCAGCATTTTAAACAGCAGACACAGTAGTTTTGAGAGAAAGACATTTGAGTTTTAAAAACTGGTCTTTACTGTGTATCAAAGTTCAAGGTCTTGCTCTCTACAAAGAAAGGATATACAAAAAAACCACAGAGTGAGCACACAGGGCAGGGGTGTAAAAGAAACTGCTGTGAGCTGAAGTTCCCAGCAGAAAATAATGGCATCCCCACCTTCCAAGTAGGTTGGGAATCTGAGAGTAGAGGACACCTGTGCCTTGTATCCAGGAGGGCCTGAGAAATTAGCAAGATCCTAGAGTGTTCTCCCTACCACAGCAGAAAATAGATAAGGATGGTGAGGTGTTTTTAATTAGAGAGAGTCCTGTGAGAGCCCCTAAGCTTGTTGTCTGTCTGAGATGGAAAGTACCTGCTTTACCCTTTCTTCTGGAGAAACTAACAGAGAGTGGGGAGGGAGAGCCGTATCCTTCTAAGTTAATATCCAATGGGAAGAGAAAAATCCAATGGGAGCGAGAGAAATTTTGACTAAAATTCAGTCAAATGAAAGTCCTCAATTTAACTCTTGCTTTTGGCTGGTTTTCTGTGGGAATCCAATTACTTTGGGTTGAGGATGCATCTTCTTGAGAGAATTTGCATTTGCTTATGCCTGAGGCTCTGTGGTAACATCCATCTGGGATAACCCCTAAGTACAAACCCACATGAGGTCAGGCCTGTGGTCATAATTTCTCAGGGGATCTCCCCCTGCTTTTGTTCCTTCAACAGTTCAAGCTGAAATAGATAATGTTCCGCCTTATCTTCTTCTGGCAACAAGTGAATTTTTGTAGTCTATTCTCTTTTTCTTTATATTGTATTTATTATTTTTCATATTTTTATTGAAATATAACTGACACATAACATTGTATTAGTTTCAGGTGTACAACATGATGATTCAGCATTTGAAATATTGTGAAGTGATCCCCACAAGAAGTCTCAGTAACACACCCATTGCCACTCTAGTCTACTCTTGAACTAGGTTATAGAATTTCATGAGTCCCAACTTTATTTCAAGGTTATAGTTCCACAACTCCACCTTACACAAGCCCAAGATCTTCTGTGAGGCATTTAAAACTCAAAGCTCTGTTTTCAGCAGGATTGGAAATGTCTTAGCTATTGCTCTGGTTTTAATACTCATTTGAAATCCTGCTTTCCTGCTTCCTCTTTACTCTGGCTCTTGGGGATTTCTCTTACTTTCCATTCAGTGCAGTTAAAAAGGTGCTCGTTACAAACAAACTCCCGGAAAAAGAGATCAGATTTGTGGTGACCGAGGCAGGGGTAGGGAAAGGGGGAGTTGGATGAGGGCAGTCTTCCAGTTATAAGAGAAATAAGTACTAGGAATGTATTCTACAACATTATAAATACAATTACCACTGCTGTACGTTTTATGTGAAAGTTTTTGAGAGTAAATCTTGAGTTCTCATCACAAGAAAAAAATTTTTTTTCCTGTTTAATTTTGTACCTACATGAGATGGTGGATGTTCACTAAACTTATTGTGATGATCACATCATGACGGTAAATCAAATCGTTATGCTGTACACCTTAAACTTATACAGTGCTGTTTGTTAATTATATCTCAAAACTGGAAGAAAAAAAATGAACCTGTGCTCCTTAAAAAAAAAAAATGTTTGTTTTAGTCTGTCTCAGAACTGTTTAACAGAAGTTTCTTCAAATATTTGGTTTGTCATATTACCTTGTCTTTCAAACTAGCTCACTTATATTGTCTCATTTGGGATCAGAGCTTCTATATATTCATTACAGATAAAGCAACAGGTGACATGGAGGTTGCTCATTCTCTGAGACTTGTCCCCACCCCTGACCCCACGAAGGAGGTGGGGCTGGAGACCTCTTCATTCCCTTTGATGATCACAGCATCACTCCGCTTCCTGCCTGTTAAAACCCCTGCTATCTGTTGTCCCTGTCATGGTACTCTGTTGACCTCTTGCTCACTCACACTCATTCTCTGAAGACTGTGGTACCTACTTACAACCCTCTCCTCTACCACACACAGTACCATCACCCTGGTTCACTTTAACTAATGTCCCATCCGACTCGCAGGCTTTATATTTCTTTGACCTGTTATCTGCAGAGACTTCTGTCTTCATTTTTTTCTGGTTGCATGGCTATACTGAAAATATTTAATCTGAAACATTAAATTCAGGCACCTGACCTTCTGACCACAGTCTTCTGATTTTTACGCCCACTGTACCTTCCCCTTGATAACTCTAGATGTCCAGTCCCTGACATGTTCTACTCCTTCCTGACCTCACTTCTTTCTCTCTGGAGCTGAGATTCTGTAATTTACCATTTAATCTCATCATTTAATCTAACTTCAACATGAATGCTCCATTTTTTTTCCTTTCTAGTCAAATAGAAAAGTCCCAACCATGAACATATTCAATTATATGCCTTCTATGAAATATCAAATGTTAAAACCTGCTAAAGAAAAGCGTACAGCTTTATCAATCAGTTCTAATATGATCTAGAGACTCAGGTGTCCTCTGATTGTTCAGCCTTGTCCACACACCTTCTCTTTCTTTCTGGCCACCTATTTCTGCAAGGTGGCTGTTTTAAACCTTCCATGTTTTCTTCAAATCTTCAACCAAATAAATACCATTTTCTCATCCTCGTTACCAAACTAAACTTAGGTCCGCTCACCTGATGTGCAGCAAAGCCAATCTACTGACACCAAATTGTGGTGAAGGAAAATATAGCATTTATTTCAAAGCCACAAACGTGGTCCCCAAGCATGGAGAACTGGCAGCTCATGCTCCAAAGGCCTGAACTCCCTAACAGCTTTCAGAGAAGGGCTTTTTAAAGTAAGAGAGAGAGTGTGATCAATTCATGCTCGATTATCTGATTGGTGGTTGGTTCTGAGGTAACAGGGTGACGTTTTGGGAATCTCAGTCATCAACCTTCTGGTTCCAACCAGTCTGGGGTTATGTGCTGGTGGGGCTTTTAGTACCTGCAAAAAAACTCAAGGATATGGCTCAGGATATTATCTATAGCCCTTGAGGAGTAACTAAAGGTCCTTGACTTTGTTTTATGCCTAAACTATTGTTATTTTGTCTCGTTTGACTGCTTTCCTTTGCTTCTGCATTTTCTCACTTCTCCAATTAAGTTTGCTCTTTGGAATTCTGGGAAGGCCTAGGAGGCTAAAGCTGTTCTACAAACAAGAGGTGGGGGACATGGAGGTGGAGGCTATCCCTGGGAAGGCCCTGCAGGGTTCTGCTCAGTTTCATCATCAGCAGACATGCTCATGTCATCCATCACAAGGAAAATAGACGTCATTAAGTAAGTCATACACTTCCTGTCCTTAAACTTTTAAAATAATGGGCATGGACACCCATTTGTTTTAACTCTTTATCCAGTTATATTGGAAGGAAAGCTTCTACTTTGCTCCAGGGCCAGTTCCCCCACCTCCCCCTCGAAACATGTAGCCCATCTTTTAGGGATCCTCTTGAGGATACTCCTCGAGATCTCACTTTGTGGATCCTTATCTCACTGCTATACCTTCCATCTCTTCATCATCGTTGGGTCCTTTTTCGGTAAAATCAACAACAACAAAAAGTTAACATTTTCCCTAATACCATCTAAAGGGATTTTCAGGTGTTGCTTCATTTTTTGTTTTTCCCATTGTAGTCAAATCTCTCAAAAGAGAGTCGTGTATACACTTTTGGTTCTACTGTTGCACCACCATTCAATTCTTATCCCATTGTCATCTGACTTCCAACAATTATTCCACTGAAACTCTCTTGCCAAAGTTGTTAAGAAGCTTCATTTGGCTAAAATCTAGAACTCACTACTCTACAAATTAGCTCTTTGTTTGTATCCCAAATAGGTAGTAAGTTCCAGAGGGCAGGAACCATATGCTCTGTGCTTGCTGTAACCCAGGAGATAGCATAGTTCCTAGCCCAAAGTAGGTGCTCAATAGATATTTTATAAAGGAATATACAAAATCATTAATATGTAAAAATGAAAGAACTAAAACATCCTGAATCGTAAATCATACTGAGATATTTTCCCCCAGTCTTTTACAATGCCAAATGTTTATCTTGAAAAAAAGACATCATAAACACCCTCTCCCTCATTTTCAAAACAAATCATTACTTCCTACTTCTAGTGACTGTAACAATATTCAACCACAATGAGAAGAGCTGAGTTTATGAATTCTTAACCACGCTTTTTGTCTCCGGAGCAGGATATTTCAGAATGTAGTCTTCCTTTGGCCTTGAGGTTTTCTTCTGCTAACTAGAAAGCCTTGCCCCCCAGGAGATAATTAGGGCTGGAAGTATAAGCGTCCTTGCACAGAGCCACAGTTTGTGAGCCACTCTGCCTGTGTCCTTCCCTCACCTTCCCTGCCAGACTCTGCCAGCATCCAGGCCCTCTGCAGTGGTGCTGCAAGATTAGGCTAATAAACCTGAATTACTGTGAAAGTTTTGCATTAAAATATAAGCATTTTTCTTAGCCTGGAGAGCCAAGCTTTCTGTGTGATATAAAAGAACCCCAAGATATAGAACAGGAAGGCCTTTTTTAGCCCATTCGATCTTTTCTCAGAGCTAACTGGCTATTTACTTTCTCCCCCTAAGGTTAATGTGTTAAATTTTCTACATAAAGGTAAAAGTGGTAAAAGATGTGAAGTAAATTCAAAACAAAATAAAACATAAAGACAAAACCTAAGAAAAGGAAACAGCATAGTGAAAATCAGAAGAAAATAGAAATCTAACTTTTGGTATCTCCAAAATAATTTGAGAAACAAATGTTTCCAGTTAATTAATGGGGGAACCAGAATCTTAAATAAAATGCTTCTTTTAAAATTTTAATGCCAATACTTATTTAATTTGTTTTTTAGATTAAATGTCTTAGGTTAAAATTCTACTTTGTATTAAAAACATACATGTGATTTAAGTTGGTATCAATTAATTATGAATAAATCACAGATTGAATTGAATTGCATGTCTCAGTAGACATGTAATTTTTGAGTATCATATGTTCCAGTTGGTATTAAACTTTGAGATCACTATACAATGCACACACCCTCATTTTACACACAGAGTTCTTAGTCCTGGAAAGATGCATTGGTTCATTTGCTTATTTATTTATTCTACTGATATATGCCTCTTCTGTTTGTTCTTCCATTAAGGAGAAGCTCACAGTCTGGTATGGGAATCACAGGGATAAGCAAACACAGTGCAGCCAGCACATGAAAATAGAAGTGTGTCTAAAACAATCTGGGGATATATCAGAAGTAGTTGCAAATTGACTGGCAGAGTCAAAAGTATCACATGTAGGGGGATGATGACTCCAATATCAATATGCCACTCTCCCTCCTGATTATACCTCCGTGGTATAAATAATAAAAGATATAGACCATCCTATATTCTTTTTGCAGTTAACCTCAGTCTTGTACTGCAGCTGGGCTTCTGTAGGTATATGGGATCCTTTTATATTAGGAAGCATTAACCAGAAACCCTTCTTGACTCTGACACCATCTCGGGTCTTACTGAACCATGTCTGGTGGTATTAACATTTCTGTTACACTGAAGCAGAGACCACAAACTGGCAGCCTGTATGTGTGCTGCACATGACTTACAGACATATTTAGTTTGCCCTTATGATACTTAAAATAAAATACCTGAATTTAATGTTTTAGATACAGCTTGCCTTTCTAGTCCACCATTCTCTACTACATGCCACTGCTCACTATCATTCTGCTTCATTTAGGATATTTGCCTGCCTATTTTGATTAATTTATGGTCTTCGAAATAAAGGGTGAAAGAGCTAGTGTCATCTATTAGCCCAGGAGCACAGGTCAACAAAAGGAAAAAAAAAAGATGTTAAATAGTACTAGTTTGTTCTCCTGTGGTTCTATTTAAGCTGTTACTTTCTCTCAGGTAGTTGACTTGCAATCCATGGAAAGTTACTCATTTAACAGTTACATTAATAGGATGTAAGTGGGTACAAAGTATTTCTAATCAAAATACTTTCATTTATGGTTCTTTGTAATTATATCATTGGAACACTGGTGGCCATTTTTATCTTGGTGAAAAATACCAGGCAAACTCTACCATTTAAAATACAGTCAAATTCAGAATTAAGAAGGAGTCTCCTTAAATATTAATGAAAATACTACAAAGCTCATGCACTTTAATTCTCGAGAGTTGCTTGGAGCCAGATGTTGTATCGTCATGTATTACGATATAGTAATATTACCGCAGACCTAGAGGCTTACAACAACACGCACTTATTATATCACAGTTACTGTGGATCAGGATTCCAGGCATGGCTCAGCTGGGTCCTCTGCTTCAGTGCCTTTCACAGGGCCATGACTGGGTCTTATCTGAGGCTAGACTGTGGAAGAATCTGCTTATAAGCTTATAAGGCTATTGGCAGGATTCAGTTTTTTGGGTTTTTGAGGGCTTTAGTATCTTGCTAGTTGTTGGCTGGAGGCTGCCTCAGTTCCTTGGTTTGTACCTCTCCATATGGCAGCGTGCTTCATCAGAGCCAGCAAGGAAGGAATTCATTAAATAGATCTTGCTAGCACAATGGAAGGTACAATTTTATGTAACAAAATCACAAGGGACACCCCATCACTTTTTGCCATATTCTGTTGATTAGAAACATGTCAGCCTCATCCACACTCGAGGGAAGGAGATTATCCAAAGCTGTGAGTACCAGGAGGAGGGAATGTTTGGAGCCATCTTAGAGATTACCTACTAATGGTGATAATGATGATGACAACAGCTAATTTTTCTTAATCACCGGATGTGTGCCGGATTCTCCTTCGGGCATTTTATATGTGCTGCTTCCTGCTTCACTTGTTCCTTCACCCCCCTTCAGAAACAAAAAATGCCAGGGTACTATAATTATTCTCCATAATAGTGAGGAAGCAGAGAAGTCCAAGGTTAATATTTTACCCAAAGTCACTGATAAAAACTGGTGGAACTAGAATTCAAAACCAAGGAACCGGCATCTACACTCTATGTGTTTTTGTTAATAAAATTTCTAATCTAAGTATAACACATAGAGAAAATATACAAATCATAAGCATTTAGCTTAATGAATTATAAAAACACAACCGTATAACCACCACCTAGGTCAAAAACCAGATAATTGCCAACACTGCAGGGCCTCTCTCATATACCCTCTTAATCACTACCCCTACACTTCACCCCAAAGGTAAACTTTATCTTCACTTCTGACACTAGTTTTGCCTGTTTTTGAACTTTACCTGTGTGAATTCATATAGCAAAATACCTAGTGAATTTTAAGCAGTGGTGGCTCATAATTAAATAAATTAGCTTTACTATGTTCAAAGTCATCATAAATATATAAGACATATTGCTTACTATTTAGAGGGAGGTTCAAGAGCTACCAGGTCTTTTGAATTCTCTGTATGAGTTTAACACATTTGGCTGGTATGAACCTTATTCTCTTTTTAGGCAAAAAAAAAAAAGAGCATAGCTGAAATATTAACAGTTTATAGCTAAATATGGTACCCATTGAAATTCCTTCTTGTCTTCATATCTATGGCATATCCCAGGAAAAGAGCTAATTTCAGGAAAGTAATAAACAATAACACTTTATAAAGTGCTTTTCTGTACATGTTCTTATATATACCTCAGTGAAATTGTGAAAAATAGCTATTATTGTTCTAGTCTAGAAGTTGAGGAAATTGAAGTTCAGAGTTTTTTGTTTTTTTTTTTTTTTTTTGTGGTACACGGGCCTCTCACTCTTGTGGCCTCTCCCGTTGCGGAGCACAGGCTCCGGACGCGCAGGCTCAGCGGCCATGGCTCATGGGCACAGCCGCTCCGCGGCATGTGGGATCTTCCTGGACTGGGGCATGAACCCGTGTCCCCTGCATCGGCAGGCGGACTCTCAACCACTGCGCCACCAGGGAAGCCCGAGGTTCAGAGATGTTTAACATGTCCAAAATTTTACGGTTTGTATGTTGTCAGATAAAGATTCAAGCATGTTTGGGTAGTTGGAGAACAGAAAGTAAAGAGCATGGTATAAAATTTATTAGACTTGGTCAATAAAAATATGAAGTGTTAACTCAGTGTATCCAGGGCAACATGTAAATATCATTGTTGAGCTAACAATGAGAGAAACAAAATGACAGGAAGTAAGTCAGAAAGAGGAAAACAAATATCGTATATTAACACATATATGTGGAACCTAGAAAATGGTACAGATGAACCGGTTTGCAGAGCAGAAATTGAGACACAGAAGTAGAGAAAAAACAAATGGACACCAAAGGGGGGAGAGTGGCGGGGGACGGGTGGTGGTGGTGGGATGATTGGGAGATTGGGATTGACATGTATACACTGATGTGTATAAAATGGACGATTAATAAGAAAAAAAAAAAAAAAGAAGCCAAGAGGATATTTGGAGCCTGAGCAAAAGAGCAGAGTCTGTCTGGTTGCCAAGGCCTTTCCTCAGCTTCAGCTCCTGTGTAAGCAGAATCAGTAAAACTCAGAAACCTAAATAGCTAGAAAATATTTTAGAGCAAGTAGATAATAGTTCCTACCCCTTCTTCTTCTTCTTCTTCTTTTTTGTTTTTTTGCTTGTTTCACTCCTCCATTTGACAGTTATTTTATTAGAAGCCTATGTTGTATCAAGCACTATTCTACATGATGGGGATAAAGCAATGAACAAAACTGACAAAATACCTGCCTTTATGCTGCGCACATCCAATGAGAGAAGGCAGACAATAAATACAATAATTAATCAGTCTGTAAGAAGTTAGTATGTACTATGCGGGCAAAAGTAGAACAGGGGAATGTGTGACTCAGTGATGCAGCTGGTGATGTAGTTAGACTAGCCTGCACAGAGAAGATTAAGGCTTGAAGGAGGGGAGTCATTTGTCTATCTGGGGAGAATGTTTCAGGCTAAGTCGCCACGCCCCTGATGTGGAAGCATGCCTGTGTGTTCAAAGAAAGGCGAGGAAAGCAAAGTGGTTGGAGCAGAGAGAAGGAGGCTATAACGAATAGCATAGAAGCTCAAAGATGCCATTGGGAAGCCAATTCTGTTGGGATACACCCATTTGGGAGTGAAGGGCGAGCCAAAGGCAGCTTTTGAGAAGATAAGTAGCGTGATTTCACTGATAACCCAACAATATCATACTGGTTGCTGTTTTGAGAATTGACTAGGGAAGTAAGGACAGAAAAGGGAAGACCAATTAGAAAGCTTTAGCGATAATCTTCACAAGAGGGGACTGTGTCTTGGATGAGGATGGTTGCAATAAAATTTATGAGAAATGGTCAGATTTTAGATAAGTTTGTGATGGGAGAGCAATACGATGGATTTTTGGAATACTATTTCTTGAAACGTTGACATTCTATTTTTCATGCAAGCAGGTATGTACATATTTGTGAAGGATGGTTGTACAGTTTATTTCAATTACTGTGTCAAATGGCTGTAGGTAATCTGTGAAGAACTTGTTAGGTGTGCATTGGAGTTATGCAGAGCTGAGTGGAGGGCTTGTCGAGAGAGATTGCTGAGGCTCCACTGTGCTATGAGCAAGGGCACGAAGCCATCAGTGTGTAGTAATTCTTGCTATTTTCTGATGGTTATAGGTAGTATGTTTATAAAAGCCAGAAAGAGGAGCATATGAGAGCAGTCAGTAGATAAAATGGATTATGGATTATGAGGCTGAAAGCTGTATGCCTACCTGCAAATTGTTCTTTAATATTATATCAGTTTCATAATTCTTAAATATGATTATATTATATTGCTCAGGATGACTGTAAACAAAGCTACTGAAAAAGATACATTGAATTACACTTTGCAGGCACCAGTGCTATGGAGCTAGTAAAGAACAATAATGGAAATGGCATAACCATGCTCTTTTCCTAAAGAACACCCCTTCCATTTTGTATATTAGGGAAAAAAAGTAACAGAGTCTTACAAAAACCTTCACTCCCTCTGCCTGTGAGAGTTTTGTGGCAACCTCCAAATCACCTTTCCTTTTCCTTAGCTGCCAACTTGGGAGCAGAGAATTCTAGAGTTTAAATGGATTTTAGAAATTAAATAAATTTACTTAACCTCTCTAAGTCTTTTCCTTTGGAATATGGTAAAAACAGTAGTTCAGAGCTGTGAAGATAATATGGGATATTGTCTGTAATGAGATAGGAGGTATTCATTGTACATACTCAGTTTGGACATCATAGTCTCACACTACTATCTACCAGGGAAAAATTGGTGGCTGAGAGGGGAAGTGATACGCACAAGTTTTCACAGCTAGGATGGTGATTTTTTTGCTTCCAGACTGGTCCACTGTAATAGGAGAGTGTGATGGTAATTTTACATGTCAACTGACTGGACCACAATGTACCCAGACATTTGGTCAGGTATTATTCTGGATGAGCCTGCCTGTAACAGTGTGTTTCTGGATGAGATTAACATTTGTAAAATTTTATTCCTTTATTGAAGTATAATTGATTTACTATATTCTGTTAGTTTCAGGTATATAGCAAAGTGATTCAGTTTATATATGTATATATATATATATATATATATTCTTTTTCAGATTCTTTTCCCTAATAGGTTATTATAAAATATTGAGTATAGTTCCCTGTGGTATACAGTAGACCATTGTTGGTTACCTATTTTATATATAGTAGTGTGTATATGTTAATCCCAAACTCCTAATTTGTCCCTCCCCCACCCTTTTCCCCTTCAGTAACCATAAGTTTGTTTTCTATGTCTGTGGGTCTATTTCCATTTTATGTATATGTTCATTTGTATTATTTTTGAGATGAACATTTGAATTGGTAGACTGAGTAAAGCAGATTGCACACCCTAATGTGGGTGGGCTTTATCCAGTCTGTTGAAGACCCGAATAGAACAAAACATGACCCTCCCATGAATGGGAGGGAACTCGTCCTGCCTGACTGCCTTGAGCCAGATATTAGTTTTTCCCTGTCTTCTGGCACAAACTGAAACATTGGCTCTTCCTGGCTGTTGAGCCTGCTGATGTTCTGACTGGAACTGCACCATGATCTGCCTTGGTTCTACAACTTGCTGATGGCAGGTTTGGAGACTTGTCGTCCTCCATAATTGTCTGAGCCAAATAGATAGATAAACAGATAAAGATAGTCCTAGTCATCTGTCTGTCTACTGAGGTGTTCATATACATACACACATATACATCCTATTGATTCTGTTTCTCTGGAGAGCACTGCTTAACACAGAGACCTCTGCTCTTGGCACAGAAAATGCAGATTTTACTATTGACCAGAAAATGCAAAAAAAAAAAAAGAAGATCTGCTTCCATCATGTGTGCATGGCAAGTGTTTCAAAGGGTAGCTAATTCTATGAATGAAATTAGAATTCTGGTTTAACTGTGCATGTTGGAAAAGAAAATTGATTGTATTTTTTAAGAGTTTGGAAAGAGAAGCAAGTCAATGCGCCATGAAAAACAAAGAAATTTGACTCCATAAACTTAAAGTCCAATTTCATTGTTTTGTACACCATTACACATGTGATGTACCTCAGCTAAGGCCAAGTGGATGGCAAAAGAAGAAAAGAAGCAGAGGAAGGACCATGAGGAAATCAAATGACTGACATTAGTGAGACTACAATCAAGAGCAATGTTGTATTGAAGTCTGTCCTTGTCATCTGACAGCCACCGAGAAATGCCTACTCTAAGTCCATAGGATGCTAATGAAGATATTAGCATCCATGGCTGTAGGGCAAAAATTGAATGACTCCAAAGAGACTGGGTGAGTCATCCTGAGACTCAATAGGAGAATGGAAGTATTTATCCTTGGTAAGATGAAGTCTTAGTCCTATTGATTTCTCTGGTGGACACTGACATGGATTTTTTTTGTTGTTGCTGTATTTTCAGTATGAAAAAGTCATACTTTATACAAACAACTGTAGGAACAAATGATAAACCATTAATTAAACCAAAGTAAAATGCCTTCCTTTTTGGGACTGGATAGCTTCATTACACTGATAGTTGGTAATACCATTTGGAATCTGAAGAAGATAAATCACATTAGAAGAAATATATTTCCAAAGTCAATGATTTAAAGTTACAAGTCTGCAGCTGCAGCAACATCCAGAGATCCAAACTGATCCAAATATCAGTTTCCAAAGCAATAGAGATCAGAAAAATAATTTATACTTTGAAACATTAGTACTAATTTAGTTCATGTATTTTATCTACTGTTGACTTCTCAGGCAATGGTAGCATCCCATCCTCTCTTGCTGGCAGTTTTATTTGCAAAACCTTATGAGTTGTGATAGAAAGTTCTTCTGTTGAACATTACACATGCACAAGTGGGCTTGAGTACACGCAACACACTCAGTTGCGGGTGCAGCCCAGTAACAAGGAAGAGCACAGTTTTGTCAGAGGGAAGAGGGCTGTGTCTCTCAGCCATCCCAGCTTGTCTCTTGCCTTTTTTGCTCTTAGTGCTTTGGGCCAACCGGACTTCATCTTTTAAATTTCCTATTGACAGGCTAATAATTGAGTCAATCTGCTTGACTCTCTAGAAGAGTGTCCTGATCACTTTCTGGCTCTCTTCCTCTCCCAGGCCACAAGATTCTCCTCTCTGGGGCTCCTATATTGTAACCATATTGACCTGTTGGATTCTATTTGGGGTGTTCCTATTGGCTCTGGAAGCCGGGTTTTGAAATGCTGTATGTTTAGGGCTAGTACATAGTGGGACCATGATAAACAATCAGAGAAAGGTTGTAGATAATGCATACCTTTCAGTCAGACTGTATTTACTTTCCATAGGTAGTCAAAGGGAGGAAAACAGGTGAGGTGAGATGGATTGGCAAAGGAAGTTGGAAAACAAAAAGGAAGGCAGAGAGGATTTCTCAGTCAAACTAGTTAGCTGGAGGCATGGATTTTAATTCTCAGCTAATAGGGACCGTGACAGACTGGAAAAAAACTTATTTCTATTAAGTGGCACAGGGGATTTCTGTGAGGACAATTAAAAGAAATAACAGGAGGCTGGCTGAGGAAACCCTGAAAATAATTTTTAAGTTTCTAATTTCTATTTTAACATATTTTTAGGAGATGAAATAAGAGTTCTGTAAAGGTTAAGAAAACGTTTTTCTCCGTTTCATCTTTTAGTCATGTAGTCTCTATTTAAAACGGGAACGAACTCTGTATTATGTAAGTCGTATGAAAGAATTAAGAGACTACCTATGCAGTATGCAGCTAAATGCTTGATTATTACAGGATGGATTATAATTTGAATTATATATCTTATTCTATGAGGAAAAACTCTTCCTATCAACAAAAATTCTGTATGGGTTATTGAACATGTATCATACTACACATTGCAGATTGGGTATTTGCTGAAAGTGACTACAGAGTATTATTTGAGAATTAAATATGCACCTGAATGAATAGGGAGCAGGGAAACACTGAAATTAATTATGGGTTAACCTGACTCCTGTCTAAAAATGGATGAAAATAAATGAGGAGAGACATAATATTTATGAAGTATCTACTCTGGACAAGATACTATGTGTTTCTGGTCTGTTTATCCTACAGACTGTCAGATAAAGTAGGCAATATTATCCACATTTTACAGATGTAATCCAGATAAGACCACAGAGTATTAGTAGTAAAGCAAACATTTGACTCAAGTCCATCCACAGTAATAACTCAGAAATATATAAGAAGATGAGACAGGAGAATGAGTTGGAGGCTATGTTACTAGGATCAGAGAGGATTTCAGGGATATGCACGTGTCAGTATTCGCCTGTGAATAGTTGTCTAAGAAGAACTCAGTCTGGAACTCATATCTGAGTAGAGGGCAAACACTAGGAGGTGGGGGAGGGGGCAGGGGTATTATAAATCCTTCATGACCAGAGAATCTGGTTATATAAAGAGGGTGGAAATGCAATCGGCAGATTACTCAGCTGGTGGGGAAGAGTAATAACTGGGCCAAAAGATCATATAAATAGAAATCTTTAAATAAAACTGATCAGAATTCTGGTGAGTGGAATCATGGTCCCCCAAAGATGTTTATGTCCTACTGCTTGGCACCAGCAAGGAGTTTTACCTTAAATGGCAAAATGAACTGGGTAGATGTGATTAAATTAAGATCAGTCAAGACTAAATGATTTTTTTTAAATTGAAGTATAGTTAATTTACAATATTTCAGATGTACAGCAAACTGATTCAGTTAAACGTACATATATTGATCTATGCCTCTACACTTCCTGGATTCCTAATTCTTACAATGAATTCTTCAACATTTTTTCTTAACTGCCAGAATATGACTATGTAGTCCACTTTATATTCCAAAATATAATCTAATATTCACTTTCACAGTTAGGGTTCTGAGGTTAATATTACTTGGCAGTCTTTTCCAACCCTGATGGCAGATTAGAGCCACCTGGAAGCTTTTGAAAATATAATGCTGATCCCCACCACTGACCAATTAAATCAGAATCTTAATGGGTGAATCTCGACATCTAATCTTTTAAAAATTTCCCCACGTGATTTTAATGTAAAGTCAGGGCTAAGAATCAGCACTTTATAGTGTTGTATTTTCCGAAGAAATTGTTTTACATTGAAACCAAGTTATGTCTTGACTATGGCTTTTTGTAGCTCATCCCGTTTTCCCATAATCATGGTTAATTAGGTGAAAAAAAAAATGAGATGTCATGTCTCTTTTGTCATTTTAAAGTAAAGAAATATTTTTTTTCTAGAGGCATATGGGGCAGGGGAAATCGCAGGAGAATAATAGAGTGGTTGGAGTTGAGTTTTAAGTTGGTCCCTAAGACCTGAGATTATACAAGGCAATTTCTTCATGGCAAACCCAGTGGAGGCCAAAGCCCACTCCCAACAGGAAAGTATTTTTGATGGTCTCCTAAGATTTATAATTTTATTTTAGAATTCTGTGATTTCTCCTCATGGAGGAAAAAAATCTATGCTCCCTTTGGCATACTTGTAGAAGAGACTGGGGTCATTTCTTACTCTGCATTGCATCTCTTGCGTGTATGCAGCCACAAGATGCTTTGAGAATATTAAATACTTACCTTCTACAAAAGATAAAAAAATAAATGGTATGATCGCCACTTTAGTCAAAGAAACACAAACCATAGCAGTATGTAAAGCTTTATGTTCCAGATGGTGATGAATCACTGATGGAGCCCCTAGGGTCTAATTGCACAACTTTCCTAGATACCTATAAAGCATCAATTATGCAAAACAAGCACTTTCTCTTAATCGTTTCTCTAAGGAATTTTAATATAAATAGAAGAATATTATAAAACAAGTATTGCTTTGAATCTGAAAACTCTTTAGTTGTAGCTAATGAAGATATATATTGACTGTCTATTTGAAATACTTTTATAGGACTAGTCAGTAAAAATGAAAATTCTGTAACCTTAGATTTCTATATTGTAATACTGAAAAATAAATGTATTTAATTGTGGTGTTTACATAGGTTATGTAATTTAGAAAAAATTTTAATGCTTTATAAGCTCTGCATACATATTTGATTTCATACAATATTAGAAAAATATAATTCATACTTGTATCAAAAGCTGTTATGATACTTTCTTCTGTCTCTCCTAGAGTCTCCTTGCCAAGGTATCATTATGATACATTTTAACTTTGTTGACAGAGGTGAGGAAAAACACCATGATTGGAATGAAAGGACCAGTAAAATGTATATACCATCCAAACTCTACACTGATTTCTTACTGATCTCTCCTATTATAGTAAAGGAAGTACATCTGTCATTTAAGTTCAATAGGCCAGTGACTTCCCAGTTATTTATGAAGTGCATAGAGGTCGGAGTCTTCTCAGGATGACAGGGGTTGTGAAAGTTTTCATTAGGCAGCTCCTCGAAGTTCCTCAAGTTGCAAACACACCTGCACATCACCTGCTTATCCTTGGGCTCTAAAGCCTCCTAAGACAAGCACAGAGCCCCACATCATTTCATCTCTGGAGGACACTAGCGAGGCCAGAAGTGCAGAGACAGCACAGAACCTCGGCTGCCTTCCCTGAAGTTTGCCAGAGTCACCAATCTGTAATCTTTTTTAAAAAAATATTTATTTATTTATTTTTGGCTGTGTTGGATCTTCGTTGCGGTGCACGAGCTTCTCATTGCAGTGGCTTCTCTAGTTGCAGAGCACGGGCTCTAGGCACGCAGGCTTCAGTAGTTGTGGCACGCGGGCTCAGTAGTTGTGACACAGGGGCTTAGTTGCTCCGCGGCATGTGGGATCTTCCCAGACCAGGGATCGAACCCGTGTTCCCTGCATTGGCAGGCGGATTCCTCACCACTGGTCACCAGGGAAGTCCCCCACCAATCTGTAATCCTGAAGCAGTTGCTCTTCTAGCCTAATCCACGTTGAAGACCCCTTACAGCCCATAGGGCATCTCAGTGAAAAGATGAGATTTAGTAGCTGTTGGGTCAAATGAAATATTTTTGGTTTGACTGCATTACAAACATTCTTCTCTACACTTATTTTTTTATTCCACTCTCATTGCTGTCCTTCTCTCCCCCAAACAGTTTACCAGGATGGAGCTGAAGCTGTCGCTCTGGAATCAAGGAGAACAGGAAGAGCAGGCAGTGTCATGTGAGTTCTGAGGCTTCACTTCCTGAGGATAAGCCTCTTGGGCAGGGGAAGGGCATCACGAGAAAGGGGGGACTGAGACTTCAGGAAGCATATGGGAAAGGAAGCAGTGTCTTACTCTGCAACCTACTCACATAACCTTTCCCATGAATAAGGCCTATTAAACTGACTGGATCTTGAAAAGGCTCCATTCACTCTTTCCTTTATGGCTTCTTTACAGAACAAACACCACAGAGAAACCAACAGAATGCTGGGTTGGTTATTACCTTCAAAGGCCATTCTAAGCAGAGTACCATATTATTCAAGACTAAAGCGACATATTCACCTTAAACCTCCAGGGAAATGTCAGGCACAATCGGGACCACAGAATATGGGCACTGTGTATTATCTTTGCAGCTTTTCTCTTAACTCTGCAATAAAAAGTGTATGAAACATAAAAATGATCAAGGACCAGCAAATGAAAAGTCATTTTCTACTTCTGGTGCAAGAATTTAGAAGTGGCAGTTGTGGCATGGGGGAGACAGCAGTGTTTACTTGAAGTCACTGTAACCTTTAGGAACTTAATGCCAGGGGAGATGATATTAAATTCTTATGCAAGTGAGATTTCATTTTTAAGATTTATAGATTTTTTAAAAATATTGGAGACCTTTAAAATTAATCTTTATGTCAGTATGATTATCTGTTTATTGACTTTCTCCTACTGCGGCATCTGTGGACAATATTGGGGAATGAATGGGATGAATATTTTTTCTCCTCTGTTAGCTTCTTTTTCTTTCCCTTGGACAAGCTTCTTATTCCATGGAGTTTTCCACCAACCCCCACCAAAATTTATCCAGCTACTCATTCCCACTAAAGTGGGAAATATAATTGATAACATTTCTACACTGAAAGTTTTGCCTTTCCAGTAGGACTTACAGCCTGCTGTTATTATTCATGCAGTGTATTAAACACACATGCCCTTCTGAGCGCTTCTACACTTATTTTTATAGATGCCACTGATCTTCCGTAGTGTTTCATTCATCGACATTGCAAATAATCCAAGACACATTGTAGTTTTTATTTCTGATAGAAAGTGAGACTGTATCTTATAAAGTTATACTTTTGCAGTTTACAAAATGGGAGATGGAATTTTATTGAAAAAAGAATCAAAGGGAAAGGAGTTTTTGCAAATGATAATGATTTTGCAGTTAAGACAAAATGGAATAGAGATCTGTAAATTGCCATTTTATTATGACGAAAGGTTAATGGTTCCCATTTGACAGCTGACAACCTATGAAACAGTATGTGACTCATGAGGGAAGTTATTAATTGAGGTCTCATAATAATGTAGGGTACCTTGACTATCATAATGTTAGCACCTCATTTCTTGAGCTCTTACTCTGTGGCAGGTGCTGCACTAATACTAGGATCACCATAAAAATTTTAGGGTGAAATAGTATTAACTCTGTTACAGAATAGGAACCTTATACTTAAAATATTGTAGAAATTAACAAGTGGCAGAGCCAGGGTTCAAATCCAGGTCTGTCAGTCCCAGAACTCCCAGAACTTGATTTCTTATCGAGTTTCTTGTCCTGGATTGAAATTTTTAGAAATGTACAGGAAACAAACATTTTTTTAATTGAAGTATAGTTGATTTACAACGTTGTGTTAATTTTTGCTGTACAGCGAAGTGATTCAGTTATATGTATAAATTTATATACATTCTTTTTCATATTCTTTTCCATTGTGGTCTACCACAGGATATTGAATACAGTTCCCTGTGCTACACAGCAGGACCTTGTTGCTTACCTATTTTATATATAATACTTTGCATCTGCTAACCCCAACCTCCCACTCCATCCCTCCCACACCAGCCTCCTTGGCAACCACAAGTCTGTTCTCTATGTCTGTGAGTCTTAAGAAACAATATTTTTTGACACACAGGAGCTTACAGTATGAATCCTAAGAGTCTGCAAATTTTATAATAAAGTTTCTATAGACAGTTTATAAATTGTAACACTGAGATGGTATGCAATTATAAATTTATTGCTTTCTATTCCAAAATCGCCTTCATTTCCTGCTTTACCCTCCTGAGTGGAAGGAGCTCCTTTAAGCGTGCTGTGTCCAGCGCAATGTTGAGCTTCCTCAGTATAAGGCACTGATGGGAAATTGCTGGAGGAGAGGGCTTCTCTTGGTGTTTTTAGAGGCTGCACCATTGGTCACTGGTGTGGATGAGAGGACATCCTGTGATGCTCTGCCCCAGGCAGGCGCAAAAGAGAGAATGGATGGTCTCCTGGTGAACTTACAGACCTGGGCTGGCTAGGGATAACCCTCCCACAGGCCTCCTCCCCACAGCGGTGCCCTGACTCGCTCTGCGTGCTGTTTTGCCTACTCACAGGTTGTGGACACCTGTGCCACATCTCTTTCTGTTTGTCAGGTGACTGAGTGCCATCTGTAACCTGGATGACCCAGTGATGTTCTCTGCCCTACAGTGGGTTGTTCTCCAGTGAGGTCTGAACCCTCCCTCAGGGAGGGGGCCCACTTTTCAGGTTGCTTCTTTCTTGGTTACTCTCTCTCAGCAGTAAGTATTTGTTAGAGGTTTCTTTACATCTTCTAGTTACTCTTATCATGGCTTAATTTTTCATATTAAACTTTTCCTGTTTAGATGGCTATGTGGTTTGTCTCTTAGATGGTAAACAGGAAGCAGATAATGTGGGTTAGCAAATGATAATGATTCCACAATTCCCAGTATTTCTCACTCTACCCCATGCTACTGTGGAAATATAAATGCCCTTAAATTTGTTTTGTTTTTATTTAGAAAAGTTATAGTGAGATTTCACTTTTTCCTAAAATTTCAGTGGAATAGTTTCAAAAAGAAACAAGTTCTAGTAGAAGATTAGTGGGTAAAAACTGGGCATCTTACTTCTGTTGTTGTTTTAGCATGCCTACGGTGTTTTCCTCTGGGACATTAAACTGATCATCACTCACATTATTAACAAGATTAATTTGCCTCACTCAGTTACACCTTATTCCCTAAATACCATGCCCCTTACTTAACATTCATCTTTGACATTTCTTAATTCCTTCAGTGCTCCTGCTAATACTCGAACTTATCATGTCCTCTTTTCTAGTTTTACACATTATTGCTCCACTCTTTCTGTTTATACAATAACTAGCCAAAGGGATTTATTAGTAGTGCAATCTACTTTTCTCTAGGTATATTTATATCAGCTATCTATATCTCTATATACCTATCTCTATCCATCTATCTATATATCTAAAAAATGAATTTGAAGCAAAATAATTGATCCTGTTTGAATTTTAACTCAGGTAGAGATTGGAAAGAAATTCTGACAGGTAGGGAATTCAAAGATTAAGACTTGCTAGGATGACAAAACTTGTATTTTAAAATATATGAACAGTTAAAAATCTCATAGCCTAATAGACAGATGGTGTTTGTGGGTGTGTCATATTTTTTGGAACTTTTGACATTATCAGTGAGTGACATTAAGGGAGAAAAGGAATCAAATCTTGAATTTACCACTTATCAACTTTAGGATCATTGTAATATATCTTACCTTGCCTAAGCCTCAGTTTCCTTATCAATGTAATGGGGATATACTAATATCATTTGTTTGACTGTTTAGTATTAGCGAGGTAAAGCACTTTAATTCCCTGGCACAGTGGCCTGCTCCATGCACCTCCTAGGCTGCAGCGCCTTCTGCCCTGACTTATCAGTATGTACTCCAACATTAGTTTTCACTTCTTCCAAAAAGATTCTGAAATCTCTTATCTGCTAATACCTAGCTCCTATTCGTTTCTGTTGTTGAATATTTATCCCGTTTTATTCTTTTATTGTCATTTTAAATGGACTCTCAGGAGGAATAGATGATAAATGTGTATTTCAGTCTTCCTTTTCGGATGCTAAGCTGCTCCAAATACTTTTAATATAATTGTACAGATTACTTTAACCTTTGCTAGATCTGTGAATGGTGTACATCTAATTCTCATAGGGGCCCCATCAACTGGGTATTATTATTCTCATTCATAGTTAAAACTGGGTCTTTAGATGGTTAAATAATTTGATTATTCAACTGATCTAATACATTCAAGAATGAAGATTCAAGCCCATGTCTTTAATTGTGCAAAGTCCATGCTGTTTTTATCCTCTCAGACACAGGTTACATCAGTAGTCTAACTGAAATGCAAGATTATTTCAGCAATTAGCCATAGCAGTAAAATACATTCCCAAAAATACTACTGCATTTTTTGTATTTGTCATGAAAGAACACCTGTAAACATATAAATAACTTGCACAGTAATGTGAGGCTTTTTTATTGCAGATCACCAATGAGTTTCCCACTACTAAATCTAAGGGTCAATTTTTAGTCCTCATTTTTCTGGCCTAAAACCAACCTTTGACACATTTGAGTATTCCTTCCGTCAGAAATACCTTTGTTACTTGGGCTCTAAATGGCCACATTCTCTTCATTTTCTTCCTATCTTGCGGACACTTGGCCTCAGTCTCTGTTACAATTGGAGGCCCTAAGGACTCAGTCTTCAGACTACTTCTCTTCTGTTTGCAGGTATAGTCCCTTTGGGGACTCATTTAATCTCCATAAAGTTCATCTCTTGCTGATGAGTTACAAATTATTTCACCAGCCTGGTGAAATTCTCTCCTGAATCCGTACTTCTTTATCCGACTGCCTACATGATGACATCTCCACCTGTTTCTAACAGAAAGTCTGGAGACATCTAGACATCTCAAACTTAATGTGTTTAAAACCAACGCTTGTAATCTTATTCCCTGATGCTGTTTTACTTATAATTTCCTATATCAGTTACTAGCAACTCCACCCTCCAGTAGCTCAAACCAAAAGCTTTCCTTTCTTTTGCCCACATGCTAATTTCTCTTCATTGTCAGTTAACTCTACCTTTAAAATATATCCAGAACCATCAACTAATCACCATCCCCATCACTCCTACCCTGGTTCCAAGCACCATCATCTCTGGCATTAATTATTGTAACAGATTCTCAGCTGGTCTCCCTAATCCCGCCCTTGTCTCCATAGAGTCTATTTTCAAAACATCCCATTAAAATGTATGTCAGATTATGTCACATCCCTCCTCAAAAACCTCTAATGGCATCCCATTTCTTTCAGAGTAAATGTGAAATCCCAATAATGGTATTGCACCTTGACATAATTTGCTGCAATTCTTTTACTGCTCACCCTGCTCTACTTCACTGCTTCTTGAGCTTACCAGGAACACGCCAGTCTTGGAGCTTTGCAATTCTGTTCTCTGCTTGGAATATCTTTTCTCCAGAAATCCATGGGACTTGCTGCCTCTGCTCCTTCAAATCTTTGCTCGTATATCACCTTTTTAAAAAAAATATTTATTTATTTATTTGCTCGTGCCAGGTTTTAGTTGCAGCAGGTGGGCTCCTTAGTTGCAGCCTGCAGGCTCCACAGTTGTGGCATGTGTACCCTTCGCTGTGGCAAGCATGTGGGATCTAGTTCCCTGACCAGGGATTGCACCCGGGCCCCCTGCATTAGGAGTGCAGAGTCTCATCCACTGCACCACCAGGGTAGTCCCTCACATATCACCTTCTCCTAAGCCCTACCCAGGCCGTCCATCCCATTTACAACTGCAGTCTCTCCCACAGCTCTTTCAAATTCCCTTATGTTTTTCTTTTAATATTTACCACCTCCTACTGAACTATATAATAACATTTTATTTTTGTTTTTGGTCTCTCTTGCCCCTTCCCCTCTTCGCCCAGGAAATACATTCTCAGTGCGTAGAATTTCACCTGTTTTTATAGAGATTCAATCAATTAAAAAAAATTGTTCAGTGAATGAACATCATGGTGAGACTCCAGATTTTTGACACCGTTATTGATCGGGGCCTATTACAAGAAAACTTGCAGTACAGTGACTTGAAGTATCTTCTTTTTTTCAGGCAAGACCATCCCTAAAACACTAAGGATCGATCCCACTAACTTTTTCCTTAAAATCATTCTCAAATATTTGACAGTGCTAAATATTCCAGTCCCTATGAGGGTGAAGACTCAACAAAGACCCTCTGCTAAATATGTTAAAATAATTTACAAAAAGATGAAGTTGGAAATGTGAAAGACAAGGAGTAAAATAATAGAACAACCATATTCGCTGGCTTACATTTATGGAAAAATACTAGACATGACCATTTTTTCCCCTTTCACCTCACAAAAAATAGCTAAAGCCTTGAGAACATCAAAAAAACCTCCAAAATAGGTCAACAAGTTCATTGCCCTTCAAGACCATTCTTTAGCTAATGCTCCAGCCTTTAGAATTGGCTGTTGCATTTGCCACTTTAAGAAACACTAACATCTGCCTGAGTTCTGCTCTCCACGACTCCAGCAGGTGAGCAGGCTTTCTAACAGCAAGCCTTGCTCTAATGAACAGAAGTTATATTCCCATGTATACGTATAGTTGATTCACTTTGTTATACAGCAGAAACTAACACACCATTGTAAAGCAATTACACTCCAATAAAGATGTTAAAAAAAAGTTATATTCCCCAAGATATTCATTTGGCAGGGTTATTGGGCTGTTCTCAGCAATTCTCCAAACTTGGATTTCACACTTCTTTAGTTCTGAAGAGGAAAAAGGAAAAACAACTTCAATGTTTTGCAAAAGCAAAACAGAAAATGTCAGAGCATTAAGTGGCTACAAAATGAATTTCTAAGAGCTCTCTTGCCATCTTGCTGGGATAAATCATCCAAGATGATACCATTTTGAATTCTGTACATGGTTAAGTGCTTTCAGCTTATTACTGTAAGGTTTAGGCTACTTTAAAAAGTGCCCCTATTTTGGGCTTATTGTTGGTTCAGAGCTATTTTGGAGAACCTGGTTTGGCTTAGATGAACTCTGAGAGTTTGATTCAAATGGAGACAAGGTGTCTTCCTGATTCTGCTTGATATATTTTAGGTGAATAATTTACATAGGTCTTTAAAATTACTGCTTCATTTAAACTTACATTTCTTCCATAGTTCTTTGGAAAATGTTGAGAAATAATGATATTAATTTTTTGTTTTCTTTGTGAAAACATTTTAAGTTATTTAAACAGTTGCCAAAATTAGTCTGTATTTCTTAGTTCAATGGGTAGGTAAAGCTACAAGTGAAAAGGAAAGGAGGGGTGAAGAAGTTACTTCTATGGAAGCAAAAAAAAAAACGTGAGTAACCTAAGCCTCATTAGTTTGATAGTTAAGAAAGAGGGACAGAGAAGTTTAGGTGTCAAGGAGAGCATTAACCAAGACAGAGAAACATAAACAGCATAAGGTACAGGCATACCTTATTTTATTGCGCTTTACATCACTATTGTGCTTTGCAGATACTGTGGGGTTTTTTTTTACAAATTGAAGGTTTGTGGCAACTGTGCATTGAACAACCCTACTGGGGCCATTTTTTCTAATAGCATTTGCTCATTTCATGTCTCTGTGTCACATTTTGGTAATTCTTGAAATATTTCAAGCTTTTTTATTATTGTATTTGTTATGGTAATGTGCAATCAGTTTTCTTCGATGTTACCATTGTAACTGTTCTGGGGCGTCACAAACCATGCCCATATAAGACTGAACTTGATCGGTAAATGTTGTGTGTGTTCTGACTGCTCTACCGATGGGCCATTTCCGCATCTCTCTCACTCTCCTTGGGCCTTCCTATTCCCTGAAACAGAACAATATTGAAAATAGGCCTATGAATAAGCCTACAATGGCCTCTGAGTGTTCAAGTGAAAGGAATAGTTGCACATCTCTCACTTTAGAAGTCCATGAACTGTTCTGTGTACTTCTTTCACACAGTTCTTTCCCAACTTTGGGGAGTTACTTTTTGTTCATGGTCAATCAGCACTCAGACAAAAATGCAAGAGGAATCCCCTGCAGATTTCTGGAACTCTTTCTTTTTTCTTTCTTCTTTTTTTTTTTAACATCTTTATTGGAGTATAATTGCTTTACAATGGTGTGTTATTTTCTGCTTTCTGTATGCAGTTCTCTCTCTCTCTTTTTAATTTTTGCTACAAATTCTAGCTTCTGATCTCCATCTCCTCAATTTAATGAGATTGCAAAGCTCTGTTTGTGTTTCCTCTGCCTGCACTGTAGTCTTGAAAATTGCTTCAGGGAAGTACGCTGGTGAGTTTATAGGATCCACCTTATTTCTCTACTCCCAGGAATCACATCCTAATTGCTCACTATTCCGTGAATGAACAGAGTGGTTTCATACATTGTCCAAGTTTTTTAGTTGTTTAAGATGGGAGGGCAAATCCAGTCCCTGTTACTCCATTTTGAACAGAAGCAGCAATATATAAAAATGATATTTTTATCTGCTATCTGCCTGATCCTTTTGCCTAATGTCTCCAGTTTTCAGAAATAGGTGGGGAATATGGGTGCTATTTATTTGGTCTCATTCAAAGAACTCAATGATGTCCCCCAAATTTAGAAAAACAAACTTTAGATATTTTTAGAAAATAAAATTTTCATCATAAGTTAGTTAAAAATAAGAAAATAAGTCACACAGTGCTATTTCAAAATTTGTGAATGCTGAAACTTACACAGAGCGAAGGTACATATACTTCGTTACTTTTCCTTAATGTATCGAAGATGTTTTACCATTCAATATATTCAATATATGTTTCAAAAAATCCTTCTTAATCCCCAAAATAATTCAGATTGAGAAAACTATTCTAGAGAAGTCTATATATCTATAAGGTATTGTATACATTTTAAATAAAAGATACCTGGGGAGTTGCTTATTGTCTGTGTCTTGGTAATATGGCTGGGCTCTGCTGGACTCACACTTATACGTGATGTTGGCGTCGGGTTGGTTTAGAAGGGCCTCAGCTGGGAAAGCCAGTCTCTTTCCATGTGGTTTTTCATCATCTTCTTCTTTAGTGTGAGCTTTTTCACATGGGGCAGCGGTTTCCAAGAACAGCAAAAGAGGCAGAACTTCAATGTGCAAACTTTTCTTCAGGCCTTTGCTTGTGTCAATATTTCTGATGTTCCGTTGCCCCCAAAAGTTTCATAGACAGCCTCAGAGTTGAAGCACGAAGAAAGGTATATTATAAAACTGTGGGATAATCTTCAAAGTTTTGTGCCCTTTTTTGCAATCTGTCATGTGTCATTCATCACAACACGTGTCAATAGTCTTTTAAAATTCTTTAATGAAGGATGGATAAGGGGTTATGGATCTTTAATATAAATTGATTCACTTTCTTTGGAGGACAGTTTGGCAATATATGTTTACCTCTGGATACCTCTTCTAGGAAATTTTATTACAGATGTACTCACATATGCACATAAATATGTATAAACTTACTTTTATTGTTTTATTATGATTGATGGCAAAAGACAGGAAACAACTAAATGTGGTTAACAGGTAGTGTTTAAATAATTTATAGAACATGTATACAATGGCATATTATGCACCTGGTGAAAATAACTAAATGAATCAATATGTGCTGGTGTGAAAGAAACTTTATAAATTGTTAATTAGAAAAGAAAAACCCATGGCATAGAAGAGTGCCTATCCTTAGATATATGTTTTTAAAAAGGGTATGTATATAAAGATGAAAACAAACATTTGTATAAGTAGTACAGTTTCTTGGATGCAGAAACAAATTGTTGATTGTTGTTTCTGCGGAGGTGACTTGGAGTAACATTTAAATTTCATTATATATCTTCTTTCTTCCATTTATACCCTTCACTGAGTGCACTGGTTACTTTATCTTTCAGATGAAACTATCTAGTGAGAGAAAACATCACTTTAAAATAAAAGGTTTGTGCAAAGAGCATTCAACAGTGCATGCAGTGGTGAAGCATAGAGTAACTCAAAATATCCCTATTCCAACAACAGACAAAAATACTTGGTGCAAGGAATGTATAAATACTTCAGCATGGAGCTCCAGAGAAGGTAGAAATCACCGTCTTTGCTGGGGAAAGAGGGATGATTTTCTGAAGATGGCTTTTAGGATGGGTCTTTATGTTAGAGATGGGGGAGCAGGCCAGAAAGTGGAAACAGTAAGCGGGGGATGGAGATGCTGAAATGACCCAAGAAATGGAGCATGAAGCTATGAATAAGGACACAAAATTCCAGGCTATAGTGCTTCTCTCTCTTTAAAACTTTAATTTTCCTTTAGAATTATTAATATGGTAGTGATTTTAATTAGATTTGTGGGGAATATTTAGAGACGAGAAAATTTAGAAAATTCTTGCGATGTATCAGACTTTCATATGAAAGCACTAGCTGGCAAATAAGGCTGAATAGGACAGTTACCTATGGTGAAGTGGTGCTCTAAAACAGGTAAAAGGAGCACTGAGTGGGAGCATGAGGGAGATCACTAATCAAATTGTTTTTGAGTTAAAACTTTGACCTTGGGTTCAGAGTTCAGTCCTTCTCATTGACCCTTTGCTTGGTGATTTCATGGCTAGCCCTCTGAGACTAGAGCATCGAAGTGAAAGGGAAAACCCAGACCTCCTCTTTGGGGTCCGTGAAGGGAGAGCTGCTCTTCTGTTAAACAGTCAGAGAAAATTGGCATAATTCAAAAAGAGTCATGTACCACAGTGTTCACTGCAGCTCTATTTATAATAGCCCGGGCATGGAAGCAACGTAAGTGTCCACCAACAGATGAATGGATAAAGAAGATGTGGCACATATATACAATGGAATATTACACAGCCATAAAAAGAAACGAAATTGAATTGTTTGTAGTGAGGTGGATGGAATGAATTTGTCATTCATACAGAGTGAAGCAAGTCAGAAAAAGAAAAACAAATACCATATGCTAACACATATATATGGAATCTAAAAAAAAAAAAAAAAATTGGCAATGGGTAGAAGTGTCCCAAGGCTACCAATGCCGTTGTTTTCTACTCAATCTGCTGACTCTGTGACTGTTATCTTTGTTCTAATTGTGCTTTGGGGAGTGATCAGGCAAACACACAAGCCTCTGAAATTCATTGCAATCCAAGTAAGCACATGGATCCTGAGTTCATTCCTCTATGACACAGGGGAATTCTTTTTTTAAATGACACCTTCAAGGGTACACTCAGTAACTTGTATAGTTAAAACATAAGCCTATGCTTGTTTCTAGATGTGACGAAATTCATTCTGGAAAGTTTTGCAAGTATTTAAGTTAGATTAGTTGTTTCATATAATGAATCTTGTCAAAAAGGGCTGCTCACTATATGATGTTAATTCCTTCAAGGTCTGAACCTAACAAACCACATTCCACGGTTTCAGTGGTAGTAAGTATGGTAAATCTTGGCTGAAATTCCATCTGTTTTCAAAATTCTGTGTTTTATTTAGTCTTCAGTCCCACTTCCCTCATGAGACTGGCATGTAAACTGGGATTTAGCTTCCTGCCTTTTAAGAAAAGAGGTTTTAATGCAGTGAAGCAAAACTTCACAGCTCTCTTTATTTAATTTATTTTTTTAACATCTTTATTGGAGTATAATTGCTTTACAATGGTTAGTTTCTGCTGTATAACAAAGTGAATCATCTATACATATACATATATTCCCATATCTCCTCCCTCTTGCATCTCCCTCCCACCGTCCCTATCCCACCGCTCTAGGTGTTCACAAAGCGCCAAGCAGATCTCCCTGTGCTATGCGGCTGGTTCCCACTAGCTATCTATTTTACATTTGAGAGTGTATATATGTCCATGCCACTCTCTCACTTCATCCCAGCTTACACTTCCCCCTCCTGCTGTCCTCAAATCCATTCTTTACGTCTGCATCTTTATTCCTTTCCTGCCTCAGGTCCTTCAGAACCATTTTTTTTCCTTTTATTCCATATATATGTGTTAGGATACGGTATTTGTTTTTCTCTTTCTCACTTACTTCACTCTGTATGACAGACTCTAGCTCCATCCACATCACTACAAATAACTCAATTTTGTTTCCTTTTATGGCTGAGTAATATTCCATTGTATATATGTGCCATATCTTCTTTATCCATTCATCTGTCAGTGGACACTTAGGTTGCTTCCATGTCCTGGCTATTGTAAATAGAGCTGCAGTGAACATTGTGGTACATGACTCTTTTTGAATTATGGTTTTCTCAGGGTATATGCCCAGTAGTGGGATTGTTGGGTCATATGGTAGTTCTATTTTTAGTTTTTTTAAGGAATATCCATACTCTTCTGCATACTGTCTGTATCATTTCACATTCCCACCAACAGTGCAAGAGGGTTCCCTTTTCTCCACACCCTCTGAAGCATTTACTGTTTGTAGATTTTTTGATGATGGCCATTCTGACTGGGGTGAGGTGATACCTCATTGTAGTTTTGATTTGCATTTCTCTAATGATTAGTGATGTTGAGCATCCTTTCATGTGTTTGTTGGCAATCTGTATATCTTCTTTGGAGAAATGTCTGTTTAGGTCTTCTGCCCATTTTTGGATTTGTTTGATTGTTTTTTTGATATTGAGCTGCATGAGCTACTTGTAAATTTTGGAGATTAATCCTTTGTCAGTTGCTTCATTTGCAAATATTTTCTCCCATTCTGAGGGTTGTCTTTTCATCTTGTTTATGTTTTCCTTAGCTGTACAAAATCTATTAAGTTTCATTAAGTCCCATTTGTTTATTTTTGTTTTTATTTCCACTTCTCTTAGAGGTGGGTCAAATGGATCTTGCTATGATTTCTGTCATAAAGTGTTCTGCCTATGCCTATCAAACTCTAAGAGTTTGATAGTGTCTGGCTTTACATTTAGGTCTTTAATCCATTTTGAGTTGATTTTTGTGTATGATGTTAGGAACTGTTCTAATTTTATTCTTTTACATGGAGTGGTCTACTTTTCCCAGCACCACGTATTGAAGATGCTGTCTTTTCTCCATTGTATATTCTTGCCTACTTTATCAAAGATAAGGTGACCATATGTGCATGGGTTTCTCTCTTGGCTTTGTATCCTGTTCTATTGATCTATATTAGTGTTTTTGTGCCAGTACCATACTGTCTTGATTACTGTAACTTTGTAGTATAGTCTGAAGGCAGGAAACCTGATGCTTCTAGCTCCATTTTTCTTTCTCAATATTCTTTGGCTATTCGGGGTCTTTTTTGTTTCCATACAAATTGTAAAAATTTTGTCTAGTTCTGTGAAAAATGCCATTGGTAGTTTGATAGGGATTGCATTGAATCTGTAGATTGCTTTGGGTAGTAGAGTCATTTTCACAATGTTGATTCTTCCAATCCAAGAATATGGTATATCTCTCCATCTGTTTGTATCATCTTTAATTTCTTTCATCACTGTCTTATAGTTTTCTTCATACAGGTGTTTTGTCTCCGTAGGAAGTTTTATTCCTAGGTATTTTATTCTTTTTGTTGCAGTGGTAAATTGGAGTGTTTCCTTAATTTCTCTTTCAGATTTTTCATCACTAGAGTGTAGGAATGCAAGAGATTTCCATGCATTAATTTTGTATCCTGCTACATCACCAACTTCATTGATTAGATCTAGTAGTTTTCTGGTAGCATCTTTAGGATTCTCTATATATAATATCATGCCATCTGTAAACAGTGACAGCTTTACTTCTTTTCCGATTTCTATTCCTTTTATTTCTTTTTCTTCTCTGATTGCTGTGGCTAAAACTTCCAAAACTATGTAGAATAATATTGGTGAGAGTGGATAACCTTGTCTTGTTCCTGATCTTACAGGAAATGATTTCAGTTTTTCACCTTTGAGAATGATGTTGGCTGTGGGTTTGTCATATATGGTCTTTATTATGTTGAGATAAGTTCCTGCTATGCCTACTTTCTGGAGGGTTTTTATCCTAAATGGGTGTTGAATTTTGTCAAAAGCTTTTTCTGCATATATTGAGATGATCATACGGTTTTTCACATTCATTTGGTTAATATGGTGTATCACATTGATTGATTTGTGTATATTGAAGAATCCTTGCATTCCTGGGATAAACCCCACTTGATCATGGTGTATGATCCTTTTAATGTGCTGTTGGATTCTGTTTGCTAGTATTTTGTTGAGGATTTTTGCATCTATGTTCACCAGTGATATTGGACTGTAGTTTTCTTTCTTTGTGACATCTTTGTCTGGTTTTGGTATCAGGGTGATGGTGGCCTCGTAGAATGAGTTTGGGAATGTTCCCCCCTCTGCTATATTTTGGAAGAGTTTGAGAAGGATAGGTGTTAGCTCTTCTCTGAATGTTTGATAGAATTCACCTGTAAATCCATCTGGTCCAGGGCTTTTGTTTGTTGGAAGATTTTTAATCACAGTCTCAATTTCAGTGCTTGTGACTGGTCCATTTATATTTTCTATTTCTCCCTGGTTCAGTCTTGGAAGGTTGTGCTTTTCTAAGAATTTGTCCATTTCTTCCAGGTTGTCCATGTTATTGGCATATAGTTGCTTGTAGTAATCTCTCATGATCCTTTGTATCTCTGCAGTGTGAGTTGTTACTTCTTTTTCATTTCTAAATCTGTTGATTTGAATCTTCTCCCTTTTTTTCTGGATGAGTCTGATAGTTTATCATTTTTGTTTATCTTCTCAAAGAACCAGCTTTTAATTTTATTGATCTTGGCTGTTGTTTCCTTCATTTATTTTTTCATTTATTTCTGATCTGATCTTTATGATTTCTTTCCTTCTGCTAACTTTGAGGGTTTTTTGTTCTTCTTTCTCTAATTGCTTTATGTGTAAGGTAAGGTTGTTTATTTGAGATGTTTCTTGTTTCTTGGTATGATTGTATTGCTATAAACTTGCCTCTTAGAACTGCTTTTGCTGCATCCCATACGTTTTGGGTCGTGTTTTCCCTATCATTTGTTTCTAGGTATTTTTGGTTCCCCCTTTGATTTCTTCAGTGATCTTTTTGTTACTTAGTAGTGTAGTGTTTAGCCTCTATGTGTTTGCATTTTTTACAGATTTTTTCCTGTAATTGATATCTAGTCTCATAGCATTGTGGTTGAAAAGGTACTTGACACGATTTCACCTTTCTTAAATGTACCAAGGCTTGATTGTGACCCAAGATATGGTCTATCCTGGGGAATGTTCCATGAGCTCTTGACAAGAAAGTGTATTCTGTTGTTTTTGATGGAATGTCCTATATATATATCATTAAGTCCATCTAGTTGAATGTATCATTTAAAACTTGTATTTCCTTATTTATTTTCACTTTGTATGATCTGTCCATTGGTGAAAGTGAGGTGTTAAAGTCCCGTACTATGATTGTGGTACTGTCGATTTCCCCTTTTATGGCTGTTAGCATTTGCCTTATGTATTGAGGTGCTCCTCTGTTGGGTGCATAAATATTTACAATTGTTATATCTTCGTCTTGGATTGACCCCTTGATCATTATGTAGTGTCCTTCTTTGTCTCTTGTAATAGTCTTTATTTTGAAGTCTATTTTGTCTGATACGAGAATTGCTACTCCAGCTTTCTTTTGATTTCCATTTTCATGGAATATCTTTTTCGGTCCCCTCACTTTCAGTCTGTATGTGTCCCTAGGTCTGAAGCTGATCTTTTGTAGACAGCATATATATGGGTCTTTTTTTTGTATCCATTCAGCCAGGCTATGCTTTTTGGTTGGAGCATTTAATCCATTTACGTTTAAGGTGGTTATTGATGTGTATGTTCCTATTACCATTTTGTTAATTGTTTGGGGTTTGTTATTGTAGGTCTTTTCCTTCTCTTGTGTTTCCTGCCTAGAGAAGTTCCTTTAGCATTTGTTGCAGAGCTGGTTTGGTGGTGCTGAATTCTCTCAGCTTTTGCTTGTCTATAAAGGTTTTAATTTCTCCATCGAATCTGAATGAGATCCTTGCTGGGTATAGTAATCTTGGTTGTAGGTTTTTCCCTTTGATCACTTTAAATATGTCCTGCCACTCCCTTCTGGGTTGCAGAGTTTCTGCTGAAAGATCATCTGTTAACCTTATGGGGATTCCCTTATGTGGTATTTGTTGTTTTTCCTTTGCTGCTTTTAATATTTTTTCTTTGTATTTAATTTTTGATAGTTTGATTAATATGTGTCTTCACATGTTTCTCCTTGGATTTATCCTGTATGCGACTCTCCACATTTCCTGGACTTGATTAAATATTCCCTTTCCCATGTTAGGGAAGTGTTCAAATGTAATCTCTTCAAATATTTTCTCAGTGCCTTTCTTTTTCTCTTCTTCTCCTGGGACCCCTATAATTCGAATGTTGTTACATTTAATGTTGTCCCAGAGGTCTCTAAGACTGTCCTCAATTCTTTTAATTCTTTTTTCTTTATTCTGTTCTGCAGTAGTTATTTTCATTATTTATCTTCCAGGTCACTTATCCGTCCTTCTTCCTCAATTATTCTGCAATTGATTCCTTCTAGAGAATTTTTAATTTCATTTATTGCGTTGTTCATCAGTGTTTTTTTACTCTTTAGTTCTTCTAGGTCCTTGTTAAACATTTCTCGTATTTTCTCCATTCTATTTCCAAGATCTTGGATCATCTTTAGTATCGTTACTCTGAATTCTTTTTCAGGTAGACTGCCTATTTCCTCTTCATTTGTTTGGTCTGGTGGGTTTTTACCTTGTTCCTTCATCTGCTGTGTGTTTCTCTGTCTTCTCCTTTTGCTTTACTTACTGTGTTTGAGGTCTCATTTTCGCAGGCTGCAGGTTTGTAGCTCCCATTGTTTATGGTGTCTGCCCCTAGTGGCTATGGTTGTTTCAGTGGGTTCCTGGTGGAGGGGACTTGTGCCTGTATTCTGGTGGATGAGGCTGGATCTTGACTTTCTGATGGGCAGGACCCCATCCGGTGGTGTGTTTTGGTGTGTCTGTGACCTTTTTATTATCTTAGGCAGCCTCTGTGCTAATGGGTGGGCTTGTGTTCCTGTCTTGCTATTTGTTTGGCCTAGGGTGTCAGCACTGTAGCTTGCTGGTCGTTGAGTAGAGCTGGGTCTTATATTTGAGATGGAAATTTCTGGCAGAGCTTTCGCCGTTTGATGTTACATGGAGCCGGGAGGTCTCTGGTGGACCAATGTCCTGAACCTGGCTCTCCCACCTCAGAGGCACAGGCCTGACACCCAGCTGGAGCACCAAGATCCTGTCAGCCACATGGCTCAGAAGAAAAGGGAGAAAGAAAGAAAGAAGGAGAGGGAGAGAGGGAGGGAGAAGGAAGGAAGGAAGGGAGAGAGGGAGGGAGGGAGGGAGGAAGGGAGGGAGGAAAGGAGGAAAGAAAGAAAAAAATTGTTATTAAAATAAAAAATTTTTAAAGTTATTAAAAATTAAAAAGTAATTTAAAAAAAGAAAGAAGAGAGCAACCAAACCAAAAAACAAATCCACCAATGATAACAAGTGCTAAAAACTATACCCAAAAAAAAGCGGACAGACAGAACCCTAGGGCAATGTTAAAAGCAAAGCTATACAGACAAAATACACAAAGAAGCACACACATACAAATACACACAAAATGAGAAAAAGGAAAAAAAAAATATCTATATATATATATGAAATAAAAAAAGGAAGAGAGCAACCAAATCAGTAAACAAATCTACCAATGATAATAAGCTCTAAACACTAAACTAAGATAAACATAAAACCAGAAACAAATTAGATGCAGAAAACAAACCCCAAATTAGAGTTGCTCCCACAGTCCACCGCTTCAATTTTGAGATGATTCGTTGTCTATTCAGGTATTCCACAGATGCAGAGTACATCAAGTTGATAGTGGAGATTTAATCTGCTGCTCCTGAGGCTGCTGGGAGAGATTTCCCTTTCTCTTTTTTGTTCACACAGCTCCTGGGGTTCAGCTTTGGATTTGGCCCCGCCTCTGTGTGTAGGTCGCCAGAGGGTGTCTGTTCTTCGCTGAGACAGAAGGAGGTTAAAGTAGCAACTGATTAGGGGGCTCTGGCTCACTCAGGCTGTGGGGAGGGAGGGGTACAGAATGCGGGGCAAGCCTGTGGCTGCAGAGGCCAGCATGACATTGCAGCAGCCTGAGGCGTGCTGTGTGTTCTCCCAGGGAAGTTGTCCCTGGGTCACTGGCAGTGGTGGGCTGCACAGGCTCCTGGGAGGGGAGGTGTGGATAGTGACCTAGGCTTGCACACAGGCTTCTTGTTGGCTGCCACAGCAGCCTTAGCATTTCATGCCCACCCCTGGTGTCTGCAGTGATAGTCACGGCTCGTACCCGTCTCTGGAGCTCATTTAGGCGGTGCTCTGAATCCCCTCTCCTTATGCCCCTGAAACAATGGCCTCTTGCCTCTTCGGCAGTTCCAGACTTTTTCCTGGACTCCCTCCCGGCTAGCTGTGGCTCACTAGTCTCTTCAGGCTGTGTTCACGCCGCCAACCCCAGTCCTCTCCCTGCGCTCGGACCGAAGTCCGAGCCTCAGCACGCAGCCCCGCCCGCCTTGGCGGGGGAGCAGACAAGCCTCTCGGGCTGGTGAGTGCTCGTCGGCACCGAGCCTCTGTGCGGGAATCTCTCTGCTTTGCCACCCGCACCCCTGTTGCTGTGCTCTCCTCCACGGCTCCGAAGCTCCCCCCGCTCCACCACCTGCAGTCTCCGTCCGCGAAGGGGCTTCCTAGTGTGTGGAAACTTTTTCTCCTTCACAGCTCCCTCCCACTGGTGCAGATCCCGTCCCTATCCTTTTGTCTCTGTTTATTCTCTTTTCTTTTGCCCTACCCAGATACGTGGGGAGTTTCTTGCCTTTTGGGAGGTCTGAGGTCTTCTGCCAGCATTCAGTGGGTGTTCTGTAGGAGTTGTTCCACGTGCAGATGTATTTCTGATGTATTTGTGGGGAGGAAGGTGATCTCCACATCTTACTCCTCCACCATCTTGAAGGTTTCTCCCACCGCTCTCTTTAAAACCCATTAAAAACACTGATTTAAATTCAAGATCTGATATCACAGCTCTGGTAGGTCATGGCTGTAAATTCTTTGCTACTTTTTGCATTAAGAAGTAGACTCTAATTTTCCTTTCTTTGTATCCAGGCTGGCTTAGAGACATGCTTGACTAATAGTATGTGACAGAAGTGACATTCTTATACTATCAAGGTCTGGTTTTAAGAGCTTCCAGGTTCCACCCAGGCCTCTGGGATTACTCTTTCTGGGCTGAGAAGCCATGTAAGAAATCTAACTGCTGAGAGCAGCATGCAAGAGAAGCCAGTAATGGGTTCTTCCCTTGGCCGTCCCTTAGCACAGCATTGCAGCCATCTTCACTGAGGTGCCAGACATATGTGTGGATGTTTTCTGATTCCATAGGATACTGCTGTCCTTGTATGCTAGAAAATTCCAGAAGTGCATGGTTGTCAGTGCTCCCAAAGATGATCCTTGAACAGTTGAGGATCAGAGATAAGATATATATTACAGGCTCCAATTGACCAGGTGAAAATTCTGGGTGGTGTTCTATACAATTCTCAGAGGTCCTGGCAGAATTAAGGACTCATTACCTACAGCAGAAACCTTGTTAATGGAGCCCTTCTTGCTTTCTCTCTCATATTGTCTCTCATACTCTCTCTCTCTCCCTCTCTTTCTCATTTTCACTTTTCTTGGGATCACATTCCAAACAACCTTCCTGCACCCAAGTCCTTGTCTCTGCAGTATTCTGGGGGAGAAATCCAAACTAAGACTGTGTCCTGACATGACATTGCTTAGATGATATTTTACTCCATTTGTGCTAAAGCCCAGTCCTCCTACTGATTCAGCATTCACAGGGCTTACAGTGGAGAGTTTTTTTCAGGTAAAAATGAGAGAGTTTCCACATAGTTATTAGTAATTCTTCGTGACTCCAAATGATGACGCCTGCATTTTGAATTTCTGGCTAAGGTGAAGATAGGAGTATATACAGTTAGATTTCAGTTGATTAAATCTAAGATGTCAACCTCATTAACACCTCATTGCCAATAATGGAATTATGAAGCCTGGGTATATACATCCTATTATCATGGTTCAAGATGTAGTCTGTTGGCCAGGGCCACCACTAAACTTGATACAAATTAGAGGGCAGTGCTGTTACAGTGTCAGAATGGATGTAAGTTAACACTCATAGAAAATTATGTTCTAAAATTTAATTTAAAATATTAATGAGCGGGGCTTCCCTGATGGTGCAGTGGTTGAGAGTCTGCCTGCCAATGCAGGGGACGTGGGTTCATGCCCCGGTCTGGGGGGATCCCGTGTGCCGCGGGGCGGCTGGGGACGTGAGCCATGGCTGCTGGGCCTGTGCGTCCGGAGCCTGAGCTCCGCAGCGGGGGAGGCCACGGCAGTGAGAGGCCTGCGTACCGCAAAAAAAAAAAAAAAAAAAAAAATTAACGAGCAACAAAGCATTACATAATTATGTCAGACAACATGCACACTAAAAACTGAGCTCTAGTTGACTCAATTTCAAAGATTTCATTTGAGCCAAGTAATAAGTAATATGATATCCAATCTGAGACCAAATTAAAGCCATTTCTCTGTTCATGGTTAGTATAGTAACTTACTTCCTGTCAAGAGAAAGCAGAACAATTTTTCTTACACGACAAAAGGAATGACCACTCAAATGCTGAATTTTGTAGCATGCATCAACTGAATTAAAAATAGTAAAAATATGGCAAATATGTTTCTTTCTGGTGAGGAAAAGACAAATGTCAACTTACCAATAAAGTGCACGGAGAGCCTGCACCTGACTCACAAGCAGAAAACTCCTTAGAGTGTAAGTGTTTTCAAACATGAAGGAAAACTCTTAAATGTAAATATGTATCTGAGCTTTCTAGAAACATAACAAAAATTCTGTTCTGAATTAGGGTCAGAGGTGTTTCTGGATTATATCTGAAATCTAACCTACCTAGAACCACACATTCATTCAGTTTGATGAATAGCTTCATCTGGGTGTCTCAAAGATGAACTGTGGAAACTGTAAACTCACATTAAAATTCCACGGACATTCAAGGGGAAATAAGGAACTCAGGCAACAGTTCCAGAAAGAAGTTGAAGTGTTTTCATGAACTGTTGACCTTTCTGTGCTATACCAAGATCAGTTCTCTTATGAGAGCAAAATATCCCATGACTTGTCTGAGAAACGATCAGCTGTAGAAAGTGGTGGAAAAGAAGGTATATGTGCCTGTGTGAGTGTGTGTGGTGGATGGAAAAGACAGGAAGCAGGCTGAGAGAAGGTAGTTTGTATCTGATAAACTATTAGCAAGTCCCATTATATTATATTGGGACATTATATTCATTACTTAATGTATTTATCAAAACCACACTGAGATAGTTGTACTCATGAGAAAACAGATCCAGTGAGATTTTGGAAATGAAGGTCACAACGCTGGTATACTACTGAAGCAAGATTCAAATTCGAATGTTTTCTAGCTTCTAAGTTCTTGTTCTATTCTACTTCCCCTGAAATAAGGCACAGGACATATTTTCAGCAGCATGGTACCATTTCCATAAGATGGCTATTTTTGCTCAGTACTAGAGAACTGAGGCTATGTTCAGCAAGCAAGCTCTTTGCTGTTATTTACAGATAATGGAGAACACTTGTTGTGCAATGGGGGCGATGCTCCAGCTAGAAAAATCTTGCTAGTAAGACAGGGAGTATGAGTTTCTCTTTGCATTTCTCTTCCAGTTTACTGAATTTACTACATGACATGTAAATGTACGTGTAGCACATTTACTACATACAACCTTTTGTCAACAAGAATCTGTGTACTTCTGGGTTGTTTGCTCAGTCCTTTTTTTTTTTTACATTTTTTAGTTGAAATATATTTGACATATAACATTGTATAAATTTAAGGTGTACAACATGTTAAGTGATACATTTATATGTGATTGCCATTCTAGTGATAATTGCCACCTTTATTATGTACATAGTTATTCTTTCTTGTTGGAATAATTAAGTTCTAGTCTCTTAACAAGTTTAATGATTATAATACAATACTGTTGTCTATATTATATAGATCTCTAAAGTACAGTACAGTGAATATAGACAAAGTCATAAAGACAGAGAGTAAATGGGCTATAGGTCCTATCCTCCCGCCCTGCACCTATTCCCTGATAACCCATTTTACTCTCTGTTTTTATGACTTTGTGTTTTCTTAGATTCTGCATATAAGTGATATTGTACAACACTTGTTTTTCTTTGTCTGACTTATCACACTTATCATAATGTGCTCAGGGTCTATCCATGGTGTCAAAAATAGCAGGACATCTTCCTTTCTCATGGCTGAATAATATTCTACTGTGTTTGTATATGTCACATCTTCTTTATCCATTCATTTATTGATAGGCACTTAGGTTGTATCCATATCTTGGCTATTGTGAATAATGCTGCAGTAAACATGGAAGTGCATATAACGCAACATCCTATTTTCATTTTATTTGAGTATATACCCATAAGTAAAATTGCTGGATCATATGGTAGTTCTATTTTTAATATTTTGAGGAACTTCTATATTGTCTTCCATAGTGACTGCACCAGTTTTCATTCCCACCAATAGTATATTTTCTCTACATCCTCAGCAGCACTTGCTATCTTAATGATGGTCATTCTAGCAGAGGTAGGGTAATATATCACTGTAGTTTTGATTTGCATTTCACTATGCAGTGTTGATTTTGAGCATTTTTTTCATGCACCTGTGGGCCATTTGGATGTCTTCTTGGGAAAAATGTCTATTTAGTTCTGTGCATTTTTAGTCAGATTTGTTTTTTTTTTTTTCAGATTTGCTTTTGTTATTGAGTTGTATGAGTTCTTTATATATTTTGGATATTAACTCCTTATCCGATATATGGCTTGCAAAAAAAAGTCTCCCATTCTGTAGGTTGAACTTCCATTTAGTTAATTTTTCATTTGCTGGGCAGAAGCTTTTAAGTTTGAGGTAGTCACACGTGCTGATTTTGCTTTTGATATTTGTGCTTTTGGTGTCACACCCAAAAAATCATTGCCAAGACCAATGTTGAGGAGCTTCTTCCCTAAGTTTTCTTCTAGAAGTTTACATAACATAACTTAAACATATCAAGTCTTATGTTTAAGTCTTTGATTCATTTCAAGTTAATTTTTGTGAGTTTTATATCTTTGCTCAGTCTTAAAAGTGAGATTCTAATCTTTGTTCTTCCTTCTCCAACAAGCCCAGGTACGTTAGTTATCAATTGCTACATAACAAATGACCAGTTATACACTTAGCAGCTTAAAACACATTTGTTATCTTACAGTTCCTGTGGGTCAGGAGTCCAGGTATGGCTAAATGGGTCCTCTGCTTCAGGATATTACACAAGGCTTCAATCAGGATGTTGGCCAGGGTTTGGGTCCCATCTGAAGACTCAGCTGAAGTAGGTACACTTCTGACTTCACATGCATTTTGGCAGAATCCAGTTCCTCAAGGGTTAAACTGAGGGCTCTTCTGTTCTTAGCTAGCTTTTGTCTGAAAATTGATCTCAGTTCTGTGCTACACGGGCCTCTTCAACATAGCAGTTTGCTTCATCAAAGCCTTCAAGATGAAAAAAGCATAGAGTCTGCTAGCAAGATGATAATGTAGAACAGGATGTGATAAATGTGAAAATATACATTAACGTTCTCTCTCTTTCTGTCTGTCTCTCTCTCAATCTCAAGATTGGAGAGATCACAAGGGTTGGGGCATTCAAAGAATGGTTTAATAGCAGGTGGGATATCTTATTGACCCTAAAAACTATGTATAAATGCTATGTAGCTGTAAAAAGAAAAGATATGTATTCAACTAGCAGAAATAGCAAAGGCAAAAGTACAGATGTATAAGTTCAGATGGCATGTTCTAAGGAAAAGGAGAACACTTGGCTACTGGAAGCAGAGAAATTGTTTTGAGAATTAATATTAATCTCTTATATTTACATAGACCTTTCTACCTGACAGACACCACTTTAAATACTTTACCTACCTTAACTCATTTAATCTTTGCAATAACCTTTTGAGATAGACAACATTAGTATTCCCAGTTTGCAAATGAGAATAGTAGATCTGGAGAGTTTAAGTGACTGGGCAAGCTTACACAGCAAGTAACTGACAGAAATTGGATTCAACCCAGGTATTCTGGTTAAAGCTGGTTTACACTATCCTATGAAGGCAGAATCTCTGTAATTTCCCCTCTGATTTTGCCAGTTATAATCATGTGACCATGAGAGAAGTCACAGAACCTATAGACTTAATTTCATATTCTTTAAAATAAGGTTGAAATAGATTATCCTACAGTCCCTCTCAGGATGAAAATTTTATTGTCGAATGGATTTTAGGACATATCAAGGACTAATACAAGCTCTTTCACAGAAAAGAGTCATGTTCCAAGGAATGTTTTAGAAAATTATTATGGCAGGAAGTGCTATATAGGCTGGATTAGAGAAAGAATATAGTCAGAGGACTGGATAGAAGACCATTGCTTTAGCCCAAAACTTCATAGACTGCCAGTGTGGTAGCTGGAGAAATAAAGATGTGTGAGACAACAGTGGCACAGTAGGCATCTCATTACCATGGCAGCCAGATTTGGGTTTTATTCTTGAGTCAGTCATTTACTAACTGTGATCTCAAGAAAGTTACTTATATTCTCTAAGCTCCAGTGAAATGGGTATAATAAGACACTGTTGGTTAGGTCGGCATGGCTGTGCTGCAGTAATAAGTAGCCTTCATATAGCAGTAACTTAATGAAATAACATGTTATTCTTATGCTCAAAATCTGCTTAGATTCTAGCTAACTATCTGGGGTGATGAGTGGTCCAGGCCAGTTTCATCCATGACTCCAGAACCCATCACACAGCCTCCTAGGAAGCACAGCAGAGGAAGAAAGAGCAGACAGGTTATTCAGGGACTTTTTACTGCCTCATCTTGTCAGGCATTTCCTCCCACTGTGCATTGGCCAGAAATATATGCTCCCACCTAAGCTGAGGGCCCGAATAGTACAGTCTTTTTTTATGCCCAGTAAGGAGAGGGGAACAGATGTTGCTGATCGTCAGTGAGGTCTACAAAAAATACCTAATTTATTTTGCACAGTAATATCCTCAGCACATTTCAGAGGTTCTTGGTGACTGAGTTCTGTCACTTCACTCTTCTTGACAGAATTGGGTGTAATAGGAGTGAAGAATAAATAAGGGAAATTTTAAAAATACTCTCAAATATTTAATGTCTTTTTCCTTCAGTCTGTCACTCTCTCCCTCTTTCTCTTTCTCTCCCTCTCATGTGCACAAACACACGTGCACACATACACATAGACACATGCACACACAGACATCAGAGCCTAACTAGGGAGCACGGTTATATTCTAAGCACACGGAATCAGCCTAGATTCTCAAGTTTCAGCTAAATGTCCGTGGACGTGGTTATTAATATTTGCAAAAGTGATAAATCCAACTGGACTTCTCAGGTCTGTCCCGAAGTTATTGTTTCTTTGATTTTTTCTTTGTTCTGGTATTCTGGGGAGTCAGAAAACCTGAATTTAGGTCTAGGTCTGCTAAAGGTCATTTCTGGCATTACAGATCTATGATTCTCAACTAGGGGAAGGTTGGTGTTTTAGGCGGGATAATTCCTTATCATGCAGGGATATCTTGTACTTTTCAGGATATCGTCATCTCTGATCACTGTCTCTAAATTCTTCAAGCCATTCTTTTTTTTCTCTCTCTCTCTTCACATTAATTTTATTGTCTTCAGAGCATTTATCACTGTTGATATTGTCCAGTCTATTTTTATTGAAGTAAGGTTATTATTATTTTGCCATGATGTTACATAAACATTTCCTGGAAATAAACTTTTTAAAAGAAAATTTTGTAGTCTTATAGTACAAAAGGCATAGATCCTGTATTAGAAATTACCAGTGGGTTTTTGTGTACTCCATTATATGCAGACCCAATTCTACTAGTATATCAGCTTCATGGAATAAACACAGGATTTGGTTATGGGTTCAAATCCTGGCTCAGCTTACCAGTTAAATGAATTTGAAAAATGCTGCTAGCCTTTCTGAACTCCACTTCTTCCTATTAGTGGAAGAGTTCTTTCACTTGTCCGGAAGGTCCCTGACGGAGGCTGTTTGTGATGTTCATTGATGTATTCTAGACTAGCGCCTGGCTCATAGTGGGCACCCAGTAAATATTTATGAATAAATATAGGAACTGAGTCACAACTGAAACTCAAAATAAATTTGAGTTTTAAAGGATGTAGTAGGCCCCCAAATTCCAAATTTGACAGTGCTGGGAATTTCTTTTCAGTTCTGTATTCATGGAGAGAGCTTCAGTTGCTATAAAGGGAGTGGAGTTTATGGGTAACTGCCTCATTGTCACTGGATGTGTTTTTATGATTCTTCCCTTGGAGGAGGAAGTAGCTACACTCTCTTGAAAGTCATGGCCGTAATTTGGTGAAGTTGAATGGAAATGCCTTTCTAGTATGAATATTTCTGATGGCTTTTGATTTGACTGATTTATTTTTTATGCTCCCTAGTGATTAGTCATGGTGGCTCTATCCACCAGTCATCTCTAGCTCATTGTTCAACTTTCATCCTGATTCATTTGTGCCAAGCATTGTGGCCACAGTCAGATTTCTCTCAGGATTGTGAGCAGTTCTCCTGGGATGCAGCCTAAAGTGTCACAGATTGACCCCCACAGAAATATTTTTCACAGTCATTACTAAAAGTGACTGAGAACCAAGGCTAATATCACCACCCTTCTCTCTGTGCAAAACTTCTGCCCTGTGGTGCTGGGAGCATTTTCAAAGATCTGACGTTCAGTCTGCTCTCCCTAGAGTCCCCAGGAGCAAAGAGTGGAAGGTATTTCTTCTAAGATGCCCAGGACTACCTGACCACCCCGATTGTCCCTCAGCCCATAAGGCACTGACACCACGTTAAGCAAATTAAGTAACACTACCACAATAATATAAAAGGAAAAGAGAAATAAATTAGTTGAACACATACGGAGCCAATAATGGGTAGTGAGTAAACAGATTCTGGACGACACGTGAAGGAAGACATACATTGGTTAGGAGAAAAACGTTAGTTGCCTACTATTTTCAAAATGTTTTTAAGATTTAACAGACACTGCATGTTCCCAGCCATCTGCTATATATAAACATAAACACACTCATTAATGGGCCTCTTGAACTTCAAAATCAACTATTTGAGAGTCTAAAAGTCTGCATTTTATTTCTATGGTACTGTTTTAATTCATTCTCCAGCTTTTGGTTTTCAGCTGCTTTTTTATTCATTCAATTATGAACGGTAGGTTCATTGTGTTGTAGATATTTGTGCTTTTGTATGTGGCAGTAAAAATGAAAATGCTTAGTTGCTAAAGACATATTTGTTCCACTGTGTTCTGACCCAGTAAAGAGGAGATAGTGCCATACACAGCTGTGATCCACAGAGATGCTCAGAATATATGCTGGAATTTATGTGAGGTCCTCCTGCTGGCAAAGAACCAGCACAAGGAAAAGACAGATAAGTCCAAAAGGGGCCATGTTGTGTTTGCCTGAATATATGCTGATGAGTTTAGCCAACATCCTTCTCCAGTAGCTGTGAGATGGTGACTAAGAAGTAACAGAGGAGTAGTTTTTTGTTATAGGCTATTTTGGGGACAGTTTGTGATTAGGACAATTAGGCCTGACTACTCTGAAGGAAGATATTTAGTATAACTGTGGTTGAGTCAAAGTGGCTGCAACATGGGATTAAGACTCAAAGAAAGAAGGCTTTCTGTTTGTTTCTGGGAGAGCTAAGGAAGAAACTTGTCAGAGTAAGAATAGTAAAAAAGAAAGAAACCAAAGTTCTCCACAGACCTAAAAGTTCTCTGGCAGTTGCTCAAATGAGGGTAATGTTTACAGAATAGCGATGCTCAGTCGGAACAATTTATGAGTTGAATATTTCTGAAAATCCCATTGAATTCTGTGTTCTTGTTTATATAAAGCAGACTTGTGCAGAGTGAAATAGGCTTGAAGGAATTTCCTTTGAGGTTTACTGCAGATCAAAATATACGTTTTTTCAATTATCCCCCGATTCTTAGACACTAAAGTTTTTATTCAGTTTTTGTCTTAGAGATAAAGAATCCCTAAGAATTGGCACTTAAGTACACCCGGGAATTATAGAAAGGGAATGGGTTCAAACACATTTACAAGTGATATATCTTAAGGTAAGAGAGGAACACATAGGGACAGAAATATAATGGGAAGGAAACTCGGGTCTCGTTTATCCACAGGAAAATGAGTATAATTAAGGTCGGTACCGTGCTTTGCAATTTACATAGTTCCTCCCATTATGAGTTACGACATCTTTACAGTAAACACCTAAGATAAAAAGGACAGGTTTTATTCTTACCTTTGGGGCCCAGAGGCCTTCTGAGACTTGCCTCAGGTGCACTTTGTGAGTGCAGTGAAGTCAATATTTGAACCCAGTTCATCCTCATCCAAACTCTGTGATCTTTCCATCATCCTCCACTGTCATTTCATACAGATTTTGGACAGATATTCGTTCCATTAGGCTCAATGCCTTAGCCATGTTTTAAAGAGAACACGACCCATGGTGTCGGGAAACTCCTGAAGCAAAGCCAACCTGTCTCTCCTATTTCAGGCATCAAGTCACTGGTATCAATACTGCATTAGCAGCAGCTGGCTGCCTGCTGTAGACTCATGTCACTGCTGCCTCTCAGTTAGCCACACTGTGCTGAGATACTGAATAGAAAAGGGATGCTGTTTTAGCACTTAACAGTCATTCCTTTCATAACAGGCTTTATGTGCAGGCTTTGGCATTGTGTGATTTAATTTTTACTACCAACGTGGAGGTAGTGTAACTGTCCTCCTTGCACAGAGAGGGCACCAGTGGGGGTGAGCCCCAGAGCCCTGAGTCCTCAGGGTTCCATAGTTCTCTGTCACCCATCAAGCTGCTTATAAGTAATAGCAATTTATTCATATCAAGGGTCCTTCCTCGCTGCCGGCTACAGATGTCATGTTCACACTTACTCCATCTTGGCACTTGTGCTCGTGCTCTATTCTCTCACTTTCCCCGACATCTCATTTCTCCTCTCCTTCCCCCGTGGAAACCCTACTCTCCGTCTAAGGCTCAATTTAAAATTCCCTCTTTTTCAAATACTTCACGCTGCAGTCATCTCTGCCCCTTTTTCCTTTAGAAATATAATTGTGTTTCTAGTTCCTAAATCTAGTATTGGGGCTCACTTTTTTAAATGTTTATTTTACATATTAATGTTTTTGTTTCATTTTACTATTCTTAGTAATCTTCCAAAATAAATGATGAAATCTCTGAAGGACAAGGTAAATCCTGTCTGAGTATTGACTGCCTAGCTCAATGCTCAGCATATCAAGGTCAACAAATGGATGACTGGTTTTAAATTACTTGCATGTTTAATCTATTTGAGGGAGAGATATCTTAGAATTCCTCACTGTGCCCAACACACAGAGGTGGCTTAATATTTACTCTTTGAATTAGATTACATGCCTTTTCCAGTTGCTTAATACTAGTTTCATGAAATTTAGGCAGCTGCCTCAGAGTCTTCATATAGATCTACTATTAAATTTCACTGCTTTATGAATGTTTTATATAATATGAAAATCTATATTAAAAAAGACTGATAATTTTCATATAGTAATAACAATCACCAGATCAAGCTGATTAAGTGTTAATTTTTTTCTTGCTATGTTGTAAGATGTGATACAATCATATTCTGTCTCTTTTTTTAAAAAACTTCTCTCTCCAATTATACAAATTATACTGCTATGTCTTCATTGGGAATATTTGAAGTCTAGCAGGAAAATAAAAAATATACTGTATTCACTTGTATCATAATTATTCAGATAGATAAATAAATAAATATCTATTCTCCCTGCTGCTTTAGCCATGAAATAATGCTGAGTCAGAGAAAACAGAGTCCAAAAAGGCCCATTAGCACATAGTCTTATCCTCTTTGTCACTACAGGAACCTTCACTGTAATACGTTCTCTAATGTGATGAGGAAATGAGTCAGCACTCTTACACAGAGGGGAATGTTCCAGGTCTCCTTTTCTTGTTGATTTAATGTCAGCTTCTATTTGAGTTAGACTTTGGGCCAAATACAAAACAGAACCATATTCATCCCCCTAATGTTCATTTCCAGGGTCTCTGGCTGGCTGCTCATCGCTCAGGGCAAGAGAAGACACATGAAACAAAAAATGACAGGAAGGACCCCTAATACACACACACACACACACACACACACACACACACACACACCCAAAGCTTGTAGATGCCAGAGATGTAATAAACTATTTTAGGGGTGTAAAGTATAGCAGAATTGAATGATACAAAGAGAAAGAGAATTTTTGCAAACATGCTTTCGTTCCAGGGTCCTAGGCTGTTGAATACACTTCGTTGTTGCTCACTCCCTCAGTGTCATTCACCATAGAGGGAAGTAGAATCAAACCAAGGGTGGCAGATTTTCTTTTCCAAAGATGGCCATAGTAATATTTTTAGTCCCACGTGCTCTTTTAGATATTTATCAATCTCCTGAAGTAGATGAGACCTATTTCTCTTCCCCTTGAACCTGAACAATATTTTTAACTGTCTCAACAGCTAAAATGCAACGGAAGTGACACGCCTAACTTCCAAGGTTAGATCATGAAATGTGATAGGACTTCTCCCTAGTCTGCATTCATTCTCTCCCTCTTTGTCTCTCACGCGTAGAGCTTAGTCATCAAGTCCACAATGGCCCAAGTGGAGAAAACCAAGTGGAAGGGAGCTGAGGCTCCATTTAAAAGACATCATCAACTACCAGACTTGAGTGAGTAAGCTTTCAGAAGACTCTAGCCTTCAGCCTTACAATCTTCCAGCTGATAGTGGGAAGCAGAAACTGTCACTGTTGATCCCTGTCCAAATTCCTGATCAATAGAAGTGGTAGAATTAACAAATGGTTGTATTCTTCTGCTACATTTTGGAGTAATTTTTGGAGCCAAAGAAGTGGAACAGATTAAGGTACTGGGAAGTACGCTACTGTAGTAGTAAAATCTGAAACATATTCCACTGGAAGGATGTGATAGGTGGAAGCCAGAATGACCTTGAGGAGTGTGTTAGTAGAAGCCTACAGGGCCTCAAAGTGATGTTAGGAAGAGTCAGATGGTTTTCAAGAAGACTGTCAGGGAAGCCTTGAAAGTATGGAAATGTTATTGCAAGATGGAGAAAAAAGGCCTCTTGTTCCACAGGGATGGAAAGTTGTTTGCAGTAACATGGGACATAGAAACTGTATCGAGTAAACTGATGAATTTAGCTAAGGAGATTTTTAGGTAGAATTTACCTAATTTGGGGTAGAATTAGGTAGAATTTACCTGCCTTTTCTCAATGCCATAATAAAATGAGAGCACAGGGGAGCTAAAAAAGGAATTGTTCTGTTTTCAGCAAAATTTTGGAGGACATATGAAGAAGTCAGAACTTGGGTTTGAAAATAAATCTTCCTCACACCTTCCTCTTTAAGATTCTCAAACTGGGGCTTCCCTGGTGGCGCAGTGGTTGAGAGTCCGCCTGCCCATGCTGGGGATGCGGGTTCGTGCCCCGGTCAGGGAGGATCCCACATGCCGCGGATTGGCTGGGCCTGTGAGCCATGGCCGCTGAGCCTGCGTGTCCGGAGCCTGTGCTCCGCAACGGGGGGAGAAAAAAAAAAAGATTCTCAAATTAAAAAAGGGTTTCATAGCAAACACAAAATCTAGGATGGGTCTCTAAAACGTTTGGTTAAGACCGTTACTAAACCAGTTCCTTTGCCCAGCATGCTGCAAGCCAAATACTGGGAAGCCGAGTTTGCAGCAGAAAAAGAGTTTATTCACAAGGCAGCCAAGTGAAGAGACTGGAGAACAAATCTAAGATCTGCCTGCCTGAACACGAGGGGCTTGAGACATTAATGAGATAAAGAAGTAGGGTGGTCTTAGGTGTAGGGAAAGGTGATTGAAGTCAGGGACAGGTGAGGCAGCCGGTGTTCTGGGTAGGTGTGTGTGGGTTATGCGCTTCCTCATGGGATGCATGTTTAAAAAAGAGGCACCTAGCATGATATGAGGGTGGAGTTTTCGGCCTTCTGGCAGCAAAAGGTCATTCATCGGACTGCTATGCAGACCTAGGTCCAGGGTCGGTGGTCCCAACAAGTCTTCGCCAGCTGGAACTGAACAAGAGTTGACTCCAAGTTTCTAAAAAAAAAGAAAACCTAAGCCCCCACTACTATAGTGACTCATCCATCAGAGATATTATCTCTAGGAATGGTTAAGAAGTCTTGTGATATATTACCCAAGCTAGGTGAAGCTTGGAGGGTATGCAAGTAAAGAGAGGGGAAAAAGTAACTAAAGTGAGCTTAATCAGTAAAGACAGTTTACAAGCAGAGGGCTTTTAACAAGCTGTTCCCTTGTCTATCATTCTGTAAGTTAAGTTCAGGAATTTCTGTTAGTCACCAGCTCAGAAAACCCACCACCTCTGAAATCATTCATATTTGTGATATGAGACAATAACTACTAAACTGGTCTTAGCAAAGTGGAAATGGAAGAAAATTAGATTTTTATATATAACTGAAAAAATGTCATAACCAGGAGAGTCAAGCTGAAGTAGCTGACATTTTTGCCCTGCTTAATGTCCCAGTAGTTTTATTTTATTTTATTTTTATAAATTTATTTATTTTATTTATTTATTTTTGGCTGCGTTGGGTCTTCATTGCTGTGCATGGGCTTTCTCTAGTTGCAACAAGAGGGGCTACTCTTCATTGCGGTGCGCGGGCTTCTCATTGTGGTGGCTTCTCTTGTTGCGGAGCACGGGCTCTAGGCACACAGGCTTCAGTAATTGTGGTGCGTGGACTCAGTAGTTGTGGCTCACAGGCTCTAGAGCACAGGCTCAGTAGTTGGTGGCGCACAGGCTTAGCTTTTCCACGACATGTGGGATGTTCCTGGACCAAGCTTTGAACCTTTGTCCCCTGCGTAGGCAGGTGGATTCTTAACCACTGTGCCAGGAGGGAAGCCCTGTCCCAGTCATTTTAAAAGATTATGTAGAGGATGCAGTAAACGTAAAAATACATTACTTTTGCAAGATCTCTAATTATACTTCAATTGAAATTCAACTAGAATACTGAAATAAGCAAGTAATTTCTCCAGACTTGCATAATTCTTACGATCCTCTTTGTGTTTGGTAGTATCTGAATTTTCTTCTTAAGGAGGAAGAAAAGGCAAACTCATGAGAGAAAACAATTCAGCTTATTTAGTAAATTTCCCCTTATCTCTGATCATCTTAGCTAAATGCCCCCCACCACCCATGCATATAATAAAGATTCTCTTGACCATAAACCGTATTGGGTTACTTGTCTGATGCCCAGGCAGTGCCTGAGGTTATCTCTGGGGTCCAAGCACTAAGCTATTAGAGGGAATCTTCACAATGATTACAAGGCTTTAAGGCTTACCGCTCACTCTGTTACAGCTGAGTGACGTTGTCAGAAGTGTGAGTTTTATATATTTTATTTATAATCGTCACCATAACGCTGTCAGGTAGTTAGGATTTTCCTCATTTTGTAACTGATGCAAATGAGGCTCCAACAGGTTATTAACTGGCCCCAAACACTCAGCGAATAAGAGGGAGTGAGCCAGGGACCCAAAGCTGAAACCATGTGACTTCCAAGTTCATATGCTTTGTGAATAACATATGTTTTTAAAAGAAGGCTTTGTAAATCATGATATCCCACATGAATTAAAAAAAATGCTTTTCCAAAGTTACGATTTATTTTTATGATGTGACCCATTGTTTAACTTTGAACAATACTCCTTTCTCTTGTGCTGAAGGTATTATGGATAAGTGTCCTCTATTTCTAGGGATAGAGTGTGTGCATGGGAAAATAATATACACATGCATATACTATTTCTGCATATATATTTATCTTAAGGGCATACAGCCAGCATGATGTAGGTATGTAGGTACCACGGTGTAGCACAAATTTTTATAGCTTCTGCTGACAAATTTTGATCAACAGATGAAGTGTGTTTTTGTCACAAATGAAGGTATATATTTTCTATAGCAATGCTTGTCATAAAAATCACAATGCTGAGTGAGGCATAGGACATGCTGCAGCCCAGGCATCACTGGTGCACCTGAGAATTAAGACATATAACATCAAGTTGGCAGCAAAGAAAGATGTTTGAGAACTTTACCTCCAGATTATATGAGAGAAACTAGTGCCAGTGGGATTTCACAGACCTCAGGAATGGCCAGTTGTACAGTAGGATAACTCTGGATGGTTTTATAGGATTGTGAATACACTGGTGGTGTTTTAGGTCATGTACTTCCTCATGTACAACCCCATTTTTTATTCTAAAATGTAGCATAAACAGCAAAAAAAGAGGTTGAGAATCACTGTTTCATCTGTGTACCTTTTGTGACACTATGTCCAATTCTCTCTTCCCAATTCCATTATTTAAAAATCCAGGACACATGCGTCTTCTGCAGAAATGGTCACAGCATTCCTTTATTCCTCAGGGAACATAGAAATGTTTGCGGATATTGATGCAAAATACAGTGGTTTTGATGACACTTTCTGTGCATAGAGTTGTGAGTAGCTGCCCCATGTGTATTCCATGTCTCTCTGTACACAAGCTACTCCTCCCAAAATTTTGCTTTCCTCATATACCTTCAGGTCATTTCCCTCTTCAAATACCTGAAATGATTTCCTATTTCCTTCAACAAAATGTCCAGACACTTCAGGTTAACAGTGAGAGATTTCAAGTTCTTACCCCCTCCTATGTTTTCAGGAAAATAGCCAACTTTTCAGGTTATTTGCTGCAGTCACTCTTGCTTGCTTGAGTATGGCCACTTTTGGTCACCCTGTGTCTTAATTAAACTTATTTTTTCCTTCTCTAGATCAAAACTAACCTCCTTCAAGTTCCAGTTCAAAATCCTCCTCAGTTCCAGACTACAGGGCTCACCCCTACTCTGACCTACTTTAGAATTTACTTTCCCTATTTTGGGGTAGTTCTCCTAAACAATTTTTTAACATTTTTTGTCTTTCTTCTATTGCTGTTTGAAAGTTTTTCTCTTTAAATAGAAGAAGTGTCAAAGTGTCCATGTTCATGGTGGTGGCCTCTAGCCTTCTCTCACTTTGTTGAACACAGAGACCTGCACACAGTTGTTGATTAAACAATCAGGCAATTCATTTATTCAGTAATTTATTCATTTAGTACCATAAGACACAGGTTGCCTCTTGTGTTGGCACAAGTGTTACTTGGCCACAGAAGAAAATTATTTATACTAAACACAAAATAAGAAAATGAGAAAAAATAAGTAGCAGGGAAGCAAAACTTGCCATCCCAACGTGTCTCTTTGGCATGCAGGTTATTTTGAGTGGAAAACAATCAAGGCCCAAAAGACTCAGGAAGAAACTTTGAGCTTCTCCCTAATAGCCTGAGAATATAGATAGAAGACCTGTTCCAGGAAGGGAGCTATCGCTTCCCCATAGATAACAACAGTAGAAACTAGGTGTGCAGACAGAGAGGAACCTAGCACAGTCTGCTTGTTAAAGTTCCTCTCTGCGTCCTGTTGTCTCTGCCTCGCCCAGCAAACGTGTTTACCAAACGTTTGCTTTTCCCTCTCCATGTCAATTTGCCTTCAACCCCTTTGAAGTCCCAAACCACAACCCCCAACATCTTCTTGTGTCTTTAGCCTAAGATGGTATTGAAGGTGAGGTTTTTAGCCATTTTGGTGAGTTACTCAGTTTTCCTGGGTCTTTCCCACGTATACATGTTATTAAACTTTTGTTTGATTTTCTCTTGTAATCTGTCTCATGCCAATTCTTAGACCAGCCAGAAGAACCAAGAAGGGTAGAGGAAAATTTCTTCCTCCCCATCGAATCTTACAACATTAATAAAATTACACTGGGTGTAACCAAAAAGAAGTAAAATGAACTCAGGATGGAAGTCTTATTATACCATGGTTTCAAGATATGTTGCTTCTGTAAATGATTAGGGATTATTATGTTTGTTTGTTCATTTTGGGGGTCTAAGATCATTAGTAAGAGGATAAAGGAGCTGACACCATTTCTATAGTCATCAATGACATTCACCAGAGTTTCACCATAGTGCAGCTCTATTTCTTAACAGTAAAATTATTCTAAGGGAATTTTATCTGTGAAATAAATAGAATTTAAAAGTCTTATGGTGATTGAACCTTTGAAGGAAAGAGTAGAGATTGTAGAGAGAATGTGTAGACCCAGGAATTAGTGTAAAAAATCTTTACTGGTCCTCATTACCAGTGTCCCCCTGTTGCAAAATTCAGAACTTTAGGTACTTCATATTTCAAATAGGGGGTAACATTAAAATATTAAACATTTTATAATATATTATAAACCAAAATCTATCTACATAAAAATTAGTAGTAATGCAAGCTGAACCAATGGTTAATTTTCTTTTTATTCATTATCAGAATTTTCACAATAGTAAAACTGAATCATTTCAGTTTTTCCATTTTATTCTTCTTAATTCTGCCCACCTTCTAGTGGAGCTACTTATGCCTTTTAAATATCCATAAAAAACCTTGTTATTATAAATATGATGACCCCCCCCAACATGATGTATAGAAGGCAAATAAAATTTCCATTTTAAGTTATACAATTGTGCGATTGTTCTAAAAAAAAAAAAAGAAAGAAAACACTCTCTAAATACAATTTGGAAAATAAAGTATGAGGTAAAAACAAAATCACCCATAATCCCGTAGTCAAAGAATATTTAACTTTAGTTTCTTTCCTTCTAGCTTCTGTATAACGCATTTGTATGCTGTGTTGAATACATACAGCTTCTGTTGTCAAAGTGTCATCGTAGCATAAGCCCTGGAAGCACACTTCCAGCTGTACAACTGGATGAAGAGCCAAGCAGTGCAGCTGCAGCCTCCCCCTTGAGGCTTCTTTGTTTTAGAGATGCTGTTTGATTTAGATAACTGGGCGTTTGGGTCACTTGCTTTTCTCTTCCCCTGCTTTAAATTCCTGAACTTACATTTTAAATTCACCAGTAAATAAATAAATAAGTAAGTAAGTAAATAAATAAATAAATTCACCAGTAAAGAGCCCACGAAACCCTACCCCACCCCCTACCCTTGACCCCAGGAAAAGCAGAATCCCAGGCACATGCGTTCTCTTTCTTTACTTGTGAACTTGCTGTGTGGCCCCAGGTGTGCCGAGTGCTTTCCAAGACCTGTGAGTAATAAATCTTTTCTTTTTTCTTTCGGAGTTTCCTGATGGTTATTGCTGAGGGCATCTTGCCATCATAATAAGAACCAAGGACTGGCCCAGCCATAACATAACAAGACTGTGACCGGCACAAAACAGTCATTTTAATTTTTCTGTCATCCCTTTACATTTTATTCAATAAGAAAAATTTTTCCCATCCACTGGATAAAATATCATCAGGGCTGTGACACGGTGCTCAATCTGAAGTTGTAGACAGTCTCTTCAATTAGCGGACACAGCCCCTCTTCATTAATAATTTGAGTGCCCTGTCCAACGTAGTAAACAGAATTCTGAACTTGATTTGCCACTAATTACTCTCCCCATCCCAGTTCAAGTCTGCTTCAGGAATGGTTGACTTGCAACAAATAGACTGCCAGATATTTTTCCAGCAAAGATGGCGTCATTTGGGATCAGCAGAGAATTGCAGTTTGCGGTCTGTAGCCATGGCGAGCAGGGTGCGAGTCCCCACGTGGTAAAGGAAGGAGAAGGCTCTTATAGAGAAGAAAGGGAAATGGGGAGGGCTATAGTAAACAAAGAGTTTACTAAATAAAGGCTTTTCATTGGCTGAGTTGTTGCCAGGAAAGGAGGAGTCTTTCTTCTTCCTGTTGGGCTCTGCTATCTTCACCGGGCCCGAGAGCACCCCCTTCTGGTCTCCTGACTTTATTTCGTTGGAATTTCTGTTATATTAATTTTTTACAGAATCCTGAAGTGGGCGTGGGGAGAGCGGTGTCTTCTTATTTTCCTCCTAACTAGCTATCAGGATCTTAAGTCCCTCTGGCACTAAGACTTGGAGAAGGAAGAGAAGAAACAAAGAAATACATCCTACTTGAAGTGGTGTCAACAAAGTCAAGCTCTTTGTTCTCTGTAGTCTGGCAGCAATCCTGAGTCCCTCTTTCCTACATTTCCCTTGACTTGAGTGAATACACTTATATCTGTGGTTGTCTCTTGGGAACCTTCCTCAGGCCTGGGGTTCTCATCTGTATTCTTGTTGCTGGGGTCCCACCACTATTCTAGACAGCTATAGATAGTCTCACACTGGCCTTTCCCCTGTTTGCTTGCATCTACAGCCCATGTCCAGAAAAAACCTGATTGTACGTGGCAGTCCTAACAGAGCAGCGCTATCTTAGCTGTGCCCCAAAGAAATTTAGGAGCCTTTATTTTCACATCTGAACTTCTGAGTATTTCCTTAAGGTATTGTCTTAGTCTGTTCAGGCTTCAGTAACAAAATACTAGAGACTGGGTAGTTTATAAAGAACAGAAATTTATTTCTCACAGTTCTGGAGAGGCTGGAAGTCTGAGACCAAGGTGCCAACAGGGTTGGATGAGAGCCTTCTCCCAGGTTGCAAGCTTCTCGCCATGTCCTCATATGCCAGAAGGGATGAGGGAGCTCTGTGGGGCCTCTCATGATTTCATCACCTCTCAAAGGCCCCACCTCCTAAATTCCATCACAGTAAGCATTAGGGTCTCAGCCTATGAATTTGAGGGGGGACATAAATATTCAGACCATAGCAGATAGGTCCTGACAAGTGAAAGAAGTAGGTCATTTTGAGGTCTGCATTTTCATTTCAATTACATATTGACAGTATCTTTTTCTTCATTGTCCCATGCTGACATTTGTTTGACTTTATATTTGTTTAGATTGCTCTCTGATTGAGATAACTTTATTTTTAAAAATCAAATCAAGCTCTTTGATCTTGTGATTATTTCTGCTTGGAAAGTCATTGATATGCAGAAAACAGTCTTCTACATTCCAAGGTTTATCTCCATCTTAAACATTCTTTGCCTCTTGCTTGAGTGACATCAAATTCTGCTTGTCTTCCTTCATATTTTTTGATTTCTTTAACCTGACCTTAATATTTAAATGCTGGAGTTCTTTGATGTTGTATTTGTGACCTGCTTCCTATCTCACGGGGAGTCTCTCCCATTCCCGTGAATTTAGTTACTTTCCATATATGAGTACTTATCGAATGTATACCTCCCTTGCAGAGTTTTCTGTTGACTTCTAGACATGCATTTACTTTTTTATTTAACACCTTTGCCTGGCCAAATCATAAGAGTAAATTTTAAATAATGACCCCTCCCATCCCAACTTGTTCCTCCTTTAGTGTTTGTTATCTCAGCAAATAGCTCAACAGATGTACATGGGATTTGTATTTGACCCTTTGTTCGCTCTCAGCCCCTAGGTTCAATCAATCACCAAGCATTAATTTCCTTATCCAAATATCTCTTGAGTCCATTATATTTCTCAGGCATTTCCTCTGTTATCATCCTAAGTCTTATTAGTATCATTACTTACCTTGACCCTCTCACCATCTCCTAGCCTAGATACTTACTAGACGGTTACTCTTTACCTTTCAAGATAATTCTCTATAATAAAATTAGAGACTTAAAAAATAATATTTGTATTTCATCCCTCTATCTAAAGCTCTCTAATCATCCTCTATTTTCATCAGAGCAAAGCCCCAGAGTATTAACATTACCCATGAGATGGTGTTGTCCAGTGAGGTAAATCATGGTTTTCTCTTGCCCATCTCATCAGAGGATACATTCTACCTATAGAGTGGCCCATTTTCTTTCTCTTTTGTATCCTTTCTAGTCTCAAGATGTTTGCATACACTACTGCCATATCTAAATCATATGCTACCAGCCCCCTTTCCACCCATACACATGCTGCACACACATGCGCACCCTTTGCTTAATGTCACAATCTGTGTAACTTCCCCACGTAAGACTTCTGAACCCCAGACAGGTTTGGTCTTGCCATGAATTATAACCATTTTTCCCTGTCCTTTCATTTATACCAGTAAGCTCCGTGTATCTCTAATGCTGACTGCAAGCATTCAGACTATGTGTACTCTATTCTTCATTGTACGTTTAAAGTCTAGAACAGTGCTTAACACAGAGTTGGTGCTGAAATATTTATTGAACAAACTATAGCTTTAAATAATCAGGCTATAGCTCAAGGTCAATAGCCTGAATGGACAGAATAGGTAAAGAGGTGGCAAGAAAGAGTCCTTGATCCAGTTGCTGTAGCTGCTACACGGATCTTATAAAAAAAAGCTTCCAGAAGGTAATTTTGGGAAGCCTTTTAGGTATTTTGTGCCAGGTGATTGGTAAAGCTCTGAAGCTAGAAAAATTCAAATACATCTCCAGTATTTCCTGTAAGGCAACTCCTTACTTCACATAGCCAAATTTAATATACCCTTACATATACCCTTACCTGTCACTCTGTCCATCCAACTAGAGAAGTAGATAAGAGAGGAGGAGGAGAAGAGAGAATACAGTATTTAACAGGTACTGTCTCTGTGTGGTAGAATTTAAAGGACTCAAAATTATTCTTTACACTCTTGGCATTTTACATATGATTGTACACATTTTAAATTTCATAATTATAAAAAGTCACTTCAGATATAAAGTATCATTAAATGAAAAGCTAGATCAAGCACCAATGTTTACATGAATTCAATCAATGTCTATTATATAGAACCTAGAACAGGTGCTCTATTAGGATTAATTTTATGACTTTAATCTTTAATCTGAAGTTTTCCATTATTTATCCTCTGGAAAATCCAGGACACAAGAAACGGAGAATTTTTTTTTTTCTATTCATGCTGCAATGAATTGGAGAAACAAAAGTTGCTATGCAGACATGTAATAGACTGGAAGTTTGGAGATATTGACTGTCATAGACGATCATCCTTGAGAACTAAGAGTGTGCAGATACCCCAATAATTTCATATATGTATATAAATATATGTTAATACACGTATTAATTATATGTAGTTATTTATAATAAAATTTTAGGCATAAAGGTATCATTAAGTTGCAAAGCTGCTCAAAATAGAAAGTGAATTTCTAAAGTATATTAAAAAATTCCCTCCAGATTGATGTCTGTCACCACCATCATTAAGAAATTTGAACTCTTAACAGTTAGAATGAGTTGATAACTTTCAGTTATTTCTGTGGGCTTTGCAATACACCTACAATTAAGAAGAAAGCAGGACATTTCTCAATTATCCTCTGCTTTTGTAAGTGAAATCCTATCACTCCACATAGCAATTATGTCCTCTTTTGGATAACAGGATGAACATAAGGGAATATTTTTTTTAGGATTGACATGCCCTATTTGGATGTAACTCATTTGAAAAATCATGGAAATATCAAATCATTTCTATTTCAAGTTAAATCATGTTCAAGGATAAATTGTGTTAAGCATCTGTGGTGTCACTTTATTTGTATTTTCTCTCAGTAGTCAGTATTCTTATTTGATTGTTTTAAAAACTTTTAGCATCATGATAATGGTGCCATGAGACTTTTATGAGACTGATGATACCTTTTATTTGCAATGATGAAGTTTGATTATTAAGATAGTCTGTCTCATGCCTTAGCCAGTTATTGACTCAGGAATGGAGCAATACAATAGAGTAAACCTACCAACTCCTTGTTATCTCTGGAGCAGTATATCCAATTGTGCACGTAAGACTAGGACCTAAGTCTTTTTACCTCAAGCATAGTACATATAACTCTAGCAAGATTGGTGGGGACACCAAATATTCATCAAATAAAAAGCGACCAAATAGTGACACAAAGTTTTGGTCATTTGCTCTCTTAAAGTTAGGAGGAGATCTTAATTTTCCACTTAACTACATTCTCTAACTTGAATGTTAATACAATAAGATTCAAAGCTCCACGACTTCCGACTCTACTTTTCATTCTGAAAAGGACAACAGTAGAAAATAGGAATAATAAATGAATATAAAAATTGTTTTCAAGCCAGGTATATAATTTATCAGCATGCAAAAGCTGATTTAAAAAATGGGAAAGAGTACTTTGAGATTCAAAGGGGCAATGCTTCAGAGTAGAGAAATGTCATAAGATGCATGAAGTTCTTACTATAAATCAGATTTATGCTTCCAGGGCAACAACCTCCAGCAAATTCACTTAGGGAGTGAATCATAAGACCAAACAAAGTGCTGGCCTTTGAGGTTTCAGTGCACTTTTTCCCATTCACCTAAAGCATCTTCACTCAACTGGAGTCTGAGCTAGCAGCAAGATAAATTATCTTAAAATGAGGGCTTTGAGTAGTGAACAGGCAAATATAAGGTTAATCCACACTTGTAAGCCCATTATCTGGTCACAAGTAAATCCCAGTGTCTATTGGATATCAAACTCACACAGCCATAAGTAAATTATAAGTCGTCTCATAAAAAATGGATCAATAGCATTTAAGGAATAGAGTTTGAAGTGCACTATGCCTTTATGTTTTTTAAACATGAAGGAAAAAAATATATGGATAAATTTAGCACTAAACTGAATAAATATATTCCCTTGATAATTATCGATTATACTCAGTTGGTTACAAAAAGCATTGCAAATGATTACAAAATAGTAGCTGATGGTGATGTTTCAGATAATCTCAATAAAAAAATCATAATATGGATTGATTTAATGAGCAGTGTGTTAGAAGTTGAAAAGACCAAGAGAATCTGTATCTTCCTTTGTGGGTCTTCATAACCCACAAGGATTGCTGAATTTATTCTTTATACTGATCTTAACTAGTTCTTTTGCATAAACAGTTTCTGGAAAAGGTCTGAAAAGAAAGTAGGTAAAGGTATACACCCACAGTTTTGAACTATGCTAAGCAATGATGGAGAAGAAATCCCTCCTTAGTTCTACCTGTGATTCTAATTATCTTACGTAAATAGAAATGGCAGCATTTATGACATTTCCGTCTTTACTACATTTTAACATATTGTAGGTATATTCATATTAATTAGTAGCTCTTAACATTATTTTTTTAAATGTCAGATTCCTGGACTCTTTCCTACATTGTAAATAGGTAAAAGTCTTCATGTCATTTTACATGGGATAAAATGTATGGAAAAGGGACATTGTAGAGAGAGAAGAATTAACCACAGAAACACTTTTACTCAGTTTCTGTTCAAGAGTCCATACTTCTGTGCCAGAAAAAGGTATAGGAAGACGTTCACATAACAAATAGTGTTTAGTTTTTACTTTGTACTTTGCTAGGTGTTGGGAATGAAACCACTAAATAATATGTGATCTTTGACTTTGAAAGGCTTATAATCTAGTAGAATGAGACAAACAGGTAAAGTGCAATAGGGCCCAAGATAGATGTGTACA